>NC_140935.1:1637500-2237500 GCF_014529385.1 Adiantum capillus-veneris
CAAAAAAGGGCTCTCTAAGAGAACTCTTTCCCTCTCTATTCTGCACGTAGCCCCAAAAAACAACAGAGCAATAAAAACTTAAATATCTCCCAATTGGTGTGGAATTCATATATGTACATGAGATGCAAAAATCTTCAAAGAGGATTTTTCCTTGCTTATTGTGAGCCATTTTTACACACAATGTTGTTTACAAGAATTTTACAAATTAGCATTTTTTTTGGCCTCCCTTATGCAATAGGGTTAATCTCTCACACACTTTCCTCTTTATCGGCGGCCAAATGGTCTCAAAGCTACTCAACTTGCCTTGCATGGTTTAAGAGGCTTTTCACATCTAAACCCTTTTTTGTAGACATTAAGTTCCTACAACAAGCATGCATAATTGCATAAATCATACACATCCTAGATCTCCTTACCTCCACTAGGTCTTCATACTTGTTCTAAAATTCTGGCATACACCTGTAAGCACCCTTGACCTTGCTTCTCACCATTGCTGGCATCGACTCTCTTCCATTGTACCATTATTGTCCACCACCTAGTTGAACATTTCTATTCAACTATCCCTTCCTATCTTCATTTGATTGGTTGCCCAACCCCCTTCATCTTGAAATGGCTACCACCCAAATCAAATGGCCAATCTCCTTCCGCATTCTACAAGAAATCACCCCCACCTCATGTAGTGCTTTACTGAAGCACTGAATTAATGATACAAACAAGAATTAGGCAACACGTTTCACTTGCAAAAATACCCACCTATATCCAACCTGTTTCACCCACAACATCACTCTTCACATCACCACTTTGAACACAAACATATGGCCCTCCCACCCAACCAAAAAATAGAGAGGTTTTCATGCTAGAAACCTCTTCAAAAAATCCTGTAAATGTCATATGACCCATTGTATACATATTCTCACAAGCACGTCCATAAACCATAAAGCACATACCTTATTTAAAAGAATAATTGAAACCACAACTTGGCATTTCTTCCCATAAAACTACAATCCTAGGCCCCCCAACTCCAAGTTTCCACATGTAACCTTCACTTATTTGTTCTTCAAGTTGTTTTTCCTAAATGGATATGATCGCACTCTCCCCCACAGGCATCACAACCACATCTGGCATCTGATGAAGTGCACATCCCCTCTTAACTTGTAACCTAGTTAAGGCTTTCTCAAACATACTTGTCATTTTGGATCAACATCAACCAACAAATCATCATATCCCCAATCAACCTTGTCATCATGGTATACCTGATCAAAAGAGTTGGTATCCATTGCATCGTAAGTGAAATCCATAGAAAATTGTAATTGCTCCCTTTGCTCAACAACTAGTAAGCACAAGCGGGTTTTCCAACCCCCTTTTTTTGCCCTTCATTGTTGTCCTCCTGTACATGATTTGTGCCAGCTTGGCCATCCATGGATTTGGACTCATACTTCCTTGAAAATCTTTGTACCAACTACAAAACCACAACACATTCCATGGATACTTTCACAAGCATAGCCATCAACATGGTGCCACATACCACATTTACTTGCATATCCACATTCTCAAGCTTGGGTGCTTTCATATGCTCTACATTCACATTGCTAACCACTACATCTTAGGGAATATCAACAGAGGGGTCCAACCTTACCATCATGGAGTTGGTAGAGTTTTTTAGCTCACCAAAGAAAACAAACTTATCATTCAAACTATCTTCTTTACGTAACTCCCAAAAGGTTGAGCTCGTAGCATCGTCATTGTCATAGCCATAGGCCGACTCCATGTCTGCATCTTCATTTTCGTTGTTGCTCTTTAGACTTGACATCTACTATCCCCTTTACATTCAAGTCCTCTTTAATAGAATCCTTGTTCTCATTGACGAGTTTGTTTGCCATCAGCATGGACACATTGCAAATACGAAACTCTGGAATTACCCAAGTAGGCTATGCACTAGTCTAAACAATTGGAACCACCTTCGATTAAGTTGTTGAAATATGCACATAATTCGTAGGCTTTAACAAACCTATCTCAACTTTTGTTGTACTTTTCTACGTTTTACCTTGGTCAAATAGACCACATCTACATAGCTTGAAAGATGTAGTACCCAATCTGATATCTTTGTCAACTCCTGATTTGACCATCAAAAATTTTACCAAGCAATCTGCAAACCATCCTTCGTCTTCAAAACTTGCTTTCTTTCTCAACCAAGGAGCAAGTAGACGCTCCTCAATGGGGGGCACCAGAAGCTGGAAGGGGGGAAAGGGAAAACACACCCAGCAACACACACACATCTCTCTATAGACCAAGTGGAATAAAAACACCCCAATCCTCTTTAAAAATACATTGAATGACAAAACTTGACAGCGACACTTTGATTGCCCACTGCCCAATACACAATCATACACAAAAGCACTTCCAATTGGTTTAATTCCTTCTGGATTCTCAACCTCACATATAAAACTCTCTCTCTCTCTCTCTCTCTCTCTCTCTCTCTCTCCCTCCCCACACTTTCTTCTTTCCAAAGTGATGGGCATGGTGGAGCATACAGAAAAGGGATCTCTTAGAACTCCCTTTCCTTCTCTGCTTTGCCCGCATCCCCAAAAAACAACAAAGCACGTGGTGTGCAATTTGTATAAGTGCATGAAATGGAAAAATTTCCAAATTGACTTTTCTCTTATTCTTCATGGTTTGTTTTTACAGAAAACGCATTTTATAATTTTTTGACAAACTATCACTTTTTTTATCTCCCTCACTCATGTAGTAGAGTTAGTCTCTCACCCACTTTCCTCTCTATCAATGGCAACATGACCTCAAGCTACCCAACTTGCTTTGCATGGTGTAAGTGTCTTCTCACATAAAAACCCTTTTTTGCAAGCATCAAATCCCTGCACTTGGTCAAGGATAACTATATTAATCATACACGTCTTGGACCCCTTTGCCTGCACTAGGTCTTGATACTTACTCTTACATTTTGGAATACACCGATACCCTAAACCCTTGACCATTCTTTTCTCCATTTTTGACATCAACTCTCTTTCGCTGCACCAAAGTCCATGGTCTGAGCACTGTGCATTTTTTTAGTTTCTGAGAGAGAGCATTTTCATGTGGGTTGGGGTTGATTCCTAGTGCCCATGCCACTCCTTCTTGTCTACCCCCATTCACATGTAACTCTCCCAAAATTCACAAACTTATATCTACCCCCACCTTCACGTGTAACTCTACCAAAATATACAAATCTATCTCTACCCCCGCCTTTTCAAGGCGTTCTTGCAAGTGACACATGTGAAGTAGTAGCCAATGAACAAAAAAACCTCCCATCATAGCTCACATTGCCAGCAAGCATGCAAAAGGCCTCTTATAAACTGGTGGTAAAAAGTTTCTATTTGCTCCACCTATTCATGGGTCACTTATATCATATGTGCTCCACAAAGAGAGGATGCTCGCAAACAATTTGAGGACTATTATGTTGCCTACATCACATCAAATTTTGAAGAAAAGAGACTCAAGGATTGCCTACCAAAATCATGCGATGTGTGCGTGTGTTGGGGGGAGAGAGAGAGAGCTCACTGGCAGCCTATCATTGGCATGCAAACATGAACACACAAAATAAATTATAGGCACGCATTTGAAGAGAGGCAAAGATCAAAGTGGAGCTGCGCCAGAGTGTGCTAATGTGTAAGAGAGGCAACCAAAAGAGAAGTGAGCATTGCACTAGCAAAGTGGTGAGAGCCCCCCCCCCCCCCTCTCTCTCTCTCTCTCACTCACACGCGCACGCGCGCCCATACACACACAATTGCGGTAGGTCTTTGGAGCAAAAATACTGAGCCATAGCAACTGTGGGAAACCCCATATAGAAGAAGTAAGAAATTGACTATGACATGGCCATTGAGGTAAGTTGGCAAGGAACCCTCCAAAGTGGTTCTCTCTCTCTCTCTCTCTCTCTCTCTCTCTCTCTCTCTCTCACATACACACATGATTGCGGCAGCTCTTTGGAGCGAAAATACTGAGCCATAGCATCTGTGGGAAACCCCACACAGAAGAAGTAAGAAGCAACTGTGATTTGGCCATCGAGGTAAGTTGGCAAGGAACCCTCCAAAGTGCCCATGAGTTTTTTAACCTGGGAGCACTTACTCTCTCAAGTGACACATGTCGACACACTGGAAATTGCAAACCTTGATACAAAGATTAGGGCTTTCTATGATTTTTTTATGAACCCTTCATGATGTGAAGTTTGTGCTATGTGCGATAGTTTTGAGTTTTTACATTGCATGGCCCAAGGCTCTTTCAATTTTTACACGTGGAACACAAACACAGTTCCCTTTCTTTTTTTTTTGGGGGGGGGGGGGGAGGGGAGGGGTTCACTAAAAAATATGTAGAATAGCATGTGAGTTTAGTAGAAGGGCTTGATTTATTTTACGAACTTACATAAAATATACATTAAAAAATGATTATTTAAATTAAAAAGTGAGAATTTTTGCACATGAGGGGTCCTTTTATTGAGAAAAGTGGTACATATACCTCAAAGAATGGAGAATAAGGGAATTATAAGTACATCTTGTACGCATGTGATATACAAAATCTCTATGTAATGACCCCCCCCCCCCCCCCGCCCTCTCAAAGTCCATTTTCTCTGGATCTTTCGACAGTCTCTCTGTAGCCCATGCTAGGAAAGGTGTAGTTGTGCATAGAAATCTGCAACCTTGAGGTGTCCTAGTTTCTTTAATTTTCCTCATCTTGTCTCTTGGTATGTTGATACCTGCATTGTAGTGACTACGAAGTGCCGATGAAGTCAATTCTCTTCAAAACGGTTTCTTCAACATTTCTCCAGTGGAGTATTACCCCTTCATCTACATGAACTCTCCTTCTAACTTATCCTTTCTCCAGTCTTTTCTTTTATAGATGCATTAGTGCTTACTCGAATATGCCTCTATTAATGTGCACCTAGCTTCAAAGTTAATAGCCATGGTGAGAATTTGATCAGACTACCCATGGTAAAGCATGTTGCCTCTTGTGAGATCCTTCAAGCTCGCTCTCTCTCTCTCTCTCTCTCTCTCTCTCTCTCTCTCTCTCTCTCTCTCTCTCTCTCTCTCTCTCTCTCTCGTGCAACCTTTTTTTACCTAGTAGACAACAGTTCACTCTTTTGATCATACTTCTTTATTCGAACTCCAATTTGGGTGATCTGTAGCCACAATTGAAGAGCACGGTGCCCTCTACCCATTGATGTAAAGACAAACAATTTCAGTTATGGAAGGCATTTTTGTAGTAGAATTTTTGAAGTCAACACGTTTAATAAATCTGACTCTCATCTCTTATTTTACATACAATGTCTTCCAGCACTTGCAACTCAACCAACAACATTGGAAACCATGATCATGGCGTAGTTGGTATCATTGCCAGACACTGTAAACAAACAAGGTAAATACTTATGGGCACTTGCAATGGAGAATGGCACGCTATTAGCTAAGAATTTTTGTGGTTGAGAATGAGAATCTCAAGACTCCGAGGACATTGGAGATGCAAACAACACATTTGATGCAACCACACACACCCTTAATTGATGAGTAATAGCACGCACAGAGATATGGCTAGAGAAGATGAGAGAGAGGGTTATCCACACATCCCAAGACATTCTCTATTAACTGAATGAATGCCTGATCGCTACTACATGAGAAAGGCTCTTATTTATTGCCATGGTTGACACCCTTTGATATCTCCTAGATGTCACTCGTGCATGCCCTTTCATTTCTCCCCATATGCTTTATGTTAGGTTAGGTACCTACCTAACATTGAAGAGGAAGTCAAGGAATGTAAACGCTCTCTTGTGGACTTGAATACTTTGAAGGAGTGCATGAGCAAAGTAGAGCATGACCATGTATTGAAAGAGGAAAAATATAACACCATGATCCGGGATGTATGCGACATGAAAAATGTATGCACAAACAAGTCTTGGGCTAATGTATGTGGTAGCAATGTGGTTCCTAATTCCCCCCCATGCAAGCTATGGTTCAAACAAAGACTGTTGAGAATGTGGATGTCGAGAAGTTGATGGAATGAGAGCGATGTTCCAAGAACATTATTATTTGTGGAATTTCCAAAGAGAAGTTAGAGACGCCTCCTTCTCTTGCCATTGTTATCAAAGATTTATTAAAAAAACACCATATTAGAGAGTTTGAGACTTTAGAGCCAATTTGGGAATCACCAATGTCTTGAAGATTTGGCTATATGGAAAAATCTCAAATTGTTTTTTAAATCCAAAGCCTTTCACAAGGTAGTACTTGAAAAGATCTTTCGAGCCATGCTCTCTAAACTTTGGCTAAGATTTGGCCATGTGGTCAAACCTTTAGCTTGCTTTGAAAGTGGAAATTGAAAAATTCCCAAATTCACTAATGTGGTAATAAAACCCAGTTTGGCATGTCCGGAGTTATGATCTATGGAGCACATAGAGTGGGTAAGCAACAAGGAGCTCCTCACTTGGGAGAATGGCCAATTGTATGCACCATGCTGGATGAGACCAAACGAAAGATTATCCTTGATAATAGTTGGATCTATTTGAGGGATACAAAATGTTTTGTATGTGAAGATCGCACTATTAAGCGACAAAATATGCATCGCAAGGCATATGAGAAAAAGAATAAGAAAAACAAGGAGATCTCTCACAAAGAAAATGTGCCCAAGGAGGAGGCAAGTTCCTTGAGCAAATAGGGATGCCAGACCTATGAGACCCAATTACAATTGAAAATATGCTTTTGAAATTGCAGTGGATACCCATGGAATACGGGGGTTTCCATTGTTGAACTAACAAGCAAAGACGATGTTGTACCTCTAGCTTGTTGAAACTTGGGAGCATGATGTACAAAGGATTAACGGCTTGGAGGATTACAATGTACATTCATTGATGTGGTCAAATTATTTCAAGCAACGAAGAGGGCAAGGAGGGGTAGCATGTATGGTTAAGAAATGATTGGAAGATTTTGTATCAATTGTAAAAGTGACAAGTACAAACGTTATGTATGGCTGAAAATTATGACATCAAAAAGAGCACCCATTTTTATAGCGGGTTGCTACATTCCTCATCATGATTCCCCCTTTTATGCTTGCATGGATAGAGATCATCCATTTTTTGATTTAGAAGAGGACATTGCTTATTTCAAAGGAAAAGGTGATGTTATTGTGTTTGGGGATATGAATGCTCGCACAAAAACATTGCAACATGATACTCAACAATTTGATATGCCATACATTTCAAGGGAGTTAGAGGAAGCTTACTTGTATGATTGTACTTCAATGGATGACAAAGAGCCAGATCACTATGGAAGTTTACTTCTACATATGTGTAATAGCACAGGTATGCTCATTGCCAATGGTGTATCTTTGTGGAGTGGAACCGATGGATTTACATGTAGAAAACATAATGGGGATAGTATGATTGACTATATGCTACTCCCCGAAGCCATCATGCATCGCATAAAGAGTTCTATGTTTGGCCAATGGACTCCAGAATCAGACCATTGAACCTTATGTATTGACCTTGTATGTGAAGAAGCAACTAAGCATGATCATTTCAGCCAAATGGAAGAGAATTAATCACTATGTATGGATTTCAAACGGGTACCAATGTACATTGAAATGGTTGAGAAAAAGTTATGGATGACAAAGCTTCAATATGACTCACCATTGGAAACTAAATGTGAAAGGCAGAGGGGATTGGAACATGCTAATCTCCACCCAGCCATGATCTATATAGGCCCTTGGCCTGCTAAACATAGAGACCCCCTTGACTACATGTCCATCCTAGCCCTTGGCCCTGCCCGATCCTACCCTTGGCATGACATTACTCCCCCCTTGGAGAAGCGTTTTCATCCTCAAAAACAAGAGTGGTGATACACTAAAGTTTTCCATAGTGGCATCCTTCATGGATCCAATTGTTTGCTTGACCGGAACATGGTTCAGTAGGAGGTTCAATGAAACCAAGAGTAACATCTTGATTTTCCACATTTTTGTCCATTTGCAACCATCTTGTGTTACCAGCTCCTATCCAATTATAGTGTGTAAACTCCATTTAGAATGCACATGAGCAAGTTAAACGAGTTATCACAACAAAGATGTACCCAAAAGAGTACCTTCTTTCACTTTCCATGAAAGTAACTAGCTGACATAATTTATCAGCAAAATATAAATCTTGACTTGTTCTTAATTTTCAATAGTAAAAAACCCACCATAACTAGTGTTGTTCAAGGTTAAGAACATGAATTATACATGAAGAGACCAAACCTAGTTGCAAACATGCTTTAACTTATGGTAAGAAAACTCCAACTAGAGCAATAAATGCTTACTATTTGGATTACTTGGTGCTAATGTACGCACTTTGTATATGCTTTAGCACAAGATTACACTTTATAATCTGCTTATCCCCTTGGATATTGACAGTACTGAGGTTTTGATCTGCCTATCCCCTTAGGTACTCACAGTAGTGAGGTGTGTTTTTCCATGGTTTACATACAATCTTTCAAAATGACTGGTAAATAAGGATCACCATTCCTTACAACATTGTTAAGAAATCAACAATGGTATGAATAACTATTGTGGTTAATTGGAAAGATCCACAAGCACTCAAACCGAGCCATGACCTCTATCGGTGTTTGGTAGATCCACTAAGAAATCTCATAGAGATATTGCACATAGACTGCAAAATGCTTCATAAGAAACTACTATGAGGAATATGCATGACGCTCCAAATCAGTCTTTGCTAAACACTAGGACCCACAACACCTAGTGTGCATGCATTTAGCAAAAGCAAATCCAAACCTGCATATCCATGACCATACGTGCCAATACTTATGGCAAATGTGATGCTCCTAGCGTACATTAAAGAGTAGTGTAAATAGGGGACTCTTAGCCCTTCAAGAATGGGTGGCTCTTAGCCCTTCAAAAATGGATGGATCTTAGCCCTTCATGTTACCGTATCAACATAGAAAGATTTTAGTAAAATCATGCCTAATTTCACCTTTCTCATAGAGAATTAGGAAGGAGAGAGAGAGAGAGAGATTGCTGGGCTGAGGAAAATCCCATATTCTACTAGGTTGAATGTCTCTGTGCAAACAATGGCTTATCCTATAAGCGTACAACAATGTACTTATACCACACTTTCGTAGAGAGAGGTACCATAAGTCACACCTTGACCCACCTACCGTGTATGTGATTGTGATTTTACCAGAGTGACTTAAGTATGGCCCTTTGCCTGTGAATAAACATAAATAAAGAGTTTTTGTAGACATCAATAACTTACTGTGTCCTTGGCAGGGTAGTTAGCATTATAACGAAAGTGTTAACAGTACTGAGGTGAAAGTTTATCTACCTCACTGGCATATCATGCATGCAGAGGTGTTGCTCGAGAAACTTGAGGGACAAGCAGGTTGAGAATTTTGATAACTTGAGTCTTGTCAATATGTACACACATTGTAGGCAATTATATGAGCAACCAAATGCTAAAATTTTCCATTTTATGGCTCACTCCCATGTATGCCCTCTTTTGAATATAAACAGCTACTAGACTATAATGATTGGGTCTCTTATGGCAAAGTTGTTTGGGTGCATAATGGAGATGAAATTGAGTGATTGGGCTAAAGAGAATGACAAGCATGCAAAAGAACAAGCGGGTTTTTGTTGATTCCATAGCACCATTGATCATCTTTTTATTCTTTGTGTTCTCATGGAGGAAAGTCAGTTGAAAGGCAAGTGATTGTATTGTTGTTTTGTGGACTTTAAGAAAGCCTTTGGTATGATTCCATGTAGCAAATTGTGGAGAAGCATGAAAGAACTCCAAGTGCCAAGTGAGTTTATGCTTGCGATTTCTCGAATCTATGAGAAGGTGATATGTCAATTGCGCATGCGAAGAGGAATTTCAGAAATTTTTGTAAGCACTATTGTAATGGAAATGGTCTATGAACATTGAGAATAGCAGAATTAAGAAAATTATAGTGAGCATTTTTTTTATGAGACTACTTTGAGAACATAGAGGGTGAACTTAATTAGCGGTAGCAACACAACCATTATACTTAATTAATTTGGCATGAACAATACTTTTTCAAGAGAGAGAGTTAGAGAACTTTACAATAGTTGAGGACCGGATTTATGTAGAGCCGGTCTCCCCTCAATAGGCTTTTGTATTATGGATTCTCCCATAAAGAGAGTTTTGATACAATACAATCTTTGGTTTCCTTGAGACCTAGGTGATGCAACGAAGGTGGAAAACTTCATGCATCACAAGCATAGCATAACCTTTGTAAAAGCATTAATTATCCCCGGCCTCAGTCCCAAGGCCTCAAACAACTTCAAAGGTGAAGAGAGCTAGCGGAGAATGAGGGTAGAGAAGAGGAAGAAGAAACATTCATATGAGAAAGAAATATTTCCTCACTTATCATCACTCTTCTTGCTTAGCATAGCATAATAGCATAGTAATTAAGATGGAGAAGATGACAAGATTAAGCATTGAAGCATGGCTCTTGGTTGGATTTGCATTCCATAGCCAAGGGTGTTGGTGTAGGCTCTCAACTTCTCAACAAGATTGGAGAAGGAGATGGAGTTATTGCACTTGGCACTTCACACAATGAGAGTGTGTGGGAGAGAGTATACCTTGCAAGCAAGACCCCTCCTTGCTTGGGTCAACCCCCTCTTTTAGCTCATGCATGAAACTCATTGGCTCTCTCAAGCCTAGCCAATCACAAGCGTGGGTCCATTCAAGCAGTAGGGGTAGTCTTTGGACAAGTGTCCTCATTTCCCCTTTGAGAGAGAGGACTTGATAAATTCTTTAAAAATTAATTTAACTGGCTAAAAGATTATTGGACCCCTTTAGAGGCCAACCAATAGGCTTTAGGCACCTTATGAGGGCAACATGAACAGGAGCTTGACATGTGTCCTTGTTGGCTCTTTAGACTAGGCTTGCTTTGTGAGGGTGTGTGTGTTCTCTCTCATACTCCTACAAGTAGGGCTCGCCCCTCCATGTGTAGGGATCCTTGTTGACTTTTGGAACACCTTAAGCCCCTCAAGCACCTTATTCATAGAGCACCTTAGAGCCTTAGTCATAGAGCACCTTAGCACCTTAGTCATTAAGCACCTCAACCACCTTAGTAGACAAGCACCTCAAGCTTGGGCCAGGTTCCCACCTCAAGCACAGCCCTAGCTTGCTTAAGGTCTAAGAACTTTTAACACTAACCTTTGGAGGTCTTTAATGAAGCTAACCCTAAGGTCTTTAAGCTCCATTCTAGTATTACTCTTTGATAGACCATCTCCCATTTGGACCCAGTCCATAAGCACATGTCTATATTCTAACCCTTGTTCCCGTTTATTCTCCCACATTAAATGATCAATTTAAAATCAAAAAATCATTTGGGTTGGTTAGATATTAGACTTTATGACATTACCTCTCTTAAAATCATAGTCGTTCGACTATGAGGTAGAAGAGATAAAACCTTAGTCATGATGTTTCTTAGAAGGTAGAGGGTCCCCTTTTTACCCTATGACATCATTCCAAGATGGATGACTAATCCATTTGGTACTTGGGAGATGTAGCTACCGCAAGCATGTCTGCTCTTTAGTCCATATCATAATTCCAAAGTAGAGTGACAATTTCTACTTTGTGTTTGAGAGACGTCGTCAACACAAACATGATTATTTCTGAGCATGCATACTATTTAAATTTTTTCACCATAAAAAGATAATTAGTCTTATAAGACAAAAACATTGATCATTTAAAAGAAACATTTACATTTGATTACTCTAATGTAGCATTGTAAGAATTGACAAGGTTCATACTGTCCTTAAGATGTATTCCTTGCATCCATTTAGCATCTTCAAAAGGATAATTTTTGAACTTAATAAGATATCATCAAAAAATCTTACCATGCCGTAGAACCTTGTCTTCATGGCGAAGGATAGCTTCGGGTTGTAGCACCTCTTCTTGATCTTCTATCTCTGGTAGGTCTTCAATAATTGGTTCTCTTGATGGATCTCCTTTGTAGAGCTTAAGTAGGATCACGTGAAAAGCATTGTGTATGAGCCAATTGTTGGGCAACCTGAGTTTATAAGCCATGTCATTGATTGGCTTCAAGATTTGAAAAGGACCATAGTATCTTTTTGCTAGTTTAGCATAATACTTTTGATGGCACGTAGGATTTTTGCCCGTCGTTTGCCTCAATCAAGACTTGGGAAACTTAAGTAAGACCCATTCATTTTCTTTGAAGGTTAAGTGCCTTATGTACTTATCAACAACAGATCTTTGCCTTTGTTGAGAGATGGATATAGCCTCCTTAATCTTTTGGAAAGATTCTTGTAGATCACGGCTATACTCATGGGTACCGAGGATTGTCCCATGTAGTTTAAGTAGCAAGGGACTTTTAGGTCTTCCCTCTATGATACCTTTCATGTAGTAGTATAGACAGTATTATTTTACATACTCTACAAGGGTTAAGTGCTTCTCCCATTGTGAGCATTGATCAGTTTTTGTGACAAAAGTCTTTGTTAGATCCAGAATCATAAGATTGACTATCTCACTTTGGCCATCCGTTTGTGGGTGATAGGCCAAAGAGAAATTCAATCTTGTACCTAGAATTTCAAAGAGACCTTTCCAAAAAATACTGGTCATTCTAGGATCTCTATCTGACACGATAGATGTTGGCAATCCATGGTGTTTGAAAATCTGGGATATGAAGAGGGTTTCCATTTGGTGTGCCTTAATAGTCTTCTTGACAAGAATAAAGTGTGCTTGCTTGCTAAACCTGTTGAATGTTGTCCATATTCTTGTATTCCCATGGATAAAATTAGGTAATTCAAAGATAATATCCATGGATATACTCTCCCATGGTGCATTAGGGATTGGCAAGGGTTGGAGTAACCCAGGTTGCTTCCCTCTATCGTACTTGGTCTTTTGGCATACCACATATTTTGAAAAATACTATTTTATGTCTACTTTCATGGTAGGCCAATAGAAGTACGTTTCTACTCCTTGAAGAGTAGGTTGAATGCCTCTGTGCCCCGCATAGGAAGGAGCATGGGATTCATAGATGACTTTCTCACGAAGGGAGTGTGTAACACATAGCCTATTTCCATGGAGAGTATAGCCATCCTACAAGGTGAATGGTTCTTCTATTCTCCAATGCAAGGGCTGACATTATCTCTTTAAAGTCAGGGTCAATAGCATACTCATATACCATAGAAGATACATCATTGTGAGTTTCTATAGACACCGCATTGACTCTTGGTCGTCGTAAAAGTGCATCGGCCACTTTATTATGCTTACCAAGCAATGTGAGCAATATGAAAATAAAATTGCAAAAGAAATATTACCCACCTCATTTGTTTGTCGGAGAGTTTGGTTTGCATCATGAAGTACTTGAGACTTTGGTCGTCTGTTCGCAAAATAAATAGAGTCCCCAATAGATAGTGCTTCCATGTGTCTAGGTCATGTAGAATAGCTAAAATATCTTTTTTGTATATGCCCAAGACTCATCCATTGGCATTGAGCCTTCAACTCTCATATGCTATGGCATACCCTTCTTAAAGCGATACTGCTCCAAGGAAATCACCACAAGCATCTCATTGGACCTCAAATGGTTTTGAGAGACCCGGAAGCATAAGGATTGGTTGGGAGGTAAGCTTCTCTTTGAGCTTATCGAAAGCATTTTTCTCTTTAGTAGTCCATAAGTACTTAACATTCTTTTTTGTTAAGTCATCTAATGGTCTTGCTATTTGAGAGAATTTTGCTATGAAGCGTCTATAGTATGCACACATACCAATAAATCTTTGTAGCTCATGTAGACTCCTTGGATTAGGCGATGCTTTTATTACCTCCAGCTTTGATGGATCCATATCGATACCATCTTGAGAGAAAATATGACCTAAGTATCTCTAGAAGGAAAAATTCGCTCTTCTTTTGATTGATAAAAAGCTTGTTCTCCCTCAAAGCTTGAAAAATTACTTGAAGATGTTGCTTGTGCTCCACCAAGGACTTGGAGTAGATGATGATATCATCAAAGGACACTCTAGTGAACTTGCGATAAGGTCTAAATATTTTCTCCATCAAACGATTGAATGTGGCTAGAGCATTTGTCAAACCAAAAGGCATGACAAAATATTCATAAAGACCAAATGTTGTATGGAACGGGTCTTTACGATATCTTCATTCACTATCCTTATTTCATGATAGCCACTTTTAAGGTCAATCCTATCGAAGTAGGTCGGACCTTGTAGATTATCAAACAAATCTTCGATCCGCAATATGGGAAATCTATTTTTGACAGTGATATGTTTAGCGCTTCATACTCCACACACATACGGTATGTACCATCTTTCTTTTGCACTAAAAGAACTGGAGAACAAAAGGGAGAGGAGCTAGGCCTCAACACCTCTTTGTCTACCAGTTCTTGTACTTGCCTCATAATCTCCTCTTGTTGAGCTTGGGAAACTCCATAAGGAGGCTTGTTAGGCGGTGAGCTTCTTGATATGAGCTCAATTTGATGATCATCATCCCCTCATTTTGGTGGTAAGTCCAAAGGGATATCATTGATAAAAACATCTTGGAATCCATTTAGAAAATTAGACAAGTCTAATTCTTCTTCATTCCCAACACTTTGTTTTGTTAAAACATTAGCATCATTTAGAGACTCTTTCACAAAAATCATGTACGCAAAAACTGAACTTTTCACTGACTTATCAAAAGCAGGTGAATTTACAAGTGGTATAGTACGACCAGACTCATTAGCATCTATAGACATGCTCTTTTTCTTGTAGGTGACGTAGATTCTCCTTTCATGGAACTTCATGTTGGCAGTGATGCGCGGTTGATGAATCATGGTACCCCTAGGATAACATCCTCATGTTGGAGAGGAGAGATGAAAAAGTCTTCTTTGTTGACGTAGCTTTGGACATGAAGCCTCAAATTCACAATCAAGGGAGTAATGTAGGCTTGCTGTCCCTTGAAAGCTCCATCGGCAGTTACAATATCTCCCATCTCAAAATTTTGAATGCCCAACTTAATGGCCAACTCCATTGATATGAAGTTGTGAGTAGAGCTAGGGTCAAGGGCTAGGGTCAAACAGAATGAAGGCATCATGCTCCCTTAAATTTCCCCAAGCATAGGAGAGAGGTGATCCTTTGCAATGAGCATCCTCTTTTGGAGCTTGAATCATGGAAGCTCTAGGAGTCTCATTGCGGGCATTTCTTTTGGGTCAAGAACAATAGCCATGTCCTTGCTCCCCACACTTAAAGAATTTTTGGTCCTTACAAAAATCTTATAGCTCTTCAAGAGTGTTTATTTTTACCTTTGTAAACTCCCTTCTCCTTGGACCGATTGTTGTCATTGTTGTTGTTGTTGTTGGAATTGCCTTGGGAAGAGTTTTGGGCATTGTTTTTTCCCTTTGCATCATTTTGATCTTTGTCTTCCATGGGCTTGGAATTCCTTTTAGCCCCTTGTTGGAAATTGATGCACAAAGCAACCACATTGTGGTGGATTACTTTGGTGATAGAGCAAGGCCATTGGGAGTTGACATACTCGGCCATTTGTTTAGGTAATTCTGCAAAGAATTGTTGCTTTTTCTCGATGAAGTCTATCTTTTGAAAACCGATAGCCTTGAGGTGTAAATACAAAACTTGTCCACATATTTGTGGATAGACTCGTTGGAGAGTAGCTTCAAACTCCACCATCGGTAAGAACTTTGTCATTTGCATTGCTTGCAGGGAATTGCTTCATGATGGAAACTTGTAGAGTTTTCCATGTATTTGGGGCTTCGACGTTGCCATGAAGGCTAGCCCGCCATTGACGAGAAGAATTTTGGAAGTGCATAGCTACATGTCATAGCTTGGAGGATTCCGTGAAGCCCTTGTCCCCAAAGGTCACGTCAAATTGTTGGATGATGGCCAATACTTTGTCATCAGTAGCACCAAAGGTTCCATCATAGGTAAGAAAAGAGATACTCTTTCCTCCTTCTTTGAATTTCTTGAGCTTTTGAGACCTTCTCTATGCAGGGTAGGATTTGTGATGTCCTCTCCTCTTGTATTCTCTAGGAAAATATTTGTTGCTTTCCTCGGAAGAGGAGGAAGGTGAAGAAGAAGGAGAAGAGAGTGACTTATTTCTTGCCTTTCTCTTTGTTTCGTCTCTTCTCTTTCAAAGTGACCAGGAGAAGGACAATGGGTTAATCATTTCCTCTTGTGAGGAGTTGGCGACCATCTAGATCACCCTCTTCATGGAGCCACATCTTTAGAGGAACTTAGTGATTCGCTTATTTCTTGTTCTTTGAATTCCTTCTCTCTTATGGGAGAGATTCTTCTTCTAGGAGTCTCATCAAGAGGCCTCCTAAGCTCTCTCCTCTTGGAAAGGAAGGGGAATCCCATAAGCACAAAGTTGTTGAGTAACTTTGGCTTGCAAACCAGCGCTACCCATAGCTTGTTGCAACCTAGTAACAAGATAATTAACAAACATGGGGGCATCATCATTAGCACCTTCATGTGCAAAATCAAAGCTGTCAATATTCATTATACTCTCTTGGTTATTGTCAACCATGCTAATTAAACTTATGTATAAATTACTTTGTGCTTTGGTACCCTTAAAAACCTTAGTTTCTATTCTTTACCTTTGAAAATTAGTTCTCAAGCAGCCGTGGTTTAGACAATATTGATTGCAAAGACTAGTGGAGAGGGTCTAATATTGCTCGGTTGATTATGGTTCCTGTTGAGCTTGCTAGTAGCTCAATAATGGTTAAGCAAAGGCAAGCCCTGAGAGACGCCATTATTAACACTATAGTATCCAACGGTATACCTCAAACTAAGTCCTTTTCAACCAAGATAATAGATCCCTATCCCACTTACCCTATTGCAATGAATAGGTCCAACCTTTCATGGACAACTTACGGACCTCTCTTCTTAAGCAAGAAAAGAGAAACCAATAGCTCTCATACCAATGTAATGGAGATGTCCTATGAACATTGAGAATAGTGGAATCAAGAGAATTATAGTGAGCATTTTTATGAGACTACTTTGAGAACATAGAGGGTGAACTTCATTAGCGTTATCAACACAACCATTATAGTTAATTAACTTGGCTTGAACAATACTTTTGCAAGAGAGAGAACTAGATAACTTGACAAAAGTTGGGGACCATATTTATGTTGAACCGGTTTCCCCTCCAATAGGCTTTTGTATTACGGATTCTCCCATAAAGAGAGACTTGATACAATACAATCTTTGGTTTCCTTGAGACCTAGGTGATGCAATCAAGATGGAAAACTTCATGCATCACAAGAATAACATAACCGTTGTAAACGCATTAACCATCCTCAGCCTCAGTCCCAAGGCCTCAAACACCTTCAAAGGTGGAGAGAGATAGTGAGGAATGAAGGTAGGGAAGAGGAAGAAGAAACATTCATATGAGAAAGAAATAGCTCCTCACTTATCGTCACTCTTCTTGCTTAGCATAGCATAATAGCATAGTAATGAAGATGGAGAAGATGGAAAGCTTGGGCATTGAAGCATGCCTTTTGGTTGGGTTTTCATTCCATAGCCAAGAGTGTTGGTGTAGGCTCTCAACTTCTCAACAAGCTTGGAGAAGCAGATGGAGTTCCTCATTAGGAAAAATATGAACCCCATAGGGGCCCTTTGGGATTAAGATTAATTAGAGGCCAGCTAATAGGAAGAGTCTTACAAAATGGCGAGCATTTTTTCCCGAGCGATAAAAAAACGAGAAAGTCCCTTAATAAAGTTATTTTTGAGTTATTCTCCTTGAGATACCTTTATGTCTTGTTTTCTTGAGTTCTTTGTCGTCCCAGGGGATCATGTCTCGAGTTTTATGGCTCCCGTTTTGTTAGGATGTTTCGCCATTGTCTGTGTGTATGCCTCTATGGATTTGGATAATGCACTTGTTTCTACTTATTTAGACCTTGCTTCACCCCAAGAAGCCAGGGAAAGATGATACTTAGTCATCACACTCGTCATCGATAAAGAGATGCCACCTTGAATCACACTCATCATCTTTGACTCTTCTTGTTTCAACTCTTTCGCTAGACATCACACACTTATTGCTCTCTAGTTAGTATGGAGCACTTTTGACATTTGAACCTTAAAAATAACAATAATTTTTTTTAAAAAAAAATTGAAAGCCACTCACATAAAAAAGGATCCTAGCAAGATATCTTCATGTAAGGGAATGGCATGGCTCCTCTCCTCTTCTTTTTTTTGGGTGAAGAGTATCAATGAGCTTCCGATCCCTCTCTCGCAATGCCCGGAGATAGTCCTCTTGATCAGCATTACATTCTTTGCACAATTCATCAACTCATCCCAAAGATGAGATGATACTAGTGCATGTGTATTCATACTCAACAAAACATAAGTGGATTATCTGATGATATAACATCAAACATCAAAGCAATGAATAGACAAGGTAAATCCACTCACAAGTTCATGTGCTACAAATTTGAAAGCAAACAATCTCAAAAACCTTAGTAAGGTCGATGATTGTGAATTGGATTTTACAATGCTTCTCTTTACTTTGCGGGAACACTTCTTTTACTGTTGCTTGCCATACTAAGGTTCCCTTCCCACACATAATTCTTTTTCCTAATGGTGACTCTAATTGTGGTTGTAAGGCCAACTTTTATTTCTATTCTTTGTTAATATCTTTCCACATGAGATCTCATGTCTCAATAATTTCCTTAATGTCAAAAATGATGTTATTGAGAAAAATCAGGATGCTCCACATGATTAGAAAAGTAATCAATATCATCTTAAGAACGCTATCACTTAAAGTAGTTACATTTTTATTGATAGTAAACTTCCATGGGTGTGCTTTGTGTATATGTGCATGTTATCTATGAAAAATATTTCAAGGATTAAATGCTCACATCGATAGATGACTGCTTGGGTTGCATTTGGGGAGGCATCACACATGTATACAAACAACAATTATGCTTGTGTCAGAGTTGAATCTTTAGCAACCATAGAAGATAAACACAATAGTAAAAGAATAATCAGGCTAACTGGTGCAAGCTTGCAACTTTCCATGGCACTAATCTATCAAAATGAGGAGCATGGAAAATAAGTGTAAAATATAATTTCATGAAAGAATCTATAATTATCCGTGCCACATGCCATCACCCTCAAGCCATAGCACCCAATATAGTCAAAAAGAGTTGCATTCCATGACCTGAACCGCTCCTTCTATAGTTGTCCTCGTCTCTCTTCCCTCCTACTCCTGCATCAATAGAGATGAGAAAATTATCTCAAGAACAAAAAATTATAAAAAAACCTGCTGCACAATCAATCCCAGTGACAACAATTGAACAATATGTATATCCACAAGGGCTGTCATGTAATTGAAAAATGTCAACATATTAGAGAGACCAAGATAAGGGTGAGATTCATGTGCCCAGGTGAGCGTAGAATGGGGCAGTACTGAGAGAGAGAGAGAGAGAGAGAGAGAGAGAGAGAGAGAGAGAGAGAGAGAGAGAGAGCAGGGACTTTAAAAGGCATCTTTAACCGATAGGCCTTCACAAAACCTACACTAGTCCAAACTCTAGTGGCTTGATCTAGAGAGAGAAAAGAGCAACCCTCAAAGGACTCTCCCTTAAGCTAGGGACAATTTTAAAAGCTTGCATTATGGATGACCTAGCTTTCAAGAATTTTGCAATCAAATAAGATATTGCATTGTGGATTGAAATTTGAATTGGTTTCTGTAATTGCAATCATTACAAAGATAACTTTAACATTGCCCCTACCCCTAGTGCTTTTGGCTCTCCCACACTGCCCCATTTTGTCATCCCCAAAGGTGATTTTATACATAAACAATAAAAAATTTTGAAGCACTGCCCAAATCTGCCATTGTTGACCATGGCACCACCCTGTGTTGGAACCACTTTGCGCCGGCGCAAACTAGTTTAATGCTCGAAAAAAAACATGGGTCTAGTGAAATCCCACCTACAAATTTTGAGATTTATATCTAAAGTTTAAATTTGAAGGTGAGGAAGCCTACAAAATTTAGAGAAATTTAGTGCAAAAACTGAAAAATTTAATCAGTTTACTTTTACTATTATTTATATGTACGTTTGCGAAAATTTTGGGAAAAACGTTTTTTTGAGCATTGGATTTTTTTTTCTTTTTCCAAGGCGATCATGGTCTGCATGAGTTGAATATATAAGAAAAAGTTGCTTTGTATAGCGTGCTTATAACCTAGGTAAAACATGTACAATGTGCTAGAACCAGTCCTTGCTGGTGCGGACTGTTTTCGATAAGTTTCAACATGGCTAACCAATCCTCAAGCTCCTGCAGCGTGGTGCAGATTCGGGTGTAGGGAGCAGATGGTCTCTTGATGATGCCCTTGTGACCGAGATTCTTGTGTGTGTGTGTGTGTGTGTGTGTGTGTGTGTGTGTGTGTGTGTGTGTGTGTGTGTGTGTGTGTGTGTGTGTGTGTGTGTGTGTGTGTGTGTGTGTGTGTGTGTGTGTGTGTGTGTGTGTGTATGTTTGTCAAGTTTTTGGAAAAAAATTATTTTGAGTACTGTAATTTTTTTTCGAGGATTGCACATTTTTTTTGTTCTACCAAGGCGGTCATGGTCTGTGCAAGCTGATATTTTTAAAACAAGATTCTTTGTATAGCATGATCAATACCTTCGTAAAGTATGTTGAACCTATTGGAATCTGTCGGCGCTAGCACGGACTGGGTTGACAAGGTTCAACAAATCGTCGAGCTCCTGCAGCATGGCACAAATTCATGCATAGGGAGGAGGTGATCTCTTGATGATGCCCTTGTGATCGAGATCCATCTCTCTCTCTCTCTCTCTCTCTCTCTCTCTCTCTCTCTCTCTCTCTCTCTCTCTCTCTCTCTCTCTCTCTCTCTCTCTCTCTCTCTCTCTCTCTCTCTCTCTCTCTGCGGCATCTCAAGCTGCCCATCCTCTCACAACCTAAACCACATGAGTGATCTTGCACATGATTGGCATACCGCCCTTCATGTTCGAGTATTGAAGACTTTTTATCGACTTTTTTGTTTTTAAAACGGGCTCGAAGCTGTTCAGTGAGTGTTCTTGCTTGCTTGAAGACACAAAAGGCATCTAAGGCAACAACAACAAGGCCTTTTTGGATATGTTCTTTGTCTGCCAAATGGAAGAGGAGCAAATGAAGATTAGAGCATGCCAGATTATTATTGCCTCTAGGTCCCCTATTTTGTAGAGAATGCTTCTTATTGCTGGCATGGTAGAATCACAATGCATGCACCTCTCACTCCTCGACATTATCTTGCCGCCATGCACATCATGGAAAGTTGTCACAGAAGGAGATGCCATAATCGATGATTTCTTGACTAGATCTAAAGGAGATGATTATAACAGTATAGAAGAGCTTTCTAATGTGTGTACCTCTTCAGAGGGGGTGCCAGATGATCCTTTACAGTATTATGATGGATTGCTAAGTAACATGGATGCAAATGAGGAAGCAGAGGATGATATTGATGAGTATGAAGATTGCCTAGATCATGTGGATTGTGAACAAATTATTGACAGGGATTCTACATATATGCTTATACATGGGCTGCATGAGGAGGCAACTCCTACAATTTTGATGAATATTGGTATTTTGAAGGGTGATTTTCCCACGGATGCTATGGATGAAGATTTAAAGGATAAAGTTGTTTTTCATGATCAAGCTGAAACCACAACAGGTATGATGATACAGGTCAAGAGACTCACAAGGTTTTTTGTGATGGCTATGAAGCTAGAGGGGCTGATGATGCTAGATCATCATTGATACTGCAAACAGTGCACATGACAATGTGCCAAATGTGATTGGATTTGGATGTTATTCCTATTGATGCTTATGTCAATGTTGTCCTGGCTGCCAGTAAAAGGGAGTCAGAATTCTTTAATGCTTTTTGGTAACGAGCTCAAGTTGCCAAAAGTTTACGGGATGTGGGTGTTGCATTATGCTTCAAGAGAAGCTCTAGTATATCGCGGAGCCCATCAATGCTATGTTATCTCAATGGTGTTTGATCCAGAAGATTCTAAGGATATTTATAAGTAGATTCAATATGGATGGATACTATTAAGTATTCATAGTAACTGCGTGCTATTTGAACCAGGGGTAGCATATTTGCACCAGAAATGCTTGATGTTGATTGATACAAGAAATGTATGCTCATGTGGATATTATGTTGCTCCAATATTTGGGCAATTTCCTTATTATCCCATTTGATCGAGGGGGCTACTGAAGTGCAAGTTGCAGATTCAAAGGATATCAGATGTCTCTTGTAGCAGGTTGCATGGTACAAGGTTTTGTTTTCTGGATTTATGATGAGTCAGAAAAGTTTTTGGTTATGCGATCAATAAGCTTATATGGCTAGCTTCCAGAATACATCTTTGGACAATTGATAAAGTATCTTCACATCTTTTGAGTTGGTTCTGCTACCAAAACTTGAAGCAAAGGACTTGATGGCCATTCCGATGGAGTAAGGCATAATTGAGCTTGATAGGGTTCCCTAAAGAGAGCTTGATGGTCAAGCCGTGTGCATCATTAACTGGAGCACTTGAGTCTGGTGAGGTTCACTAAACAGGTTTTCCATAATTGAATGCTTTGGAGATACGCCAGATACGGTTCAAAAAAATTTGATAGGTAGCTACCTAATGATCAAGCTAGAACATTGATGATAGGGTATAAGCCTTATATTATTCTCCATATGATTACCAATTACATGAGTTTGATGATGGCAAAGAGCTTAAGGTACCTATAGCAGATGTAGATTGAAGTGCAGTTGGCACAGACCGGAGGTTGTGCATGTTTAGAGGGGGTGGATGTCGTGTAGCTCCGCTCCCATGCTAAGAAAGATACTAGGAAGATGCACATCAAGATTAATTGAAGCTTACCTGATGAATGATTAGTGTTTAGGGCTTGCTAATAAGCTAGTTTTACGATTAATGTATGCTAGATGCGGCTTAAAAGGGCCAAAAAATACCTTAATGATGCTAGAAACGAGTATTCTTGAGGTAAGAACAAATGGCAATTTGTGATCTAGAATTGTAGTGCTTGAAGTGCTCTACCGGCCTATCTTTATGGCCTGTCAATTGGAGCTACGATGAAGAAATTATGGCAGTTTGAAGTTTAAGTTGATGGCAGATCCGTACCAGATTGGGCAACTACAACTGAGAGGTTTGAGATGAAGTGAATGCATGGGCCTAAATTACCCACTTTGTGGAACGCGTCGGTCTTTTCAGATCAGCGATCGGAGTTACGGTTACCAAGGTATCGCCAGATTAAATTTCACCGAGGGCCAGTTACGTACCAGGTTGGTCGGCTCGATTGGTGTGCAATTTGGAATTTTTTATAGCCTCAGCAGCATCTGTATGCATTCTATGCAGCTTGTGAAGTCTATAGGAATTTACAGTTTGTCAGACAAAGTCCGGGTCGATGAGATAATAAGGCTTGAAGCTGGTGTTAGTTGCTGACACTGCTGAGCTGGATGAATTTTTGGCATTATTTAAGACACTGGTATGAGAAATGAAATTCGAGACGATAATGTCATTTAGGGGCTTTCAGATGCTGATATGGTTGTGGCAAAGAAGCTCAGTGAAGTTTTAACCGAATGAATGCCTTCTGGCGAATGCAATCATCGATACTTGCATCTCAAAGGCATGTGTCATTATCCAAGATGCTGAAATGGGCAGTAAGATTCACGATGACAAAGTGTCAGTTAAGGGCTAATGAAAGCCTTGGCAAGGCCTTGCTTGATGCGCATACCAAATGTGGTGTCCTTACAAAGGAAGGGCCGAGGGCCGCCCAAAAAAGAAGATACCCATCAAAGGCAGCCCAAGGACAAGGGCCAGTGGCCGCCCATAATTAAAAGGGGTTTTAATGAGTGTGGGAATAGGAGGAAAAATAGGGAAATGGCATGCAGGCAACGTAAGAGGGCACAAGGGAGAGAAGATGCACTCATAGCGCACGACTGAGAGCTTGAACGAGCAGTTGGATGAAGCAAAAGATGTTCATCACCCCATGGCGACCCTGTTCAGTACCAACATTGAAGAATTCATTGCACTTTGATTGTCTAACCTTGCCACGTCAGCAAGTGGCTTGTCACCACGTCGCCGTGACAAGCCAAGAGATATTTTTTTTGCCAAATATAGAGGCATTGCAGGAGAAAACAAGTTTTTTTTCTTAAAGAATCTTTGTGGAGCAAGGGAACGAGATGAAAACAAAGGAGTGAAGAAGAAAAAAACCAAGCTCTCTCTAGGGGCTCTCTCGCTTCCTTGATAAGGACTCGAAGCTCTCTCTCTCTCTCTCTCTCTCTCTCTCTCTCTCTCTCTCTCTCTCTCTCTCTCTCTCTCTCTCTCTCTCTCTCTCTCTCTCTTATAGAGGGGAGGCAAAAAATGAGGGCATGAGAAAGGGAGGAAGAGGGAGTTGTTGCATGGAATGAAGGAGAGGATAAAAAGGCTTCGAGGGTCTCTCTCGCTCACTGGAATAATTAGGCACGAGCTTTCTCTCTTTCTCTCCCAATGGAGGCTTGGAGGCCTCGAGCGCAGGAAGGGAGGGCAAGCAAATCATAAGGCAAGTAAGGAGAGATTTTTTGTGGTTAAGCAAGAGAAGAGTTGCGATGTAAGAGGTGAAGGGTAAGGAGCTCGAACAAGGAAAGGAAGATTCTCAAGGCTCTCAAAGAGTTGAAGGAAACGAAAGAAGAAGAACTTCGGACGACCAAAGTACTCGATACGAGCTTTGATGGTGAAAGCAAGAAGAGGTTCTTGGCAAAGGGAGAGAAAGGAATACTTTTGATGACCAAGAGAGGAAGAGAAATATACGTCCAAGCAAGAGGATCTCGCTCTCTCTTGTGGATCATAAGCAAGAGGAAAGCACAAAGACCAACACAAAGGAGTTCTTCATCATAATCATTAAATCAAGCTTAATTATCATGTTGATCAATTTTGGAGCCATTAACAGTCCACGTAATCATGTAAAGGGAGCTTAAACTCCTATTTGTCAGTTCATCCAAGTGTTGATGCTGCTAATAGCTCGCCTTGGCTATCAATTAAATTGAACTTAAAGCTTGACTTGATTAACTGAAGTTTACGGTGATTGCCATAGCCATTTGCACCTGTTGAACTTATTCTCTCTCACACCTCTCCCATCCAAAGGCCCCGCACCTACCCGACTCACGTTTCAAACCCCTTTGAGCCCGACAGCGATATGAGTGCAAGAAAGTTGAGACATGGTGTGGAATCTTGATTATCTATTACAATCTTGGTGTTGAGCTCATCTAGAGTCTCTCAATGAAATCACATGACATGTAATGATGTCTATTCCAATTTCTTTACACTTTTGTCACCAATGCAAAGGTGCACCTTGCGGGTTACAACAATGCTCCTACAAGTAGGGCTCCCCCCCATGTGTAGGGATCCTTGTTGAATTTTGGAACACCTTAAGCCCCTCAAGCACCTTAGTCATGGAGCACCTTAGTCATTAAGCACCTCAAGCACCTCAATAAGCAAGCACGACAAGCACCTCAAGCTTGGGTCGGGTTCCCACCTCAAGCACATCCCTAGCTTGCTTAAGATCTAAGCCCATTTAACACTAACCTTTGGAGGTCTTTAATGAAGCTAACCCTAAGGTCTTTAAGATCCATTCTAGCATTACTCTTTGACAGACCATCTCGCATTTGGACCCTTTGACTTTGGCCCCCTATTGAGATAGATCCATAAGCACATGTCTATATTCTTACCCTTATTCCCCTTTATTCTCCCACATTAAATGATCAGTTTAATATTGGCAAATCATTTGGATTGGTTAGATTCTAGATTCTATGACATTACATCTCTGTTGAAATCATAGTCATCGTCGACTATGAGGTAGAAGAGATAAAGCCTTAGTAATTAGTTGATATTTCTTAGCACGTAGAGGATCCCCTTTTTTCCCTATGACATCATTCCAAGATGGATGACTAATCCATTTGGTGCTTGGGAGATGTAGCTACCACAAGCATGTCTGCTCTTTAGTCCATATCATAATTCCAAAGTAGAGTGACAATCTTTACTTGGTGTTTGAGAGACGTCATCAACACAAACATCATTCTAAGCATGCACACTATATAAATTTGTGCACCATAAAAAGAGAGTTAGTCTTATAAGACAAAAATATTGATCATTTAAAAGAAACATTTACATTTGATTACTCTAATGTAGCATTGTAAGCATTGACAAGGTTCATACTATCCTTAAGATGTACTCCTTGCATCCTTCTAGCATCTTCAAAAGGATAATTTTTGAACTTCATAAGATATCATTGGATAATCTTACCATGCCGTAGAACCTTGTCTTCATGCCGAAGGATAGCTTCGGGTTGTAGCCCTCTTCTTGATCTACTATCTCTGGTAGGTATTCAATAATTGGTTCTCTTGATAGATTTCCTTTGTAGGGCTTAAATAGGATCACATGAAAAGCATTGTGTATGAGCCAATGGTTGGGAAACTTGAGTTGACAATCCATATCATTGATTGGCTTCAAGATTTGAAAAGGACCATAGTATCTTTTTGCTAGTTTAGCATAATACTTTTGATGGCCCGTAGGATTTTCGCCCATCGTTTGCCTCAATCAAGCCTTGAGAAACTTAAGTAAGACCCAAACATTTTCTTTGAATGTCAAGCACCTTTTGTGCTTATTAGTAAGCAGATTTTTGCCTTTGTTGACGGATGGATATAGCCTCCTTAATCTTTTGGAAAGATTCTTGTATGTCACGGCTATACTCATCGGCAGAGAGGATCTTCCCATGTACTTTCTTAGCAATGGACTTTTAGGTCTTCCCTCTATTATCTCAAAAGGTGCCTTTCCTTAGTAGTATGGACGATATTATTGTGTGCATACTCTACAAGGGGTAACTACTTCTCCCAATGTGAGCATTGATCAACTTCTGTAACAAAAGTCTTTGGTAGATCAAGAATCATAAGGTTGGATATCTCACTTTGGCCATCCGCGTATGTGGGTGATAGGCTGAAGAGAAATTCAATCTTGTACCTAGAATTTCAAAGAGACCTTTCCAAAAATTACTAGTCATTCTAGGATCTCTATCTAACACAATGGATGCTGGCAATCCATGGTGTTTGAAAATTTGGAATATGAAGAGGGTTGCCATTTGGTGTGCGTTAATAGTCTTCTTGATAGGAATAAAGTGTGCTTGCTTGCCAAACTTGTCGAATATTTTCCATATTCTCGTATTCCCATGAATAAACATAGGTAATCCAAAGATAATATCCATGGATATAATCTCCCATGCTGTATTAGGGATTGGCAAGGGCTAGAGTAGCCCAAGTTTCTTCCCTCTATCGTACTTGGTCGTTTGGCATACCACACATTTTGAAACATACTGTTTAATGTCTACTTTCATGGTAGGCCAATAAAAGTACGTCTCTACTCCTTGAAGAGTACGTTGAATGCCTCTATGCCCCACATAGGAAGGAGCATGGGATTCATAGGTGACTTTCTCACGAAGGGAGTGGGTAACACATAACCTATTTCCATGGAGAATATAGCCATCCTGCAAGGTGAATGGTTCTTCTATCTTCTCCAATGCAAGGGCTAACATTATCTCTTTAAAGCCAGGGTCAATAGCATACTCATATATCATATATGATAGATCATTGTGAGTTGCTATGGACACCGCATTGGTCATTTGTCAAAGTGCATCGGCCACTTTATTATGCTTACCAAGCAATGTGAGCAATATGAAAATAGAATTGCAAAAGAAAATTTACCCACCTTAGTTGTTTGTCAGAGAGCTTGGTTTGCGTCATGACGTACTTGAGACTTTGGTAGTCCGTTCACAAAATAAATAGAGTCCCCAATAGATAGTGCTTCCATGTGTCTATGTCATGTAGAATAGCTAAAAGCTCTTTTTTGTATATGCCCAAGACTCATTCATTGGCATTGAGCCTTCGTCTCTCATATGCTATGGCATGCCCTTCTTGAAGCAATATTGCTCCAAGGAAATCAGGACAAGCATCACATTGGACCTCAAATGGTTTTGAGAGATCCGGAAGCATAAGGACTGGTTGGGAGGTAAGCTTCTCTTTGAGCTTATCGAAAGCATTTTTCTCTTTAGGCAATCCATGAGCACTTAATGTTATTTTTTGTTAAGTCATGTAATGGTCCTGCTATTTGAGAGAATCTTGCTATGAAGCATCTATAGTATGCACATGTACCAATAAAGCTTCGTAGCTCATGTAGATTCCTTGGATTAGGCCATGCTTTTATTACCTCCAACTTTGATGAATTCATACGGATACCATCTTGAGAGATAATATGATTTAAGTATTGAATCTCTTGAAAGAAAAATTTGCTCTTATTTTGATTGATAAAAAGATTGTTCTTCCTCAAAGCTTGACAAAATACCTGGAGATGTTGCTTGTGCTCCTCCAAGGACTTGGAGTAGATGATGATATTATCAAAGGACACTCTAGTAAACTTGCGGTAGAGTCTAAATATTTTCTCCATCAAACAATTGAATGTGGCTGGAGCATTTTTTAAACCAAAAGCCATGACAAAATATTCATAAAGACCAAATGTTGTATGGAACGGGTCTTTACGATATCTTCATTCACTATCCTTATTTCATGATAGCCACTTTTAAGGTCAATCCTATCGAAGTAGGTCGGACCTTGTAGATTATCAAACAAATCTTCGATCCGCAATATGGGAAATCTATTTTCGATAGTGATATGGTTTAGTGCTCAATAGTCCACACACATGCGGTATGTACCATCTTTCTTTTGCACTAAAAGGACTAGAGAACCAAAGGGAGAGGATCTAGGCCTCACCATCCCTTTGTCTATCAATTCTTGTACTTGCCTCATAATCTCCTCTTGTTGAGCTTTGGAAACTCCATAAGAAGGCTTGTTAGGCGGTGAGCTTCCTGATAGGAGCTCAATTTGATGATCATCATCCCCTCGTTTTGGAGGTAAGTCCAAAGGGATATCATTGATAAAAACATCTTGGAATCCATTTAGAAAATTAGACAAGTCTAATTATTCTTGATTCTAACACTTTGTTTTGTTAAAACATTAGCGTCATTTAGAGACTCTTTGACAAAAATCATGTACGCAAAAACTGAGCTTTTCATTGACTTATCAAAAGCAAGTGAATTTACAAGTGGTATGGTACGACCAGACTCATTAGAATCTATAGACATTCTCTTTTTCCTATAGGTGAAGTAGATTCTCCTTTCATGGAGTTTTATGTTGGTAGCCATGCGGTTGAACCATGGTGCCCCTAGGATAACATCCTCATGTTGGAGAGGAGAGATGAAAAAGTCTTCTTTCTCGATGTAGCTTTGGACATGAAGCCTCAAATTCCCAATCAAGGGACTAATGGAGGCTTGTTGTCCCTTGAAAGCTCCATCGGTAGTTACAATATCTCCCATCTCAAAATTTTGAATGCCCAACTTAGTGGCCAACTCCATTGATATGAAGTTGTGAGTAGAGCAAGCGTCAAACAGAATGAAGGCATCATGCTCCGTAGGGAGGTGATCCTTTGCAATGAGAATCCTCTTTGGAGCTTCGATCGTGGAAGCTCTAGGAGTCTCATTGTGGGTATTTCTTTTGGGGCAAGAATGATAGCCATGTCCTTGATCCCCACACTTAAAGAATTTGTGGTCCTTACAAAATGCTTCTAGCTCTTCAGGAGAGAGTTTATCTTTACCTTTGTAAACTCCCTTCTCCTTGGACCAATTGTTCTTGTTGTTGTTGTAGGAATTGCCTTGGGAAGAGTTTTGGGCATTTTTTTTCCCCTTTGCATCATTTTGATCCTTGTTTTCCATGGGCTTGGCATTCCTTTTAGTCCCTTTTTGGAAATTGATGCACAAAGCAACCATATTGTGGTGGGTTACTTTGGTGACAAACCAGGCCGTTGGGAGTTGACATACTTGGCCATTTCTTTAGGTAATCCTACAAAGAATTGTTTCTTTTGCTCGGCAAAGTCTATCTTTTGAAAAACAGTAGCTTGAGGTGTAAATATCAAAACTTGTCCACATATATGTGGATAGACTCGTTGGAGAGAAGCTTCAAACTTCACCAATTGGTAAGCATTTTGTCCTTTGCATTGCTTGCAGGGAATTGCTTCATGATGGAAACTCATAGAGTTTTCCATGCCTTTGGGGCTTCATCGTTGCCACAAAGACTAGCCCACCACATTGACAAGCAGATTTTTGGAAGTGCATACCTATATGTCGTAGCTTGGAGGATTTTGTGAAGCCCTCGTCCCCAAAGGCCCCGTGGAATTGTTGGATGAAGGCCAATACTTTGTCAGTAGCACCAAAGGTGCCATCATAGGTAAGAAAAGAGATACTCTTTCCTCCCTCTTTGAATTTCTTGATATTTTGAGACCTTCTCCACATAGGGTAGGATTTGCAATGTCCTCTCCTCTTGTATTCTCTAGGAGAATATTTGTTTCTTTCATCGCAAGAGGATGAAGGTGAAGAAGAAGGAGAAAAGGGTGACCTCTTTCTTGACTTTTTCTTTCTTTGTTTCTTCTCTTCTCTTTCAAAGTGACGAGGAGAAGGACTATGGGTTAACTGTTTTCTCTTGTGAGGAGTTGGCGACCGTCTAGACCGCGGTCTTCCTCGAGCCACATCTTCAAAGAAACTTAGTGATTCACTTCTTTCTTGTTCTTTGAACTCCTTATCTCTTATGGCAGAGCTTTTGGGAGTCTCATCAAGAGGCCTCCTAAGCTCTCTCTCCTCTTCGAGAGGAAGGGAAATTCCATAAGCACAAAGTTGTTGAGTAACTTTGGCTTGCAAAGCAGGGTTGCCAATAGCTTGTTGCAACCTAGTAACAAGATAATTAACAAACATGGGGGCATCATCATTAGCACCTTCATGTGAAAAATCAAAGTTGTCAATATTCATTTAACTCTCTTGGTTATTGTTAGCCATGCTAATTAAACTTATGTATAAATTACTATGTGCTTTGGTACCCTCAAAAACCTTAGTTGCTATTCTTTACCTTTGAAAAGTAGTCCTCAAGCAGCCACACTCGTGGTTTAGACAATATTGATTGCAAAGACTAGTGGAGAGGGTCTAACATTGGTCAGTTGATTATGGTTCCTGTTGAGCTTGGTAGTAGCTCAAAAATGGTTAAGCCCCAAGAGAATACATTATTAAGACTATAGTTCCCAACGGTGTACCTCAAACTAAGTCCTTTTCAACCAAGATAATAGATCCCTATCCCACTTACCCTATTGCAATGAATAGGTCCAACCTTTCATGGACAACTTATGGACCTCTCTTCTTAAGCAAGAAAAGAGAAACTAATAGCTCTGATACCAATGTAATGGAAATTTCCTTTGAACATTGAGAATAGCAAAATTAAGAGAATTATAGTGAGCATTTTTATGAGACTACTTTGAGAACATAGAAGGTGAACTTAATTAGCGGTATCAACACAATCAATATACTTAATTAACTTCGCATGAACAATACTTTTGCAAGCAATGAGCTTATGATCCCTCTCTGGAAATGCCCGCAGATAGTCCTTTTGATCAGCATTACATTCGTTTGCACAATTCATCAACTCATCCCAAAGATGAGATGATACTAGTGCATGTGTATTTATACTAAACAAAACATAAGTGGATTATATGATGATATAACATCAAACATAAAAGCAATGAATAGACAAGGAAAATCCACTCACAAGTTCATGTGATACAAATTTGAAAGCAAACAATCTCAAAAACCTTAGTAAGGCTGATGATTGTGCATAGGATTTTACAATGCTTTACTTTGCGGGAACACTTTTTTTACTGTTTCTTGCCATGCCAATGCTTAGTGGTTCCCTTTCCGTACATAAAACATTTTTCCTAATAGTGACTCTAATTATGGTTGCAAGGTCAACTTATCTTCCTATTCTTTGTTAATATATTTCCACAAAGGATCTGATGTCTCAATAATGTCCTAAATGTCAAAAACAATGTTATTGAGAAAAATCACGATGCTCCAAATGATTAAAAAACTAATCAATATCATCTTAAGAACGTTATCATTTCAAGTAGTTTCATTTTTACTGATAGTAAACTTCCATGGGTGTGCTCTCTGCGTATGTGCATGTTGTCTCTGGAAAAGATTCCAAGGATTAAATGCTCACATCGGTAGTCGACTAATTGGGTTGCATTTGGGGAGGCATGTATACAAACAACAATTATGCTTGTATCAGAGTTGAATCTTTAGCAACCATAGAAGATAAACACAATTGTAAAAGGATAATTAGGCTACCTAGTGCAAGTCTGCAACCTCCCACGGCACTAATCTATCAAAATGAGGAGCATGGAAAATAAGTGCAAAATATAATTTCATGAAAAAATCCATAATTATCCGTGCCACATGCCATCACCCTCAAGCCATAGCACCCAATATAGTCAAAGAGAGTTGCATTCCATGACCTGAACCACTCTTTCTATAGCCGTACTCCTCTCTCTTTCCTCCTACTCCTGCATCAATAGAGATGAGAAATTAGCTCAAGCACCAAAAATAATTAAAAAAACCATGTTGCACAATCAACCCCAGTGACAATAATTGAACAATATGTATATCCACAAGGGTTGTCGTGTAATTTAAAAATGTCAACATATTAGAGAGACCAAGATAATGGTGAGATTCATGTGCCTAGGTGAGCGTAGAATGGGGTAGTACAAAGAGAGAGAGAGAGAGAGAGAGAGAGAGAGAGATTGATTTATCAGCCACGGAGGTCAGATATGACCTATGGGACCAAAGAAAAAATAGTACAATGATACCTTTTGAGCGAAGGTATGGGATACATATCAATTAAGGTCTGAGGCACCATTGATAGGGTAAAAAAAGATGAAAAGGAAAAACGCAACTAGAACTAAAACTAAGGAGTGTTAAGGGATGTAGTGTCGGTTTGGGAGTCCAAAACTCTTGGATGACCGCTTTACCATCTTGGTAGACTGCCCATGGTAAAGGGGACCTTTACCATAATTAATATGCAGTCAGGGAACTGTCAGGATGACTTCAGATTCCAATCAGGAAGTCATCAGGTCAGAGTCAACTCAGGAGATATTAGGAAGTAAGTAGGAAAAGACATTATGTGAAAGGATGTAACTTTTCGTAGGGGCTTTTGTATCTTTTGTGATCTTCGATGATGTAAGAAAGTAAGGGGATGACGCTGGTGTGTGATGATGATGGGAAATGGAAGGCGGCAGTTATATCTATCTGTCTATTGTCTGTTCTGATTCTGATCTATGTCTGATGAATAACTGATGAAATCCTGAGTATAAATATGAGATATATGTATTCCCTTTGATCTTGTCGAAGAAGTATCTGAAGGTTTGAAGTGCATACATACTGTGTAGTCCTGTATTGGTGGTTGGTTAAGTGTTAGGCAATTATCAAAGAATATGCAGAATCTGTCTAAGCCTTTCCTGATCAACCCCATTACACTTTGGCGATCCTGCAAAATGTTTCGGATCTGTTCCTTACCTGTGGCGTAGAGGACTGAAGTGTTTCTGATGACAGAGGAGGATGTTACAGACCTGCTATATGAATTTCGACATTGGGAGTCAGAAGAGGAAGAAGGAAATGATTTGCTAATCACATTTCGCAATTGGGTAACAGAGGAAGAAGAAAAGCAGGAGTACGACAGAATTTTTTTGCGGGAGTACTTTCCACAATTGCCTAGGGATGTGCAGAAGTGTATTAGAATCAAAGTGGTGATCCTCTTCCGGTGCATTCATCTGGTTGGCATATATGATCTCCCTGTAAGTTGGTCGTTTGTGAACATCCGGCAACTCAGGAGATACTTGGAACTTCGGAGGAAGTACGCTCTCAGCAGACAAGCAACTGGCAAGCCGACTTAATGTATGAGTGAAGAGGAGGATGGTCACCAGTCTGCACAACATCCTTATTGGACACGTTTTAGTAGCAGGCAAGGAGTAGATTCATCCGCAGCAATAGAAGAAGAGGAGGAAGGCAGTCAACTGTCAACTCCTGAAAGGCAAAGTAGTACTTCTTCTGGCAATACCGAAGATTTTGAGCAACAGAATGAGGATATTTTTAATCTGAACCTGTAAAGGTTTGTGGGAGCATTAGCAGTCAATCAGGTTTTTAGACCAAGAAGGCTGCAGTTTCAAACACACACACCACCATTACCATTTGACCCTTTGAGACAAATAAATCAAGGACAAGTACCGGTACCAGTACCGGTGAATCAACTCCAACCACAACCTGTAGTGATGCCAGCACCCAACCCGAAAGTGGGGGCGGCTAAGTTCAGCGGGAAATCCAAGGAGGATGCTGACAGTCATGTGGGGCAGTTTGAGACCAGGTGGATGGCAAGTGGATACAATGTGATCCATAATGATGCTACCTAGAAGGAGCATTTTGCTGCCACATTGCAGGGGAAGGCAATGGCTTGGTTTATGCAGTATGGTATTGCAGCTTTTCCAACATATGAAGCATTAAGAAACAGCATACATACTGTGTAGTCCTGTATTGGTGGTTGGTTAAGTGTTAGGCAATTATCAGAGAATATGCAGAATCTGTCTAAGCCTTTCCTGATCAACCCCATTACAGGCCATTTACCTTGTTTGTGGGCTTCATGTATCTTCTTGAGCTCATTTGCTTTGAGTTTCAACTAGTTGGTAGTCAATTCCTCTGCTATCCAAAACTTGGTTCCCTTGAGGAGGCGGCACTAGCACAATAGCTTCATCCGCTCCTCCTTTGTCTTGAAGTTGATGACCTAGTGTTCAAGTGGCACACGTCTATTTGTGTCGTTGATCCAAGAGACTGTGTTGGGCTCGATGGTGATTGATTAGAGGATGTCGTTGAGCTTTTCTATTCCATCCTCCAGTGTGTACTCGTCAATGCACCAAGGTGATGGAAGTCCCCCAATTCTCACTTTGAGACTGAGAGATTCACGTAGTTTGCGTTCTTGAAAGTCTGCCTGTATTTCCGTGTCGATATTCTTTGTGATTTCATGTGATACCTCTTGGACTTTCTCTTGAGCAATTGTGTGTGTGTGTGTGTGTGTGTGTGTGTGTGTGTGTGTGAGAGAGAGAGAGAGAGAGAGAGAGAGTAGGGGATTTAAAAGGCATCTTTAACCAATAGGCCTTCACAAACCCTACACTAGTCTAAACTCTAGTGGCTTCATCTAAAGAGAGAAAAGAGCAACCCTCCAAGGACTCCCTTAAGCTAGGGACAATTTTAAAAGCTTGCATTGCGGATGACCTAGCTTTCAAGGATTTTGTAATCAAATAAGATATTGCATTGTGGATTGAGATTTGAATTGGCTTCTGTAATTGCAATCATTACAAAGATAACTTTAACATTGCCCCTACCCCTAGTGCTTTTGGCTCTCCCACATTGCCCCATCTTGTCATCCCCAAAGGTGATTTTATAAATAAAAAATAAAAATTTCCGCAGCACTGCCCGAATCTGCCGCTATCAACCATGGCACTACTCTGTGTTGGAACCAGTCCATGCTCGTACTGATTAGTTTGGTGCTCGAAAAAAACATGGGTTTAGTGTAATCCCACCTACAAATTTTGAGATTTACATCTTAAGTTTATATTTGAAGGTGAGAAAACCTACAAAATTCAAAAAAAATTAGTGCAAAAACTTTCAAATTTAATCGGTTTACTTTTACTATTATTCTGCGAAGTTTTTGGGGAAAAAAATTTCTGAGCACTGGATTTTTTTTTTTTTCCAAGGCGTTCATGGTTTGCACAAGTTGATTATATAAAAAAAATAGTTCTTCGTATAACGTGCTCATAACCTTCATAAAGCATGTACAACGTGTTGAAATCAGTTCACACAGGCATCGACTGGTTTTGACAAGTTTCAACATGGCTAACCAATCCTCAAGCTCCTGTAGCATGGTGCAAATTCAGGTGTAGGGTGCGGGTGGTCTAGGGATGCTGTCCGTGTGACTGAGATCCTTGTGTGTGTGTAGGTTTGTCAGGTTTTTGGAAATAAAATATTTTGAGTATTGTAATGTTCTTTTCGAGCATTGGACATTTTTTTTGTTCTACCAAGGCGGCCATGGTCTGTGCGAGCTGATATTTAAAAAGAAATTTATTTTTATAGCGTGATCATAACCTTCGTAAAGCACGTTGAACCTGTTGGAACCTGTCCGCGCTAGTGCGGCCTAGTTTTGACAGGGTTCAACAAATCCTCAAGCTCCTATAGCATGGTGCAAATTCGTGCACAAGGAGAAGGTGATCTCTTGATGATGCGCTTGTGATTGAGATCCTTCTCTCTCTCTCTCTTCTCTCCCTCTCTCCCTCTCTCTCTCTCTCTCTCCTTCCTTCGTCCTTTCGCATCTCAAGCTGCCCAGCCTAAACTGCATGGGTTGTCTTACACACTATTGGCATAATTCCCTTCATGTTTGAGTGCTCTCTCTCTCTCTCTCTCTCTCTCTCTCTCTCTATATATATATATATATATATATATGTGTGTGTGTGTGTGTGTGTGTGTGTGTGTGTGTGTGTGTGTGTGTGTGTGTGTGTGTGTGTGTCTTCCTCTTTGTGGTGCACCCATTTGTCAAGGGTGTTGTTGTTTCTCTCTCTCTCTCTCTCTCTCTCTCTCTCTCTCTCTCTCTCTCTCTCTCTCTCTCTCTCTCTCTCTGTGTGTGTGTGTGTGTGTGTGTGTGTGTGGTGCATCGATTAGTTAAGGGTGTTGCTCATATTTACTCGGAAATTGGGTTTCCTCAGTTTTCTTTTCTCATTGAGTGGAAACCCTCAATAGGAAGAGGGTGGTGGACACACTCTATACCCTCAAAAAAGTAGGGGGACAAGGTAGCCTTACACCTCTTGATGGCCTCTTACCTAGTGAGAAGGTAGGGGAGGTGGGTAGGGGAAAGGGATGGGGGGGGGGGGGGGGGGGGGAACCATTTTGATCTCTTTTTCCCTACTTTTTGGCTCGGATTCAGAAGTACACTAAAAATTTGAATTTTTTTTAAATAAAATTTCAAATATTCAAATTTTCCCTCCTTAAAAGGCCCCCAAACCTATTTCATGGTCAAAAAAGCGTTTTTGACCTCCAAAAGTAAAAACGTGCACTAAAAAACCCAAAAAATTAAAATTTTTTATTATTTCAAAACAATCTTTCTAAACCTATTCTATAGGTAAAAAGTGATTTTTTCTCTCTACAAACCCTTTTCCAAGCTCTCCATTGCTGCAACAGCCACATGCACCACCTATAGTCCAACGATATCTCTCTGTTAGCTTTCTCTCACCTCCATTGTAGCGCCAAGAAATCTCCTCCCACGTCTCTTTCCCTTGCCCACCACATATTTACACACCAAGCTAGCTTCTCTCCCTTCTCTCACCTCCATTACATCATGAAACAATATTGTCCTTCTTCTACTTTCATTCACTCACACTACATGGAAACCTCTACTCCCAAAGGTAGCAAGAGTATGATCTCACATGACTTGCATACCATAACAACAGGAGGTGTGAATGGTGAGTGGGCATTGCAAGGGTTCACCTCCAACATAAAGATAGAATGGTAACAAAACTACCCTTGTATCTTACATTTAGAGCTTAACATCATCTCCATCTTTAAGTTTATCATACTAGAAACAACCAGCCTCTTTATGGCTTTCAATGTCTAGGGCTTCACACCTTATAACATTAGGGTGTGCTATTTTGTTGATGGCTTTGGTGTGCCATCCAAGGTTATTTAGCATGTGATTGAGTCTCACACTGCAAATAAGTTATGTTATCTATGGAGACTTATCAAATATTCTCCTTCTAATTTCTTCTTTGTATAGTTGTCATCAGATTATTAAAATGACACCATTTTGTACTTTATAACTTTGTGCTCACAAAATCTGGTGTTTACTTACAGAATCAACTTGTTTTGAGAGGACACGGACAAGCAACCATTTGAGAGATGGAAAACATTGTATTCTTGGTCCCATAGGAACTTTTCGCTACCATGTTAAAAGATTCTGATAAGAATGGTAGGATTTTTGTAGAATCTTGAACCAATATGTACTCTCTAGGAGCTCTTAGAAAAGCCCTCCATAAAGTACTACCATCTTCCCTAGTGTCATAGACATACAAATACTCTAAGTGTATATGAATCTCTAGATGAGGAATACAAAAACATCTAAGAGAAGCCAGACAACAACAACATTATCTCCCTTTGTAATTCTTTTATGAAGTTGGATCCCCGTATAAATTCTTTTGTATTTATACTCATTTAGGTGTACTGTAAATATGTTTTCTTGTTAAATGGTGTCATATTGGGTGAGAGTATTTAGTTTAGATTATATAGATTTGAGAAACATTTTTTTTTTCTTGTAAGATGTTTCAAGTCTCTGGCAACATTTTGATTTCAGTTTAATCATTAATGGTTGTTCTTATTAAAGTGGATCATAATCTTTTTCATGATGTCTTCTATCGGGGATGTTAAATATATCTTGCTTCATTAGCAACGCTTCACAAGTTGAGAAAGCTAAATTCTTGCTTTCCACCATGTTATTGTTTCCATACTATGCCTATGCCAAGGTTGACTTAGAGAAAGGACAGCTTGAGATGGAGGTGTCGATGCATAGCAGTGATTGATAGGTGAACAATTAGCTTATTATTGATTTGTGCTTCAGCATACATACATTGTAAAGCCTTTGAGTTTCCATCTTTTTGAGTAGTGTTGATAAACCTTCTTAAATATCCCTATTCATTAGTTATTTTTGTAGCTATTTCTTTGGTATTACTAAATATTCATTAGTTATTTTTGTAGCTATTTCTTTGGTATTACTAAATATGATACCAATAGCTATCACCTTGTGAAATTAATTGTTAAATTGTGGATTTGATATTTACTTTGTAGATCATTTGGATAGAGAAAGTGTAAACATAAATTATAGATGCATGCATTGTGAACATAGAAGATATGTACCACTCGAGCCTATGTAAACTACTATTCTAGAAACCTTTGGTTGGATACTATAACAATAGGGGTCACATGTGGTTTCAAGTACCAAAGAAATGGCTTTACCAAAACATTTCCAAGAACAGGGGGTGAACACAAGGAAGTAAAAGTAGGCTCCCTGTTTAGTCAATTTCTAGTGCTGAATGTTTAGTGCACAGGATTTGTGAGGCCTTTGACCCGAGGAGTTCACTAAAGTATGTAAAATGTAGCACAAGTGTTCAACAAAAGAGATTTAATATTCTTGTAGTGTTACAGAAACATGTGTAGATAAGGCCTATAAGGGGTACTTTTAATCCATTTTGGTGAACGCACATGATATAGAAAAAATTTACATAGTGAATGTTTTGGTGCCTTTGAACACAGAACAAAAAGAGGGGGGGGGGGGGGGTTGCTCTGAGTACATCAAACTGCACACTTCTATCTCATGGCCATGCATTAAAAAAAGGATGTATTTTCCATTTTAAGGCCCTAGGGACGCTCAACAAGAGGGGCCACAAGGGCGTGCAAAATGGCCAAACAGGAACCTGTTTGGCCATTTTGCACGCCCTTGTGGCCCCTCTTGCTGAGGGTCCTTGGGGCCTTAAGATGACAAATACATACAAAATTTTTCCAAAATCTCACCCTAGCAACTTCAAAAGTGGCTTCCAAAGAGTACCCTCGATCAAAATTTAAAACTGAAAAAAAAAAGAATCAGAATGAACTAAACTGTGTACAAACTTCAAAACAACAAAAATTTCTTTCAAACAAAGGTTATGGCTAAAAATTTGAAAATAGGTCCCCCTTGGACTCTCCACAATGATAGAAATCAAAGGGTTCAAGGAAAGATATGGTGTCATAAGTGCATGGTAGGAATCTCATCGAGGTTTATTCCTTAAAGATGTCTTTTACTTTATCATGTCTTCTTATGTGCAATGTTACCAAACAAAAATAAATTTACACTTTAAATGGCTACAAATCTTATTTAACTTATCAAACAATCTCAAAATATGGTAGACCTAGAGTACTCTTACACATCAACAAACACAAAAGTCAATTTTTTTTCTCAATGACTTTGATAAACATACATTCTTGAACAACTTCAAAGGGGTAGTGTGGTCATAGTTCCTGCATCCATTCCATGACATGGTATGCTCATGGGGTGACCTATCACATAAAAATATCTTTGGTGGGGATGCCCTCATGTTAGGAAAGGGTGTGTTGTTGATGGAAAGTTATTGTATTGTCCTACTAGGGATCTCTCCATGTTAGCATAATGGTTCTTGGTGTAGTGGGAGCCATATTGCTTGAGGAGAGCTTTGTGCGACCGTAAAAGATTCATGTTATGTCAGTTCCTTGATCCATTGTTGCAAACACCACCACTCAACTAGCATAGTAAGAGATTACCTTGTATCATGACGCGTTAGAGACCTGTTCTTCAAACAAAAACATGTATGAATTCAATATTTGCAAGATATATAGTAAAGATAATTGTTAAGTATATGTTGTACAAATTTGCAAGTATTTCCATTCAATTGGGAATAAATGGATTTGAAGCACCTACCTACAAGATGTAACAAAGAAGGTTGTTTTAGAGGAAAAGTGGTGACATCTAACCTCTCTAACCTTCAACCTTTCACTATTTAATACTCATCGAGTTTTAGCATAAAAGCAACCTTTGTGCCAAGAACTACAAAACAAGTAGAGGCAAGACCTTATACTTCATAGTCTATGATAAGAAGAACACAACCAAAAGTAAGAAATATAATGTTCCCTTGCACCAAGGGGTGTTTCTTTCAAATAAGTGATGGTGTTGGGAAGCTTTATAATGTGAACAACCTTTTCTTGCATTTGTTGTTGAAGAGTTTCAATCTCCCTCTCCAAAGAGGCAATACTTTCTTGTAATGTCACTATTTTGAGTTGAAGAGCTTGACATTCGTGTATCCAAGAATGTAAAAGAGCACGTGCACCCATACACAATTGCTTGCAATGCCTAACAAGCCATCTTCTCCCCTCCCAGATATTGACGGATTGTTAGGGTACAAATAGTCATTCACCCAAATGTCAACATTTGTCTCACCAACGGTACGACGTTCCTGGGATAACCTCTGCTCACCCTCATGTGCGGCCTTTGGTGCAAACATCGTGGAAAAGCGAATATTTACGCTTTTGGTGTGCAAAGTACATGGTGGTGGAGGCACACAATTTGTGATGGCCATGACCACCATGGTAGCTGCTTCTGTGTGAGGAAGCAAAGGATGAAAAGAGAGAGGGGGGACGGAGAGGGAGAAGATGGGAGGAGAGAAGGGGACAGAGGGGGAGAGAGGAGAGAACAAAGGGGTTTTTCTTTTGGGACAGGGGGGGGGTGTGAATTTTGAAAAAGTGAACTTTTAGTGCTTGTAGGTTTAAAAAAACGCAAAAAAATGTTTTTTATATGTATATATGTTGGGGGGGAGTTTTAAGTAAAAAATAAGTAAATATGATTTTTGTTTTTTTAAGTCAACTTTTGGCTCTTAGTGACCCACGTTTTTGCTGATGTGGCCACACTCCTTTACTCCCTTCACTTCCAAAAATCTAGAGAGAGAAAGCGACCTTCTACATCTTGTTGGGGTATAAAGCCCAATGTGGTCACCCAGGTAAGTGGGCGGGCCGCCAGGTATGTACACATATTATTTTGTAAAAACCTAATAAGAACTCACTATGCTCTACACATTACAGTAGAGCGAGTTTACCATATCGTCGTGCTCTTCTTCTCGCACTCTCTCTCGCGTCGCACTTCCGCTCGTACTCCTTCAACTGGTATCAGAGCTCAGATCGAGGCTCGGGGCAGCACTGCAGGAGGCTAGAGTCACCAACTCAGATTGGAGTGAAATTCGACAGGCGAAGACACGGCCCCAAATCCTGTGGGTAAGCCCGGAGGGCTTGGTGTTCTCAGAATTTCATTCTGAGGTCATCTCGGCCACCGTTCGGCTTCGACAAAGGTCTGCGCAGGCCATTTTCGACTACGTGGTCTCGACGAGTGCAGATCCGACTCTGGAAATTTGGGATTTTCGGCCTACGACTGCAGGTGCTGAGGATATCGACACTCCCAGAGTGTTGATTAGTGGCTGTGTCTACACATCGAAGGACGGCTCACAGTTCTTGGAGGCGTGTCACATAAGACACGGGCGCATCTACACACAGACTATAGGCGACATCCACTAGTTCATCAGGTTGATATTGGTTCAGAGGTCAGTTTACAGGGGAAACTCTGCCGAATTTTTCCCAGGAAAGTAAACCACTGTGAAGCGTAGCTATGGCTGGATCACAGGACACTGCTCTTTACAATATCAAGAAGCTGGATGGAACCAATTTCCCATTGTGGAAGAAGCAAATTTGGCACGTGTTGGTACAAAAGAAGCAGATAAAACCTATAAAGCTCAAGGGGATAAAACCAGAAGATATGGACAAAGATGAATGGAGCGAAATGGATGAATTGGCACTTTCTACCATTATGCTGACTTTGGCAGAAAGCGTTTACTTCAATGTAGCAGACGAGATGTCGGCTTATCAAGCATGGTTCAAGCTGAGTGATCTTTATGAGAAGCAGAGTGCAGCTTCACAGGTATACTGGCTTAAGAAGCTTGTTGACTTGAAGATGAAAGAAGGGACACCTATGTCCAATCATCTGAATGAATTCAACACAATCTATAGTCAGTTGTCAGCTCAAGGTGTCAAGTTTGATGAACCTGTTAGAGCTATGTTCCTGTTGATCACATTGCCGGAAAGTTGGGACACTTTTCGCACAGCTTTGAGTAATTCTGCACCTCCAGATGGTTTGAACATAGCAGGTGTAGAAGGAGGTCTGCTTACTGAAGAAACCAATAGAAAGACAATGGACAAAGGCAAAGGAACAGCCTTAGTTGTCAGGGGAAGGACCAAAGAAAAGTACAAAGGTGGAAAGAGGAATCAGTCTCGTAGCAAGTCCCGCAGTGCTAAAGGCAAGAGTGACATAGAATGCTACCATTGTGGCAAGAAGGGTCACATGAAAAGAGATTGCAAAGAATGGAAAGAAGAAAAAGGCAAAGAGAAAGCTGAAGACCATGGTGAGAAGAACAAGTCCTCAGTGAAGATTCAAGAAATAAATGTGACAAACACTGTTGCAGAGGATGACAGTCTAGTGTCAGGAGACATCTACTTCTTAAAGAATACAATGGACTCACCTCTTCTTACAGCATCTGATGGAAATGCACTGAGTGACTGGATTATAGACTCAGGGGCATCACTTCATGTGTCTCCAAACAAGGAGTGGTTTACTTCTTATGTGACCACTAAAGATCATGTTCGGCTAGGCAATGGGCAGACATGTGAGATCTTAGGTGTTGGAGATGTTCAATTGAAGTTTCAGAATGGCTCTTCTTTCACGCTGAAGAATGTGAGACATGTTCCCGCAATTACAAAGAGCTTGATCAGCACAGGTTTACTTGATGATGCTGGCTACGTCACCACTTTTGGACAGAACATGTGGAAGATATCCAAGGGTTCTATGACAGTAGCACATGGAGTAAAGTCTGGAGGACTTTACATGATTTATGTATTAATGTCTCTAAAAATGTAATCAATGTAACCGAGCAGCCGAACGTTTCTTTGTGGCATAGCCGGTTAGGACATATGTCCAAGAAGGGAATGGAAATCTTGTCTCGTTCTGGTTATTTGCCTGGCTTTTCATTTGATGATTTTGAATTCTGTGAACATTGTCTGTATGGTAAGCAAACACAGTAGCCACATAAGCATAGAAGCAGTAGAAGAGATACACAGTTGGCACTTGTTCATAGTGATTTGTGTGGACCTATGCCTAACCTATCTCTAGGGGAAGCTTCTTACTTTATGACATTTATAGATGATTACTCGAGGAAAGTATGGGTTTACTTTCTCAAGCACAAGGATGAAGCGTTTAGTGTTTTCAAAACGTTTGTGACACTTGTGGAGAATCAGAGTGGCAAGAAGCTTAAATGCTTACGCACTGACAATGGTGGAGAGTATGTTTCAAAGGCCTTTCAGGACTTTTGTGAGTCAAAAGGTATAAAACGTGAACTTACTGCTGCTTACAATCCTCCTCAAAATGGTGTTGCTGAGAGGATGAATAGGACCATACAAGAGAAGGTCAGAAGTATGTTGTCTAATGCACAGCTGCCAAATGGGTTTTGGGCTGAAGCTGTATCAACAGTTGTTCATCTTGTAAATAGATCTCCTAGCAAGGTTTTGCAGAAGGATTCAGTGCCAGAGATGGTATGGTCAGGCAAAATGCCCCCATACAAGCATCTCAAAGTCTTTGGCTGTGAGGCATATACTCACGTTCCAAAGGAATTTAGGAACAAACTTGAGCCAAAGAGTAGAAAGTGCATCTTTCTAGGCTATGGTAATTCTGGTGAGATGGGGTACAGACTTTGGGATCCCAAATCCAGAAAGGTTGTCCGCAGCAATGATGTTCACTTTAATGAATCCAAATATCATTCTAAACCAGAGAGGGTTGAGGAGATTAGAAGAGTTGTCTTCCAAGAAGATGGACCTGCACGTGCAAGACAAAATGTCAGGGCTCAAGAGGAGCAAGGACAGGATAGAGTGGAACCATAGGTTGTGGTTGAGCCTGAGCCACCTATTGTGCGTAGATCTGGACGTGTCACGCGACCTCCTGATAGGTTTGTTCCATCTATGAACTATGTCATGTTGACTGATTGCAATGAGCCTTCATGTTACAAGGAAGCAGTGCAAATGAAGGACTCCGGGAATTGGCAATTGGCCATGCAGTCAGAGATGACAGCTCTGCATAAAAACAAGACATGGAAGCTAGTTAAATTACCACAGGGCAAAAAGGCTCTACCTTGTAAATGGGTTTACAGGTATAAGATCACCGCTCATGATAGTCAGCCAAAGTACAAAGCAAGGCTTGTTGCCAAGGGCTTTAAGCGAGAACAAGGCATTGACTTTGATGAAGTCTTCTCTCCGGTGGTCAAGATGACTACATTGAGATGCTTTCTTGCATTGGTTGCCATATTAGATTTGGTGTTGCACCAAATGGATGTCAAGACAGCGTTCTTGCATGGTGATTTAGATGTGGAAATTTACATGCAGCAGCCAGAAGGGTTTGTTGAGAAAGGCAAGGAAGATTGGGTATGCCAGTTGTTAAAGAGTCTTTATGGCTTAAAACAATCACCGAGGGCATGGTACCATAAATTCCACAAGTTTATGCTTTCTCAAGGCTACAAACGTAGTGAGTTCGATCACTGTCTATATACAAAGAAGGCTAAGGATGGTAGTTGGCTGATCCTTATTTTGTATGTGGATGACATGTTGATCGCTGGCAAGCACTTGGAAGAAATTTCAGCTTTGAAGTCAAAGATGGCAAAATCGTTGGACATGAAAGACATGGGTGAGGCAAGTCATATACTTGGTATGTGCATTAAGAGAGACAGATCAAAGAAGTTGATTTGGTTATCTCAAACAGAGTATATTGACAAGGTTTTGCAACGTTTCAATATGGAGAAGGGAAAGGCATTGAGTGTTCCATTGCCACCATATGTGAAACTTAGCAAACAAGATTTTCCTGTGCCTGAGGAAGAACACGCTGAAATGGATAAGATTCCATATGCGTCTGCAATGGGTAGTTTGATGTATGCAATGATTGCTACTCGCCCAGACATTGCATTTGCAGTGGGAGTAGTAAGTCGATACATGTCAAACCCAGGCAAGAAACATTGGGAGGCAGTGAAAGGAATATTGAGATACCTGAAAGCTACAAAGAGTATGCGTATATGCTATGGGAGTCAGGAGCTAAGTGTAAAGGGTTTTACAGACTCAGATTATGCAGGTGACTTAGACAACCGAAGGTCTACGTCAGGGTATGTCTTTACATTGGCTGGTGGAGCAGTATCATGGCGTTCTAGATTACAAGATTGTGTTACTTAGTCTACTACAGAGGCTGAATATGTTGCAGCATCAGAGGCATGCAAAGAATCAATTTGGCTTAATCGACTAGTAACAGATTTGGGAATCAAAGAAGAGATGCATGTGTTATATTGTGATAGTCAAAGTGCTATACAATTGGCTCGCAATCCAGTTTATCACTCAAAGACAAAGCATGTGGATGTGAAGTATCATTTCATCAGGGAAATGCTCGAGGATAAGCAACTTCAGCTTGTCAAAGTTCACACCACAGAAAATCCTGCTGATCTACTTACAAAAGGACTTCCCTCAGAGAGCTTTGCGCATTTTCGCAAGCAGTTAGGTGTAGGGTAGTACATCACTTCTCTACATCTCTTTTATATTAGCTTGTATAGTAGCTTCTCTCACACTTAAAGTACCACATTGGACTTTAAGTGGGAGGTTGTTGGGGTATAAAGCCCAATGTGGTCACCCAGGTAAGTGGGCGGGCCGCTAGGTATGTACACATATTCTTTTGTAAAAACCTAATAAGAACTCACTATGCTCTACACATTACAGTAGAGCGAGTTCACCATATCGTCGTGCTCTTCTTCTCACACTCTCTCTCGCATCGCACTTCCGCTCGTACTCCTTCACATCTACATACTACATGTGCCTTAAAAAAAAGTTAGAAAAGCCTATTCAAAACTACCCTCTTTGAATGCCCTTGTCTCCTTAACCCTACACAACATTAGCTTTCCCTAAAATTAGGATTCCTTACAAGGCCCATGCAAAGTCCACATTTCTCCTAATGCACAATGAGAGTGTGTGTATGGGAGAGAGTATACATTGTAAGCAAGCCCCCTCCTTGATTGGATCAACCCCCTCTTCTAGCTCATGCCTCAAGCTCATTGTCTCTCACAAGCCTAGCCAATTACAAGCCTTGGTCTATTCAAGCAGTAGGGGTAGTCTTTGGACAAGTGTCCTCCTTTCCCCTTTGAGAGAGAGGACTTGATAAATGCTTAAATAATTAATTTAATTAGCTAAAAGATTATTGGACCCCTTTAGAGGCCAATAAATAGGCTTTAGGAACCTTATGAGGGCAACATGGTAAGGAGCTTGACATATGTCCTTGTTGCCTCTTTAGACTAGTCTTTCCTTGTGTGAGGGTGTGTGTGTTCTCTCTCATGCTCCTACAAGTAGGGCTCGCCCCCCATGTGTACGGATCCTTGTTGACTTTTGGAACACCTTAAGACCCTCAAGCACCTTAGTCATGGAGCACCTTAGTACCTCAGTCATTAAGCACCTCAAGCACCTTAGTCAGCAAGCACAACAATCACCTTAAGCTTGGGCTGGGTTCCCACCTCAAGCACAACCCTAGCTTTCCTAACGTCTAAGGACTTTTAACACTAACCTTTGGAGGTCTTTAATGAAGCTAACCCTAAGGTCTTTAAGATCCATTCTAGCATTGCTCTTTGACAAACCATCTCTCATTTGGACCCTTTGACTTTGGCCCCATGTTGAGATAGATCTATCAGCACATGTCTATATTCTAACCCTTGTTCCCATTTATTCTCCCACATGGACTGATCAGTATATTATGAGAAAATCATTTGGGCTAGTTAGATATTATATTTTATGACAACTATTGGGGTTAGACAAGGCTATCCGTTATCACCAACTCTCTTTGGTCTATGTATCAATCAATTGGACCAAGTGGTACTTGACTTTATGCAAGAAGAAGGCATGGAAGAGGTCACTATTTGCAATGCGGTAATCATGCTTTTGTTGTATGCGGATGATGTAGTGCTTCTAGCACACACTTTAGAAGATTCACAAAAGCTTATGGCTATCCTTGAGAACTTTTGCTTGCATAGTGGGCTGATTGTGAATGAATCCAATACAAAGATTATGCTTGTGAAAACCAACCATAAGGAGAAGCCATGCATTGTGTACAACCATGAGACACTTGAAGTTGTTGAGATATTTAAGTACCTTGGCCTTGAGGTTCCATCCAATCACAAGTGGCATGAATGTGCTATGTGTTGTTTGGAAGTGGGAAAGAGAGCATATCATGCATTTGAGATGTCATGTGTAATGCGGGAAACATCAAGTGTTGGGTTCTCAAGAAGTACCTTTTTGATGCATTCATGACACTGGTTCTTCTTTGTGGAGTTGCAGTGTGGGACAGGAGCATCTAAAAGTCAACTTGGAAAGAATTTGAGAATGTCCAAAAGTGTTTTCTTACAAACTTTCTCCAAGTTAAGACACAAACACCATATATGCTCCTACTTCTTCAGTTGGGATCTCTTCCAATTGAGGTTATGGGCATGGAAAGGGTTGTGGAGTACATGATATAGATGCTTCACAACCCCTCATATTGACTTCCAGCAAATGCATGGGAAGCAAGAAAAAAGTTCAGAAGACTCATAAAAGCAATATCTTGAGCACCGAATGGATGCAAGACATAAAGAAGTGGTTTGGGAGATGGGATGTATTACACTTGCTACATGATTCTTCAATTGAGTGCCAAGTGAATGAAGTTTTTCTACAACGCCAATGTATTACAGTTTGGGAGAAATCTGGTGGGTCATGCTTCATACATTACACCACCCATATTGCCCCAAACTATAGAACCATGTTCTTTGCAAAAAGAGGAAACCTTACTCACACTTACATGCTTGAGCCTATCCCCTTGTCAACGATACGCAACACTATCGCAACCATTCGGCTTTGCTCCCATTCCCTTCGATGCGAGACAAGGCATTGGGGCAATGGAGAAGTGTCTAATCGATTGTGCACATTAGGTTCAATGTAGGTTTGAGAGTCCGAGTACCACACACTACTAGTCTAAGAGTGCTCAACTTTTGGTCACATCCGAACATGCTTCTCTCACATTTTCAGCCATGACTTAGACCTACATACTTTCCTATCCTAGCCACAGTGTGGGCTCTCCATTGTAACTCTCATCACCACAATTTTGGAGCATCGAGAGTCACTCATCAGCCATACACATACTACATCACATGTAACTTTGATCCCATAGGCCATATTTGACCTTCGAGGACGATGATAAAATCTCTCTCTCTCTCTCTCTCTCTCTCTCTCTCTCTCTCTCTCTCTCTCTCTCTCTCTCTCTCTCTCTCTCTCTCTCTCTCTCTCTCTCTCTCTCTCTCTCTCTCTCTCTCTCTCTCTCTCTCTCTCTCAGCGAACCCTAAACAACAACCAAACAACCCCTGCAGTGGTTGGGTGTGAGAGTGGCACCTAGCCCTCCATGGCTGCTCCACAATCCTTGCCCTCCCAGCTGAGGAAACCCCCCACTCTGTAGCTCCATCCACCGGATCTGTCAGGTGCGCACCATCTCGCCTTCTCACAACCCAGATGCAGCCCCAAGCGCGTCTCTGTCGGCTCGCCATTGCTGCTTGCAGCGAAGGAGATGAGTAGTTGGCTAAAGTCGCGTCCAAAGGTTTGACTCCATGTCAGCTCGCCATTGCTGCTTGCAACGAAGAAGATGAGCAGCTGGCTAAAACCTGCATCCAAAGGTTCGACCCCATGGCTCATACACCTACAAGTCTTACTCGGATGCAGCAATCCAAATGATTTCTGAGCCTGCCTGCAAATATTACCGTCTAGGCCCTGTGTTCTAGGCTTGAGACAATGCTAGATTTTAGGCCTCGCCTGACAACATCTCCTACCCGAGAAAACGCACCCTCTCACCTGCTCACGACCCCACTCCTGAGCCCATCTCTTTTGACTTATACACCTGCAAGTCTCACTCGATAGCAGCAAGCCAATCGACTACCGAGCCCGCCTGCAAGTCTCACTGTCTAGGCCTATTTCACCCTCTATAGGGTTTAAAGAACGATGGCCAAAACCAACGATGTCAAGTACATTGGTGGTGCACCCTCAACACCGAGAAAGACCCGTTCGTTCGTGGCTACCCCCAAGATAGACCCGCTCGACCGTCTCCAAGCCCAAGTCAAGGAGTTGAAGAACGAGAATGATGAACTCAAAGCGCATCTGGCTGTCCTCGAAGCACGCCTCCAACTACTCAAATCTCAAAAGCTAGCAGACACTGACCTCATCTCAGCAAAGGCCAAAGAAGTAGAGCACACATTCACCCAGAATGTCGCTTCATTAGCCACCCAAATTCAAGCAAATGCTACTACCATCCCTTTCAAAGTGGAGGAGTGCCTACAAGAACATTGTCATAGGGAAGGCCTTGCATTGACCATACACATCGGTGGCTTACCCTCCTCTTGGTGGGAGGAGAATGACAATTTTCCTACTACCTTAACTGCTATCCAGCCAATCAAGTTTGACATTCCCACCATCAAATTTGTCGATCGAGATCCCCGCACCAACCAAGGGAGCCTTGTTTTCAAGACCAAAGAGGACCGAATGGCACTCTTGAAGCAAACGCATCTTCTTAAGGGCACAACCATAATGATTAGCGAGGCTCTAACCCCCACCCAACTCAAGATAAAGAAGCAAGAACTACAAAAGGTACAAGATGCACAGGTCGCAGGTAAGTATGTCGTCTATCGTGGTGGTAGAGGCATCATCGGGGAGTTTCGCGCACAGAAACCCACCTGACATCCACTCCCTCCCCCTTAGCCACCCCTATCCTCTTAAGCAACATTTGTTTCAATTTTGTTGTATCACCCTCCTAGCCCCCCACAACACATCTACATGTGTTATTGTAGCCATTGTACCCTCTTAGATAGAGGAGCCTCTATTGTACACGATTTATTGGTCCCATAGGTCATATTTGACCTCCAAGGATGATAATGGAATCTCTCTCTCTCTCTCTCTCTCTCTCTCTCTCTCTCTCTCTCTCTCTCTCGGAGTGGCCTTCACAGTGTGCGTGCTATGTGTGTGTGTGTGTGTGTGTGTGTGTGTGTGTGTGTGTGTGTGTGTGTGTGTGTGTGTGTGTGTGTGTGTGTGTGTGTGTGTGTGTGTGTGTGTAGAGAGAGAGAGAGAGAGAGAGAGAGAGATGGAATATCAAAGCAATGAAAGATCTTTGCTATCGTTTACAATGGTGGTGTGTATGAGGGAGCATTATATTTGGACCACCCCACAACCCCTCTCTCTCTTTGACATGGACATGGTAAATCAAGAGTATACAAAGATTCATTTATGAAGAATGGAGCTAGTAAAGTCAGCCTCAAGTAATTAATGTACTCTAGAAAATCTTGCACTATAACATCATTATCTACTTAATTGAACCATAATAAATAGTTTTTCCTCAAATCATAATTGATATCAAGCAAGGAGTTTGTCTATAGAGAGGGAGAGGGAGAGGGAGAGAGGAGTAGATTCCAATATGTGTGTCAAGCTACATAAATTCCAACAATCAATGTATGTCAAGCTACATAAACGACCATCATCATCAATGAAATAAGGTCATGGCAGCATCACTTGGTGTCCACACTATCCAAGGTCCAATGCAACACACATTTTGCCCAATGCAGCGAGGAGGGTATACATCTCTATCTTCCATCCGGGACAACTGTCACCATATGAATAACGTGTAGTAAGTGGGAGTTGGTCCCCACCTCATGAATACTCACATAGGCATGGCCATTATCATGGTCAATATTAACTTTAATGTGTATAATATCCCTGCAAGCCATCAAAATGATGGTAAACACCCAACAAAATATACTATCAATGATAATGGTTCAAATCTACAAAAACATACTCAACATTAAATAATAAACTACATAACAAAAAATATATAAACCATTTTCAATTAGTCTCATTTTGCCATACCAAACAACTTCAAAGTCTTCAATGATGCTTACAACATTATCAACATGTAAAAGGCCCTCTCCAAAACCAAGATTGATAACGCAATTTTATAACTCATGTGAACTTTTTTTGTGAAATAGTTGATGATCATATGCAAAATAGTCAAGTACCATAGACAAAGGTTGGTGGCTGAATATGCATCCATGTCACTGTAGAGTGGTAGGCCATCTTTAAGCCAAACAAAGATAATAAATTAATAAATTAAAAGTCTCTTAAAAACAAATTTATATTATTAAAAAATTGATAATGTGACATGCAATTAGCATAAACTTACCATAAATTTTTTTGACACACCACAACCCTTCCAAATTCCCATTGTTCCTTTTTGATGTGCAAGGGGTAAATTGATGAATATTTGAAAAGAAAAATAGAGAGTTAAAAGGGCTAAGGCCACACTTATTTACCAAAAATCAATCTCATTTAACATGTAATTTTTTTTAAGAAAGGTATAAAAGAGAGAGACATGTCACCCAACCTATACCTTGTGTTTGTTGGATGCTAGTCCAAAAAACATAGTGTTGAAGTCAAATGCAGATAAAAGTAGCTATTAGCTATTTGAGAACAAATATATATAAGGGTCAATCCCATTAAACAATTAGTTAGACCATCACATGAAACCGTGTATACTTACCTCTAGCCATTTGCAATGTAGCATATATAAGAATCCAATAGAGGCATTCTTTCACCTCTAAGGCATGGATAACCCAATGAGCTAAATTACAATCTCTTAAAGACGTTGAAACAAAATATTGGAGTCCCATTTTGGATAACCCAATGAGCTAGATTACAATTTCTTAAAGTCGTTGGATAACCCAATGAGCTAGATTACAATTTCTTAAAGTCGTTGAAACAAAATATTGGAGTCCCATTTTGAGAAAAATTGTTCCTAGAACCTTACATCATTTTGAGGAGAAATGATGTAAAAGAGGATGTCCAGTATATACAATTCAATATTCCATCTGTGCATGCTTTACCCCACTACATTAATAGCTTGCAACACTGCTTTGAATACAATGTTTGGAGTCCGAGTCAACTCTGCTCCATTATCATCCTTGACCACAACCTTTATAGAAACTGAGGTTCACACACGTGACCTTGCCACATATAACTAACCATGTGAAAAAATGGGTGCTGCCAAATGTAATAATGTCAATTCTTTTGCTTTATTTATAGTCATTCCAAATGACAGCCTTATAGGAAATTGTATATGCCTCATTGGGTAGGGTAGTCCTTGAGAATTCACGCAATGAAATCTATCCTTGGAACAAATACTCGGTCTCCAAATTTGGAACCTGTTATTATCTCTTCTTCTATGACTCAGCAATGAAACTGCCTACATATTAAACTCGTGCCATTACAATGAAATATATCCTTGAAAATACTCTACTCCAAAGTTGGAACATGGGATAATCTCTGATTCTATGACTCAGCGATGAAACCACCTACATATTAATCTTGTTCCATTACACAGTCTCCTTCTTGGATACAAATTGCACAATAGCATGACAAGAGCATTTTCTTTCAAACACAATACATGTGGTGGATAGCCTCCACCTAAATCCAAGCCATTCAAAAATTCAATTGTATACAAAAAAAGAATTATTCTCTTTTGATTCACATAGTGAATTTGCACTCAAATACTCCCTGTAATGTCCACATATCTTGCATAGAGAATAATCATTGGCCACATCAACATCCTTGTTGCAAGGTGCAAGGACTCCCTATCTTTAAAGAATCTTGCATGACCCTCGACTCTTTGAATATCTCCATAGATGCTCTCAATAAGATTTGACAAATGGTTTCTTTGAAGTAACATACTTGCAGGCAAAGTGACATTGTGGACAATTCCCCCATCATGTATATTCCCATTACTAATTATCAAGAACTCAATGTGAAATTGTTTCTCACCTGCATCCGTCATACAATTTTGCACACACATATTCTGAGTGAGCCTTAATATTATCATGGGTCTCCAAATGTACAAATGATACAATGCTGCATTCACAATATCTATTCGGCTACCTTTGCATACAACTAGTAAAATTTGCCTAAAGTCACCTCCAAGAAAAACTATTTTTCCACCAATAGGTTGTCTGTTTGTAAGATATCTTTGAGTATCCTATCTATTTCCTCAAAAGCATGGCAATGAGTCATGGGTGTTTCATTCCATATAATCAAAACTAATCTTCTTTGCAATTTAGCAAGCTGGGTATTCAATTTTATATTGCATGTTGACTCAAAATTTAATTCTAGAGGAACCTTAAATCTTGAATTTGCAAAATTTCCATTGTTAAGAAGCAAAGTTATAATACCAGATGATGCACATTCCAACGCTACCTTACATTCACCTTGGACCCATGCAAGCAATGCATTATTAAGGTAGGTTTTTCTAGAGCCTCTTGGACCATCTAGAAAGAAGATACCCCCTCCATTTTTCTCAACTGCTTGTAGCACACAATTGTAAGCATCACATTGGCCATTGTTTAAAGACCTTTCCATCTGTCCCACCACATTACATTGTTTGTACAATTTAATGCACTATTAACTTGTGTGTAGCGGAAATTGATAACATAGTGAGCATTTCATTAAGAACAAGTTCCTAATGAGCATAGAGAGAATTTGAGATAGTAACCTAGCTAATTTGGCATTGACAATACTTGAAAAAAGAGAGAAATAAAACAATTGACAACAGTTGAGGACCGGATTTACATGGAGCCGGTCCCCCCTCCATAAAGGCTTTGTATTATAGCTTCTCCCATCAAAGGAGACTTTTGGGTGAAATCATGTTAATGTGTCACACTTTTTCATGTCCCGGACAATGCTAGCTAGCACAATTTTGACATATGCTAACTAGTACAATAACATGAGCTACATCTCCAAGATCTATGACATATGATATATCGGTAGAAAGCTCCTAAAGCAAGGAATCCAAATATACAACCTCCGACAATTTTGATATTATTTGTAAAAATTTTACCGGACGCCCAAAATTTTAAAGATGTGCTAACTTGAAAATGCTAACTGGCACAAAAAGCGCAACATGTTAACATGCTTTCACCCTTTCGTACAATACAATTCTTCTGTTCCTCGACAAAACCCGTTGGTGCAATGAAGATGGAAGCTTCATGCACCAAGTTATGCTTGAAAAACACACCTAGTGTCCCTAGCCTCAGTCCCAAGACCTCCCATACCTTCAAAAATGATGAGAGCTAGCAGGGAATGAGGATAGATTGAGAGGAAGAAGAGGTATCTTACGAGAAAGAAGTATTCTCCTCACATAATCACTCTAATAACATAGCTTAGCTTAGTAATTAGCATGGTACAGGAGATGAGCATGCCATTGAAGCTTGGCTCTTAGTTGGATTTGCATTCCATAGCCAAGAGTTGTTGGTGTAGGCCTCTACTTCTCAATGCTTGGAGAAGGAGATGGAGTTCTTCTTGCACACATGAGTTGTGTGTGTATGTGGCAATGAGTTAGAGTAAAATGCAAGATTTTTCCTCATCTTGGTCGACCCCTCTTGCTATTTTCTCATGTTGGCATCCTATTGGCTCCTGCAAAGCTTAGCCAATGACAATTTAGAAGCATAATTGCTAGCCTTGTGACATGTGTCCCCCTTTCCCCTTTTGTGAGAGATTTAGGTAGTTAAATAATTCAATTAAAATCTCATTGGACCTCTTAGTCTTCTGGCCAATAGGAATTAGGCAAGCCATTGGGCTGTTGAATGCTCATTGGACCCCTTGGTAGACTGTCCAATAGTCTTCTAGGGAGCTTAATTTCAGTTGGTTCTTTATCAAGCATTTTTAAATTGATTAGACTAGTTTTACTCTAACCTATTTCTCATTGGTCCACCTCTATGGCCATCCAATAAGATTTGAGGGGAGGTTGGGGGCAACTGGCCTAGGAGCCTGACATGTGTCCACTATTCCCTTTGTGTAAAGGGGGAGCCTTGGAGTGTGTGTGTGTGTGTGTGTGTGTGTGTTCCTTTCTCATCCCCTACAATAAGGGCTCGCCCCCTCCTTCCTAGGGATGTGGGAAGACTTTTTAGTCTTCCCATGACCATCCAATTTCCCCTTGCTTTGGCATCGGATAAAAGAGTTAATTTTTGGAACCTTAGCCTATGGAAGTCTTAATGGAGCTGAACCTTAGGTCTTTTAAGCCCCATTGAAGCACATTGCTCTTTTGCAGGCTGTCCCCCTTTGGATCCTTGTTTTCCCTCCTTTGGATCCCTGACAGTGGCAGCCTAAGGTTCAGACAACCCCCTCAAGATGATTTTGGTTTACGACAAACCACTCAATGATGGTTGTCTTCTTAACATCATTGCTATTTACTAACTTTGCTAAATCATATGAATCTCAAAATTCACAATATTTTGATTGGAAAGATGAACTTTCAATTTCTAGATATCAGGCTTCTCTTCTTGCATGTCAAAACCATAAATTCACCAAATATCCTCAGATGCAGAAACATATCATGCATCAAGATAGCTCTTAATTTCATCAAAACCTTTCTCCTTGCCAAAAGAAAACTTTTGTGGCTGCTTTACCCAAATCTCAGTCTCAGATGCTTCAAGGGGTCATGGAACGCGATCCATGTTCCACCTCATCTGGTCATGAAATTTGGTTAGTTGTATGCCTTGACCCTGAAGAGGTAAAATTTTCACTTATTTTTGAGTTTGGACACCAAAAAATCAAAAAGGTGAAATTGCCCAATTTCCTTATTTGAGTGGGTTTTTAGTGTCAATTTTTTGTTAGAAGTGTATATCTAGAGATTGGGAACCCCACAAAACCCTCTGGTATTAGTTTCTACCCAATTTTTGTCAGGGGATCATGGATCGCGATCCATGTTCCTTTGCATTTTGGCCTGAAACTTTCTGGATCATCTCTCTTTAACTTGGTCAACCCCTTTAGCCACTTATTTTTGGGCTTAAACTTGCTGTCAAGCTCAAACTATCAGATTTCTAAAATCTCATAGTTTATGGTCTTGGCGACCAACGTAAAATTTTGATAGTTTTTTCCCTAATCCTTTTTGCTCAATTTGATGGTTATAGATGCTACCTAATCTACTCCTAATTGCAGAATTGAATCCTATGACCAAACAACAACAAAAGGTACAAAACTGAAAGAAAAACAAAATATGGAAAAGTACTTTCAAAGCATTAGAGAATTTGCAGAATGAAATTCTTTTGTATCTCACTCACAACTCCTAATACCTCTCAAGAGTAGACCTAGCAAGTCCTTGACTTCTAAACTTTACCAAGCACTAAACTCATGTCTAGCTACCTGACTGCTAAAGTGTAAATGAATTATAAATCAAAATGAAGAATCTATAAGTAAAAAGCTACGACTAGGTCATTCACCACCTAAGGATTGCTATCCCTGGCAACAATGCCAATGTTAGTGCGTCATCATGACAGATGTCTATAGCATAGATTTTTGGCACTAACATAATGTCAATACTCAGAAAAGCGACTCGCATGGGGCACAAAGACTTTTGAGGGTGTCAACCTCAAGAAGTGAACCTACAGAACGACAACATCTCTAGCACCTTTAAATTATCAGTCTTGGATCATCTCATACTTGCTAAATATTACTTTTTTTGACATTGTTTTTTGAGACATACTCCACATGTGGAGAATATGAGTCTTTGGGACTGACATCGGCGCGTGGATGTGTGCAACAAAGTCCCTAGGTGCTGGTCACATCCGTTTATTAGATCATTTTAAGCACATAGTATCAAGAGCAATTTTAGTGCCATAAATTATCGAGTACTAAGTACACACTTGTTGAGGTTACAAGTATTGCCAACAACATTGACGGATGGTTCTTTAAACTTATAGGAAGGCTATGCTCTGCTAATGAAAATATTCATGGTTGGTAAGGCTTTCAAGAGATCACAGTGGGCTATTTACCCATTGATTTTTCTCCTGTTATCGGAGTGCTATAAGGATAACATTCACCATATGCATTGGCAATTAAAATCATGAAAATGCAGGTTCAAGTACATTTTTTGGTAAAAGCATGCACACTAGGTGTTATATGCCCTAATGTTTAGCATAGGCTTACTTGGAGCGCATGAAAATTCATGAAATTGATAGCTTATGAAGCATTTTGCACCATATGTGTAGTTTATCTATGGATCTACCAACTACCATACAAGTCGATGGCTCGGTATGGATGCTTGTAGATAACAACTCACTACAATATTGTCACTCTTCCAAAGACGGATAGGCAATTGACAAGTGTTAATCTTGTGCTAAAGGATATGCTCAGTGCATACGTTAGCACAAAGCAACCCAATTAGAAAGATTTTCTCTCTACTTAGAGGTTGCTTTCCATGCAACAAAGAAGGTTCCGACTAAGTTTAGCCTCTTCCTGTTTAAATCAGAGTTTCTTAACCTTGAACACTGATTATGGTGGGGTTGTTCACTGATGCAGAATGATATTAAGTCAAGGACTTGTACTTTATTGATGAGTTACTTTCATGGAAAGTGAAAAGAGGTACTCTTTAGGGTACATCTTTATTGTGATAAATTGTTTAACATACTCAAGCGAGTTTTAAATGGAGTCTATACAAAGGGACAACATTGTGAAAAAATCAAGACGCTCGTCTTCATTTTATTGGACGTCCTATTGAATCGTATTCTGGTCACTGGGACAACTGGATCCAAATGCCACTGTCGAAAATATTGATGTTTTCTTTTATGATGCTATCACTACTTTTATTGTTTAGGACAAAAACACTTCTCCAAGGGGGAAGTAATGTAAGGTCAAGGACAAACCCAAGGGGGTCATGGACTCAAGCCAAGGGCCGACTGCTAGGTGCAGATAGGGGGGTTCGAAAAAAGGATGGCCAAGGGCCTATATGGCAAAGAACCCTCTATGCAGTTCAATGGGTTCTTACACATACATAGTGTCCTTTTTGTAGGATAATTGGAAGATAAAGGGAAGCCCCATGAGTTCAAGATGTATGTTAAAGGTCATGGGAGTGGAGTGAATTTGGTAAATAGGATGCGCCCTGAGGAAACTTGACCCTCATGTGCGTGCATTTTGATCATGTGCATAATGTAAGAAGTTGGCCCACCATCTGTGCACATGTGTACAATCCTTTGGTGCATGAATTAACAACTACAACCTATGAGTTCACAATTGAAAATTGACGTGCTCAAATATAGTTTTGGAGAATGTTGGATAAGATGGTGATGGATGAAGGATTTCAACAGCTAGAATTCAAAAAATTCATGGCAAATGAAGCTAATGCTAGCAAGATAATTGTTCAAGGATGGTGATGGACCAAGGACTTGAATAGCCATAATTGAAAGGATTCAAAATAGATAAAGATAATGCTATCTAGATAGTTGTTGAAACTCTTTATTTTCGAAGTGCAGAGAACACTACACCTGGTGAGGAAAGATCTTGTATGTTTCATTGGGAGAAAAGCATGGTATAATACACACTTCAAAGTGTATTCGACCAACATTTCAATAGAAGCACAAGATTTTGTGTTGTAAATGGCAGTTTGCAACCGGGGCATGCTATTCAAGGATAGATGGTGGGATGTAAGAGTAACTCATTGGGGGGCCATATCTGTGTTGAAACTCTTTATTTTCGAAGTGCAGAGAACACTACACCTGGTGAGGAAAGATCTTGTATGTTTCATTGGGAGAAAAGCATGGTATAATACACACTTCAAAGTGTATTCGACCAACATTTCAATAGAAGCACAAGATTTTGTGTTGTAAATGGCAGTTTGCATCGGGGGCATGCTATTCAAGGATAGATGGTGGGATGTAAGAGTAACTCATTGGGGGGCCATATCTGTGTCACATGATGAGTCGAGCACCTTTGCTCTTATAAAAAACTAGTCAGAAACTAAACATGCAAGTATGTGCGCTTCACTTAGTTACAAAGAGCATGCTAGTTTGTATGAGGCTACATGTGCATACACGAAAATGGTAGTGCTTCAAAGTGTAAAGTGTAATGCATACTTGAAGGGAATGCAAACATCTACCAGTCCTAGTATTTAAAACTTGGTTGTGAGATTCCTTAATGACCTATCATCTGCTGCTGCTGCAAGGAAATTTGTGGATCTTACTCAAGTACGCAAGAGATTCGCATCAACAACCCTGAACTGAATAGAATAAATGTTCGAGAGAATGTGTTAGAAAGAAAAGGCCAATTTTGTTGATGTAAATGTGCTTGAGGATAATAATCATCAACCAAAGTTTGTTACAATCACGCTACATTACTAGTCTACCACTGACATTACACATTTTTCTATTGGAGTCACATAAACATTATGAAATGTGCTCAATCCACATGAACTGATAGGGTACTATGTTCTCTTAGTATCTTTTATGCAGGTTTGAAAAATGGTTTTGTATCAACACTTATGCTTGCGAAGAAAGCTACAACTCTTATGTGGAAGAGTTGAATTGTGGTCTTGGATTGTTCTCTTCCAAAGCTACGACCCCTTTTTAATTTAAATTTAAGGTGCTCGTCTAATATCGCTTTGTTTTACAACTGCTTGAGAAGGTTTGCTCGGAGTCTGGACACCCTCATGTTGTGCATTTGAAAGCTGAAATATGTCCTTGACATGACATAATGCCATTGTCAAGATGGAATCCATGAATTCCACGTAAACAAATGTATATATATAGCTACATTAAATTGCACGTAAACATGATACAAGGGTTTTACAATGCACTACTCTTATCAATCAATCATATCCATAGCTCTTGCATTCCCTATTGGATGGCATAAGAAAACTTGTGAGTCCAACAGAAAAAAGATACCTACAGAAATATATGATCATTGAACCATTTAAAGCTTTTGGTCAACCAATATTTTAATATCTAAGACTTTTTGAAATAAAAAATACTAAACAAAGAATATTTAAGTGATTACTACGTTAGCGTACAGCTTCCTTCAAATTTCTTGCTGCTCCTTAAGCCACATGTTTCATCTTCCAACGAAAAAATCAGGTTTAATTAAATAGGGTGATGATGCGAAAATCGCATTTTAAGTCTTGCCAACCTCTCTCTACGGAAAAGCTATCCTGAAAAGCAACACTTATAAGGCTAGAAATTAAAGCAGCACAATCACTGAATTAGAGCCACGAGCCGTAGTGCATGGTGTGTACCCGGAGCCTCGAGCACAGACAACGAGAGTTGAGGAGCCTTGTGCAGGTCGAGCGTTAATATTAGCAGGAGCCTTGTGTAGAAGTCAAGCCACGAGAGTTAATAGCGCGCGGCTATGTAGCCTAATCCACGAGGGCATCCAACAAACAAAGAGAGTTGGAGTTGGAGTTGGAGTTGGAGTGTAGTAGCCAAAAGTTAATATCGACAGGAGGGACGTGATTAATTCTACAACCAGTAGAGGCGAGAGGAAATGGAGCAGGAGCAGTGGATGATTAGAGTTGTCGACATGATATGTAGCTACCGTCCAGCAATCAACCTCCTTGGATGCAAATCATGGGCATTTCTACGCACGAAGACAAAAAAAATTGCATCATGTAAAACGACAGCGTGACACTAACAAGGGAGCTTTGATTTTTTTTTTGGTGGAGCATGCCACAGTGCAATTCTCACATCATTCTTCAAGGACCAAAGTAAGCACTTATGCTAGAGTGTTGTTCTTTTTGTCCATATGCTAGCAGTGTCGACAATGATAAACGCACAAGCAGAGCTATTCAAAGAGACATGGCAATGCTTTGGTCGCACAAAGCACGGTGAACATAGAGACCAGACCTAGTCAAGGCCATTCTATACATACAATCAATATGCTAGTAGTGACAAGGATGATCAACATAGAGATCCGATCTAGTCAAGGGCTATTTAGAGAAACATGTTGTGCTTGGCAATGCTTTGGTCACATAGGGCATGATGATCGCAAGGATAGGTACAATCGATATGCTGGTAGTCAAGGAAAGCCTCCAGAATGCGCGGCATCGAGCAAATGACAATCACATGTGGAAAGGATATGTAACCTATGTCAATATCCATTCATACTCAGTGTCCTTTTTCTAGTACAATTGGAAAATAAAGAGTGGGCCCATGTGCTCAATATGTATGTAAAAGGTCATGGGAGTGGACTGAATTCGGTAAATAGGATGCATGCTGAGGGAAGTTGGCCCTCATGTGAGTGCATTTTGATCATGTGCATCATGTAAGAAGTTGGCCCACCATATGTGCATATGTGTACAATCCTTTTGTGCAGGACTTTTAATCATTACTACCTATGAGTTCGCAATTTGAAAATTGATGTGCTCAAACAAAGTTTTGGAGAACGTTGGATAAGATTGTGATAAACCAAGGATTTCAATAGCCAAAATTCAAAGGATTCATGGAAAATGAATCCTCCGAATTCAGAGGATTCATGGCAAATGAAGCTAATTCTAATAAGATAATTGTTCAAGGATGGTGATGGATCAAGGATTTGAATAGCCAATATTCAAAGGATTCATAGGAGATGAAGCTAATGCTAGCTAGATAGTTGTTCAAACTCTTTATTTCAGAAGTGCAGATAACATTACACTATTTGGAAGGTGAAGATAACATTACACCTAGTGCGGAAAGATTTTCTATGTTTGGAAAAATACATGGTATTACACACTTCAAAGTGTATTCGACCAACGTTTCAAGAGAAGCACAAGATTTTGTGTTGTAAATGGCAGTTTGCATCTACAAAGAATGTTGTTGAGGTGTGAAAAGGATAAATACAAAGATTTTGGATGGCAAGGCATGGGGGTCATCTGGTTCTACAACACCAATGACATGCACACTTGGAAGATTCATGGCATGATTGTTGGGTCATCGGATTGCGCACCAAGTGTATGGGTTACAACACAATATCAATTGCAAGCCAATGGATTTGTGTTACAAAAGGAAGGGGGCATTGCACAGATACATACAAAAAATAAGATTAGTGCTTTCTGTCCAAAACACATAGATGGAAAGATAGTGACATGGAGGTCAAAATTAGCAAGACTTTAAAGAAAGGGTCAATTTGGGTAGAACCATGAGTGTACAATTGACGAGAGGTGACTGTAGTGTGCAATGAAACACATCTTTTCTATCTCAATGGACAGGGATCTAGTGCCAAGGGTGAGACTAACTACATCACATTCTTAGATTTTCTTAGATGCACGTGAAAACATTTAAACGATTTACATATGTGCTTTATAAGCACCTTTATTGGATTCTTGCAAATATTGGTTTGGACTCTCAAGTTAATGATTTATCCATCAAACTAACGTTGAGTTGTTTCAACACTAGAAGATGCAAGGGTGAATGTGTAAAAGTAATATGGTGCATGGATCTACAATTGTAAAAGGAAATGGAGTTATGTTAGTAGCTTATTTTAGATTTATAGAATTGTTTTGAGTCTACCTTTCTACAAATGTAAGTAAGTTGTGATAAGAAAAATCTCCTTTTGTGGTTGTTGCATTGCATTGCATAAACATCTACCACTGTTGTAAGTGATCACGCTACACCACTACTGAAATTACACATTGTTCTATTGGAGTCACACAAACATTATGAAATGTGCTCAATCCCACATAAATTGATAGGGAAGACTATGTTCTCTTAGATCTTTTATGCAGGTTTGAAAAATGGTTGTGTCACCACTTATGCTTGCGAAGAAAGCTACGACTCTTCTTCGCTCTTCCAAAGAAGAGTTGAATTGTGGTCTTGGATTGTGCTCTTCCAAAGCTGCGACCCCTTCTTATTATTAATTTAAGGTGCTTGTCTAATATCGCTTTGTTTTACGACTGCTTGAGAAGGTTTACCATGAGTGTGGACACCCTCATGTCGTGCATTTGAAAGCTTAAACATATCCTTAACATAATGTCACTTTCAAGATAGACTCCGTGAATTGCATGTAAACAAATGTATGTATATAGCTACATTGATTGGGGAGACCTAATAGCACATAAACATATTACAAAGGGTTTTACAATGCATGACTCTTATCAATCAAGCATATCCATAGCTCTCGCATTCCATATTGGATGGGGAAAAAGGTACCTACATAAATAAATTAAATTGAACCTACAAAATCTTTTGGTCTACCAATCAATCGAGAAACAATTGTGATTGACTAAAAAAGATTGACTCGTTCCCCAAATATCGATCATCATAGACGCACTTAATGCAACATCAACTTAAAGAATAAGATGTTAGTCTAGGAAAAAAAACAATGACTAAAAAAGATGATTTATATCCCCCAAAAACCTGGAAAACGTCATAATGGATGACTAATTACAAAAAACACCACAGCTTCTTGCTGATTTGTGGTAAGAGAAAATTCTCTTAGCCAAAAAAGAAACACAAATCTCACACAACAATGCTCTGTCTTGTCATCATTGAAACTCCAAGCAAACCATCATTGTTCTTTTAAGTGAACATGAGAGACAGCCCAAGAAAAAATATGAACGGGCATTTGAAAATCTCAAAGCATAAGAAAATACTCTTACAGTTCTTGTTTGTCCAGGGTTGTGCACTCAACTCTCATGCTTGAGAAGATGATTAAGAAAGATTGGTTTCCAAACATTAATACCAACACTCGCATCATCCGACAACCCGACAAAATGCCAGCAACAAAGGGTTTGGCCCAACACACTAATTCTAAATATTCGTAAGTCAAGTCGTGATGAGCTACCATGGTCTTGCTATTGACAACATACAAAGATACCTGCAAAGACACAAAACCTTATCAGGATTGATAATGCATGACATCAACGACGATCAAAATGAAGCTTCAAGGTTCTCTTTCCTATAATTCAACAGCTTCAAAGCCACAACTTTAACAACCTTTTGTGACAAGTGTTGGCATTTGACCTGTTGTATGTTATGACATCAGATGACATTGATACTTTGTACCTATATTTGTATCTATATCTACAAATATCTACACACGCACATACATTCATACATACCTACCTACATACATAAGTGTCAATTCACATTAATTTTTCATTCTTTTAGTTGTGGTTTTGAGCTCACAGAGAATCTCCATGTTCTCTTAGCAAATTACAAAGAAAACAATATCAACTATGTAATGGAACGGCACCAAGTGCCAACTAAAAAGAACAAACTAGAACAGACTTTTAGCATTTCAAAACAATTGACTGAAAGAAAGAGAGAATCCACGCGAGAGACATGAAGTGGCAGAGTTTCATCTCGAGAAAACAGTAGCCCCAAACTATGGCTCCCCTTTTGGTATTTCTTTATATTGCTTACATTGCTCTGCTTCTCCACGTGGTAGAATGCCAAAGAGAGAGAGAGCCCAAACAACATATTTAGAGGCCCTTGGCCTATTCAAAAACATCCCACATGAAAAGCATTAGTTCTAAAAGCATTTGGTCCAAAAGCAAGCACCTTGCTTTCTTTTAGGGTTTAGGGCCCTCGGCCAATGATTTGTAAGTTGGTTATAATCCTGATCCCTTTTTTCTTTTAGGCCCCTCGGCCATCTTTAATAAGTTGGTCTTTTATTCTTTTCTTCTTCTTCTACTAGAGTTTAGGGCCTCGGCCGGGATCGGGTTAGGCTCAAGGAGTCCTAACCCCCTTCAGTGGTTGACACGTCAGCAATTTGTGACAAACTAGACAACTCAAATATGGAGAGAAAGATGATACTCAAGACCCAATAGCAAGGAAGTAGCTCGGGTCGATCAACGTGCCTCTAGTGTGAGGAGAATGTGAGCTCTGTTGTGGTAGCTGCTCCTCTGGCTGCTCACCACACTAAAGAAGTCTCTGATCCGTCTCTGAGGCTGGCTAGCCTCGCCTCTCATCACGCTCTCTCTATGTCTGCGCAGCTCGAGCCAAAACATACCCAGACATCTTTGGTCCTCATACTCCATGACTCTAGAGAGTGGTCCAAAGCCCTCTCTGAACAAGCAGTGAAAGCGGCCTCGTATCTCATAGTAAACTAGGCAGTGGCATGTGTAGTGCAACTCTGTCTCAGGGTCCATGTGACATAGGGGACATGTCTTGGCCTCTGCTGGTACTACGCTGTATCTACCAGTCTCGATCCGAAGCTGGTGTGAAGATGTGCGTATCTGGCCAATAGCATATCGTATCCCATGAGATAAGTGGGTGTCCATGTATCTGGGCCTCGTCACAAAACCATCCTCAGTAAGCTGGAGAAGATGCTCTCTATAGAAAGCCATCTTCGTGCCCAACTCCTATGCCGGCTGAATCCAAGTTCTCCTAGTATCTAGCTGAGTCAGGTCTTGGTGAATGAGCCTGGTGATCATGGACTGTGTAAGAGTCAGAGATGGTGCATCCAATGAGTACTGGAAGGGGGGCAGTCTCTCCATGCTGAACCCATGTACCTGAAACCATGATGCCATATCCCCATACCAGCATGTTGTGTCTCCCTGCAAAGCGAGCTGTCAAGAGGACTCAAGTGCTAGACGGTCATAACTGTCTCTAGGGAGGTCCCACAAGCGGTGTAAAAAGGAGACTGGTCTGGTAAGCGCCTCAACCACTAGTGGGGGGGCAACTAGCTTTGCTCGAATAATGTCATGTGGTACAGAAGCCTTGGCTCTAATAAGCCGCGATATCATAGAGACTAGAGGCTTCTCCATGTCTCCCCATCCATCAATGCGACCCGACCTCCCGTGATGGTCCAATGAAGGCCCCGATACCTAGACTCCATAGAGCAATGCGGAAGCCACCAAAGTGTCAAAAAGCCAGAGCTTCATCCGAGGCTCTTCAAACTGAATCTGTGAACACATCCTCTTCATCCACCCAATGCTGCATGTGCTCTAGTCAGTCTAGTGTCTGCTGCTCTCCTCAATGAAAATGCTGGTCCACAAAAGACCACTCCAAAGTAGGTGTAAGCATATGTATACTCCACTGTCTCATGGCCGTATGTGAATGTGGGTGCTGATCTCCTAGTCCACTGATCAGTGGTGTTAAACACCATGACCTTGGTTTTACCAAGGTGGACAGACAAACCACTGTCGTGGGCAAACCTATGCAAAGCATCCAAGTGACGTTGCATCCCCTCCGGAGAGTCGGAGATCAACACAATAACATCAGCATATAACAATAGTGGAATCCATATCCCTGCCAACTGTGCACACAGAGAGAGAGAGAGAGAGAGAGAGAGAGAGAGAGAGAGAGAGAGAGAGAGAGAGAGAGAGAGAGAAATGAAATGAAATGTTATATTAACGTCTTCAAAAGGCCAAAGTGACTGTGAGACCAAAAAGGTTACAAGTGGTGAATCTAATACAATGTCTGAGTACAACTGAAAAGGGGGGGGTTGGGGCGGGGGGGGGGGGGGGGGGAGAGGGGGATGAGAGCTGATACAATGGTACAATGGGTGGGCTCATACAATGGGTGATATAAAAATGGTAGGCGGATCGGGAGGGGGGGGGGGGGGGGGGGGGGGGGGGGGGGCGCGATTCCTCATCGGTCGGCGGCGAATCTCGTCAATATCCTCCATAGTCAGTACTCTGACTAGCGCCTTGCATGTCGAGTTAGGGTGATCTGGATCCTCTGCCTCAGCCTCCTCCGATACTGTGAAGCCCCACGTGATCGTGGTCGTCTGGATCTCCCAAGCTCAATCGCCCGATCGATCAACGTACTTCTGAGGTGGGTGTGATCTGAAGCTGAGCTCTGCTGTGGTGAGCACTCCTCTAGCTGCTCATTGTCCGGTGTAAAGAAATCTGTGATCTGCCTCTGAGACTGGCTCTCTCTTGATGTCCTAAGCGAAGCTCTCCCTGTGGCGCAGCTTGAATCAGACCAAAATGCTGCAGTCATTTCGTCTATCAATTCCTGCACTCACAAGAAGTCAAGAACAAATCAGTATCATTATCAGGAATTCCATTTCATAAAGTCATCCAGCAGAATACTGTCAGCTCTCAGTATCCCTGAAGCTCAAAGAGACATCAGTGACTTTAGTATCAAAATCGAGGCACCTGTTGAAAAGGGAGCGGAGCGACTCCCCTCTTGTGCATCCCACTGCACCAGATCTCCGGCCAAGCTGAATTCTGGGTTCCGTTTGGAGTAGACTATGCTAAACCAAAACATCGAGGTAAAGTTTCACAATCCGAGGAGTATCTACTAGGTCCTCCTCCTCCATCCACTTCGCATCAAATGCAGGAAAGTTCTTGAACTAAACCAAGAACCGCCTTCGGACTTTACCTTTCTTCGTATCATTATGTGCCAAAATCTATTCAAGAACAAGGATCTCCTCGTTTTCTTCCACTTAGGGTTGCTCATCAGGCTCCCCATCATCAGGCACATCACCCTTAACAGGTTTCAAGAGACTCACATGCAATGCATTGTGAATCCTCCAAGTATCTGGCAGTTTCAATCGGAAGGAGACATTATTTATCTTTTCAGTTATCTGGAAAGGTCCGTAGTATCGCATACTAAGCTTTGGAAAAAGCCTCTCCTTTCCCTTTTTCTTTCGTAGGCGTCCCTTCTCAAAACGTAAGAGCACCCAATCATCCTCCTTCAGTTTCAAGTCGCGACGATGGCGATCCGCTGCCTTTTTCTGTCGTTCTTGAGACTCTTGCAAAGTCTCGCGAACCTTGGCAAAAGCCGTATCCAAATCTCGCGAATATTCATCCGCTTCAAATATCTAATCTTTCGTGCTCAGGAAGGATGGAACCTTCGCAGCACTTCCAACAATCTCACATGGCGTCTTCCCCGTCGAAGAGTGTATCGTGTTATTATAGGCAAATTCCACCAAAGGTAAGTTCTTTTCCCATTGAGTCTTCTGATCCGAGATACAAGACTTCAATAAATCTAAAATCACTGAATTGGCAATCTCAAATTGCCCGTCAGTCTGCAAGTGGAACGATGACGAGAACTGCAACCGCGTGCCAATGTTCTCCCAAATTGCCTTCCAAAACAAACTCATAAATCTGGGGTCTCTGTCGGAGACAATTGTCTCAGACGTGCCATGTAATCGGAAAATCATCGTGATCATTCTGTGTTCTTGGGAGATCAAAAATGAAATCCATTGCAATACTTTCCCAAGGGTGGGTGGGTATGGGTAAAGGCTGTAACAATCCCTGTGCCTTATGCCTGTCAAACTTGACCTTCTGGCATACCAAGCAACTGCGCACAAACTCTTCCACATCCTTTTTGAGTCTCGGCCCAAAGAAGTATCTCTCTACCCCCTTCATGGTGGTAGCAATGCCGCGGTGACCCGTAAAAGGTGGACAGTGGCATTCAGTCATAACCCTTTCCCTCAACGGCTGTGTAACGCACAACATAGTCTTTTTCATCAAGTAGCCTTCCCGAAGGGAGTATCCAGCTACTGTCTCCCCATCCCGTATCCGTGTGAAAATATCTGCAAAATCTGTATCTGTGGCATACTGATCGACCATATCCTTGAAGCTCCTATGATGTATGGCGGAAATAGCCAGAACCAACGGTTTCCGAGACAAAGCATCTGCCACCACATTCTTCTGTCCCTACACATGGACAATCTGGAAGTGGAACTGTGACAAGATGTTTGCCCACCGCATCTGCTTTTCCGAAAGCTGCTTCTGTGACAAGAAGTAGCGCAAACTCTGATGGTCTGTAAAGACAGTAAAATCCGCTCCGAGTAGGTAATGCCGCCACTGAGTAAGAGCATGGATAACCGCCAAAAGCTCTTTCTCATAGATCTGTGCTGTCATCTCCGGCCTAGAGAACAAACGGCTCTCGTAAGCTATGACATGGCCTTCTTGCATCAAGACCGCACCCAGACTACGACCACAAGCATCACAATATACTTCAAATGACTTCTGCAAGTCCGACAAAGTCAAAATAGGTCCCGTAGTCAATTTCTCTTTCAATGTCCGAAAGGCAGTCACCTCTGTGGGTCCCCACGAAAAAGGTACTCCTTTCTGTGTCAAGGTATGCAAAGGGGAAGCAACCTCTGCAAACTTTCGTATGAACCCCCTGTAGTACGAACACAGTCCCAAGAAGCTTCTAACTTCATGGACATTCCTCAAATCGGGCCAATCACGGATAGTCTCTATCTTGGCCGGGTCCATTTGCACTCCTGCTGCTGACACAATGTGTCCCAAAAAGTGTATCTCTGGTAGGAAAAATTCACTTTTCTTTGCATTAATCACTAGCGTGTGATCTCGTAATGCCTGAAAGACTTGAAGCAGATGATCTCTGTGTTCTGCCTCATTCTTGGAGAAAACAATGATGTCGTCAAAGAAAGTGCCAACAAATAGCCTGTACTCTCAAAAAATCCTGTCCATCATCCGGTTAAATGTCGCAGGAGCATTGGTTAAGCCAAAAGGCATCACCAAAAACTCAAATAACCCAAAAGTCGTCCGAAAAGCTGTCTTGTAGACATCTCCTGGCGCTATCCTGATCTGATGATATCCACTCTTCAAGTCAATCCTGCTAAAGCACGAGGATCCCTGTAACTTGTCGAGTATATCATCGATCCTAGGAATCGGAAATCTGTTCTTGATGGTGATTTCGTTGAGAGTGCTATAATCGATGCACATTCTCCAAGATCCGTCTTTCTTCAAAAACCAACAACACTGGAGAGCAATACGGTGAAGTACTAGGCTAGACAAGACCCTTTTCCAAGAGGTCTTTCACTGGGTTCATAATCTTTTCATTCTGTACCAGTGTGACATGAAACGTTTCGTGGTTTCGCCCGTTTCGGGGTTTCGAGGTTTTGAAACGTTTCGTTTCAGGGCACAAAAATTATGAAACAGGTTTCGTAGAAATATATTTAAATAAAGATATAAAAATATATATTTATTTATATATGCATGCATGCATGTATGTATGTAAGTATGTATCTATGTATGGATGGATGGATAGATTAAAGATTCATGTGTGTGTGTACATACGGACTAGTAAACTGGTTTTATTATGTACTCTTATTAGTGTTTATACACATACATATGCATATGTATAAGCACACGTGTATAATAGACATACATACATACATATACGTGTGTACATATATACATATATGTACGTATGTATATGTATGTACAATGTGCATAAAAGAGAGGCAATAGTGCAAAGAGAGTACAAAAAAATCTTTTTAAACTACTGAAATTTTAAAAAAATCGCTAAATTTTTTCAAAAAATTGACTTTTTTTTTTCGGGCAGTTTCCCGTTTCGTGAGTTTCGCCGAAACGTTTCGTCCGTTTCGGGGTTTCGAGGTTTCATACCTATGAAACTCGTTTTTATGTCACACTGTTCTGTACTCGGCTCACACGGTAAGGTGGCCGATTCGGTTGCGTGCTTCCAGGTATCAGATCAATGGTCTGACCTTCAGGCCCTCTGGAAAGCAATCGGCATGAGTGTGGAGAAAAATCTTGGCGTTCTTTTGATCAGGTCAAAACATATTCAATCTTTATCCATCGTTCAGTTCTCTCCCAAAAGAATGAGTAAGAAACTGAAGTTCATCGAGTACAATCTCTAAGCCCTTCATTTATCAAAGTCGCTTTCTCGGCCCGGTAGCAACCATGGCGTAGTTCTTGTGGTACCAAGGGATCCTGAGTAGAACGTCACTCGCGTGCCCTGAACACCCCTGTCATTGCAAATGAAGTTTGCCAATGCTCGGTGTAATGGCAACATCCCATCCGGGTGCCAGTCGAACTATTTCTGCCTGTGGCGTCAGTCTGTCGAGCGTAATTCCAAATCGAGCCGCCAATTCCAAGTGAACAGAAGTTGACCTTGGCTCCTTCAAAAGAGCTTCCTGATCCTTCACTTTGCCCCAAAAGCGGCAAAGTTTGTACTTTCATTCATTTGATTCGGTGCAAGTCCCACACCATGTGGTACCAGTTCTGCTTTTCTATCTGCCTTTTCTGCCACGTTCCTCAGCTGCTCTCGAACTCTAAGGCCTGTCGTCGTCTTTATCATTCTGTTCTTTCTGTGCCTTTTTAGGGCACTTCGCGGAGATATGTCCATGTTCCCCGCATCCAAAGCACTTCCCCTCTCTGATGAAGCAAGCTCTCTCCTCAGGAGTAAGCTTGGGTCGTGCATCCTTTTTCTCTGGGTTGCTCTTTTTCTTTCTACTTTCATTCCCACAAGTCTGTTCGGCTCGTTGTGTCATGGCCTTATCTATGGGGTAGGTCAAACTGCCAGAGTGAATGGCAAAGCCCCGCTTCGCATGACTCATCAACTCCTAAATAGAAGCTGACTTCTATTCCAAGCAGTGATCTCGGATCTCTGTAGATAGACCCAAGGTAAACCGTTCAATCTGTTCTCTGAACAAGATCTTCTTGAATGAAGAGGCGGGTAGAAAAGAGTTCAAGAATCTTTCACAATAAGCATTGCTTGTGTCTTTCTTGGTCATCCGAAGATGGTTCCAAGCAACTCGTATATCTCGTTCATATTCTTGCATCAACCAAGAAGAAATAAAAAGCTTTTTAAATTTCAGCCATTTAACTGGCGCAGTCTTGTTTAAAAGAAGCGTGGACCACCAAGTACGAGCATTCCCCTTAAGGTAAGAGGTAGCTCTCCGAATCTTGGAGTGCTCTGAATAGTGTCCTCCCGCGAAAGCAATGTCAAACTGTTGTATAAAAGACAGCCTTCGAAGCATATGAGTATCCGGAAAAGTATCAAACTTGATCGAGTGGCCACCTTCCTTAAACTCTCGGACTTTCTTGCTTTCATCTTCGAGAAAGTCATACTGGTTGGCTTTGTAAAAATTCTTCTTGTTCGCATAAAAGTTTCCATGATCAGAATCTGAGCTGTCTGTAGACAAGTCCTCAGTAGAACTGTCAGTCTCTGGGCGAGATGTAGCCTTCTTCTTGCCCTTTCCGAAGCTTTGTTTCTTGCTTCGCCTTTTACCTTTTCTATCTTCTTCGCTCGAATCTGAAGAGCTAGAAGAACTGTCAGAAGAAGAAGAAGAAGAAGAACTGGGTACTCCTTCAAATCGAACACGCTTCTTCTGTTTCTTTCCCTTGTCAAATGTGGACCGACGATCCAAATATCCCGGGAAGTCAGTGCCTTTCTTCTGCTTTTTGCCGTGCTTTTTACCTTTCTTTTGCACATCGAAAAAGCTGAGCAATCCATGCATCAACCACGTTCTCCAGTTCCTTCTCCGTATATTTTTTTGGAGGCAGAAGGTTTCTTGAGAGCGGGTTTCGGGAGTGGTGTTGTGGTTCTCTGCCACTCCATCTGTACCTCTTCCAAAGAGGTCTGGTTCATATATTTTGCCATCTTTGGGTCCTTGGCAAAATTGAGCATCATCTTTGTTGCATCGCCGATCAATTGACGACGCTCCATCTCTGTTTGCTCCGCTTGAGTAGGCCGAGGCGGGCCATACTCTCTGTCTGAATCTTCGTTGTGATCCCAGCCCGCATCTCAAGATGCAGAGGGAGTCGACTGATCATTGCCTGAAGCCATAGGAGCCGCAGAAAGAAATTCGGGGATTTCCACGATTAGGGTTTTTGGCAGAAATTAGGGTTTGCAAAAATTTTTCAGCCTCCGCGATTTTCGGAAATTAAGGTTTCTACTATCCGCCACGTCATCACTTTGTGACAAATGCCTCGACCACAAGGGGAGGAGCAGCTAGCTCAGCTCGAATAATGTCATGTGGCACTGAAGCTTTATAGGAATCATCCGAGAAATCATAGAGACTAGAGGCCTCTCCATACATCTCCATCCATCAGTGCTAACAAATCTGCCATGGTGATCCACCGAGGGTCCCCATATCTGAACTCCATAAAGCATAGTTGAAGCCACTAGAGTGTCAAAATCTAGAACTTTGTTCGAGGTTCCTGAAACTGAACCTGCGAACACATCCTCTGCAGTCTCCCTAATGCTGCGTAAGCTCTGGTCAGTCTCGTCTATGTTGCTCTCCTCAAGGAGAATACTGGGCCACTGAAAACCACCCCAAGATAGGTATATGCATCTGTATACTCCACAATCTCTCGACCATAAGTAAAGGTGGGACCTGACCTCCTAACCCATTGTGCCGTGGTGTTAAACACCATTACCTTGGTCTTACCAACGTTCACTAACATTCCACTATCCTGGGCAAATACCTGTAATGCATCCAAATGACGTTGCAACCCTTCTAGAGAATCTGAAATCAGCACAATATCATCAGCATATAACAACAGCGGAATCCATGTCCCTGCTAGCTGAGCATCTCTATCTCCCTCTCGCTCTACGTAGTTTGAAAACTCATCCACATACATCCCAAAAAGAGTCGTAGATAGGGGGCATCCCTGCTTCACCCCAATAGTGGAGTGGACTCACGAGGACGTGGCAACTGCTAACCTTAGTTGTTGGTTTCTTTCCAATGATTTTTGTTTAATTTTTGAGACCCTCTTTTTGAAGTTGCAAATGGTCGGACATTGTATGGCCAATGTGAACGGTAGTTTCACCCGCACACGGGAAGTTGGTCGGCACTAGAACTCGTAAGTAAAAGAATGTCTAGGCTCAGTTCAAGATCATGTAGGTCCTCCCGTCGCACTTAGCAAGTTGGTGGATACTAGGAAGTGAACTCAATAAAGCCATAAAGTCAAGGTGGGATCACCAACAGAAAGTATCCGATAGTTGGGCCACATTGCACTTTTGGATGCGGTCCCAATGAGGATAGATGGTCAAAAGACGAGTGGGAGCCCAACGGAAGTATCCCCTAAAATTTAGGGAACTGCTATTTTGGGCCACGAAATCTGTTCGTGTCATTAGCTTCAAAATGACAAGGGGAACATTTTATTACCATGCTGCAAAGTCAACTGATGCACCAGTTGAGAGAATTTTAAGCAGGAAGCCCAATGCGGCAAAATTGCATATATGAGTGCCAAGTGGCACTTTTTGGCCAATTTATCAAGTTTGGGAGAACAAAACTCGTAACTGACTTTTCGAAGCAGTTTTGGAGGCTGATAACTCTGATTTTCAGCCATTTCTTTGCATTTTTTAGCTTCCCATGACTTTACCTTGGACCAAGAAGCTCATTTTCAACATTGGAAGGCATCAAATGCGTGTTTACAGGGCTGTTTTGCTGCGTTTTCAGCGATACGCAGGTTTTGGCAGCCATGGAAAACTTCCCCTTTTTGCATCTATTTGTTCAAAAATACATTACAAGTCAAGCACAGAAGAGGGGGCACTCGATTTATGCTGGGGGGATGCTTCATTGAGAACCAATCACAGGTTAAGAGCTATGGAGTGCTTTCTTTCCCTCCCATGTACAGTGTGGTGCTAGGAGTGATGCCCTGCACGCTACACACTGCTCTCTCTCCCCCCTAGGTGCAGTTATGTGATGCCCCACAAGAGGGCTCTTCATTTGACTGATGTACAGCTGTGTGGTTTCATGCTTTTGTGCTGAGGCAAGAGCCTTCTTGAGCAAGAACAGGGGTAGCTAAAGCAGGCACCGGTGAGGGTAATAACCTCACCGTACTGGTGCGTTTTCAGCGTTGTGTATGCGCTGTAAATTGATTTTTTTTCAGCCATACGGAGGCCAAAACCATTGGGAATCGAGCCCCACTGGCAGAGGACAGTTAGGGGACTGTTTGGGGCTGAAAACAGGGCAAAAACCAGTAAATACAGCGTGCTGAATTTACTGTTTTTGGGCAGGAATCAGAGAACCAGTGGAAGTGAGTTCTAGTAGGGCAATTGTTTTCGCGCAAGTTTGGGGCTGTTATGCTGCCGAAATTTGGCCAAAACAGATGGGATCTAGCGGGATACAGGTAAAGGGATTCCCAGGACTCTACTTGTTAATTTACCCTCCTAAAGAATAAAGAAATACCAAAAGGGGCGCCAATTTTGGGGCCTACAGGTTGTCGGCGTCTGCTCGGAGCATTCTCGCTTCCGAGCCGTGTGTGTGCTTAAGTGTTAATTCCCGTCGCAGGTTACCCTTGCAAAGTGCTCTGTGTCTCAGGTAAAGTAAAGAATTTCGGGTGAAAGCCAAAGCCTACCGCCCCACGGGCCAGTTTCAAGGTTCCATTGCCAAGACATCAGTCACTTTTTTATCAAGAAGTGAGCCTCGGTTGTTTTGGGTAAAGACACAGAGTACATGAACGTGGGATCACTATGGCCGACAAAGAGCATTATGGAAGAGAGTTCCTCTTCACAGGACAGACAAAAAATTCCGCATGTTTGCCCTGCCAAAAAGTGGTTAAATTAGGGCTGATTTTCTGCTGCTTTTCTAAGGTTTGCAAGTATGAACCAAGATGAGATAGGGAGAGGTCTCACGGTGGTAGATTGGCCACTAGATCTCCTTGGGAGTGATGTGGGTCTGCCAAGTGGCACATTGCTCGCCGATTCTCTGAGGCGATTGCTTGGATTCTTTGACGCATTGGTAAATCATCTTGAAATTTGAGCTTACCGTGTCGTGGATAGTACGCTACAGTGTTGTGGAAATATGCTCGTTTGCGAAGGCAAGAGCCTCTTGCAAAGGTAAAAAGTTAAGGGACAGGTTGCAAGATGCTATGTGGTGAAGTTCAAGAACTATCCACCTATGGACGGAAAGTGGATGGAAGAGCATGAACTGTCAGAGTCACCAAATGTATTGCAGCTTTACCTTGAGGTCTTTGGGTTACAGCCTACTTATGCCCCAACCCAACGTGTGCAAAGGAGGGGTAATGATAGAGCTAGCACATCATATGTACATATGAATTCAGTGTAATAGATGGAAATGACAAAAGTATGAAGGTCTCATTAAGTCATTTGTATCTATGTGTAACGACCTTTCTTGCGGATACATGCGATGATAAAAGAGTGCTAACAACACGAGATCATCAGTGGCATGTATTTATGGTATGCAATCGAGGACGTTTGCGATTTCAAGAGGGGGGTATGTCACGAGGACGTGGCAACTGCTAACCTTAGTTGTTGGTTTCTTTCCAATGATTTTTGTTTAATTTTTGAGACCCTCTTTTTGAAGTTGCAAATGGTTGAACGGTAGTTTCACCCGCACACGGGAAGTTGGTCGGCACTGGAACTCGTAAGTAAAAGGATGTCTAGGCTCAGTTCAAGATCATGTAGGTTTTCCCGTCGCACTTAGCAAGTTGGTGGATACTAGGAAGTGAACTCAATAAAGGCATAAAGTCAAGGTGGGATCACCAACAGAAAGTATCCAACAATTGGGCCACATTGCACTTTTGGATGCGGTCCCAACGAGGATAGATGGTCAGAAGACCAGTGGGAGCCCAACGGAAGCATCCCCTAAAATTTAGGAAATTGCTATTTTGGGCCACGAAATCTGTTCGTGTCATTGGCTTCAGAATGACAAGGGGAACATTTTATTACCATGCTGCAAAGTCAATTGATACACCAGTTGAGAGAATTTTAAGCAAGAAGCCCAATGCGGGAAAATTGCATGTATGAGTGCCAAGTGGCATTTTTTGGCCAATTTATAAAGTATGGGAGAACAAAACTCGTAACTGACTTTTCGGAGCAGTTTTGGAGGCTGATAACTCTGATTTTCAGCCATTTCTTTGCATTTTTGAGCTTCCCATGACGTTACCTTGGACCAAGAAGCTCATTTTCAGCATTGGAAGGCATCAAATGCATGTTTACAGGGTTGTTTTGCTACGTTTTCAGCGATACGCAGGTTTTGGCAGCCATGGAAAACTTCCCCTTTTTGCATCTATTTGTTCACAGATGCATTACAGGTCAAGCACAGAAGAGGGGGCACTCGATTTATGCCGGGGGGATGCTTCATTCAGAACCGGTCACATGTTAAGAGCTATGGAGTGCTTTCTTTCCCGCCCATGTACAGTGTGGTGCTAGGAGTGATGCCCTGCACACTACACATTGCTCTCTCTCTCCCCTACGTGCAGTTATGTGATGCCCCACAAGAGGGCTCTTCATTTGACTGATGTACAGCTGTGTGGTTTCATGCTTTTGTGCTGAGACAAGAGCCTCCTTGAGCAGGAACAAGGGTAGCTAACTGCTACTCCAAAGCAGGCACCGGTGAGGGTCATAACCTCACCGTACAGGTGCGTTTTCAGCGCTGTGTATGCGCTGTAAATTGACTGTTTTTCAGCCATACGGAGGCCAGAACCATTGGGAATCGTGCCCCACTGGCAAAGGACTGTTAGGGGACTGTTTGGGGCTCAAAACAGGGCAAAAACCAGTAAATACAGCGTGCTGAATTTACTGTTTTTGGGCAAGAATCAGAGGGTATACGCCAGTGGAAACGAGTTCTAGCAGAGGAATTGCTTTCGCGCAAGTTTTGGGGCTGTTATGCTGCCGAAATTTGGCCAAAACAGATGGTATCTAGCGGGATACAGGTAAAGGGATTCCCAGGACTCTACTTTGTAATTTACCCTCCTAAAGAATAAAGAAATACCGAAAGGGGTGCCAATTTTGGGGCCTACAGGTTGTCAGCGTCTGCTCGGAGCATTCTAGCTTCCGAGCCGTGTGTGTGCTTAAGTGTTAATTCCCGTCGCAGGTTACCCTTGCAAAGTGCTCTGTGTCTAAAGTAAAGTAAAGAATTGCAGGTGACAGCCAAAGCCTACCGCCCCACGGGCCGGTTTCATGGACCGTGTCAGACATGCCCTCAATAGTGCGTACTCGGCCCATCACTGTCCTATAAAAGCCAAGATCCCCCAAATTAGCTATGTGGGCACTCCCATGTCCTGTAGTCTACGTATAAGTCTGGCTCTTGGCACTGTGTCAAAAGCTTTGCAGAAATCTACAAAGCTACAATAGATCCTCCTGCCATGGTGTCTACCCTTCTCAATAATAGCTTTGAGTGTCAAAATCTGGTCAAGGGTAGAGAAACCTCTCCTGAATTCTGCCTGCCTTGATGCTCGTATGCCCTCTCTCTCTGCCCATCTACTTCCTGCTCAAGAACAGATGTATATAACCTAGCCAATGTGTGACCAACCATGATTGTGCGATAATTCCTAGGAATCATGGGATCTCCTCACTTGAAGATAGGCACAATCATGGACATACTCCAAGTCCACGAAAACCCACATACATAAACATCATAGCAAGCTCTGCAAGCACATCACTGGCATGGATGAAATGCTCTGCTACCAGACCATCATGATCATGTGCTCTCCATGTCTTTATCTTGTCAATGGCTTTCCTTACCCTTTCAGCAGTAAAGAAAATACACGTCTCTGGGCATGTCTCTGGTGGGTCCACCAAAGGTGGCTGCCCTGATGCTGTGTAGAGAGATGTGGCATATTCCCCCCATGTCTCTGTGGAGGTGATGGGCAATGGTGGTGAATGCTCTTGAAATAGCCTCCATGCCTCGCCTGAGTCCTGACTCATAAATAGATGATACAGATCCCGCTCTAACTGAGATATATAAGCCCTCTTCTTTCGTCGCACTAGGCAGCGAAAGATAATCCGTGACTCTATGTGTGGTAATAGCCATGAGGACCTCCCTTTGTAGTCTGATCCTCGTCTCTCTACACTCCTCATCATACCAGCTGTTCTGGGGCATGCTCGCTCCCGCCAATCATCTCCGTGTAGTCTGACTGTGGGGATATGTGTCACAAACTGGTGATGTGACATGGTGACACACACACACACACACTCTCCTGAAGCAGTCCCGAAATCTCCGCAGAATCGCTGACGTGACAGTGACGTGGCAGAAGTTTACGAAAACCCGCAAATTGCGGCAAAAATCACGGAAGCCTGTACGGACAGCTGACATGGCAGTTACGTACGGAAAAAACAGCTTTTGCGTGGCTGGTTTCTACGAGAGAGAGAGAGAGCTTTTGAGGATTACTTGCTTTGTTCCCAAGAGAGCTTGTGAGATTAACTGCTTTATTTTTGCAAGGCTTTTTATGGGCAGATTTTGGGGCTCCGCTTTTGGCATCCCTTGTAAACCTTTATAAGTGTGGCTTGGGCTCCCACTCTGCAGAGCATCTGGACATAGAGTCCGAGAGTGAGAACCCTCCCACTCCCTTGAACTTTGAACTCAGATTAATACAAAAAGAAATACCGAAAGGGGCGCCAGTCTTTGGGGCCAATATCTCTAGGCACGGAACTCCGCCGGGCCGTGTCGAATCAATTGTGAACTGTTTTGAAGTAAATCTCTGTTGTGTTGCGGTAGAATCTTGACTTGGAGTGTCCAAGTTTGTTATAGTGGTATCAGAGCGCGGCCGATTTCTCTTCTACTGGGAAATCCGATCCTTTTCTCGTGACACTTATGGATTCAAATAGAGATCAATCGACTTCCTCTGCAGCTGGGGATGCGGGAAGAGATCACGAAGAAGATTCTCACGAGTATGGCCCGCCTCGGCCTACTCAGGCGGTGATTGAAGAGATGAAGCGTCGACAATTGGTTGACGATGCGACAAAGATGATGATCAACATTGCGAAGGATCCCAAATTTGAAATTTTTTTGACGCAGACATCCTTCGACGAAGTGCACTCTCAGTGGCGGAAGGCCATAGAACCACCCCTCAAACCGGCACTCAAGAAACCTCCTACTCCAAGGATGTTTATAGAGCAAGAATTAGAAGAGGTGGTCGATACGCAAATTACACAGCTTTTTGACGCAACCAACAAAGCCAAAAAGCACGGCAAAAAGCAGAAGAAAGGAACTGACTTCCCGGGTTATTTGGGTCGTCAATCAGTTTTTGCCTCCGCAAGAAAGCAGAAAAAGCATGTCAGATTTGAAGGAGTATCCAGTTCTTCTTCTTCTTCTTCTTCTTCTGGCAGTTCTTCTAGCTCTTCTGACTCGAGCGAAGAAGACAGGAAAGGAAAAAAGCGAAGCAGAAAGCAAAGCTTAGAAAAGGGCAAGAAAAAGGCAAAGAAGACTAAGTTTTGCCCAATTTCTGACAGTTCTACAGAGGACTCGTCTTCGGATTCGGACTCCGATGATCACAGATTTTATGCAAAGAAGAAGAATTTCTATAAAGCCAACCAATGTGACTTTCTGGAGGATAAAAGCAAGAAAGTTCGAGAATTTAAAGAAGGTGGATTTGACATAGCTTTCTCTAAAGGGCATTACTCAGAGCAATCCAAGATTCGGAGGGCTACCTCTTACTTCAAGGGAAATGCTCGAACATGGTGGTCCACTCTTCTATTGAAGGCTTTTCATTTCTTCTTGGTTGACTCGGGAGTACGAACACGACATACGAACTGCTTGGAACCATCTTCGGATGACCAAGAAAGATACCTTGGACGCATATTGCGAGAGATTTTGGAGCTCTTTTCTACCCGCTTCTTCATTAAAGAAGATCTCGTTTAAAGAACAAATTGAGCGGTTAACCTTGGGACTTCCTATGGAGATACGAGATCACTGCTTAGAGCAAAAGTCAGATGAGTCATGCAAAACGGGGCTTTGCCATACACGCAGGCAGTTTGACTTACCCTACATATGAGATCATGACACAGAAAACCGAGCAGACTTCTAAAAATGAAAGTAGAAAGAAGAAGAGCCCCCAAGATCAGAAAGATAAGGATGCACGACCCCGGCTCACTCCGCGGGAGAGAGCCAACCACATCAAAGAGGGGAAGTGTTTTGGATGCAGGGAACAAGGACACATCTCCGCGAAGTGCCCTAAAAAGGCACAGAAAGATCAAGATGAAGAAAGGCCAAAGAGTTCAAAAGCAGCTGAGGAACATGGACGGAAAGGCAAGATGAAAGCAGAACTGGTTCCACATTGCATGGGTACTGACCCAACTACGATTGATGAGAGTACAGAACTTTGTCGATCTTGGGGCAAAGTGAAAGATCAAGAAGCCCTGATTTTCTTTGATGGAGGAGCCAAGGCCAACTTCATTTCACCTGAATTGGCGGCGCAGCTCGAGATTACACCCGATCGAATGGGACCACTAGCAGAGGTAGTTCTAGCGACACCCGACAGGGACGTAGCCATTACACCTATCATTGGCAAACTTCGGTTGCATTGCCAGGGGTATTTGGGTCACGAGGACTTCTACATAATTCCCTTGGAAGGTTGTGATGTCCTCCTGGGAATTCCCTGGTATCATAAGAACAACGCAGTGGTCGACTATCAGGCGAGAAAAGCGACTTTGACTACAGAAAAGGGCCGAACCATTGTACTTGATGTAAAACTTAAGGGCGAGTCTGTTCCTATTGTATCGGCTTCGGCCGTTTCAATATCAATGAAATTTAGTCTGTTTGTTTACTCGATCTTTTTGAAAGAGTTGAATGATGATCATAGGACAAATATGTCTGATCTAGAAAAAGAACGCCAAGATTTTCTCCACACTCATGCCGATTGCTTTTCTGAGGGCCTGCCAGGCAAGTTGCCACCAGCTCGTCCTGAGGATCATACCATTGATCTGATACCTGGAAGCACACCACCGAACCGGCCACCTTACCGTGTGAGGCGAGCCCAGAATGAAGAAATTATGAACCAAGTGAAAGACCTCTTGGAAAAGGGTCTTATCCAGCCGAGTAGTTCACCTTACTGCTCTCCAGTGTTGTTGGTTTTGAAGAAAGACAGATCTTGGAGAATGTGCATTGATTATATTCTAGAACGACTACATGGATCCTCTTGTTTCAGCAAGATCGATTTAAAGAGCGGATATCATCAGGTCCGAATTGCGGAGGGAGATGTCTACAAGACAACTTTTCGGACGACTTTTGGTTTATTTGAGTTTTTGGCGATGCCTTTTGGCCTAACAAATGCTCCAGCAACATTTAACCGAATGATGGACAGGATTTTTTGAGAGTACAGACTATTTGTTGGCACTTTCTTTGACGACATCATTGTTTTCTCCAAGGATGAGGCAGAACATAGAGAACATCTGCCACATGTCTTTCAAGCATTACGAGATCACAAGGGTGATTAATGCAAAGAAAAGGGAATTTTTCCTACCTGAGATACACTTTTTGGGACACATTGTCTCAGCAGCAGGAGTGCAGATGGACCCGGCCAAGATAGAGACTATCCGTGATTGGCCCGATTTGAAGAATGTCCATGAAGTTAGAAGCTTCTTGGGCTTATGTTCGTACTACAAGCGGTTCATTAGAAAGTTTGCAGAGGTTGCTTCCCCTTTGCATATCTTGACACAGAAAGGAGTCCCTTTCTCGTGGGGATCCACAGAGGTGACTGCCTTTCAGACATTGAAAGAGAAATTGACTACAGGACCAGTTTTGACTTTGCCGGATTTGCAGAAGTCATTAGAAGTATATTGTGATGCTTGTGGTCGTAGTCTGAGTGCGGTCTTAATGCAAGAAGGCAATGTCATGGCCTACGAGAGCCGATTATTCTCAAGGCCCGAATTGACAGCACAGATTTATGAGAAAGAGCTTTTGGCGGTTATCCATGCTCTTACTCAGTGGCGACATTACCTACTTGGAGACGATTTTACGGTTTTTACAGATCACTAGAGTTTACGCTACTTCTTGTCACAGAAGCAGCTATCGGAAAATCAGATGTGGTGGGCGAACATCTTGTCACAATTTCACTTCCAGATTGTCGATGTTCAGGGACCGAAGAACTTTGTGGCAGATGCTTTGTCTCGGAAGATGTTGGTTCTGGCTATTTCCACGATACATCATAGGAGCTTCGAGGATATGGTCGATCAGTATGCCACACATACAGATTTTGCAAATATTTTCACTCGAATACGGAATGGGAAGGTAGTAATGGGATATTCCATTCGGGATGGCTACTTGATGAAGAAAACGATGTTGTGTGTTACACAACCGTTGAGGGAAAACGTTTTAGCCGAATGCCACTGTCCACCTTTTACGGGTCATCGCGGCATAGCTATCACCTTGAAAGGTGTGGAGAGATACTTATTTTGGCCGGGACCCAAGAAGGATGGGATGATTTTGTACGCAGTTTCTTGGTATGCCAGTAGGTCAAGTTTGACAGGCATAAAGCATAGGGATTGTTACAGCCTTTACCCATACCCACCCGTCCCTGGGAAAGTATTGCAATGGATTTCATTTTTGATCTCCCGAGAACACAGAGTGGTCACAATGGTATTTGGACTGTTATTGACAGATTTAGCAAGCAAGCTCATTTCATTTCAGTGAAGAAAACAGTCAATCCGGATCACTTAGCGAGACTGTTTGTGGCCCAGATCTTCAGATTACATGGCATGCCTGAGACGATTGTCTCCGATAGAGACCCTAGATTCACGAATTTGTTTTGGAAGGCTATTTGGGAGAACATTGGCACGCGGTTGCAGTTCTCGTCATCGTTCCACCCGCAGACTGACAGGAAATCAGAGATTGCTAATTCAGTGGTACTAGATTTATTGAAGTCTCGGATCAGAAGACTCAATGCGATTACCATTGGTGGAATTTGCCTACAATAACACGATACACTCTCCGATGGGGAAGGCGCCATTCGAGATTACTAAAGGTGCTACGAAGGTTCCACCCTTCCTAAGCACGAAAGATAAGATTTTTGAAGCCGACGAGTACACACGAGACTTGGACACAGCTTTTGCCAAGGTCCGGGAGGCTTTGCAGAAATCTCAAGAAAGACGCAAAAAGGCAGCAGATCCAAAGCTTAGCATGAGATACTATAGACCTTTCCAAATTTCGAAAAGATAAATGATGTCTCCTTTCAACTGAAGATGCCCGATACTTGGAGATTCACAATGCTTTTCATGTGAGTCTCTTGAAGCCTTTTAAAGGCGATGTGCCCAATGATGGGGAGCCTGATGAGCAACCCGAAGTGGAGGAAAACGAGGAGATACTCGTTCCAGAACAAATTTTGGCACATAAAGAAAGAAAGGTAAAAGGTAAAACGATAAGGAGGTTCTTGGTTAAATTCAAGAACTATCCTGCATTGGATGCGAAGTGGATGGAGTAGGAGGACTTGGCAGATACTCCTTAGATTGTGAATCTTTACCTTGAAGCATTTGGTTTAGCATAGTCTATTCCAAAATTGAACCCCGAACTCAGCTGGGCGGAATTTGGTGCAGTGGGTATGCACAAGAGGGGAGTCGCTCCACTCCTTTGTCAACAAATTACCCCGATTTTGATACTAAAGTCACTGATGTCTGTTTTGAGTTTCAGGGATACTGTGAGCTCACAGTATTCTGCTGTATGACTTTATGAATTGGAATTCCCGATAATATGATACTGATTTGTTCTTGACTTGTTTAAGTGCAGGAATTGATAGACGAAATGACTGCAACATTTCGGTTTGAACGGTCTCGATAGACATGGTTGCAATAAGGATTAGTCAATCGGGCATCTATGAGGTCCCAAGTGGATGTAGATGCGATTGCTAAATACGCTGCCGATTAATCATGGTCTAAGATCCAAATGAATTTTCAATGTGATTTGTCATGTGATGTCCTGTGATGTCAAGTGATGTGACTGTCGATTGATACATGTGCTAGATGTGTGTTCCTAGTGCGTCGGTACTAACAGTCAGTGTCTGCTAAGACAGTTTATGGCCTCTTACAATGCTTTCAAGAGGGGGATATGTCACAAACTGATGACGTGGCACGGTGACACACACACGCTCTCTCCTGAAGCAGTCCCGAAATTTCTGTAGAATCGCTGACGTGGCAGTAGTGTACGGAAACCCGCAAATTGCAGCGGAAATCACGGAAGCCTATACGGACAGCTGACGTGGCAGTTACGTACGGAAAAAACAGCTTTTGCGTGGGCTGGTTTCTACGCAAGAGAGAGAGAGAGAGAGAGAGAGAGAGAGAGAGAGAGAGAGAGAGAGAGAGAGAGAGAGAGAGAGAAATGAAATGAAATGAAATGATATATTAACGTCTACAAGAGGCCAAAATGACCTATGAGACCAACTGATTACAATGATGAGTCTAGTACCAAGTCTGGGTACAAACAAGAAAACTACAAACAAAGAACTGATAGGAGTGCTACCGACTCCTATGGGTGGCTGGTAGGCTGAGCAATGGTATCACCCTAAAGGTACAAAATGGGGATAAGTGTCACCATGATACAATATAGCAGTAGAATGAAGCCTATCCCGATCGACATTCTGGGTGTCGTGCTAGAATCCTGTGGATCCTCTGCCGCAATCTCCGCCGGTGCTGCGTGGCTCCCCTCCTCAATCGCGGTCGTCTCGATCTCCCTAACTCTGTAGCTCGATCAATGAGAGTACCGCTGATGTGTGTATGGGTGGGACCCGAGCTCTCTGGTGGTGGTGTCCCCTCTGACTCTGTGGTACTCAGACTGAAGAAATCTGAGATGCGTCTCTGGGACTGTCTCTGTCTTTGCCCATTCAATAGAGCGTATCTATGTCTCTGAATCTCAAGTAGGAATAATCCGAGACATCTTTGATCCTGATATCTCATGACTCTGTCTAACGAGTCAAAACCATCTCTGAATAGACAATGAAAGCGTCCACGTATCTCATAGTAGACTGTGCAGCGACATATGTAGTGAAACTCTGTCTCTGGCTCTGCATGGCATAACTGACATATCCTACTGTCTGCTGGTATGCCTCTGAATCTACCTGTCTCAATCCCAAGCTGGTGTGAAGATGTGCGAATCTGGCCAATAGCACATCGTAACCTATGAGATAGATGTGTGTCCATGTAACAGGGCCGTGTGACAAATCCGTCTGTTGTGAGTTGAAGAAGATGTTCTCTATAGAAAGCCCTCTTCGTACCCAGCTCCCGTGATGGTTCTATCCATGTCCTCTTGCTATCAAGCTGGATAAGATCCTGCCGAATGAGTCTAGTAGTCTCCATCCGTGTAAGAGCCAAGGATGGTGCATCAAGAGAATACTGGAAAGGGGGCAGCCTGTCCATGCTGAAACCATGCCTCTGAAACCATGAGCTCATCTGTGCATACCAACATGATGTATCTCCCTGTAATGCCAGCTGTCTGGATGACTCGAGAGCAAGCCTGGCATACCTGTCCCTGGTGGTGTCCCATAAGCTGTGTACAAATGATACTGATCTGGTGAGTGCCTCAACCTCCATAGGTGGGGCAGCCAGCTCCGCTCGTATGATGTCATGTGGGACTGAGGCCTTGGCTCTAATCAGCCTAGAAATCATAGATATCAGGGGTCTCTCCATATTAGTCCATCCAGCACTGTCAATAGACGGTCCCCAAACCTGAACCGCGTAGTGCATAACTGAAGCGACCAAAGTATCGAAAAGCCAGAGCTTTGTTCGAGGTTCCTGGAACTGAACTTGCGAACAAATCCTCTCTAAACCACCTAGGGCTGCATAGGCACGAATCAATCTAGTGTCTGCTGCCACTTTCAGTGTGAACCTTGGTCCACTAAAGACCACCCCAAGATATGTGTATGCATCAGTGTACTCCATACTATCCTGTCCATATGTGAAAGTAGGTGCTGATCTCCTAACCCACTGTGGCGTGGTATTAAATACCATGACCTTGGTTTTACCAAGGTTGACAGACAATCCACTATCCTCTGCAAAACTATGCAATGCGTCCAAATGTCTCTGCAAACCCTCTGGTGATTCTGATATCAACACGATATCGTCAGCATACAATAAAAGAGGGATCCATGTCCCTGCAAGCTGAGCACCTCTATCTCCTCCTCTGTCAATATAATCAGAGACCCCATCAACATACATACCAAATAAAGTAGAGGACAGTGGGCATCCCTGTTTCACTCCGATGGTGGAGTGAACTATGTCGGATATCCCCTCTGATGTGCGTACATGACCCATCACTGAACTGTACAATGCCATGATCCCCCACATCAGCTCTGTGGGTACCCCCAATTCCATAAGCCGGTGCATCAGTCTGGCCCTCGGTACTGTGTCAAAGGCTTTGCGAAAATCCACAAAGCTGCAGTATATCCGTCTACCATGTGCTCGACCCTCCTCAATGATAGCTCTGAGTGTAAAGACATGATCTAGTGTGGAGAAACCCCTTCTGAAACCAGCCTGCCCAGGTGCTCGTATGCCCATAGTCTCTGCCCAACTGCTCAGCCTATGCTCGAGGATGGATGCATATAACCGTGCCAATGTGTGTCCTACCATGATAGTACGGTAATTCCCCGGCACTGTGGGGTCACCTGTCTTGAAGATAGGTACAATAGTAGATAATCTCCAAGACTCAGGGAGACCCTCACACATGACACGGTTGAATAGCCGTGCAAGCATCTCTGCCAACAAATCCCCAGCATGTATAATGTGCTCTACTACCAAACCCTCACGATCCTGTGCCCGTCTGGTCTTCATCCTGTCAATGGCCTCCTGTACCATCTCAGTGGTAAAGAAGGTGCTCGTATCCGGACATGGCTGTGGTGGGTCTGGTAATGGTGGTTGTCCAGGTACAGTGTATAAAGAGAGAGAGAGAGAGAGAGAGAGAGAGAGAGAGAGAGAGAGAGAGAGAGACAGAGAGCTTTTTATTCCCAAGAGAGCTTGTGAGATTAACTGCTTTATTTTTGCAAGGCTTTTTATGGGCAGCTTTAGGGGCTCTGCTTTTGGCATCCCTTGTAAACCTTTATAAGTGTGGCTTGGGCTCCCACTCTGCAGAGCATCTGGACGCAAAGTCTGAGAGTGAGAACCCTCCCACTCCCTTGTACTTTGAACTCAAATTAATACAAAAAGAAATACAGAAAGGGGCGCCAGTCTTTGCGGCCAATATCTCTAGGCACGGAACTCCGTCAGGCCATGTCGAATCAATTGTGAATTGTTTTGAAGTGAATCTCTGCTGTGTTGCGGTAGAATCTTGACTTGGAGTGTCCAAGTTTGTTATAGATATGCCTTTGATGTTGCATCATGGAGCGTCTCTGTCAATATCTGAGTAAGCTCATCTAGTGGCCGTCCTAGCTCCTAAGTGCATAGCTTCCTCTATATCTCATCAATGTACACGGAATTCGTCTCCCAAAGCGGGAGGAGTGATAAAAGGTACATTCTCCTCACGCTCAAGAGGAGTGCAATAGATGTGGAGGTCTTCATCCCATTGGTGGGGGATGTCTCTGGAATAATTCTGTTGAGAGAAGATCCCCTGTGTCTCGCTCCCCATGAGGATCGTCTCAGGGAACGTGCAGGGACTAGGTGGGCCCCAGTTTCAGCGTCAACGGGACCGACTGCGTCAGGAGCTTCAGCGTTGCCTTGTGGGAGGAGAGATTGATCTCCTTATGCTTCAGGAGCACCATCTGTGTGAGAGCCGCATTAGACGTTGTGGTCAACTCTTGCGTGGACGATATGATACTTTTTGGTCAGCTGTTTTTGACCTGGAGGCATCCAGGGTGGGGTATGTATGACTATTGCGGACTCTTTGCAGCAGGCCATTGTGGGCAGAGGGATTATTGTGCCAGGCAGGGCTCAGTGGATTACTATGCAGGTTCAGGGTGGCCTAGTGGGTTTCCTGAACATCTATGCGCCCAATGTGGCGAGTGCTCGTGCAGAGTTTTGGTCACAGATAGTTGAGTCTCTGCCGCAGGCAGAACATTGGTGCATAGGAGGGGACTTCAACATGCTGGAGGACCCTTCTGACAGGATTGGTGGTAGCCATGCTACTATGCATGGAGTTGAGTTGGCAGCTTGGGAGAGGTTTTGTATGACTTTGAGGGTCTCGGATGTTTGGCAACACTCTGGTTTTGTGAGGGCCCCAGACAGCCTTGCCTTCTCTCGATCGGACCGCAGAGTGGGAGGAGTGAATCTATCGCGGATAGATCGCTTCTACACTAGTGACCACTTCAGTGACTTGGGAGGGACAGTGGGCATCCTGGCAGGGACCTCCTTCTCGGACCATGCACCAGTGATCCTTACAGTAGTAGCAGACAGGCAGAGGAGTGGGAGCACGATGCTTCGCATCCCAGAGAGGGTCTTGTTGGACTCAGCAATCAGAGAGAGGGTAGAGGCTCTCTGGACAGAAGGCTTGGACAGGCAGGACTCTCCTGCTGACAAAGTGGCCTCAGGCCTAGCTCAGATTAGCATTTTTTTCTCCAGGAGTCTCTGGCTCGCCGGGCTGCAGCGAGAGAGGGGGAGCAGCGTCTCAGACGGGGCATTGCTTCGTTACAAAGGATGCAAGAGCAGCATCCAGACAGTCCTTGGTTGGAGGAGCAGTTACAGCAGGCTCGACAGGAGCTTGCTAGCACAGAGGAGAGGCGACATGAGTTTGATTTCCACCGACAGGCATTTCAGTGGACCCAGGTGGGCGACAAAGTGACTGGTGCTTTCTTTGAGGCAGTGGGACCTCGACACTCGTATGCCAAGGTCAGTCAGTTGAGGAGGTCCGACGGGTCAGTTGCTTCTGAGCCCGAGGATATGCGTGCAGTTGCTACTGACTTTTACTGTGAGTTACTGTCTGCAGAGTCCCAGTCAGAGCGTCAGGATGCATGCAGGGAGCAGGTTTGGGCACAGATGCCTTGTCTTGTGACTGAGGAGATGCGTCAGAGGCTTGAGCTGCCACTTCAGCTTGAGGAGCTGCACACGGCTCTTAGGGCCCTCCCCCGTGGTAGTTGTCCAGGTGAGGATGGATTGACTCCCAGTTTTTTCTTGGAGTATTGGGTACTGCTTGGTCTAGATCTCTGCAGTGCTTTTCAGTACATTTTGCACACAGGAGTGATGCCTGACAGCATGATTGAGGGCCTGATCTACCTCATTCCCAAGGAGGGTAGCTCCTTGGATGAGATTCGACAGTGGCGCCCCATCACCATCCTCAACTCAGCCTACAAAATTCTTGCCAAGGCTATGAGTTTGAGGATTCAGCCACTTCTAGAGAGCCTTATACATGGGACTCAGACAGGTTTTGTCAAGGAACGCAGTATCCTTGACAACATCTTTACTTTTTGGGAGGCTTCTGCCCTGGCACAGCTCCGTGGTGAGGACCTCGTGATTCTTCTTCTCGATTTTGAGAAGGCATACGACAGAGTTGACTGGGACTTTCTAGAGGGCACTCTACACAGGATGGGCTTCTCAAATGCTTGGATCAGAGGGGTGTCAGCTTTCTACAAACAGGCTCATAGTCAAGTACTCTTGGCAGGAGGTAGAGGTGATCGCTTCATGCTTACACGCTCGGTCAGACAGGGCTGTCCTCTTGCCCCCTTCCTCTTTCTGTTCTATGCGGAGGCGATGAGCAGGTTTTTGGTGTCGCAGCAGGTTGGTCTACGGGGCTTAGCACTCCCTATTCGGGGAGATGAGCTACTGGGTTTGCCGACGACTCAGCCTTGAACCTTCACAGTGTGAGCAGGCCCTGGAGACCTGTTGTGCATCGGGCGCACTGATCAACTGGAGAAAGACAGTGGCTTTCTCGGTTGATAGTGCTCTTGTGCCAGATTGGATGCCAAGAGAGGGTTTTAGGTGGATTCCCCCAAGGACTGCAGTTCGGTACTTGGGCTGTCAGGTAGGTTTGGACTTGTCTCCTGAGCAGCAGATTGCTCCCCTTCTCCTGTCTATCAAGAGAAAGTTGTTACACTGGAGCTCAGCACGACTTTCTTTGGCTGGCAGAGTAGTAGTTGCCAACCAGGTGTTGTTGGCGACTATGTGGTACATCACTTCCTGCTGGATCTTCTCGAGTTCTTGTATCAGCCAGGTAGAGAGGCTGATCAGGAACTTCCTTTGGTCAGGACGTGACACTCAGATAGCCCGAGCCAAAGTGGCTTGGCAGGTCATCACTCTTCCTTGTTCACAGGGAGGGCTTGGGATCATTGATCTAGCACAGCAGAGTAGAGCCCTTCTTGGGAAGTTCATCACCAGAGGACTTCTTCCAGGTGAGGAGCCCTGGAAGGAGTTCTTGCTACAGCGGCTTCGTGCTAGGGTGCCTCAGGCAGGAGGCCCTTGGCAACCTTCAACCAGATGGATCTTTACAGAGATGCGCAGAGTTGGTTTGAGCAGGAGACTCGAGGACCGCTTCGCTATGAGTTTGCTTCGATCTTGGGAGCACTTGCGGCGTGGCCTAGAGCAGAGACAACCTACGTGCACGGAGGAGCGCCTACAACAGCCCCTCGTCTGGAACCCCATGGTTAGCACTCAAAGAGCCCACTTGGTTGGTAGTCGGCCTCATGTTTCCTTGGGTCCCATGGCAGCAGGTCCAGCGCGCTCTTTAGGTGACTGGCTAAAGTTCACAGGTTTGTCAGAGGAGGTGCAGGGTCTCCAGCTATAGGGCATGAGAGGGGTGCAGAGCATGTGCCAGGACATCTCAAAGTAAGTTCCAGCTGAGTGGCTCACACCTCGCCTCTCGAGCCAGTAGCACCCCAGTGGATGGGAGCCTTCACACGACTGGAGGTTCTCATCTCAGTCAGGGCTTGCTCAGAGACTGTCCCAGCCCTTTTCTTCGAGCTTCAAGGTGGGGGACGCCTTCAACGAGTTGCAGTAGAGGCCCTGCAAGTAGCAGAGTGCTGTTTTCAGAGGATCCGAGTGATGGGCATCTGTGGGAGGACTTGTGTCATAGACCCTGACCCAGCAGCTCTTGAGACTGGACACTGGAGGCTGTTGGCTTGGGAGTGTTGTCCACTGGCACGAGTACAGTGGGATCCTGGTGAGTGGCTATGGACGGATCCCTTCTCTTCTGCAGACCACCCAGGAGTCCCGTTCTTTCAGTACACTGTTCGGCTTGGACGTCATATACTAGCAGCATAGAGAGAGGCCCGCCCCGCTGCAACACCTCATTGGCAGGAGGAGGGACTCACAATTGAGTTCTTGGCAGCATTTTGGGAGAGGTTATGGGACTCCAGACAGCCGAGGCGAGTCACCTTGTTTCAATGGCTGGTCGCACACAGAGCTACAGCAGTTGGGAGCTGGCTAGGGCATAGTGGTCTCTCGGCCGCATGTGCAGCTTGTGACCACCTTGTGGAGAGTCAGTGTCACTGTCTTTGGGATTGTCCCTCGGCCCAGCAGGTGTGGCTACGAGTTCTTCGGCTGATGCCTGCTCTCTCCACGGCTCGACAGTACACTTGCGGAGCAGTGGCTTGGTCCACCCTTCAGGCCCGGCACTTCAGTTTGAGCTATCTTCCACCAGCAGGATGATAGTGATGGAGGAGGGGCGACCTACACTCCAGCCTGCTACAGAGCTTACTCCACAGGAGTGGTGGCCCGTTGCTTCCGCATCTTTGAGGCTCACCCCGTGCCACCAGCAGAGACTGTTCGCGATTTTTGGCTAGAGCTGATCCACACTCTCAGAGGACAGCTCGAGGGACTATAGGGCAGCTCCGACCGCATGCAAGAGCGTAGAGAGGCTTTCCTTCGACTCTGGCGTCCTGGGCCTTTCTACACCATGGTCCAGGGTGTACTCCGATGGCACTACCGACCACCTGTGTGGCTTTTCCCTACCCCCATTTCTAGATTTAGCCCCATTGTACATATGCTGGTTTTTTCATTGGGAGAGTCTCCCACCATGGTTGTTGTAGCCCTCTCTTGAAGAGGTGGTTGTAGCCCTATGGGCAGTTTCAGTAACTAATAGAAGGACCTTGTTCTGGAAAAAAAGAAAAGATCCCCTGTGTGGCCTGCTAGATCTCAAGACTGAGGAAGAAGTGTAGGACCCCAAGATCTGTCATTTCAAAAGTCGACTCTAGTGACTGCATGATGCTCCAAAAGGTGCCAAGCCATGAGCCTGTAAAGATGAGGTCATCAACATAAATGATAATGACGGAAAATTGTGCACTGTGGGGAAACAGCGTAGCAATTAAAATCCCCAAGAGTACGTTGAAGCCCGATATGTGTGAAGAGATCGTTAATCCTTTGGTACCAAGCTGCTTGAGGTCATACAATGTCTTGGGTGGTCCGATATACATGATCCTCTTTAATTGCAACTCTAAAGCCAGGAAGCTGCTTCGCATAAACCTATGTAGTGTGAGTGCCGTTGAGAAACGCATTGTTCACATCTATCTGGTGGATAGGCCACCATGATGAGTTGCTAATGAGGTCACCACTTGAATCGTAGTCATGCGAGCGCTAGGAGAAAAAGTCTCATCCAAGTTCACGCCAAAGTGTTGTGCAAAGCCCTAAGTCACAAGTCTGTCCTTGTGCTTCTCTATGGAGCCAGAAGCCTCGTACCACAGGCTGGTTCTCTATGGAGAGCATGACGAGAGCATGCTCACTAGAGGATATGTTGCATTACCAATGCTATAGCGCTGCTCGTACCATGCGCACTCTAGGAGCCCCACACAAAGGGGTTTTTTTTTTGACACCTTCCTTACCATGATGTTATGCTGGCGGGTGTGCTGTGAGTTGGGCAGGCTCCTTCTCGGGGACAGAGGGGATGGAGACGGTGCAGATATTTGCCATGAAGAGGCGGGGCTCTTCTCCATCAGCTCTTCTCGCCACAAGGTGCAGGGCCTGGCATATCTTGTAGAAGGGCCCCTGGTGGTGGTTTCCGGCACATGGCAGTGTTCTTGCGGAACATTATGGTGTACCTTATGTGCCTTTGGCGGGAGGGATCTGAGTTCTCTGCTGTGGTACTTCTTCCATGGGTTGCTTCGGTTCATGGGCCTGCTCCATCTTGGGCCGTTCAAGTGGTGGTTGGGAGTTTGCTCCTTGGCGTTCCTGCAATGGTACAACTTCTTTTGTCCTATTGTGAATAGTACTAGTTTCAAGCTCGGTGGGCAAGTTGGGGCAAGGTAGCAGATCCCCCAACTTGGTGGCTCCCTCGAGTTGCTTGCTTGGCAGCGAATCGTTCCATGACGGTGAGACGATGGATCTTCTGCTTCCTTGCTGTGGATTTCAGGTTTTTTCAATGTACTGCTGTCTGTAGTGGACGTCTCCAGCTTGGTGTGAGTGAGTAGTTATCTAGTGGGTGAGAGCATATGGCAAACAACAAAGGGAAAAGCCGGCATCCTTGCTTGATTGACCTTTTGACCGCAAAGTCGAGAGATTTAATGGCATCCTCAATGATCGGCTATGTAATTCAGTCGTAGACTTTGTCCAGATCACACTGTAGCAAGATACACTCTTGCTTGGTGAATGTTGCGTGTTCGATGCCGACCTTGCTGCCAAGATGTTGTCATATATTGACGTTCCTTTGATGAATCCGTGTTGATGAGAAGTAATGGCTTTATCCAGGATGGGAGCAAGCCTTAACGCTACGGTTTTGGCAATAATCTTGTATGCCACTGACGTCATGGTTATAGGTTGCCAGTGTTTCAATTGAGAGCAGCAGATTTGCTTTGGAATAGATTTTATGAGGCCCCTTTTAATGCTGAAGTCTAGGACTCCATTGGCCAATGTTTGGTTTGCCATACACGTCATTGGGACTTGAGATCCTCGCAAAATTCTTTGAAGAACTCCGTAGTCCACCCGTCCCACCTAGGGGATTTCTCTTTGCCTAAAGCCTTCAAAGTGTAGGAGCATTCCTCCTCAGTAAAGTCCTCCAGGAGGTTGGCTTCTGATTGCAACACCGTCTTCTTGACACTCCTCAATAGATTATCCTTGGCTTCATCCACTTCAGGAGAGGGGGCCTCAGGCGGCCTATGATCTGGCATAGGTGATCTAGCATCAGCTTAGCTATTTCATCTTGGTCCTTCACTTCATTTCCCTCCCCATCCACTAGCGAGTGTATCCGGTCTTGACCTCTCTTGATTTTAAAGGCTCTGAAAAAATGCGCTTGATTAGCCACCTCGGGTTGTAAGTAGGTTTCCCTAAATAATAATCTGGCCTTTCTGACTTCCTCCTGCTGTTGTTTGGCCAGGTCAGTTTTTGCTTCAAGCCACCTTGTGTGCTCAACTTCGGAGGATGTCCCCACGCGCTTATCCATTGTAAGCCGTTGTAAGCCTCTCTACTTCAACTTCAAGTTGCTTCAAGCGCTCCTTGCGAGGCTTCTTTAATTCAGGGCTTGTGATTTTAACCGCTTTTTGCATGCTCCTCGCAAAGGAATCCCACGCTTCAGGGTTATCCGAATTAACATCCTTACCGAGGTTGCGCAAGGATTTTTTGGCCAGGCTTCTGAAAAGAGGGTCTTTGAACAGATACGCTCTGTTGATAGCAACTTCTTAGGCCCTTTTGGGTGTTGACCTTCACCTTTGGCTTTTCTAAGATTAATATATAGAGGCAGGTGATCTGACAGAGACTGTTAGGTTACCACTTTCATATCAAGTAGCGACGGAATCCAATTGGCTTGATGAGAGTAGTAGCACCTGTCCAACCAGGAAGTCGTACAGGCATACTATAGGTTGGTATACATGAAACCTGATGTGTTGCTCCAAGGCCGAACCTCCCACATGTTCACGAACGCCCACTTCTCACATAGGAATGCCTTCAATGATGTTTACAAGAATGACAAGCAATTGGGAGTTTTAAAAAAATTAAGCTTGTTTTACGAATTTTTGGCCAGAAATGAGGAGTGCTTTTGGAAGTATGGAGATTTGAGGGGTATTTTGGAATTTTTTTTACAGGCATTTTGGTGGTTTCTCTTAAAAGCTTATTTTGATTTATACATTGACTATACAAAATACCATATGCCTCATGCACAAAAAGGTTACCTCTTTGGTCCACATTTGAGCAAGGCATGCCAAAGAATTTTCTAGCCAAAGAGGAAAAAGGGTGAGAGCACAGTTGAAACTCTCTTGGTTTCTAGGTTAAAATTTGAAGGATTTGCCAGTTTTTACAATAAAAATCGTAAACTTTTACTAGTCTTCTTCAAGGCCAGCATGGAATTCAACCGGGAATTTGCAATTTTAGCAGGTTGCAAATACATTTAAGGCCGTTTTTTGGCGATCGCTAAATCTAAGAGACAATAATGAAAAGAACTCTACCTTAGCCTAGTCAGGTAATCTAGGTGTGAATTTATTTAAGGATCTGCCGGTTGAGAGGACCCACAATTTATGAGGCCTAATCTCAGTTGTGGCCCTAGAAACTAAGGTTTATCGTATGGTACCACGTGTGAGAGGGAGGAGGGTCATTCAAGGGAGATAAGGTGCAATTTACAAAACATGATTCTATTAGAGTTTGCAGGTCATCTCCTGAGTTTCCTTGTCTAGATCTATCGAGCAAGAGCTTCTCTTTGTGGCTGTCCCTGGATTTGTGAGGCTTTTCCAGATTCTAGGCATGTGCAGGGGACTGTTCAGATTTTGTCATGGTTGGCCACTCGCTGGCCTTTGTGCTGGGCGCTCTATTTTATGCCTAGTTTTTCATTTATTCCATATTTTAGGGTTGTATGGTATTTGAAGGTGGGTCAAGCATTTTTGTTTGCCCCTTGTGTTGGGGAGGGGGGGGGGGGGGGGGGGGGGGGGGGGGGGGGGGGCATAGTTTGTAACATGAGTGCCTCGTAGTCTTTCTTGTATCCCCTGCAGGGCTTGTCTGTGCTACACTTTGACATGGCATCAGAGCCTAGGCTTGTCGACGCCTAGTAAATCCGCCACGGGGGAGGGGGATGATTCTGGCTGCATTTTTCAGTCAACTTGTGGCTGTCATTTTGTCAAAAAAACATCCCCTGGACCAGCATTTTTGAATCAAGAGGGGACTGATTGGTTTGTGCTGCATTTTCGTCGGGAAGGATATTTGTGTACCTGTTGTTTCCAGCTGATAGGCCGACTGAGGAGTGTTGCTGATTTTCAGCTAGGAATTGGATGAGATCTGGACGCCCTTTTGAGCATCAGAAGGGACTCAAGTGCGACGATTTGTACCCAGTAGCTTTTTAGATTTGCAGCTAGCTGGTCGGAAGCTTGTGTGCAACAGAGGGGGACTGATTTTGAAACAATTTGAGCTGGTGTACTTGCCCTTGTGAGGAGTTTAGAGATCCCTTTCAACAAGAGGTTGTAGCGTTGAAGCCCAGTTTGTTCATGTCTATGGAGGATTGCTTTGTGACCTTGGAGTGTGTAAACAATGCATCGAACAAGAATGTTGAAGAGAGTTTTCATGATGTAGAGAGAGAAATAAACATTCAAAGATACAATCCATGTCTCTTTGGAGCGTTGGTGAAAGCCTCTTCATAGCGAGGAGTTGCATGAGTTACTTGAGAGGAAAGGTACCCGTGTTGCCGGTGTTTCCATAGAATCAAAGGCTGGATGTCACCAACTACCAGAACTGGAGGTGCTAATGGAGGCGGTATTGAAATTCTATTACGTTGAGTTGATGATACATGACGAGATTGGGTGGCCAAAGGCTCTTGCCTACCAGTCTATTTCTTTCAAGGAGTTGGAGAACTTTGCAGAACTTGAATGCTCTTTTGTTGGCTTAATGAGAGGACTTGGTCTTTCATCTTTCGCAATTATACTCAGCAAGCTGTACACTTCGAGAAAGTTTACAATAGAGCAGGTGTACGGGAGCCAGTTTAACAACCTTTACAAGGACGCCGAGCGCTTTTCTTCTGTGTTGCAGTGTTAGCAAGTCTGTTTAGCGCAAAACGTGCGCAAGGCGAAGGGCAATCTGCAGCAAAAGCCTTGGATGAAATGGCGCCTCTGACAACGAGCACAACAGGAGTGTAGCATTTCCCTTGTAAAAATTTCGGGTGCCAGTAGAAGGACAAGGGGGCTACTCAAGTCCAAAGGCGCCAGGGGGGATCGAATGCGCTGTGGTCAATCAAACATCAGATTTACTTTGTGTAACCATGCCATCTCTTGAGCTTCGGTACTCCAAAAATGCTGTTGTACCATCTTAGTTTATAGTTGACTCGCTCCGTCTCAGAAAAGGGGGCCATCCCATTATTGGCCCCCGTACGCTACCACTTGGAGAAAGTTTACAATAGGTGACATGCAATGGGTGATTCTTTAGGTAGAAAAACTAATCTCTTCACAAGATATGGTCGATGATGCATTTGTCTCCCAAGTATAGTGATTTTAATTCAACTTTGATTACTTTAGCAAGGACTAGTGATTTAACCTTGGAGATTGTTACCATGGTGTGGATCAGGATGACTAGTTACGGAGGTTCGGATTTAGAGGGGGCTCAGAGACCCTGATTCGATAGTCTCCAAAGAAACCAACACATAAGCAAAAGGCACTGACTTCTAGGACTAGTGAGAGACCCAAGATGGACGATGACATGACATAAATGGGGAGTACAAGGGCATATTTGAAGGAATTCAGATTCAGATTCGAAGACTACTGAGGCGGTTACTACTGCACTTGTGCCGGCTTCGGAGGTCATCTCTTGGGTTTCCCTATATAGATCTAGTGAGAGCTTCTTTGAGGTAGTAGCCGGTCTTGTGAGAGCTTCCCTGTATACTGCAATTGTTCCAGCTTTGGAGGTCATCTCTTGGGTTTCTTTGTATAGATCTAGTGACTGAGAGATTCTTTGAGGTAGTACCTGATCTTGTGAGGCTTTCTGGTCATGTGGAAGGATTTTATTCTGGTGGGCCACTTGTCGGCCTTTGTTTTGGGTGCCTTGTTGGCACTGCCTGCTTGCAGGTAGTGATATAGGCATTGGAGGTCATCTCTTGGGTTTCTCTATATAGATCTAGTGACTCAGAGCTGCTTTGAGGTAGTATCTGATCTTGTGAGGCTTTCTGGTCATGTGGAAGGATTTTTCGGGCGGGCCACTTGTGGGCCTTTGTTTTGAGTGCCTTGTTGGCACTGTCTGCTTGCAGGTAGTGATATAGGCGTGGTGCCTATCAAATCTTGTACACATTTTCTATTTTTAGATTCTCCGATGCTTCGTAATAAAAATAGTGCTGCTTTGTAATAAAAATAGCGCTTGCGTAAAAAAGGCTTTGCCGAGAGCAAGCTGACACGCATACCCGATACACTTTTACTTCAGAGGCTGATTTTGTCTACATAGAGGTATTTACAGACCCTTATGCACAAAGGATCCGGGGAGACCTTTAGGGAAGCTCACTTATATATTGATAGAGACACTACAGGATGCAGCAGCAAAGGCATACCCACACATTGAGCCTGGGCAGCAACGACGTTTTGGGAGCATACCCCAAAATAGCCGGTATGATGAGGAGTGCAGAGAGACCAAAGCCCGACTTCAGAGGAAGGTACTTCTAGGAGTCATTACTAACGCGCAGTCACGCATTGCTTCTCGACGTTTGGTACGACGGAAGAAGAGGGCGTTTCTAGCTCAACTAGAGCAGGATTTATATCAGTTATTTTTTAGCAAGGATTCAGGCGAGGCATGGCGACTCTTCCATGAGCACTCCCCCCCACCAATCATCACTTCTACGGAGGTATGGGGTCAGTATGCATCATCTCTCTACACAGTCTTGAGGCAGCCACCTCTTCTAGATCCAGCCAGAGCCATGCCCACATACGTGCTTTCTTTACCACCGAGATGATAAAGAAAGCCATTGAGAGGATGAAGACTAGGAGAGCATATGATCACGATGGCCTAGTCGCAAAGCATTTTATACATGCCAGAGATTTGCTTGTAGAGCTTCTAGCAGTGATGTTCAACAGTGCCATGTGTGAGGGCTTCTCAGATGACCATGTACAGTTTTGGGGGTTTTATGCACGTTCGCCAAGGCAACAGCCTTCTGTACAAGAACCGGATTAGCTAATTGCTAATCCCCTTCAGGTACGCACAATTCCATCGTGAAGGAATGCAAAAATGGAGAGTTTTCTTGCGTGAAAACTCCTCCGATTTACAAGGGAACTGTCCCATTGCGTGCGGGAGCACTTGAGACATGCGTAGGCGTGCTCGCTCCGCTCGAAATGGTCCAAAACAAAGAATTACAGCCTGCTGTGTTTTTCTGTAAGTTTAGGTTTCGCAGCTAAACTGTAGGGAATTGCTAGGGGAGCCTCGGAAAGGCCTTGGGATGCGTGTACAAGGTAGTAGGCACCTAACAGTGGTAAAACAGAAAATTACAGCATGCTGAAATTGACCTGCAGCTCACTAGAAAGCTTCCATACCGCAAGGGAAAGTGTTCTTGACGTGTATTTTTGACCTGCAGGGATTTTTGCGCCGTTATGTTGGCAAAATTGGGTCAAAAACCTGCAATTCCAGCCATGGACAGGTTTGGACAGCTTGGTGAGGGTTAGGTGCAAGCGTTCAGATCGTTTATTTGCTAGGGGAGCCTCGAGAAAGCATTGGGTGCTTGTACAGGACAACTTGAAGAGAATTCCCGCGAGGAATCTCGTCTAATTCAAGGGGCAAGTGACCCTATAGGTGCGAGAGCTCGAGGGCTATCCACAGAAGTGGTTGGCACGCAAATCGAAGCGTAAAACAGAGAATTCAGCGAGCTGTAATTTCTCGCGAGGTTTTGCAAAGTGCTCTAAAGTGCGTGGAAAGTCAATGTTTACTTAGGATTTTGTCCGTGGAGACTTCTATTGTGGGTATGTTGCCGAAATCGGGTCACACTAGAGGAATTTCAGCCCGATAAAAGTGGGACAGCTTGTAGAAGTTTACAGGTTTTTCTCGTGTAATAAGAACAAAGAAATACCGAAAGGGGCGCCAGTCTTTGGGGCCTACAGGGTGTCGCTATCTGCTTGGGAGCACTCTAGCTACCAAGTCGTGAAATGTCTTGAAGTGTTGAATTTCAGTCACAGGCTTATTCGTGAAGTTCCTTTGTGTCATAAAGCTTAAAGTAAAGTTTTGGGTGAAAGCCAAAGTCTACCGCCCTTCGGGCCGGTTTCAGATCACTAGACTTATACGTCAGGATTTGATTCAACTAGATACAAGAAGCACATGGATACAGCCGGTACAAGAGTTGGACACGAAGATGGCTTTCTATAGAGAGCATCTCCACTAACTAACAGAGGATGGATATGTGATCAAACTGGCCTTTATGGACACTTGTTTATCCTATGCGATACAATGTGCTATTGGTCAAATGCACACATCATCGCATCAACTAGAGATTGAGATTGGCAGATTGAGGAGAGTACCAGCAGGAAGCCAGGATATGCCAGTTGTGTCATATAGAGCTAGAGACCGAGTTACATCACATTTGTCATTGTCCAGTATATTATGAGATACGAGGCCGCTTTCCTTGTCTATTTAGAGAGGGCTTTGGACCGTTGGCTAGAGTCAAGAGATATCAGGATCAAAGATGCCTCGGGTTGTTTTGGTAGAGCTACGCAGACACAAGGAGAGTCTCTTGAGGAGACCAGGCAATGGGAGACATTCACAGAGGGAGATCACTGACTTCTTTAGAGCAAGGACTCAACACCCAGATGAGCATGCTTCACAGCAGACTTCAGAGCCCACTTCTACCAGAGGTATATTAGTGGTCAGAGCCACTGAGCTCGGGAGAGCTAGACGCTCACATCTACGGGGGCGACCACGACATTGATGGAGGCTCCATCAGAGAATCAAGACTATTCTAGCACGACATGGGAGACTCCCAGTACGACTATTTACAGAGGCAGACATGGACGAAGCTCTTCAGTGACGGATGCAATACTTTCTCAGACAACGCCCGATGTCGGGCATCCTCGGGCATGGATGATGATGATGATGATTTCAGTCTGACAATTTTAGTCTTTTAGTTTAGTATTTCACTTTACTTCATTTTATTTATGTACCCCAGATATTAGATTAGATCCACAAGGATTGTATCAGTTTGGTCTCATAGGTCATTTTGGCCTTTTAAAGACGTTTTAATATAGCATTTCATCTCTCTCTCTCTCTCTCTCTCTCTCTCTCTCTCTCTCTCTCTCTCTCTGTATAACAATAGGCAATGCCCCCATCTGTGCGATAGTGACGGCCCTTGTTTATTTTAGGGTCGTCACGTATTTGGAGTTGGGTCGGGCATTTTTGATAGGTCCCTATATCAGGCTGTAGGTTGCACCCCCATTTTGTTATTGCCCCCGCAGAGCTTGTCCAATCTCTCTCTCTCTCTCTCTCTCTCTCTCTCTCTCTCTCTCTCTCTCTCTCTCTCTCTCTCTCTCTCTCTCTCTCTGCCACCTTCACAGCAGCAGGAGGACAGGTTGATGTAGTCACCTCCTATGTCTATCTTGGCATCACATTCACCAGTCTACCAGGACCCTTCACTATGAGGCAGGCTGCTGCTGACAGGCTCACCCGAGGATATGCAGCTCTGACCATGCTAGAGCGGAGATGCCACCAGGCACACTTTCAGGAGCCCCACACGAAGGGCTGGCTTTTTGACACCTTAGTCACCCCGGCCCTGATGTACTCGGTGGCAGTATGGGCACCAGGATTGACAGATGACCAGTGGACACAGCTTGAGAGACCACAGGTATGTATGATCTCACGCTTGCTCCGCAGCAAGAAGACAGTGCCACATGACATTATTAGAGCCGAGCTCGCCACACCACCTATGGTTGTAGAGGCATTATTCCAGACAGTCTGCTTCATCCAGAGGATGAGAGAGCTACCTCCTGACAGACTTACTCGTAGAGCATTCGAGGCAGCTATACAGCTATCAGAGAGTGGGCATGCGAGAGCTTGGTACTCACAGGTCAGAGCATGGTTTGAGGGACACGGTCTTGACATGGAGAGCCTACCACCATTCCAGTACGACCCCCACTCACCATCTGTTCACCTCTCTCGCAGTGAGAGAAACTTGGTATTGAGACAGGATCTGTGGCAGCTATACACTAGGAGAGTCTGGGAGTCACCTGGCTTGGGGACGAGGATGTCAGATTACAGAGACCAGTTTCTCACCATATTGTCTGGGGGGTTCATACAGAGACCACGCTATATGGACACATATATGCCACATAGCTCACGGGTGGCGATTGGTCAGCTGAGAGTGGCTTCACACAGGTTAGAGATTGAGATCGGGAGACATACTGGTGTTCCCAGGGAGGAGCGAGTCAGCAGAGCCTGCACAGAGGAGGTGGAGAGTGAGGAGCACTTTGTATGTAGATGCAGAGCATACACTGAGATCAGAGGCAGGTATGAGGCCTTATTCAGAGGACAGCCCACTCTCCGAGAGATCATGGACTCTCGAGATCAGAGACAGCTCGGACGTTTCTTACTAGAGATACAGAGCCATCGAGACACACTACTACAGCCACGCACAGCTACACAGACAGAAGGGAGACAGTCGCAGCTCACAGACTTCTTTCAGAGGATTGCCACCCCTACCTCACCAGATACTCAAAGAGGAGTGACACTCCCACAGGCGGAGGTGAACCGAGCTAGACGACGACCACGAGTCACAGGCTACAGGGGCGTGAGCTCCCACCACCGACAGATCGAGGAGATCCGAGCCCGAGAGCGCCGTGCCACTGAGGAGCGAGTAGCTCAGATGAGGGCCGACCCGACAGCTTTCATCCGGGTAGCCTTGGCACCAGCCCCGCCCATGTACCACATCTTACATCCCCCCATTTGTACAGGATGGAGCTAGAGAGCTTGATGCATTCTCATGATTGTACTACCTTGAGCATATAGACATGCATATACCCCTAGAGATAGAGCCCCATCCCTCCTCAGATACTCCATTACCTACATTCAGTTCAGTTTTGTATCAGTTTTGTTTCATTTGTCTTTCCGATAGACGGATGACATACACGCCATGTACATTTGATTTGTCTCATAGGCCGATTTCGGCCTGACATAGACGTTAAAAATCTTTCTTTCTTTCTTTCTTTCTTTCTTTCTCTTTCTCTCTCTCTCTCTCTCTCTCTCTCTCTCTCTCTCTCTCTCTCTCTCTCTCTCTCTCTCTCTCTCTCTCTCTCTCTCTCTCTCTCTCTCTCTCCCCTTCAGTGAGATAAGTAAGGGGAATTTGAGTTGTGAATGAAGAGTCGAGAGCTCACTGCTGCTGCGCACCCCGCTAGCCTGCCATCGCCATCGCCTCCCCTCATGCGTTGCCCTCTCCTCGCCCCCCCACGCTGCCCCCCGCCCTCTTCACCTTGTCCCCCTTCTTCCACAACAGCACACAGAATGGCGTCCTCTGCTCCATCACACAGGAACTCCTCAGTAGCCCCCTCGCCCATCCCCGCAGAGCCGACCCTTTGACTTGCTCTTTCATCAGAAGGGATCTGCGTATGAGGAGGAGTGGAGGATATGCATGCATTGCTACCTCACGCATATCCTCATCTCTCATGGAATGTGCAAGGATTAGGTGGGCCCCCGTTTCAGCGTCCGAGGGTTGGTTGCGTCAAGAGCTTCAGCGATGCCTAGTGGGTGGTGAGATTGATATTCTTATGCTGCAGGAGCATCATCTGTGTGAGCCGCATTAGCACGTTGATCAGATTTTGCGTGGTCGCTATGAGACATTTTGGTCAGCTGCATTTGGACCTGGAGGTATCCAGGAAGGGATATGTATGACTATTGCGGATTCTTGGCAGCAGGCCATTGTAGGCAGAGGTAGTATTGTGCAAGGCAGAGCTCAGTGGATTACTATGCAGATTCAGGGTCGCCTCATGGGTTTCCTGAGCATATATGCGCCCAATGTGGCAAGTGCACGTGCTGAGTTTTGGTCTCATGTTCTTGAGTCTCTGCCGCATGCAGAGCAATGGTGTGTTGGGAGGCACTTCAACATGTTGGAGGACCCCTCTGACAGAATAGGAGGTGGCCATGCTACAATGCACGGGGCTAAGTTGGGAGGCACTTCAACATGTTGGAGGACCCCTCTGACAGAATAGGAGGTGGCCATGTTGGAGGACCCCTCTGACAGAATAGGAGGTGGCCATGCTACAGTGCACGGGGCTGAGTTGGCAGCTTGGGAGCGGCTATGTATGACTGTGAGGGTTTCTGATGTTTGGCAGCACTCAATTTTGAGAGACCCCCAGGCAGCTTGTCTTTCTCGCTCTGACGCAGGGTGAGAGGAGTGAATCTATCTAGGATAGATCGCTTCTACGCCAGTGACCACTTCTGTGACATGGGAGGATCTGTTTGCATCCTTGCAGGGACGACTTTTCCGACCATGCGCCAGTGATTCTCACAGTGACAGATAAACAGAGGAGGGGGTGTAACATTTAATGGCCTAGTAACTTGTGTGTAGCGGAAAATAGCATGAACATAGTGAGCATTTCATTAGAATAGATTCCTAATGAGAATAACAAGAGTGCTTGGGTGGAGAGAGCAACAAAAAGTATAACACCTAGTTAGATAGCATGAACAATACTTCAAAAGAGAGAGAAATTAAGCTATTGACAACAGTTGAGGACCGGATTTACATGGCCTCCAAAAGGCTTTGTATTATGGTTTCTCCCATCAAGAGAGACATTTTACAATACAATCCTTTGTGTTCCTTCAATACTAGCTAGTGCAATGAAGATGGAAACTTCAAGCACTAAGCAAAACACTTATAATACACAACATCAATTCCCTCACGGTCTCAAACCCAAGACCTCACACACCTTCGAAGATGGTGAGAGCTAGAGGGTATGAGAGTAGATTGAGAGGAAGGAGTAGTCTTACGAGAAAGATGTACATCTCCTCACATAATCACTCATATTAGCATAACTTAGCTTAGTAATTAGCATGGTAGAGGAGATGAGCATGCATTGAAGCTTGGCTCTTCGTTGGATTTGCATCACAAAGCCAAGAGTTGTTGGTGTAGGCCTCCCTTCTCACAAGCTTGGAGTAGGTGATAAGCTTTCCATTAAAGCTTGAGAAGGAGAGAGAGAGTCTTCTTACTCCACACATGGACTAGTGTGTGTATGCCATAATGCCTTGGGAAAATCAGCCCCCTCTCTCTCTTGGTCGACCCCTCTTGCTATTTGCTCATGCTCACACCCTATTGCACCTCTCCAGGCTTAGCCAATGGAAGTTCAAGAGTATAAGTGATAGCCTTCTGACATGTGTCCCCCTTTCCCCTTTTGTGAGAGCTTTAGGTAATTAATTAATGCAACTAAACTCTCATTGGACCCCTTTGTCTCCTGGCCAATAGGAATCGGGCAAGCCATTGGGCTGCTGAATGAAATTAATAATAAGAGGCATCTTTGTGAAAGAGAAACGAGAAAGTGACACTAGCATTTTTTACCATTTGTTGTCACAAAAAATATTATGCTCTTGAAAAACAAGTGTAGCAATGAACTATTGAAATTATAATACTTTATAAAAGCGTAAAAACTAATGATTGAAAAATACTTGGAATCATTGTAAGAAATTAAGGAAAAAACAAGGTTAAAGAGGATGAGCAAGATTGTATGTGACCCAATACTCAACGCCCCTCTTTATAGAGGGAGGTAAACAAATGTCAACGCCCTTTCACAAGGGCCTACAAGAAATAGTAAAATAAGAATTTTGTCATCATTAGCTTGCCATGTTGCACTAATTAGCAAACATTATCCAATGGTCCACAATTGCACCCAAGATGCAACGCTTACTAGTAGTGGGTTACACATTGTTTTCATCCTCTTATGTAGGCCATTGTGACTTTTCACCTTGTTGGACTACGTAAGTGCTGAGAGCAAATACCGAAGCTGACTTCCACATCCAAAAAGAAAATGGACTCGTTAGATGGTGTAATGAGAAGCAAGGTGGCGTTGACGCGGGACACGAGAAATGGAAAACAAATGTAAAACTATCTCTCACAGTGGCCTACATATACATATGTCATAAACCTTGCTTACTTATCACCCCTCTTACCAAAAAAAAAGGCTTGCCATGTGGCACTAGTCGCCAAGCTTTATCCAATGGTCCACAATTGTTCCCATGAGTTTCATGCTTTAGTAAGATCTTATGTACTCAATCTGGTCCAACTTTTAAGAGTTATAATAACTTTTTTTCACTCTTTATTTTTGAAGGCAAAGTTACATCGCTCAGTAAAAACCATTTTGTTGGCCTTTGTAACCAGCTTGGAACCGACAAGATTATAATCTCTCAAAAACACACAAACATACATAAAATTTAACGCCTTAACTTCAATACTCAAAGTAGTTGAGACGCGAAGCAACGGAGTTCTGCTTCCAGATGCAACGCCTCCACAATATGTTGCCCTTCTAAGTGATACTTTAGCACTAGGTTGGTAACCTGACATGAGATAAAAGTGTCCTTTCAAGGTTTTTTTTTAAATTTCCAAACTCATATGAGATCCCTTCTTTTTGAAAAATAAATTTATTGTGCTTGAAGTTAAGATACCTCTACTTATGTCAAGCCTGGATCCCGTCGATGCTAGAGATGAAGGTGATCTCAACAAAAAGTCTATCGGATCACATGCCCTTACACATTCAACTCAAGAAAGCTAAAGGGGAGGGGCAGACCCCAAAAGGTGAGAAACATCTTCTTATAACAGGGACACACCGCTTCAAAGACCGTCTTTTCAGAAGCCTCACCAAGAAAGCATTAGGTAAGCTCAAGCAAAATGTGGATCTCAATAAACCTAATGCTTGGGATCTATTCTCTCGAAGCATTCAAAAAGCAATCAAAAGCTCAAGCCCTGGGATTAAAAAAGCCAATGAGGCGCACCTCAAGCAACTCACAATGGAGGTGGCTCGGCTAACCTCAAGAAAGGCTGTTGGGCTAGCTACCAACGATGAGCACAAGCGGTGGTTCGAAGCTAAACCTAACCTGGCTAATGAACAGCTTGAGAAAATAAAACAGGCGAGATTTCTCTCTAGGAAGACCTTCCTAAAACCAGAAGCCTCTATCAAACATATATTTTTAGGGCTTTGAAAGTCAAGAAGAGTCGGGGCCGCATCCACTCACTCTATGATGAGAATGGGAATGCAGTTCAGAACCAAGATGAGATGGGCTGGTCTAATGTTGAACTACACAAGCCAGATTATTGGCCAGCCAGAGACCCGGTCCCAGGAAGTGGATGAAGCCAGAGCGACTTTGCTTGAGAGTGTCGAGAAGAAGGTTCCTCAATTGGAAGCCATCGGCCTGGAAGTAGCATTCTCTGAAGATGAATGTTCACTAGCATTGCAAGCTCTTGGCAAGGAAAAGTCCACCGGTTGGGATGGGATGATGGCTGATTTCTTTAGAGAATTATGAGATGATCTCTTTAGAGAATTATGAGATGATCTCAAGGTCCCAATCACGCGGTTGGCTAACCAAGCCATTACCACCGAAGGGTTGTTGGATTCAAGTGTGAAGAGAAGGCTTACCAAACCCATCCCCAAAAACAGGTCTGTTTCTCTCAACCAAAGCATTGGCGCCCGATTACTATGATGTCCGTTGCTTACAAAATTATTGCCGAGGCAATCGCCCTCAGACTAGCCCCCCTGCTAAAAAGGATCATCTCTCCCCATCATCATGGGTTCATTAAAGGAAGATCCATTTATGACAGCATCTTGGTAGCAATGGTGGGCATCGAATACGCAGCCTCCACCAAGCAAGAGTGCATTCTGCTACATCTTGACCTTGACAAGGCTTATGACAGAATAACATGGTCATATATAGAAGATGTCATGGAAGCTCTGGACTTTGGGCCTCGCCTATGTCGCCTCATTCACACACTGGCTGCTGGCAGCCAGTGAGAGCTCTTGTTTAATGACAAAATTGTGGGCTCCTTTGAGGTCAAAAGGTCTATTAAGCAAGGATGCCCCCTGGTCTCCTTGCTTTTCGCCATCGGATCACATCCTCTCATCATGATGCTCGAAGCCAATGTTGCGCAAGGGGAAGCTCTGAACTTTGGGCCTTGCCTATGTCGCCTCATTCACACATTGGCCGCTGGCAGCCAGTCAGAGCTCTTGTTTAATGACAAAATTGTGGGCTCCTTTGAGGTCAAAAGGTCTATTAAGCAAGGATGCCCCCTGGTCCCCTTGCTTTTCACCATCGAATCACATCCTCTCATCATGATGCTCGAAGCCAATGTTGCGCGAGGGGAGATACATGCTTAACTTTACCGGGCAATGACCAAGTCCTAGCAAAACTGTTCGCAGATGACTCGCTCCTCTTCTTGAAGGCGTGCCCCCAAGTTGTCAGGAAAGCTCTGGAGATTGTGCAAACGTTTGCCATGGCCTCGGGTTCCAAATGTGATATAGAGAAGTCGAGGTTGATCTCCCTACCGGAAAACGACTCCTTCGACCCCTCTGACTAGACAGGGGAGATTATCGCAAAAGGAAATATCTTCAAGCACCTGGGAGCCCCCTCGGGGGTGGATGTAACTCACAAACAAAGATTTCATTGGGTCCTTGAAAAAGTCAAAACAAAAATGAGAAGGTGGGAGTATGCTCTTCTCCCATTCCAGAACCAGATTAAAGCGATTAATTCATTTATTCTGCCCGATATTGCCTTCACCAGCCCACTTCTCAAGATAGTCGAGTGTCACTGGAAAGAGTTTCTAAAACCAATAAAAAGATTTTCATGGAAAAACACATAAAAACCTCTAGACCATGGCAGTGGGCCAAATGGGAGTCCCTCGACCAATGGACCACAGAGGTCTCGGAATTCTTAACTTAGTGCGCCAAATTTATTGTCTCATTGGCTAAACAGGAACAAGATTGGGCTATCATGACCAAGGATATGTTAGATGCAGCTCAACTTGGTTCGAAAGGTGGTAAGTGTAGAGGGGTAGAGTTTCACGACAAACTTTTAGCCCCAACGTGGTCTAGCCTAAGTTTGGGTGGCATCTCATGGGAACTGGTGAGGAAGTGCAAAAGAGCAGCTGGGGTATTGGAGTGGGGGGAAGAAACCAGGGACTTCAAGAACTCCATCTTGCACTGGTCCCCGTGGCTCTCTAAAGTCCCACAAAGCCCCTGTTGGATAGAAACTGCCAGGAAAGTGAATTATAAAGCCCCTATTTTCTGACCACCAAAAAGCCTCTATTGGATAGAAGTTTGAAAATGCCAGGAAAGTGAATAATAAAGGTTCAAATAGGCTGCTGCCTGCACACACGCCCTCCATACCATCGCTACCTCTCCCCTTCAACTCGTGCTGTCCCAGCCCCCTCCCGCGGGCTGCACCCTACCCTGCCCCTGCGCCCGCACGCCATCACTGCCCCAGCCCACCCACTCCTCTACTTCTCCCTGCTCGCGCTCGCTGCCCCAGCCCAGGCCCCTCCTCCACATCTATCTGTCCCTGCGCCCCCACGCCCTCACTACCCCAGCCCGCCCCTTGCCCTCAGCCCACCCCCTCACTCTCCAGCTGCTATTCTCTTGTCGACCTCCACCTGCTTGTAGGCTGTCCTCTTGCAGCCTCCTGGTAATCCTCTCGACGCCAACACCCTCTTCTTTCCAGATGCTCAGAGGGAATTTACAGAAGTCCCCCTCGCCCGACACCGTGGAGCCAACCCTTCGACTTGCTCTCTCGCCAAAAAAGCAAGCGAGCTTGATAGCGGAGATGGAACGCTTGCAAGCCACCTCGGTTATCTGCAAGATCATTGATACTCGACCCAACCGACACGAGGTTCGGGATTTACTTCACGCCCGAATCCTCTCCGATGTGGGCAAGAACACCGATGTCCAGATCCTTGGGAGAGAATATTTACCAGATAGATTGAGTCTCAAGAGATGACGGCCAAGGTGATATCAATGAGCTCACTGGGTATTCGAGCAGCTCGAGCTTACTTCAGACAATGGCATCATGGTTTCGTCCCTACTACAGATGTGCATGAGGAGGAGGCCGCCTTGCCTATTTTGGTCTGCTTCCTAGGCCTAAGGAGTTCCCTTTACTTCCCAAGATTGGTTAGCTGTTAGGGACGGTTCTAGAGTCACCGCGCACTGCAGCTTCCGCTGTGGCCAAGGCTGCAGGTTTGCCTACTGTGCGGGTTCTTGTTCGCGACACATACTCCCTCTCGAAGGTGATACTGTTGCCTCAGGTGAGTGGAGGTTAGATCAGACAGAGTGTGGAGTATTCGGGTCTCCCGAACCAATGTTTCATTTGCAGACAGATGGGCCACTTAGCGAGAAGGCCTGTCCCCCCAGGAGATCTCGACCCACAGCGCCTGCGCAGCCTCCCAAGGCTGAGCAGGCCCAGCAGACAGATAACCAGGACACACGGGCTGGTACCTCGACAGAGGCTAGCGACCAGCCAGCTGATGGTTGGCAGCAGGTGCCTGGCCGTCGCCGATAGGGATGGGCTCGCCACACTGCTCCCCCTGGTGGCCAACCTCCTGCAGCTCAGCAGCATTGGGTTCCGACAGGGAACCGTTTTGACCCCCTTCAGTAGGACCCCCCTGAGGATGCTCTTTCCACCTCACGCCAACAACCACATTTGTGACATGGGGCGATCTGTTTGCATCATGGCAGGGACTACTTTTTTTGACCACGCGCCAATGATTCTCACTGTGACAGACAAACAGAGGAGGGAGGTTGCGATACTATCCATTCCCAAGAGGATCTTGCTGGATCCACATCTCAGAGAGCGAGTGGAGGCACTTTCAACAGAGAGTCTGGACATGCATGACACCCCTACTGGTATGCTGGTAGAGTGTCCTCTGGACTGACAAAGCTTAGTTGCTTCTTCCTTCAGGAGTCTGCAACTCGCTTAGCTGCAGCCAGGAACGGGGACAAGTGTCTTCGACGAGGCATTGTTTCCTTACAAAGTATGCAGGAGCAGCATCCAGACAGCCCTTGGTTGGAGGAGCAGATGCAGCAGGCTAGGCAGGAGTTGACTATCATTGAGGAGCGGCGTCACAAGTTTGCCTTCCATCGCCAGGCAGCTAGTGGACCCAAGTGAGTGACAGAGTTACTGAGAGTTTTTTGAGACAGTGGGGCCACGCCATGCGCACACCAGTGAGGAGACCTAACGGATCAATTCCTTCAGAGCTCGAGGATATGCATGCAGTTGCTATTGACTTCTACTGTGATATGTTGTCAACTGAGCCTCAGCCAGAGTGCAAGGATGCATGCAGAGTACAGGTTTGGGCACAGATGCCTTGCCTTGTTACCGAGGAGATGCGATAGAGACTTGAGCTTCCCCTCCAACTAGAGGAGCTCCATGAGGCCCTCAGAGCACTCCCCCCAGGTAGTTGTTCAGAGTAGGATAGTTTGTCTCCCAGCTTCTTCTAGGAGTACTGGGACTTGGTTAGTTCAGATCTTTGCAGCACATTCCAGTATGTTTTGCACACTGGCGAGATGCCTGACAACATGAGTGAGGGCTTGATCTACCTCATTCCCAAAGACGGTGGCTCCTTGGATGAGATTCGACGATGGGGACCCATTACCATCCTCAACTCATCCTACAAAATTCTAGCAAAGGCTCTGAGCTTGAGGATCCAGCCACTACTAGAGAGCATTAGTCATGGGACCCAGACAGGTTTTGTCAAGGAGCGTAGTATCCTTGACAACATCTTCACTTTTTGGGAGGTGTCTATCCTCGCGCGTCTCCGAGGAGAGGATTTGGTGATAATCCTCGATTTTAAGGAGGCCTACGACAGAGTTGATTGGGAATTCCTGGAGCGCACTCTTCGCAAGATGGGTTTCACAGATGCTTGGATCAAAGTTGTGTCAGCTCTCTATAGGCGTGTGCACAGTCAGGTGCTCTTGGCAAGGGGAAGAGGGGAGAGCTTCTTGCTCACGCATTCGGTCAGACAGGGCTGCCCTCTTGCCCCCTTCTTCTTTTTGTTCTATGCTGAGGCAATGAGCAGATTTTGACTTCTCAACAGGTTCGCCTACGTGGTCTTGAGCTCCCTATTAGGGCAGATAAGCTTCTTGACGCTGAGTTTGCCGACGACTCAGCTTTGTACTTGCAAGGCCAAGGGGCCAATCTGCACAGGTGTGAGCAGGCTCTTGAGGTGTTCTGTTGTGCATCAGGCGCATTGATAAACTGGAGGAAGAAAGTTGCTTTCTGGGTTGGTAGTGCTCCTACACTTGATTGGTCGTGAGGCGAGGGTTTTAGATGGATTCCCCCAGGGGCTACAGCTCGTTACTTGGGTTGTCACGCTAGCTTGGACTTGTCCCCTGAGCAACAGACTAATCCCCTCCTCCTGTCCATCAAGAGAAAGCTACTACATTGGAATTCGGTACAGCACTCTTTGGGAGGCAAAGTTGTAGTGGCCAACCAGGTATTGTTGGCTACTATGTGGTACATCACATCTTGTTGGATCTTCTCGAGCTCCTGTATCAACCTCTTAGAGAGGCTGATCAGGAACTTTCTTTGGTCAGGGCGCGACACTTAGTTAGCCCGGGCCAAAGTAGACTGGCAGGTCATCACTCTACCATGTTCTCAGGGGGGGCTGGGGATCATAGACCCAGCACAGCAGAGCAGAGCCCTTCTTGGGAAGTTTGTTGTCAAAGGATTGCTTCCAAGGGAGGAGCCCTGGAAGGAGTTGTTGCTTCAACGGCTTAGAGCTCAAGTGCCTCATGCAAGAGGCCCTTGGATCCTTTCCATTTGGTGGATCTTTACAGAGACGCGTAGAGTTGGTCTAAGCAGGAGACTGGAGGATCGATTTGTTGCGAGCCTACTTCGCTCTTGGAAGAAGCTACAGAGTGAGCTACGGAGTGGCCTGGAGCAGCACCAGCCCACTTGCACGGAGGAGCACTTGAGACAACCCCTTGTTTGGAACCCCATGGTTAGCACTTAGAGAGGCCACTTGGTTGGTAGTAGGCCTCATGTTTCTTGGGTCCCATGGCAGAGGGCCCAGCCCGCACTCTAGGCGACTTGCTTTAGTTTTCAGGTTTGCCAGGGGAGGTACAGAGCACCCAGGTACGGGGCATGAGAGGGGCGACACATACTGGCAGCACGGAGAGAGGCTCGTCCTGCTGCAGCACTTCATTGGAAGGAGGAGGGTCTCATAGCTGAGTTCTTGTCAGGCTTTTGGAAGAGGTTGTGGGACTCTAGACAACCGAGGCGAGTCACTTTGTTCCAATGGCTAGTTGCACACAGAGCTACAGCAGTGGGGAGTTGGTTGGTACATAGTGGCCTTCGACAACCTGTGCGTCTTGCGACCATCCTTTTGAGAGTCAGCGCCACTGTCTGTGGGACTGCCCCATGGCACAACAGGTTTGGCTTCAGGTTCTTCGGTTAATGCCAGCTCTTTCCACAGTGCGACTGTACACTTGGGGTGTTGTTGCCTGGTCCACCCTCACGGGCCTGACACTACAGTTTGAGCTATCATCCACCAGCAAGATGATAGTGATCCAACAGGGTCGTCCTACACTTCAGCCTGCTACAGAGCTTACCCCCTAGGAGTGGTGCAGTGAGAGAGAGGTGTGTTGGGAGCTCGTCTGTGGCCTAATACTGGTTCATTTGGCGGGCCCGTTGCTTCCGCATCTTGGAGGCTCACCCTGTGTCACCAATGGAGACTGTTCGTGACTTTTGGTTGGAATTGATCCATAGTCTCACGGGTCAGTTCGAGAGACTTCAGGGCAACTCCGACCGCATACACGAGCGTAGAGAGGCTTTCCTGTGACTCTGGCGCCCAGGGCCCTTATTCACCATGGTCGAAGGTGCACACATATGGCACTACCTTCCACCTGTGTGGCTCTTCCCTCCTCTCATCTCGTGATAGGCCCCATTGTATATAGTTTGTTTTCTCACTAGGAGAGTCCGTCTTGTTTTGGTGTATCCCACTCTTGTAGAGGTGGTTGTAGCCCTATGGGCACTTTAAGTAACTAATGGAAGGGGGGGGTCTTAATCAGCTTGTTCACTTCTGGGACGTTAATAGTAAGAGATGGAAAACCATTGATTTTCTGAAAACCCACTGCTACGAGATATCGCTAGTCAACAGAGTGATAAAAGAGCTAGACAATGTTGTAAATCCAATTTGTGAATCCGGATTGAGTGGAATGCCTAGAGATGGCCCGAAAGTAGTCTTTTTTGGAAACCCCAATATGGAGGAGACAATGGCCGGAAGAACGGTGGGAGGAAGTCATGAATCCAAAGTGGCCGTAGTTTATGAAGATATTTTTGTGGAAGGTGATGTGAGGTGCTCTACTGACGGGCGTAAAGATCCAAGAAAGAGGAATTGGGTCCAATCGATGCTTAGGGTGCAAGATAGCTAGTGAAGATCTAGCCCACCAAATCATGGAATGCAAGGCAATCATAGGAGCTTCGAGGATATGGTCAACCAGTATGCCACAAATACAGATTTTGCAGACGTTTTCACACGGATACGGAATGGGGAGACAGTAGCGGGATATCCCATTCGGGATGGCTACTTGATGAGAAAAACCATGTTGTGCGTTACACAGCCGTTGAGGGAAAAGGTTATGACCGAATGCCACTGTCCACCTTTTACGGGTCATCACGGCATTGCTACCACCATTCAAGGGGTAGAGAGACACTTCTTTTGGTCGAGACTCAAGAAGGATGTGGAAGAGTTTGTGCGCAGTTGCTTGGTATGCCAGAAGGTCAAGTTTGACAGGCATAAAGCACAAGATTGTTACAACCTTTGCCCATACCCACCCGCCCCTGGGAAAGTATTGCAATGGATTTCATTTTTGATCTCCCGAGAACACAGAGTGGTCACAATGGTATCTGGACTATTATTGACAGATTTAGCAAGCAGCCTCATTTCATTCCAGTGAAGAAAACAGTCAAGCCGGATCACTTAGCGAGACTGTTTGTGGCCCAGATCTTTAGATTACATGGCATGCCTGAGACGATTGTCTCGACAGGGACCCCAGATTTACGAGTTTGTTTTAGAAGGCAATTTGGGAGAACATTGGCACGCGGTTGCAGTTCTCGTCATCGTTCCACCCGCAGACTGACGGGCAATCTGAGATTGCCAATTCAGTGGTTTTAGATTTATTGAAGTCTTATATCTCGGATTAAAAGACTCAATGGGAAAAGTATCTACCTGTGGTGGAATTTGCCTACAATAACACGATACACTCTTCGACGGGGAAGGCGCCATTTGAGATTGTTGAAGGTGCTGCGAAGGTTCCACCCTTCCTAAGCACGAAAGATAAGATTTTTGAAGCTGATGAGTATACACGCGACTTAGACACGGCTTTTCCAAGGTCCGCGAGGCTTATCAGAAATCTCAAGAACGACAGAAATAGGCAGCGGATCGCCATCGTCGCGATTTGAAATTGAAGGAGGATGATTGGGTGCTCTTACGCTTTGAGAAGGCACGCCTGAGAAAGTAAAAAGGAAAGAAGAGGCTTTTTCCAAAGCTTAGTATGCGATACTACGGACCTTTCCGGATCTCCGAAAAGATCAATGATGTCTCCTTCCGACTTAAACTGCCTAACACTTGGGAGGATTCACAATGCATTTCATGTGAGTCTTTTGAAACCTTTTAAAGGTGATGTGCCTGATGATGGGGAGCCCGATGAGCAACCCAAAGTGGAAGAAAACGAGGAGATCCTTGTTCCTGAACAGATTTTGGCACATAAGGACTCAAAGAATAAAGGTAAAGTCCGAAGGCGGTTCTTGGTTAAATTCGAGAACTATCCTGCATTGGATGCGAAGTGGATGGAGGAGGAGGACCTAGCAGATACTCCTCAGATTGTGAAACTTTACCTCGAAGCTTTTGGTTTAGCATAGTCTATTCCAAATGGAACCCAGAATTCAGCTTGGCCGGAGATCTGGTGCAGTGGGATGCACAAGAGGGGAGTTACTCCACTCCTTTGTCAACAGATGCCTCGATTTTTGTATACTAGAGTCACTGATGTCTCTTTGAGCTTCAGGGATACTGAGAGCTGACAATAATCTGCTGTATGACTTTATGAAATGGAATTCCTGAAAATGAAACTGATTTGTTCTTGACTTGTTTTAAGTGCAGGAATTGATAGACGAAATGACTGCAGCATTTTGGTCTAAATGATCTCGAATAGACATGGTTGCAATAGGGGTTAGTCAATCGGACATCGATGAGGTCCCGACTGGATTTAGATGCGATTGCTAGCTACATTGCCGATAAATCATGCTCTATGATCCGAATGAATGTTGAATGTCATGTGATGTCCTGCGATGTCTTGTGATATCGTGTCGATTGGTACATGTGCTAGATGTGTGTTCCTAGTGCGTAGGTACTAACAGTCAGTGTATGCTAAGACGGTTTATAACCTCTGTCTGTTGTGCAGGCGTAATCGAGGGCGATTACAATGCTTTCAAGAAGGGGGTATGTCACAAAGTGATGACATGGTTGTCCTAACTGGGAAAACTCTAACCCTAACTGCAGAGAAACCGAAACCCTAATGAGCAGGTTGCGAGATGACACGTGGCGGCCGGAAACATTGCTGACATGGCAGCCCGCGATTTGCGGCCAGCCGTACAAAGGTCCAGCTTTTTGGCTGCTTTTTCCTACGCTTTGGAGAGAGGGAGAGAAAAAAGCCTCTTGCTTTATTTTTAGCAAGAGAGAGAGAAAGCCTCTTTGCTTTATTTTAGCGAGAGAGAGAGAGAGAGAGAGAGAGAGAGAGAGAGAGAGAGATTACTGCTTTCTTTTTACAAGCTTTTGAGCTTTTGATTTTCAGCTTTTGGGGCTCTGCTTTTGGCATCCCTTGTACCTTTAAATTTGTGAGTAGGCCTCTCACAACTCAGAGCATCTGGACGCAGAGTCTGAGTGTGAACGCCTGCCCGCACTCTTGTACTTTGAACTCAGATTAATACAAAAAGAAATACCGAAAGGAGCGCCAGTCTTTGGGGCCAATATCTCTAGGCACGGAACTCGGCCAGGCCAGTGTTGAATCAATTGTGAATTGTGAACTGTTTTAAGTGGTTATTTGGTGCTGTCGTGGTAGATTCTTGACTTGGAGTGTCCAAGTCTGTTACACTGGACCAAGCTGCAACATCCCAAGTGTACCATCGGGCTGTAGAAAGGGCTGGCATCAACCGGAGAACCCGGAGCCAAACATGTTGTGCCATGGGACAGTCCCACAAGATAGCCACAGGCTACACATGTTGCCGAGAAGCTGCTGTGTAACACCCAACTCCCAATTGTTGTAGCCCTGTGTACTACTAGCCACTGAAACATAGTAACTCTCCTCGGTTGCCAGCTGTCCCACAATTGCCTCCAAAAACCTGACAAGAACTCAGCTGTGAGACCCTTCTCCTGCAAGTGAAGTGCTGCAGTTGGGCGAGCCTCTCTCTGTGCTGTCAGGATGTGTCGTGCCAAACGAGCTGTGTACTAGAAAAAAGGAGTCCTTGGGAGATCGACTAATGAGAAAGGATCCGGCCAGAACCACTCTCCTGAATCCCACTGCACTCGTACTAGAAGTGTCCTGAGTCAAGATCTATTGATCGATGACACAAGTCCTCCCACACATGCCCACAACTCTAATCCTCTCAAAAAAACAGTCTGCAATTTGTGGTGCCTCTACTAAAACTCTTGTGAAGCCGACCCTCTCCCTGAATCTCAAAAAACTCTCCAAGCAAGCCCAAACCGCAATGAGGACCTCCAAGCGCGTGAAGGCTCCCATCCATCTGGGAGATGCGTCCTCAAAATGGGTGTGCCACTCAGCCGATATAGCCTCTGCAATATCCTGACACATGCTCTGCACCCCCCTCATGCTTCGTAACTGGATGCTCTGAACCTCCTCGGGAAGATCTAGAAACTGCAGCTAGTCACTGAACGTGCAAGCTGGACCTCTGTCATGGGACCCCAAGAAATGTGAAGCCTGCAACCAACCAAGTGGCCTCTATGTGTGCTAACCATGGGGTTCCAAACAAGAGACTGTCTCAAGCGCTCCTCCATGTAAGTGGGCTGGTGTTGCTCCAAGCCACTCCTTAGCTGCTCCCAAGACCTGAGCAGACTCACAGCAAAGCGATCCTACCTGACAGCCTAGATATCGTACAGAAGTCCTGGGGGGGATCCACTTGAAGCCCTCTCCCGGAAACCAATCGGGCGTAGGAGCACTGCCAACCCAAAAAGCCATAGTCTTTCTCCGGTTGATCAGTGCGCGTGATGCACAACAAAATACCTGAAGAGCTTGCTCACACATGTACAGGTTGGCCTCATGGCCCTCCAAGTACATGCTTGAGTCGTCATCAAACTCAGCTTTAAGCAACTCGTCTCCCCTAATAGGGAGCTCTAGACCACGCAAACCAACCTCCTTTGAAGTCAAAAATCTGCTCATTGCCTCAGCATAGAAGAGAAAAAGGAAGGAGGCAAGAGGGCAACCCTGTCTAATCAAACGTGTGAGCATGAAGCATTCTCCTCTTCCCCCTGCCAAAAGCACCTGACTATGCGCGCATCTATAGAGAGCTAACACCCCTCTGATCCAAGCATCTGAGAAGCCCATCCCGCGTAGAGTGCCCTCCAAGAAATCCTAGTCAACTTTGTCGTAAGCCTCCTCAAAGTCGAGGAGGAGTATCACAAGATCCTCTCCTAGGAGACGTGCGAAGGCCGACACCTCCTAGAAGGTAAAGATGTTGTCAAGGATACTACGCTCCTTGACAAAACCTGTCTGAGTCTCATGTATAATGCTCTCAAGTAGTGGCTGAATTCTCAAACTCAGAGCCTTTGCTAAGATTTTGTAGGCTGAGTTGAGAATAGTGATGGGTGGCCACTACCGAATCTCATGCAAGGAACCCCCTCCTTGGGAATCAAGTAAATCAGACCCTCACTCAAACTGTCAGGCATCTCTCTAGTATGCAAGATGTGCTGATTGGCGCTACATAAATCCGAACCAAGCAACTCCCAGTACTCCAAGAAAAAATTGGGTGTCAAACCATCCTCCCCTGGGCAGCTACCTCGGGGTGGTGTTATGTCCCGCTCACAGGAGAGGGGATCTAGCCCAAATGCCATCACGATGGGCGTCCAGTGTCCGGGCGGACGTAGTGTGAACATGGCCAGTGTGGCCGGCCATTATTATAAAAGGAAGGCCAAGGCCTCATTTGCAGTTATCGACCCCCACTGGCAAAGTGCCGGTGGTTAGCCCGCGAGGCTAGGAGAGTGCGAGGTAACCTCGAGGAGGTGAGGCCGGGTAGTATGGGACGCTCGGTCTTATAGGTGCACGCCTACGTCCTCGGACGTTGGCCCCAACACGAGGGGAGCTGCCGGATGGTGGCTATGGTCAGGTGGTTCGTCCGACGCGTGTCTGTAGGCGGTCCGTGTAGCCGGGAGATTCACTCTCCTCGTTCGTTACATGGTATCAGAGCCGGCTTGGCTGCACGAAGGACTGTGTGCACACCTACGGGCTGGTTAGAGTCGGATAATTACCATTTCATGCAATTTTTGATGAATTAACTGTTTAATCGATTATTTTCTTTACATGAGCATGTTTGCAGGTGAAATTTAATGTGTTTTTCACTGATTTTTTATAAAATTCAGCAATTTAGCAGGTGGAGGTGCTGAAAATCAGTGGATTTTTCTTGCTTTTACTGATTTTGTAATGAAAATCAGGCTTTTACTTATGTATTTGCTGATTTTTATTGGCAAATTATTGATTTTCAGTACTCTGTTAACGCTTCTACTGGTTTGAAAAGGGAGAGAAAGCGTTGGTCTCTGTAAACTCAGAGAGAGAGAGAGAGAGAGAGAGAGAGAGAGTGCTACCTCTCTCTTTGCTTGGGGGTGACAGCTGCAGAACGAAGAGCCAGGGCTGCGTTAATTCTCCAACGTGGAGGAGTTTGTATGCGCCGGCTCCAGGGTGGAGCCTATGGCGTGTGTTGGGCACGGAGGGGCACGCACTCGGTAGTTGCTTCTCCTTTTGCGTCTCTCTCCACGCGTCCGTACACAAAGGCAGCCCGCTGATTTTTTTAACGCAAAGCCATTGCGGTGGTCTCCTCACGCTACTCAGTGTTTTGTTAATTAGCAGACCTTTTTTTTTATTAAAGATGGCCAGGACATTTGGGATTTTTTTTATACAAGGTATGAAACCTGCAAGTTATTAAAACAACCCACTTACAGTAAGTGATTTTTTGCAAAAAAACACTCGGGTTTCCCCTCTGCTTCTCTCCCATTACTCCCCTCTCTCCCCTGCTCGCGCTCCTGCGCTCCTGCCATCACCTGCTCGCCTTCGGACGCTCACGCCGACGCGTAGAGCTCCTCGAAGTTCAACTTTTCGCGACCAAAAAGTGCAGAAAAGACCCAGTTTCGCGTGAAACTTCTAGTAATTCACGCATTTTGCCATGGATTCCTCCAGCTCGGATGTGCAGCGTGACGATGTGCCAGGTAATGTTCAAATTCCATTCACGCATGCTCTCTACACATGGATTACAAGTACTTTCCAGAGTTTCGACCAACGTGTTACCGCTCTGAAAAACGCGAACGTTCAGACGAGCATTCGCTTGGCCTCTCTCGAAGGGGTCGTGCAAGGGCTTAGTTCCCGGCTTACTACTCTAGAAAATACGGCTCAATCAACGACTGGGCGTATTTTCGAGGGCGAAACCCATCTCCAGCAATTGTGGACGCAGATTGTTGCTTTTGGGCGTTCACAGGGTGGTCCGACTGCCACGATTCCGTACAAAACTACAAATTTCTCAGGGGAAGAGAAGGAGTGTACAGAAGAGAAGAGAAGCCGTAAATAACTGGCTGCATCAGTGGACCACGTATTTTAATCTCCATGGGGAGCATGATGAACGGAGGATTCAGACGATTCCTCTCTATTTGCGCAGTAAGGCGCTTACCTGGTGGCGCGACATGACAGAGAAGCCTACGACATGGGTTGATTTCAGTGTGAAATTCAAGAGGGATTTCGCCATAATGGATCCTTTGAAAGCTTACGCCAAACTGCAGAGTCTTTCGATGAAAGCTTTGTCTTTTGATAAGTACACCACGGCTTTCAAAGAAGCGCTCACCTTCTGCAAGGTGGATTCCACACACGCTGTGCACATGTACTTGCTGGGATTACATGAAAATTACCGTTGGGCCTTAATCAAGGACAAAGCCCCAACTGACGTCGAGGATGCAGTGGCAAAGGCCAGGACGTTCCATTTGATAAATGGAGCGAACTATGAGAAGAAAAGAACTGCAGACCACCAATCCGGTGAGGGCGCTTCGATGAAGCGACCCCGATTCCAGCATAAGTCCAAATCACCACCGAGATCTTCTCAGGAGAAGAAGAAAGCCAAAAATGCTTCAGTTGCTGATGCAGTGAAGAAGGGGGCTTGCTTCAGATGTGGCCAGATAGGTCACCAAATCAAGGATTTCCCCAAGAAGAAGAAGACACGGAAACCGCAAGGTCGTCCTTCGGTTCAGATTCACGAGATCTCAGGTAACTCTGATGTCATTCAAGTTGAAATCCATCATCTAGCGCACAGTTCATGCACTAATTGTACTTTTAGCACCAAAGTGTTTGATAAGCACGATCTTCTCCGTTTCCCCGAGAAGATCAATGGTCACGACGTGACCGTACTCCTTGATAATGGAAGCTCACACAATTTTGTGGATGCAAAATTGGTGCAGAAACTAAGCCTGCGGACGCGGGACAGTGACCATGAGTATCGCGTGAAGATGGCTCATGGCGAGGATACGGATGTATGGAATCGGATGGTTCCAGATTTGTCGCTCGAGCTGGCTGATTACAAAGAGAACTTGGATTTCCACATCATGCGCCTGGACAAAGCAAATGTTATTTTAGGAATCCATGGTTTTATGATAAACAAGACTCATACATTGGCCAAGAATGCGCTCTTACATAGAGAGCTATGTGAAGAGATGCGCTCAATGTCAGGTCAATAAGGCAGAGCGCCTTAGGAAAGCTGGCCTACTACATCTATTGGGAATCCCAGATGCCAAATGGCAGAGTATTTCCATGGACTTTATTGTTGGTTTGCCAATACTAGTCGAGGCAATGACGCTATTTGGGTTGTGGTCGATAGACTCACAAAAATGGCGAAGTTTATACCAACGAAGTTGACAGTAAAAAGCCATGAGTTGGCGGTTTTATTTGTCGATCAGCTTTATAAGCTGTATGGTCTACCAGAGGATATCGTCAGTGATCGAGATACTAAGTTCACTGGCCGATTTTGGCGAGATGTGTTTGCTCATCTTCAGACGAAGTTGAGTATGTCGTCTTCTGACCATCCTGAGTCCGACGGACAAACTGAGAGGATGAATCAGACGTTAGAGGACATGTTGAGAGCCTGTGTCTCTCACAGGCAGTCTGATTGGGAAGGTATCTTCCACAATTAGAGTTTGCCTATAATAGTAGCAAGCATTCTGCTACTGGATTTAGCCCGTTCATGCTGATGTATGGATTTGAGCCTAAATCCCCAATTGCTATTGGCTTAGAGAAAGTCAAGGAACGCCAAGCTCGTGATTTCCTGTATGGCATGCAAGAAATGCTCGAATTGGCTAACGATAGTATAAGAACGGCTTGTGATCGAGTCACTACTTATGCTAATCAAAAGAGATTTCCAAGGACTCTAGACGTGGGACAATGGGTCTATCTAAAGATACCCAAGGATTCCAAGACTATGCGAACTGGAAAGCATTATAAGCTTTCAACTAGATATTGTGGTCCGTTCTTGATCACAAAGAAAATTGGCCAAGTTGCCTACAAGCTGGCTCTTCGTTCGGATGTTAGTGTACATCCAATGTTTCATGTCAGCCACCTTAAAGTAAAATTAGGCGAAGCCGACATTGTTGTGCCTATCGAGGAAAATGTATAGCAAGATATGCAAACTGAGTATATTCCTCGAGAACCAGAGGCAGTTTTAGATCATCGTACTCGTCATTCGCGCCAAAAGGCTTATGACGAGTACTTAATTAAATGGAAGGGTCAATCTGAAAGGTTTGCTACTTGGGAACCAGTGAGAGCTCTAAAAGCTTAATATCCCCACTTCATTGATGAGGACATCAATGGTTCTTAAGGGGGGAAGTATGTTATGTCCCGCTCACAAGAGAGGGGATCTAGCCCAGACGCCGTCGGGATGGGCGTCCAGTGTCCGGGCGAACGTATTATGAACACGGCCAGTGTGGCCGGCCATTATTATAAAAGGAAGGCCAAGGCCTCATTTGCAATTATCAACCCCCACTGGCAGAGTGCCAGTGGTTAGCCCGCGAGGCTAGGAGTGCGCAAGGTCACCCCGAGGAGGTAAGGCCAGGTGGTATGGGACGCTCGGTCTTATAGGTGCACGCCTATGTCCTCGGACGCTGGCCCCAACACGGGGAGCTGCCGGATGGTGGCTATGGTCGGGTGGTTCGTCCGACGCGTGTCTGTAGGCAGTCCGTGTAGCCGGGAGATCCACTCTCCTCGTTCGCTACAAGTGGAGAGGCATCTCTAGTCTCTAGCGCGTCTCCTCAGTAACTAGGCAAGGCATTTGTGCCCAAAACTGCTCTCTGCATGCTTTGATACTCTAACTGATTCTCAACTGAAAGCAACTGACCCATCAGGTCTTCTCAATTGGCTAACATTGGTGCGCGCATGGTGAGGCCCCACAGTCTCAAAGAACTCCCTAGTAACTCTGTTGCCCACCTAGATCCACTGAGATCCTTGTCGATGAAAGGAAAACTCATGGTGCCGCTCCTCAATGGTGGTCAGCTCCTGTCGAGCCTAGTGCATCTGCCCCTCTAACCATGGACTGCCAGGGTGGCGTTCCTGCATCTGCTGTAGGGAAACGATACCTCGTATGAGCCGCTTCTCCTCCACCTTGGCTGTAGCCCAAGCGAGCTACAGACTCCTGAAGGAAGAAGCAGCTAAGCTGAACAAGTCCAGTGGCCACTCTACTAGCAAGAGTGCCCTGAGTGCCCAAGCTCTCTATCCAAAGTGTTGCCAACCGCTCTCTCAGCTCTCTATCTAGCAAAATCATCTCGGGGATGCGCAACATCACACTCCCACTCCTCTGTCTGTTTGTCAGAGTACGAATCATTGGCACACGATCTGAGAAAGAATTCCTCGCAAGAATGCAAACGGATCCTCCCATGTCACAGAGACGGTCACTCACGTAGAAGCGATCTATCTGAGATAGATTCACTCCTACTACTCTACGTCAGAGTGAGAGAAAGCCAAGCTGTGTGGAGGCCGCACAAAACCTGCATGTTGCTGCTAGAGAACTAGGATTAATAGTTTTCAACATGTTTTCACTACAAGAATGTTTTAATTTTGATTTTATGCCAAATTTTACACTTTCATGATATTTTTAGTGACTTTAATAAAATCCAAAGACAATTTTGCTTATGTACATGGGTTTCATAACATGAAACTATTCTTCCTGGAGTTCTGGGGCACTCAATACCCCATATAGCGAAAGATACAAGGGTGGTTGAGTTTTTCAATTCAACAAGAATTAAAGCCATTCTACATTAACAACTTCAATCTTCATAGTATTGCTAATTTCAACCGCCAACTATGCTTACTTTGTAGCTTATATCCATATCTAATCATGATCTCTAAATTTGCCTATATATTGAGCATTCTCTAGGGGATTGTAAAGATCAAAACGTGGAACCTTGTTTTTTCATTTTTGCTATTTTAGTACTTTTGTATTGTGCACAAAATTATCAATGATGAAACTTTTCTAAAAGTTTTTGAAGTCGTCCATGGCTACTTATGAATGTCAAGTCCCATGGGGACCTAAGAAAACATGCACTTAGTAGCACCAACGAGCGTGGCTATAGAATCTTTCATGAGATGTCAGCAAAATGGAAAAAACACAACTTTTATGAACCTTATTTTTTGTCCCAAAACAAAACTGGTGAGGCTAAGAGAACGATATGGTATGATCACTAACTCAGTGAAGTTTATGAGAAAAATTATGATATGGTCGTCATCACTCAACTCTTTCATAAAGATCGAGTAGAAAAACAGACTAGATTTCATTAATTTAGAAATGGCCAAAGCCGATACAATAGGGACAGACTCGCCCTTCAGTTTAATATCAAGTACAATGGTTCTGCCCTTCTCTGTAGTCAATGTCGCTTTCCTCGCCCGATAGTCGACCACGGCGTTGTTCTTGTGGTACCAGGGAATTCCCAAGAGAACATCACAACCTTCCAAAGGCACTATGTAAAAGTCCTCATGGCCCAAATACCCCTGACAATGCAGCCAAAGTTTGCCAATGACACGTATAATGGCTACGTCCCTACCGGGTGCCGCTAGAACTGCCTCCGCAAGTGGTCCCATCCGATCGGGAGTGATCTCGAGCCGCACCGCCAATTCTGGTGAAATGAAGTTGGCCTTGGCTCCTTCATCAAAGAAGATCAGGGCCTCTTGGTCTTTCACTTTGCCCCAAGCTCGGCAAAATTCCATACTCTCGTCCATCGTGCTGGCATCGGTACCCATGCAATCTGGAACCAGTCCTGTCTTCATCTTGCCTTTTCTTCCACGTTCCTCAGCTGCTCTCGAACTCTCAGACCTTTCGTCGTCCTTGTCATTATGTTCTTTCTGTGCCTTCTTAGGGCACTTCGCAGAGATATGTCCCGTTTCCCTGCATCCAAAGCACTTCCCTTCCCTGATGAAGCGAGCCCGCTCTTGAGGAGTAAGCATGGGTCGGGCATCCTTCTTTTCTGGGTTGCTCTCTCTCTTTCTACTTTCATTTGCTAAAGTCTGTTCGGCTCGTTGTGTCATGACCTCATCGGTGGGGTAGGTCAGACTGCCAGAGTGAATGGCAAAACCCCGTTTCGCATGACTCATCAACTCCTGAATAGAAGCTGACTTTTGTTCCAAGCAGTGATCTCGGATCTCTGTAGGTAGACCCAAGGTAAACCGCTCAATCTGTTCTCTGAACGAGATCTTCTTGAATGAAGAGGCAAGTAGAAAAGAGCTCCAAAATCTCTCGCAATAAGCGTCCACTGTATCTTTCTTGGTCATCCGAAGATGGTTCCAAGCAGCTCGTATATCACGTTCATACTCTTGAGTCAACCAAGAAGAAAAAACAGCTTCTTAAATTTCAGCCATTTAACTGGTGCAGTCTTGTTTAAAAGAAGCGTGGACCACCAAGTTCGAGCATTCCCCTTAAAGTAAGAGGTAGCTCCTCGAATCTTAGAGTGCTCTCAGTAGCGTCCTCCCGCGAAAGCGATGTCAAACTGTTGTACAAAAGACAAAGCCTTCGAAGCATCTCTATATCCCGAAAACGTGTCAAATTTAATTGATTGTCCACCTTCCTTAAACTCTCGGACCTTCTTGCTTTTATCTTCCAGAAAGTCATATTGGTTGGCTTTATAAAAATTCTTCTTCTTTGCATAAAAGTTGTTGTCATCAGAGTCTGAACTGTCTGTAGACGAGTCCTCTGTAGAACTCTCATTCACTGGGCGAGATTTAGACTTCTTTGCCTTTTTCTTGCCCTTTCAGAAGCGTTGTTTCTTGCTTCGCTTTTTGCCTTTGTGGTCTTCTTCGCTCGAGTCAGATGAGCTAGAAGAACTATCAGAAGAAGAACTAGGTACTTCTTCAAATCGAACACGCTTCTTGTGTTTCTTTGCCTTTTAAAATGTCGACTGATGACCCCAAATAACGCGGGAAGTCAGCGCCTTTCTTCTGCTTTTTGCCGTGCTTTTTAGCTTTGTTTTGCGCGTCAAAAAGCTGAGCAATCCGTGCATCAACCACCTCTTCTAATTCCTTCTCTGAATATTTCTTGTGAGGAGAAGGTTTCTTGAGAGCGGGTTTTGGGGGTGGTGTTGTGGTTTCTGCCACTGCGCATGCACTTCCTAAAAAGAAGTCTCACTCATATATTTTGCAAATTTTGGGTTCTTCGCAAAATTGAGCATCATCTTTGTTGCATCGCCGATCAATTGACGACGCTCCATCTCTTGACGCTCCGCCTGAGTAGGCCGAGGCGGGCCATACTCCTTGCCAGAATCTTCGTTCTGATCCCTTGCCGCATCTCCGGATGCAGAGGGAGTCGACTGATCCTTGCGTGAAGCCATAGGTGCCGCGGAAAAAAAAATTGGGATCGGATTTCCATTAGAAGAGAAATCGGCCATGCTCTGATACCACTGTAACAGACTTGGACACTCCAAGTCAAGAATCTACCACGACAGCACCAAATAACCACTTCAAAACAGTTCACAGTTCACAATTGATTCAACACTGGCCCGGCGGAGTTTTGTGCCTAGAGATAATGGCCCCAAAGACTGGCGCCCCTTTCGGTATTTCTTTTTGTATTAATCTGAGTTCAAAATACAAGAGTGCGGGCAGGTGCTCACACTCAGACTCTGTGTCCAGATGCTCTGAGTTGTGAGAGGCCTGCTCACAAATTTAAAGGTACAAGGGATGCCAAAAGCAGAGCCCCAAAAGCTGAAAATCAAAAGCTCAAAAGCTTGTTAAAAGAAAGCAGTAATTTCTCTTTCTCTCTCTCTCTCTTGCTAAAATAAAGCAAAGAGGCTTTCTCTCTCTCTCTCTTGCTAAAAATAAAGCAAGAGGCTTTTTTTCTCTCTCCCCAAAGCGTAGGAAAAAGCAGCCAAAAGCTGGACCTCCGTATGGCTGGCCGCAAAACGCGCCGCAAATCGCGGGCTGCCACGTCAGCACTGTTTCCGGCCACCACGTGTCATCTTCGCAGCTTGCTCATTAGGGTTTCGGTTTCTCTGCAGTTAGGGTTAGAGTTTTCCCAATTAGGACAGCCACGTCATCACTTTGTGACATCCACTCTCACAAACCCAGCACACTTCACTTTGAGTTGGCTTTCACCAACAGGATGATAGTGATCCGGGAGGGTCGACCTACACTACAGCTTGCCATAGAGCTCATCCCTTAGGAGTGGTGCAGTGACAGAGAGTGGTGTTGGGAGCTCATCTGCGGTTCATTTTGGCGGGCCTGCTGCTTTTGCATCTTTGAGGCTCGGCCTGTTCCACCAACAAAAGATTGTTTGGGACCTTTGGTTGGTTCTCATACACACACTCAGGGTCAGTTTGTTGAGAGACTTTAGGGAAGCTCTGACCGCATGCGGGAGCGCCACGAGGCATTCTTGCAATTATGGTGCCTACGCATAGTTACCCGGAACGGGAACGGGGAACGGGAACGGGAGGGTCCGGAACGGGACGGGAGCGGGAAGGAGGAGGGGGAGCCGGAACGGTCCACCTAAAGTAAGGCTTGAATTACCTCCATTAAGCTTAGTCCCAAATAAACTCCTAAACAACCCCAAAACTGCCCCCAAATCTGCCCCCTAACCTGCCCTCTAACTGCACCAAATATGTTCCCCCGAACAGCCCCAAATCTGCCCCCAAAAGCCTTCTTTTTTTCCTCTAAATGCCTACTTTTGCCCGTTCCGCCCCACGTTCCGCCTGTTCCCCCTATTCCGGAACACCGTTCAGGTTACACCCCGTTCCGGAACGGCGTTCCGTTCCCATCTCCGTTTCGAGAACGGGACTCGTCCGGAACGCCGTTTCGGAACGTTTGGGCTGTGTTCCCCTCGTTCCCTGTTACAGTGTGCCTAGGGCCTTTCTTCACCATGGTTCAGGGTGCCCCTACATGGCACTACCGGCCACCATTGTGGCTTTTTCCTCCTCCCATCTCGTGATTTCGCCCTCATTGTACATATTTTTTCAATGGGAGAGTCTCCCCGTGTTTTTGTTGTAGTCCTCTCTCGTAGAGGTGGTTTGTAGCCTTCGGGGAGTTATCATTAACTAATGGAAGGATCTCTTTTCTAGCAAAAAAAAAGATCTCTAAAGAGTAAATTGGGGTAACTCTCACTGCCAAGTGTATGTCAACTTGAAGTTTGCGAGGTTGGGGTTCCTTGTGAAAAGCCTAATCATTCGTATCCTTTGGAATGTACGTGGCCATGGCTCGAATCGAGCATGGTGCTGATGTAATGGTTTTCTCTTATTACTATAACCTCTCACATATTGTGAGATCTGCGGAAAATAAAAGGAAAAAACCTATCAAGTAATTTATACCTAGTATCCTATTTACACATTAACTACTATGACTATTATTTACACATTTTACCAATTCAAACATTAACTACTATTGCAAGGCCAACAAAGTAAGACTAGTTCATATAAGACACCACTTTGGCAAAGATGAGCGTTAGAGTTTCTTAACAGCACCAGCTTCGTATAGACTTGCTCCACCAATTGTGACCGTACGCACGATCAAGGTTGTGTGTACTTAGCATAGGGCGTGTAAAAGAGCGTAAGTCTTTGCATCACAACGATAGTTTCAAAATTGTTCTTGTCATCCTCAAAAGTACTTAGCATAGGGTGTGTAAAAGAGCGTAAGTCTTTGCATCACAACGATAGTTTCAAAATTGTTCTCGTCATCCTCAAAACCGCGGGTCATGTTGAATATTTTTTCTGCTTCCTCCTGCAACTCAACTGCATAGCGAAGAGTTAGTGTCCATTCGCCTCTCAACTCACCCATGTGAGCCCAAGTTCTGCCATCTCAATAGTGAAGGGTGCCACATCCATTTAAAGCCATATATTCTACCTTATGCAATCCGGGGGGAGAGATAGAGAGAGAGAGAGAGAGAGAGAGAGAGAGAGAGAGAGAGATGAAATGAAATGATATATTAACATCTACAAAAGGTCAAAATGACCTATAAGACCATTAAGTTACAAATTAATGAATCTAATAACCAATCTGTGTGCTGAAAGACAGACTAACATCCTAAACAAAATGTTGCAGTGAACTGTGAAAGTGAAAGTGGGAGACAGACTCTCTAGTCAATACAAAGTACAAAATAATGAGAAATGGAAGAAACTTAAGCTACTAAGAAGGGAATAATTCTCCAACTCAGAGTAAATCCAACATCGATCGGTGTCGGATCTCCTCGATGTCCTCCATGGTCAAAAAACTGATTGGGTATCGTGCGTAGTGCGCCAAAATAATATACATCCCTTTGTAATCTTCGTTTGTGCTAGGATGCCCTCCTCTATAATTGTGGACGCCTGGATCTCCCTTGGTCCATCGCACAATCAACCAGTGCCTCTAGTGGAGGTGTGATATGAACTCTGTTGCACAACCTGTCTGTCTAGTTATCTAGTGGTAATGCAACCTGTCTGTCTAGCTATCTAGTGGTAATGGCTGGCCTGAAATAGTCCGTAACCTACCGCTTAGTCCGTCTCTCTGGTCGTCTCAACAAGCAATCTCTATGTCTTCTCAGCTCAAGCAAGAACAAACCCAAGCATCTCTGATCCTGGTACCCATAACTCTCGAAAGTGGTCCAAAACCCTCTCTAAATAAGCAATGGAATCGCACGCGAATCTCATAGTATGAGGAGCAATGACATATGTAATGCACCTCTATCTCTGGCTCCCTATGGTTTACACGACATACCCTAGCCTCAACCGGAACTGCTTTATATCTGCCAGTGTCAATCTCAAGCTAGTGTGAGGATGTGCGTATCTGGTGAATAGCACACCCCACCCCATATGATAAATGTGTATCCATATAGCTGGGCCTCACTACAAAGCCATCTACCGTGAGTTGAAGAAAATGTTCTCTGTAAAAAGCCATCTTCGTGCCCAACTCTTGATTAGGCTCTATCCAAGTCCTCCTGGTGTCCATTTGAATTAAATCCTATGGATAAGTCTAGTAATGTGGGGTGTCCAACACAGTGACCTAAAAAAGCAGCACTTACTCCTTATTCTTCTATGTATAAAGAATAAGTGAGTGAGCTAGGAGAGTCAGTGAGCAACGAACACTCCATCCTGGGCAAAGGCACATGCCGCCTTTTACCCCAACGTTATTATCGTCCTTGGAGGTCAAATATGACCTATGGGACCAGAGTTACATGTGAGGTAGTATGTATGGGGCTGTTGAGTGATTCTTGATGCTCCAAAATTGTGGTGATGAGAGTCACAATAGAGAGCCCACGGAGAAAAAAGTGTGTAGTTGTAAGTCATAGCTAACAATGTGAGGGAAGCAAGATCAAATGCGACTAAAAGCTGAGCACTCTAGTAGTGTGTGATGCTTAGACTCTCGAACTTGCAGTGAGCATAATGTGCACAATCGATTTGACTCTTCTCCATTGCCCCAACGCTCTGTCTCGCATTGAAGGGAGTGAGAGCTAAGCCAAATGGCTACTATAGTGCGTATTGCTGACAAGGGGATAGGCTCAACTATATAAGGGTGAGTACAATCTCCTCTTTCAACAAAGAACATGGTTTTGTAGTTGGGTGCAATATTTATGGTGTAATGGATGAATTGTGACCCACCGGATTCCTCCCAAGCCGTAATACATTGGCGTTGTAGAAAAGCTTTACTCACTTGGGAAAAGGTTTATACAAAATTGTATTTTAGAAAGAACAATCCCATATATAGCGGTGACAAAGGGGCATGTAATGCATGGAGGAAATCCTTTTTTTACTATCGGTGAATCCTTCCATTTATACAAAATTGCATTTTAGAAAGAACAATCCCATATATAGTGGTGACGAAGGGGCATCTAATGCATGGAGGACATCCTTTTTTTACTACTAGTGAATCCTCGCGCACACACACACACACACACAGATTTTATTAATGTCTTGTGAAGGCTAAAGAGAATCGGCCTATGAGAAAAAATCATGCACAAAGTATTAGTGTCATCCTTTTTTTTTTTTGTAAAACTCACAACGGTGAGTAGATTATATTAGCATAACAAATTCTTGCCATGCTTGTGACGAGTCATGTCATCTTCAAAGGATCATAGATACATCGGCTGACAGGGAGGCCACCCCACGACAATGAATGAGCCCTCACTTTTACCCATCCAGGTCAGTCACTGCGACGCCCATGGTCTTGTTCCACTCATCAGAGGTCATTTGTTTCCCAATGGCAATGATCGCCCCCCTGCTTGCTTAGATTATCTTCGTGAACTTAGCTATTTCCATGGTGTTCTCGAAGATCCGACAGTTCCTTGCCTTCCAAACATGTTTAAAGTAACAAAATCTCGTCGTTTGAGCAACGCTTCGCTCTTGAATACCTTCCCTCCTAGGAAGAGATCGCTCTTGAAGAATTCTATTTTCCACGTCTATTGTACCCATTTGCAAATGTTCCCCAAGAGGCCATAGATCGTCAAGCATTCCTTGAGGAAGGTCTTCACTAGATGTTCTGCATTGCGAGCATCTATCTTGACGGATTCCCCTAGCGAGAACCTTCACACCAGTCGGCATGGCTCCCCATAACACCTTTCATTGGAAGACCTTCATCCCATGCAGCCATTGAGGGCGCCATATGTTCTTCACGATTGTCTCCCATCTTGATCCCGGCCAGTGTTTGTCCCACTGCTTGTTAAGCGGGGAGAACCAATCTTTCGAAGCCATAAGGGTGAGGTATACTTCCTTGTTTGCGGTTTCAGGAAATGTCTGTTCGTAGGCCACTACCATGCTTTCCATTCAAACAAGGATTCACAGTTCGGCAAACACCACCTGTTAAGCCGTTCCAAGGCTCTACTGATCAGCAATCTTTCTGTCCCACTGAGGTTAAATTGGAGATCCAGTTGGTTCGTTTCTTTCCAATTACTACTGGTGTAATCCCAAAGTTGGCCTAGACGTGTAATACCTTTGTTATTAATCTTTTTGGTACCTTCCCTCCAAAAAGAGGTCAAAAGGATGCTTCCAGCCTTAGAGAGCCAAGGGGACCAATCAGTTTTAGAATTGTGAAAATACCTTGACAACTCTCCCCATTCCAAGGACTCCGTTGCTCTCTTGCATTTCCGAGTGAGCGCGCCTATCGTACCCCCAAGTTTCAAGACAACCCATCGAGGGGCTAGTAGCTTGTCGTGCACCTCAACCCCTTACCACTTGCCACCTTGCGAGTGAAATTTGGAGTTGTCCATCATAGCCTTAGCCATAATAGCTTGGTCTTGCTTTGCAAGTGCTACCACAAACTTGGCACATCAAGCCTCCGCATGAGTGCTAGGGTTAAGAATCCCAAGACCACCTTGCTCCACAGGTCTCGCAACTGTCTCCCATTTAGTCCGCTACCAAGGCGTCGAGTCTTTAGTATTCTTCTTCCATAGAAATCTCTTCATTGGTTTCAACAATCCTTTCCAGTCGCATTTGGCTAGCTTAAGCAACGGATCATTAAAGGCTATATAAGGAAGCATAAATGAATTGATTACCTTCACTCTGCTCGGAAAGGGGAGAAGCACATACTCCCATTTAGTCCGCTACCAAGGCGTCGAGTCTTTAGTATTCTTCTTCCATAGAAATCTCTTCATCGGTTTCAACAATCCTTTCCAGTGGCATTTGGCTAGCTTAAGCAACGGATCATTAAAGGCTATATAAGGAAGCATAAATGAATTGATTACCTTCACTGTACTCGGAAAGGGGAGAAGCACATACTCCCACCTTCGTATCTTGTCCTTGCTTTCTCCGGAATCTTTGCTTGTGAGTTACGTCCACCCCCAAAGGGACCCCAGGTGCCAGAATATCTTCCCTTTTGACACTTTCTCCTCGGTCCACACCGACGGATCAAGAGTCAATCTCGAATATAGATCAATTTTGATTTTTTTATACTACACTCTGACCCTAAAGCTAAGACATACATTTGCACAATTTCAAGAGCCTTTCTGATAATCTGAGGGCATGCTTTAAGGAAAAGCAAGGAGTCGTCCACAAAAAGCTTTGCCAGAAGTTGGTTGTTGTTAGGCTGAGCCAATCCTTGAATCTCCCCTTTAGCCGCACTGTCTTCAAGTGATGTCACCAGAGGATGGGATCAAATGGGGAACATTAGAGGGGCAAGTCGGAAACCCTCTTTTACTGATCTTTTGACCCTGAATGCACCCACAATTCTCTCATTGAATAGGAGCTTCCGGCACATCCGCAGCCCAAAGACTAGTGATGTCACAAATTGCTGACGTGTCAAGCCACTGAAGAACGGAGCCAACCTGCACATTCTGGAGGAGGGGCCTAAATCCTAAGAAGAAGAAGCCGAACCTACCAAGTGGTCCTTTTTTTTTTTAAAAGAAGAGTTCCCACCAACTTATGGGACCCCGTCCAATGGGGTGCAAGTGACATGAAGGCTTTAAAAATAAAGCAAGCCCACACGCACACGCAGAGAGCTGATGATGTGGCAATTGTACGGATTTTCGCAATTCGCGCTAACCTAATGACGTGGCAATTGTACAGATTTCCGCAATTCGCACTAACCTGATGACGTGGCAATTGTACGGATTTGCGCAAAACACACTGGCAACTTCTGGGCGGTAGTGCTTTTGAAGACCAGATGCTTTTGAGTTTAATGTTTTTCATGTAACTGCTTTTCAAGGCCAAGGGCCTTTAAATGTGTAGAGGACTCATTCTCTCACACGATCCTGGGTGAAGGTGCAAAGTGTGAGTACCGGCATTGTACCGAGTTCAAGTAATATAAAGAAATACCGAAAGGGGCACCAAGGCTTGGGGCCAGTACTCTCTGGGGTGGAATTCCGCCACTCCGTATCATGTGTGCTCTCTCTCTCTCTCTCTTTCAGTTCAATTGTTAATGAAGTGCTAAAAGTCTATTCAGTCTGTTCTTTTTCGTTGGCACGTGATGCCCATCTCGTGACAGTGGTATCAAAACTTCATGCGTGTGCTTTTCTGAAAGCATACCAGTCCCATCAGAGATCAGACAGAGCAAACTGACGCTTCCAAAGTCTATTGGAATTTTATTTGAAGAATCTTTATGTCTCAATCTCGGACTTATTAACCACTCCCACCCTTACTTCATCGCACATCGAGCACGCTCACGTCTTCACCGCTCTGTCTTACAAGGCATAAGCCATAAAGAACCCAAGACATGGCGTTCATGGATTCAACAGAATACTTGCAGTTTCTCCTCGACGAGCTTCGCGACATTCTTTCACGGCATCCTAAGCAGAATCTTCCGATGCTGCAAAGTTTTCTACAATTTTTGCATTACATGTTACCCCCTCTAATGCCCCAGATGGTACCTTCTCCTCCGGCACTAGAAAGTACGGCAGCTTCCAACCGGCAACCTTCCCATCCGTTTGTTTCAATCAAGGGAGTCTTCATAAATATGGTATAGCCATCTTACCCTGATCCTATGTAGCCGCCTTTGCCCCCATCACCATCGCCACGAGGCTACAATGGGTGGAGCCCATATGGAAACCCTTATTATATCCATACCCGAGATACACACCTTACGAACCAAAGGATTTTTTTCACCTTTTTTGGGATGAAAGATCGAAAGAAAGCATTGCAATTCATTCAGCAATTCAAAAACATCTATGCTTTGGAGAACTATACAGAAGAATCCAAGATTTCTCGAGCAGTGGGATTTCTTAAAGATAATGCCATGCAGTGGCGGAGTTCCATCGCGACACAACCGCGTGCTCCAAGGACCTGGGAAGCTTTCAAGACAATGTTTGCACGCAGTTATATGACTTCTTTCTTTGAAGTTCGGATCTTGGCAGAATCGGGCAACTTGAAAATGCTTGCCACAGAGACCATGGACGATTATAACCAAAGGTTTCTCGACGTCTACCTGCCGGTGTCCTTTAAGTTCATTTCCTTCGAGGACCAATGGGAAGGATACACCATTGGACTACCATCACCGTTGCAGGGATATTGTCTATCCAAGCAACCATGCAAGAACTTATGAACCATGCCACGGTCGGCTACAAACTGATAAAGAGAAAGTTGGAGTTCTCCATAGAACCAACTCCGGTCACCAACCAAACCTCTCTGCAACAACGAACAAATTCTCAGGAGTCTCATGAAACCCAATCTTAAAGGCCTTGTCTCACACAGCGTCAACGAGAAACCCTTTTATAGGAAGCCCAATGCTTCAAATGTTTCCAAACAAGGCATACATTCACTACATGTCCTGAGCGAGCCTCGACGTCTTTAAGGCAACCTTCTGTTCCCACAACAGAAAGATCCCCAGGGCCAACTCGAGCTAAGAGAGCTAGACCTGCTATTGGACTAGTTCCTGATATTTATGGCATACACCTTGAAAGTACAAATGAATTGTGTTGAGCATATGAAAAATTCAACGAGTTGAAAGCCCTTATTTTCTTTGACCCCGGAGCTGCAGAGAACCTCATCCATCCAGAATTCTTGAAGCAGATGCACTTTCATAATGATGCAAAGGGTGGAGAAATTGAAGCCGAGTTAGCCACGGGACAAACTCAGAAAGTGGTACCCCTCATTGGTGCTCTTCCAGTGACTATCCAAGATTATCATGAAAAAGCCGATTTCCACATTATAAAGTTGGGCAATTACGACATTCTCTTGGGCATTCCTTGGCACGACAAGAGTGATGTGACTCTCCACATCCGGAACCGAACCATTACCCTGATGCAGAAGGACAAGCCAGTCGTCCTCAAAGTTCAGTTATCCGAACAAAAGCCTGAATGACTTTTCGAGTTGTTTGTAGTTAGATACTTTTGAACTCTGTTTGAAAAAGTATTGTTTGAAACTTGTTTCAAATGGATGGTACCTATTTTAAACCCGTCTTGATGCTGATTTGAACTGTTTGACTCTAGTTTAAATACTGTTTCATTGATTGGTAATTTACTCCCGGGTGGAGTAGTGAGAAATGTTGTTTTGGTATTGTCTGATCCTCGGAACGACGCAGACGGGATGTCTGTGGAGCATTTCATTGTATACTAGAAAACCTCCAAAAGACGTAGACAGGATTTCTACCACGACACGGCGGGGGAACAGGGGGCAGCGCGAGCAGGGAGTAGGGGACGCTGACAGGCTGGGACAGTGAGAGCACGAGGGCATGGGGCAATGGCGGGCTGGGAACAGCAAGGGCGAGGGGGTAAGAGACAACGTGAGCTGATCGGTGGGGAGTAGCAGCGAGCGCTCCCGGTACTCAAAAAGTTATTTTGATTTATCCATATCTAAAGAAGGTAATGTATTTTATTTTTAATTCTCAAAAATACTTTTAGTACACGTATTGCACGCCGCGTATTAAACGTCCCATTCCATACCTTGTTGCTATGTCTAAGTTAGTGCTATCAATATGGTCTAGGGTACTGCGTGCCTGATTCAAATTTCCATCTTTGTCTGCGTGATTCAATAAAATGAATGCACTCAATCATCCCACAACGAAAAGGCTTTTCTTTAAAATACTCCTCTTTGTCTTTTAAGAGAAGACAGAACATGACCCCTCTTTTAAATGTTGCATCTCAACACATGCAAGGTGCTTTAAGGTATCTAACCGTGGACCTCTTCTTTCAATGTACACCTTTTTATACGCTCCGTTGACATTAGCACCAGCAACATCAAGCTCTTGTATACCTTAGTGAAATCAACAAGAAAAGTAGCACTCTTAAGGTCATCTCCTTGCTCTTGTTGTCAAGTGACAGGAGACAAAAACTTGATGTCTCGCACAAGTATGCAGCTTGTGAGCAACTTATTTGTCATATTGTAGGGGCGCTAGCTTCTAAGGAAGATTGTTTACGATATGTTTGAGAGTTTTTTCCTTTTGGGCCATGTCTAGTTACATGGTGTCTTCGAAACATTTCTAACTGCACTTGTTCGTCTAGTTTCAACCCTTGTGATGGTTGAAAGCTAGATTTTTGAAGCTGCACCTGGGCCTCGGCTAGTCATGTTGAATCTCACAAGTACTTAGTTTTGATTAATGCTTACATTGACCATTTCAATAACTTGGAGTATACATGTTAGTCCATATAGTGGATTATTTGAGATTTTCTATAGCTCTTTTATCTCTAGAGACATATGCTCAAAGCAAGTAGTCTTTCTCTCAATTGAACACATCTGCATGTTTTGTGACAATCTTAACGCAGACTGATGTAGACTGAGATAGTCATGGGGGAGTTGCAACTTGCTACCAAGTGAGTGAGAGTTCTCTACAAAGTTCGGCATCATTTAGCTTCTTCTACAAAGGTTGTGCTCTCAATTGTTGAAAAGAGCTATCATTTCAACTTAAGGACCAGTGAGATAGATAGCAGTGTTGTGGACATTAAAGACCCGATAAAGCAAAAGCAGGACCTGGCTATGGATCGTAGAGCAAGCCTAGAGCAGACCAGACAAAGATTTCAGCACGCACCAAGCAATGTATTTATTGGAGTCTGGAGATGCTTGGCCTCACGACTCCCATGCTTATGGTGAAAGTTGCAAATTACGATAAGTACAATGGGATCATAGTTGCATTACAAAGTCCAATGCCCATGCAAGTCTTCAATTATTGAAACAACATGCACTAGATAGTTGTAGCAAAGCTGATTTCTCTCAAATTAACACCACGTTCTTACTCTGTATATTTATTGAAGATGCAAAATGACATGCACTAGATAGTTGTAGCAAAGCTGATTTCTCTCAAATTAACACCACGTTCTTACTCTGTATATTTATTGAAGATGCAAAATGAGATAATTTTGCCTATCTGATAGCCGAGCACCTTGTTTTGTTGGTTTTGCATTTTGCAAGAGTCTAGTGAAACGGGCACATAAGCCAATCCTTAAAAAAAATTCACATGTATACAAAATCTTCTATGGGCAGAAATAGCTACTGAATGGTAAGAAAGGGTTTAGCTGGCCTAAGAAAAGGGCAGGAGTTACATGCTCATGACAATTCTATGACCATGCATGAATATTAGTATATTCCATTGTCCACAAAGGACTCGTGTGTCTGTAGACTCTACAGTTCAAATTGCTTGTCCAAACAGCCGTCTAGAAGGTATTGTAAGCATTTCAATATACAACCAAAGGCCTGTTTTGAAGGTGGCACCCAAGAAAGACAAGCTAGACTTAAGCTTATCTCAAAATGTGACCCTTCATTTGGAAGGTAGGTTTATTGCTTGCAAAAGCTTAAACACTAGATTGGTGACAGGACACTTTTGTGTCCTCTTAACTCAACAACTTCCTAGAATTATTGCTTGAGATGCCAAGGAGGTTCCAAATTGCTTGAGTTAACAAGACACTTTTGTGCCCTCTTTAACATTTTCCTAGAATTATTGCTTGAGATGCCAAGGAGGTTCTAAAGTGCTCTATATCCACAAAGTTAACTTCTGACCTAACAAAAATTTGGATTTTCTTTTTGGGCTACTGATTCCACATTAAGAGTTGGGTTTGAATAACATTTTTAAACTTAAGTCAAGCTAAAAAGACGTGTGTTGTTTTTAGCCAATTTTCATGAAATTGACATTAGATCACCCTAAAACATAGCTTAGTGACCTCTAAAGTGTTACATAGATAGCATAGGTAGTTCTAAAGGTGTTTTATGCTTTGAAAAAATGGAAAGACTATGTATTGAAACATGTGGCCCATTCCTTCCTTGCCCTCTTCGTTGCTTTAGATTCTGGTGACCACATCAATGAATTTGCATTCATGGGTACCCACTGCAATTCCAAAAGCATACTTGCAATTGTAACTCGGCCTCATAGGCCACGCGTTTCTATTTTCTCGAGGGACTTGTCTTCTCATTGGGCACGTTTTCTTCAAGAGAGATCTCTTTGTTTTTCTTATTCCTCTCCTCATATACCTTGCGACGCATACTTTGTTTCTTAAAAGTGCAGTCTTTACATACAAAACATTTTGTATCCCTCAAACAAATCCAATTATTATCAAAGATAATTGGCCGTTCTCCTGAGCCTTAGCTCTTGACATGCCAAAGTGGGTTTTGAAGGAATCTTTGATAACAATGGCAAGAAAAGGAGATGTCTCTAACTTCTCTTTGGGAATGCCACAAATAACAATGTTCTTGGAACGACGCTCCCGTTTCTTCAACTCCTCTACATCCACATTCTCAACATTCTTTGTTTGAGTCATAGCTTGGATGAGGGAAGAATAAGGAACCACATTGTTACCACATACATTAGCCCAAGACTTGTTTGTGCATACATTTTTCATGTCGCATACATCCCGGCTCATGGTGTCAAATTTCTCCTCTTCAATACATGGTCATGCTCTACTTTGGTCATGCGCTCCTTCAAAGCATTCAAATCCACAAGAGAGCGTTTACGTTCCTTGACTTCCTCTTCAAGTTGCATCAAACATGTTTGCATCTCAAGTGTCCTCTTTAGATTCTCATTCTCAACCACAAGAATCCTTAGCGTGCCACTCTCCATTGCAACTGCCTGTAAGTCTTCACCTTGTTTGTTTACGATCTCTTGGAATGATAGCAAGTATGACATGATCATGGTTTTCGATGTCGTTGGTTGAGTGATTGTGTTGCTACTTCCACATTTAGGAGATTTTGGATCATTTTCTACAATGGTTGTGGCCCTTGTTGAAGAAGAAGAACCCTTGCGAGTGTCGGAAGACATTGTATGTAAACTAAGAGATGAGAGTCAACTTGCCTGAACCTGTTCACTTAAGAAATGTTGATGCAGAAAAGCCTGCAATAACTTTGAAATTTTTTGTTTTTACATCAATGCGTAGAGGACGTCTTGCTCTTCCATTAGGATATCGTTTGAAAGCCGGAAAGAGAGCGTACTATGCATTTGAGAACATGTGTAATGCAAAAAACATCAATTGTTGGGTTCTCAAGAGGTACCTTTTTGACACATTGATAACATCGGTTCTTCTTTGTGGAGTTGAAGTGTGAGGCAAGAGAGAGAGAGAGAGAGTATAGCCAATGCCTGTGAAAGCCATCATTACCTAGGTATAAAAAGCTCCCATCGCTTTCTTGAGTCTCAATCCACCACCATAGCTAGTAAATGAATGCTTCGCAACCAAGAAGAAGAGAATTTTTAGCGCCGCCAAGGGGAGAGAGAGAGAGAGAGAGAGAGAGAGAGAGAGAGAGAGAGAGAGAGAGAGACTACGCACATGCAATGCAACGGTAACTGCTTCTGATGCAAAAGTGCACAAAGCCCACTTGAGCCCCACCATGCCACTACACTCAGCCACCGAGACTCTCACTAGTACCACCACAACGTCAGGATAAAAGCCTGATCGGTCACCCCGAATGGAAAGCCGTTTTTCGGTGGAGAAAGAAGCCTTATTGGCTATGACACGAGATAGCACAACAGGTGGGAGCTGATCATGCTATCGAGGAGAGTTGGAGCTCCAACATTTATGTAGACTACCGATAGGTGGTGATCATTCACCCTCAATCATTCCAACATCTATGTAGACTACCGATAGGTGGCACCAACGGAGCAATGCATGTGCACATAGAGAGAGAGTAGCAATTGCTTGTGGGAGCCATCGTTGGCTAGATTTAAAAAGCTGCCATCAATATTCAAAGTCTCAATGGCAATGGTCGCCAAAAAAGAGGTGTAGTGTTGCAAAATCCTACTAGATTTGGGGCCGGTAAAATATAGTGTAGTTACAGTTTATCGGCAAATGCTTCAAATTTTGACCTAAAAACCAGAATAGTTTTAAGTCTACCCTCATTCTCTTCGGTTACAAGAGAAGTTGCTCACATGGCATGGGGGAGGGAGTGAGACCAAGGCGTTCTATTGTAGGAAAATGCCAATACCGAGAGCTGCACATGGTGAAGGGTGGATTTCAAGCTAAAGAGCAACCCCATCAGTGTTGAGGAAAAATGTGTCTCGGCTTAATATCATGTCATAATTTTCAATTTTAGAAATGTCGGTTGAGGGCGAGGGGAAAAGGATAAATTCCGTGCCAAAATAGAGAAAAATAGTCTAAAAATATAAAAAATAACAATTTTTTTGAAATTTTCTCTTGGAAAATTTGAGGAGAGGAATTTTGTATGTTTGAGAAAAAAAAATTTCCTGAACATTGAACCCCATTGACCAACAGTTATTTCACCAAGATGATCCAGTCCAATCATTTACAAGGATTCACTGACAGAGATAAAGGCAAAAGGTAGCCATGGTGGCCAATCCTGAGCGAGGAAAGAGATTCCTCACCTTTCATGCTTGTTTAGGCTATGGGTACTGCTACGAGGCATCGCCGATTTGACAGATCAAGAGTTGAAGCGGAAGCTGATGAATCAAAAGGAAAGGTACTCAAAGAACAACCCCATTGGAGCTTCAAACTTATACACGCATGAATGATGACAACAAACAGACGTGGCTTACAGCTTTGCAAAGTGTCCATGACACCCCGGCCACGGACTCAGCAGCTAATCAAGCTCTTCAATCGCTAGTTGGTCTAAGCTGCAGCCAAAATGAATGCAAATAAAATCGCGACAAGAGTATACTGCTGGGTGTCTGTACCTGAAGTGGTTCTGCAAGTTATTAGAAAGGCTAGACTTGAGTGCATCATCAACTCTGCGTTCCTCTGTGGTTCCGGAATCGAAAGGCAAGTCTGTTGATCGAGTAAGACGCCTCTTTTTGGCCTGCCCCAAAGGCGGGAGGCCTTGGTGATGGTTTTCCTTTTTGCTAATGAAAAAGAGAAGATTATTTTAAAAAAATATAATGTTTTATTTTTAAATGTTTTAAAAAACACTATATGTCATGATTAGATTTTTGGCTCGTTAAAAAATGCATAATTTTTTGATGGGTTAACAAGCATAACCTATATAATCACGCATACGCTTAATCATGTAAAAGAGACTCATGAATCCTATTTATGTAGCTCTGGGGATAAGGAAATCTATCTATTCTATTCTATGATTAAAAAGAATGGGGACTTTATACGTGTTTGGATATCCGAGCTTGGGGGAGGACTGACGAGAGAGAAAGAGCGAGAGAAATCAATGCTATGTACGTATCCTCTTGCATCTGCCACGCTGGCAAAACACGTCCTTTTTCTCATTCTCCACAACGTTTGTACGCTCTGCCTTGCCTCTGAATCCTGATGTTCTTTTGCTAAAGGTCACGCTACAGGTGCTCATCGATGACATGCATGTACTCCCACTCTTGCAGCTAGTAGTAGAGACATGAGTTTGCATAAATTGCAGAGGGCGCTATATGAGCATTTGTGGGGGCAGCGAAGGTGCCCATGGTGGAGGCCACTGGCCAGCACAAGCAAAGAAATGAGCAAGGTGCCATCTGAGGCGTGACTGAGGAGTGATGGTGCTCACTGCTGAATCTCAAGAAGCCGCACACATCAGTATTATAAGTAAAGAATTAAATCTTTTCTATAATCAAAGAGAGAGGTATCTATGTATCACTTATTGAATCATTGCAGTTCTCTGTCCTTTGTAACTCTCTTCTCCTCCATCGCGTGCAACTTACTACTCCTTTGTCGATGTAGTCTTCCATCACAAGCAACTCGCTAACTTCCTCCACTCCACATCCATCATCTTCCAACACTCTCTCTCTCTCTCTCTCTCTCTCTCTCTCTCTCTCTCTCTCTCTCTCATAGGTTTTTGCTCCTTTGACTCGCAACCACCACTTCTCCTGGAATTATATGGCAGCTTTCCATCTTGCAAAGAGAAGGCTTTTCTCCCACGCTTCTCTGCATACTTCAGAATCATGAACATCGTGTGTCGGTGAAGCACATATAGCAAGTTGCTGCAACTGGTAGCAGCATGCGAGGGTGCAGTTGGAGAAACTACAGTTGTGGATGGAGAACATGTATGTGCAAGTCGGGTGTAGGTGCGCATGGAGACCTCTGACAGCACAAATGTGAGAGGTGTGCAGTGTGGGTGTGTGTGTGTGTGTGTGTGTGTGTGTGTGTGTGTGTGTGTGTGTGTGTGTGTGTGAGAGAGAGAGAGAGAGAGAGAGAGGTGAGTAATAAGTCGGAATGGTCGCATGACGGGAGCTATGAGAGATGCAAGCTGATTGTGATTACTCATCGAGTGGAGAGAATGGAAGTGATTTATAATGTGGTAGGAATCATGAGATACGGACCATGGAGAAACGCTCTGCTAGGCATATGGTTATGGAAAATCCACTAACCCATGGCATGAATGTTTTCATGGAGTACCGGAATAATCTAACAGGATGTACGGGTCATGAAGCATTAAAGCTTTAGTATATACCTGCTCTTGCGGGAACCTGCATGCCATTTAATCACCAATCTGCCAGACAACCCTAACAGTGCTCGAAAAATACTTTGAATATGAAGAGCTGGAGCCTTGCAGAGAAGGTGGCTATACTGACTACTGAAAATGACACTCAGATCTGATGTCAATAGACTAGCTCAGCAGGGAGCTCTGCATAGCAAGGAGTTTTAAGTTCTACTTGCTCTATTCTTCTCTAGCATGATTGTTTTCCTTGCACGCCTTCCTACACACACACACACACACACACACACAGATGTAAGATGAAGCATGGTATGCCATTGAGCATGACAGTGACTCACACCTTGAAGAATAATTATTGATGGTGTCTATTTTTCTTGTTAAGTGGATCGTTTTTGTTCTCCCTTCGCCTGTATATGAATTTCCTGAGTCTTGGTTTCATCTTTCATGGTTTGTGTGTGTGTGTGTGTGTGAGTGAGAGAGAGAGAGAGAGAGAGAAAGAGAGATGTAGCGCGCACATGCTACGGCCAATCTGGCGTTCGGTAGCAATAGGAACAGGGTTGGCCGATTGCCTGTTCGCTCACATGACGTGCAGAATCGGGCATTCGTTCCTGCCACTGTCCAGTTGACAAGCTGCGTGCAGGGTGCAGAGTGTTGCAGTGAGAGCCACCTCAATCGGCAGCAGCTTTTACAGGCTCTGCATGTATCCAGCTTCATTCCCGCCAGTTGAATGCTCAACCATTCACGTGAACGTGTTGGAGGGGGGCGGGATCATTGCGATGAGGTCGGCGACTGAACCGGTGCTTTGAGATAGGGGTGTGGTGGGTCTGGTTGATGTGGCAGGCACTTTTTGAACGAACACCCTTCATGAACGGCGCATGTGCGCACCATAAGAGAGAGAATTTTACACAACAGGTGTATACACTTGTGTAGGTGTGTAGATATTCATGGATGCCACGAGTTGAGAGAGGATTGGACAGTTATGTACATGAGTTGGAGTAGCCGGCCCTTGCATCCAACGTTGGGCACTACAAGAACCGTGCTCACCATTTGTCCGCGGGAAGCACGATGAAGGCCCTTGTATCTGAAAGTTGTAGGCACCGTATGTATTATGCTCCAATCGTTAAAATGTACTTTTTAATGTACAACTAAAAGATGCAATCATGACTCAATGATGCATGTATTGCAATTTTTTCTAACAACACCTTCCTCAACTTATTTAATTTAGATTAATTCATACTTTAATAATACTTTAGCGAGCAAGAACTTCAAGAACAGACTAGTGAGACTCATGAGTAATACTGCCAAATGTGGTAATGCTGTAGCCAAAATGGGAGCCTACAGGAGCCCTATGGGATTAAATGTTTTCCTCTTTTCTTCTCTCTCTCTCTCTCTCTCTCTCTCTCTCTCTCTCTCTCTCTCTCAATCGAAGAGCACGAAGCCCTCTACGCATTGATGTAAAGACAGAATTTTTCTGTGTAATGGAAGGCTTTGCTGTAACAGCATCTCAGAACTGAAAAAACTGTCAAAACTTTGCGTTTTTGTTGCCGACTTGAAGGCAATGTCAGACAAAACTCGCAAGGGTGGAAAAGCCACACTCGCCATGGAGAATGATACAAAATCTCCAAGGAATTTGGATGCTAATCCAACCACATCGTCTACAACAACGGAAGCAATGATCATGGCTTACTTGATCTCGTTACAAGAAACCGTCAACAAGCAAGGTGAAGAGTTGCGCGCACTTGCAATGGAGAATGGTACTTTAAGAGTTCTCGTTGTGGAGAATGAGCACCTCAAGAAGGTTCTTGAAATGCAAACAACACGCTTGATGCATCTTGAGAATGAAGTTCAAGAATGTAAACGCTCTCTTGTGGACATGAATGTAGTGAAAGAGCGCTTGAGCAAAGTTGAGAGTGATCATGTATTGAAAGAGGAAACGATAGATACAATACGACATGATGTATGTGAGATGAGAAATGCATCCAAATCATGGGCTGATATATGTAAGGATAATGTGGTTTCTACATCTCCTATCACGCAAGCCGTTGTCCAAGCAAAGAATGTAGAGAATGTGGACACTCAAGAATTGCAAGAACGACAAAAACGCTCAAAGAACATCGTCATTCGTGGAATCAAGGAGGAAAGCATGGAAACACCCCAATCTCTTGCGGTTGCTATTGAAGAGTTTTTTGCTACACACTTTGGCATGTCAGGAATCATGGCTTATGGTGCACATCGAGTTGGAAAACAAGGAGTCCCTCGCTCGGGAGAAAGACCTATTGTATGTACCATGGCTGATGAGGTAAAGAGAAAGATCATCCTTGACAATGGTTGGATCTACCTCAAAGGAACGGGTTGTAATGTATATGAGGATCGCACTCTTATGCAACAAAATGTACGTCGCAAAGCATACGAGGAAAGAAGCAAGAAGGTTAAGGTATCATCTCAAGAAGAAAAGGCACTTGAGGAGGATGCAAGTCCACCCAACAAATAGGGACACATGATCTATGAGACCAACTCACGCTTGCGAATATGCTTTTGGAATTGTAACGGGTATCCATGGAATGCGGGAATTGGCATTGATGAGCTTACCAATGACTCCGATGTGATACTTCTTGTCGAAACATGGGAGCATGATGCGCAACGAATTCTTGGATTTGACAAATACGATGTACATTCTTTGATGTGGGCCAAAAATGCAAAGCAACGAAGAGGCCAAGGAGGCATAGCATGTATGACCAAAAAGGGTTTGAAAGATGTTTCCATTGTCAAAGAAGATAAGTATAAACGCTACTTATGGCTGAAAATCAGCCCACCAAATGGTCAAGTCATGTTTGTGGCCGGCTGCTACATTCCTCACTATGACTCCAACTTTTATGCTCGCTTGAATATGGATAGAGATCAGCCCTTTGTTGAACTAGAGGAAGACATTGCTTATTACAAGGATCAAGGTGAAGTCATTGTTTTTGGAGACATGAATGCTCGCACAAATATGTTACAACACGACACACAACAAGTCGACATGCCGCATGTATCAAGAAGAGTGGATGACTCATACATGTATAATCGAAGTTCTAATAATGCAAAAGAAGTGGATCACTATGGAAAGTCACTTCTACATATGTGCAATAGTACCGGAATGCTCATTGCAAATGGTGTATCTCTATGGCAAGGCACCAATGACTTTACATGTAGAAAGCACAATGGTGCTAGTGTGATTGACTATATGTTGTTCTCAGAAGCCACTCTAGAATGCATACAAAGCTTTACACTTGGTGAATGGAATCCGGAATCGGATCATAGGATGTTATGTATTGACCTCAAGTGTGGTAAACGGCCCGAGCATGTAGCCTCCAATCATGATGTGAATCATTTGTACCTACGTCTAGACTTCAAACGAGCACTTATATATGCTGATATGGTGGACCAAATGTTAAGCATGATAGAGCATCAAGGGAGCCCAACATTAGAATGCAAGTGGAAAGTTTTCAAAGAAGTAATTTTCTCTTGTGCGAAGGAATGCTTTTCGGCGAAACACATGTCTTGCAAAAGGTCTAAGAAGGGTAGCACCAAGAAGAAATGGTTTGACATGGAATGTAGTCAAGCCCGAAAACACTTGCTAAGATTGGATGCAATCAAAGACAAGGAAGTTTACTTGGAATGTTCACACACATACAAAGCACTTGTTCAAAAGAAGAGGAGAAGGTGGGAAGTCGAAAAACAACTTCTTTTAGCACAAGAGAAAGCACATGCATGTGGCAAGTTTTGGCAAAATCTAAAAGGCAAGCGCGTTGAGAGCTTTGGTGACTTGACTCTTGAGGATATGTATATGCATTGTAAGAACCTCTATGAGCAACCCAATGTTGATAAGATGGAGGGTTGTAGCTCCCTTCCATTTATGTCTCCCTTCTTTACCATTGAAGATGTATGCCGCGTGCTTGAGAAACTTGCTACTCGCAAGGCAGGTGACCTTCAAGGTGTCAAGGCTGAAATGATTAAATGGACAAGCAAGAAAACACGATATTGGATATGCGATATGTTTAACCTTGCACTTCAGTATGGCATGCCTCATGATTGGAGTGCAAATTGGATCAAACCTTTGCACAAAGGAGGAGATGTAAACAATGTGAACAACTATCGCACTATAATGGTTGGTTCTTTGATGGCAAAGTTATTTGGATGTATCATGGAGATGAAGATAAGTGAATGGGCTGAAAAGAATGGCAAACGTGCGCTTGGCCAAGCAGGTTTTCGAAAGCATCATAGCACTATTGATCACCTTGTCACTCTTCGAGTTCTTATGGAAGCGTCTCGATTGAAAGGAAAAAAGTTGTATTGTTGCTTTGTGGATTTCAAGAAAGCTTTTGACATGGTACCGCGAGGAAATCTTTGGAGACGTATGCAAAGCCTTCAAGTGCCGAGAGAATTTATGCATGCAGTCTTTCGCATCTACCAAAAAGTGATATGTCGATTACGTATGGGAGATGGAATTTCAGAATTTTTTGCAAGCACTATTGGTGTCAAACAAGGATGCCCACTTTCCCCAACCCTCTTTGGGCTACTCATTGATGAATTGGAATACATGGTTCTTGATTGTATGCAGCAAGAAGGCATAGAAGAGGTTAAGATTGGAAATGCGGTGATCATGCTTTTGCTTTATGCCGATGATGTAGTGCTCTTGGCACATACCTTAGAAGATGCACAAAAGCTTATGAGTGTCTTGGAACGCTTTTGCCTACATAGCGGGCTGATCGTGAATGGATCCAAAACCAAGGTTATGCTTGTAAAGACCCTCAATGACGAAAATCCATGCATTGTATACAACAATGAGAAACTTGAAGTGGTAGATCACTATAAGTACCTCGGCCTTGAGGTTCCATCCAATCATAAATGGAAGGATTGTGCAATGCGTCGCTTGGAAGCCGGAAAGAGGGCTTATTATGCATTTGAGAACATGTGCAATGCAGGAGAGATCAAGTCTTGGGCTCTCAAAAAGTACCTCTTTGACACATTGGTGACACCGGTGCTTCTTTATGGAGTGGAGGTGTGGGGTGGAAGCATCGGGAAGTCTACTTGGAAAGAGTTTGAGAATGTCCAAAAGCGTTTTCTCACCAACTTTCTCCAAGTCAAGACACAAACACCCTACATGCTCTTACTTCTTGAGTCCGGATCGCTTCCCATTGAGGTCTTGGGCATGGAAAGGGTTGTGGAGTACATGCGTAAGACACAACGTAGCCCTTTGCATCGACTTCCTAGAATCGCATATGAAGCAAGTCAAAAGGTTCAAAAGACATGCAAGAGCAAAATACTAAGTTCGGGCTGGATGCTTGATATCAAGAAATGGTTTGGAAGATGGGATGCATGTCACTTGGTCAAGGATGCGTCGATCGACTCCCAAGTTAATGAGGCCTTCTTACAACGCCAATGTATCATGGCTTGGGAGAAATCTGGAGGTTCTCGCTTCAGCCATTACACCACACACGTTGCCCCAAACTACAAATCTCTCTTCTTCTCGGAACGAGGTAACCGAACCCATTCCTACATCCTTGAGCCCATCCCGTTGAGTGCGATCCGCACCATTGCCTCCATTCGTCTTAGCTCCCATTCTCTACGCTGCGAGACAGGACGTTGGGGCACTGGCGAGGAGTGTCATCGACTTTGCACCTTATGCCCTCGTCAAGTGCGAGAGAGTGAGTACCACACACTACTTGAGTGCTCAGCTTTTGAGCACATTAGGTCCTCTTTTCCCCATATATTCAGCCATGAGCTCTCCCTACATACCTTCCTCTCCCAACCACGATGTGGACTCTCTATTGCGACGCTCATTTCAGCCATTTTTGAGCATCGAGAGTCACTTATGAACTCCACTCACACCACGTGACATGTTCATTTGGTCCCATAGGTCATATTTGACCTCCCAGGACGATAATAGAACTATCTATCTATCTATCTATCTCATCCATCTGTGACATTAATTAACTATGCATGCCTCGTGATTTTATCACTTGTTACATACCAAAAGCTTACAAAATTGCTAATATGCACTTTTTACCCCACCTCTTCTATGCCCTCTATGTGTGAAGACGTAAGATCACATATTGGAAAGCTATGTGCTCGAGAGGGAGGTGCAAAGCCTAGACTCAAGCTATCGACTTGAGAGGGAGAGATAGACACAAGCAATATGTACAAAGGTTCTTACATATATTTCCTCAAGTTTTAGAGGGATATAGAAGTGAGACTACCAAATCTAGGTTTTCCTTGAGCATGGCAAAGACCAAAAATCATTCGATGTACTCCTATAGATACCATTCCAAAAATAAGGCTTGTAAAGCACTTCTAGTTCTTCATGAATACACCACATTTGGCATACATATTGACCAAAGCAATGCAAACATGATTTTGTTTTTACAAGGCCCCCTATCTAACAATTTCCTCATGGATTTCTTTGCACATGCCAACTTCCTGAATAATTCCACATGCCTTCAAGTGCAAGCATAGGTCATTGCATTTGGACAAAAACCTTGATTTACCAGCACTTCACATTCCTTGGGGGGGCAAAGCTTAAATCGATGCATTCAAAGAGACCCTTCAATTTGACATTGGTTTCAAAGAGCCCTAGACTTTTTTTATCTCACCATGCATATGGTTCCCCAATGTCAACTTCTTGCATAATGGTACATGCTTTCAAGTTGCACGCATAGATCATCACATTTGGAAAGAAGCCTTCCAATGACCAAAAGCTAGAACCCCTTACGTACCCATAGTGGACATATTCTACAATTTTTACAGCCAAGAAGAGATGACGTATTGGACTAGAAGTTCATCGCTGTGAAAGTTCTCTTGTAAGTACATTACACTTGGCATAGGAAGCCCAAAAACATGCATATTTGGGTCCCAAGAAAGATTGTGTGAGGGTAGAAGGGACAAAAAATGATTGGATTCCGAAACTGAATCATGTGCATGCCAAAGATAAGCTAGCTTCCCAAGTAAGGTGTACACCAAAGGCCTTCAAAGAACCCACATACATCCAACCAACAAGATAGATCAGGTTACCAAAAAGCTCACGCAAACACAACCAGGTAATGGGCATTTTTGGATCCCTGAATGCCAATGCACGCCACCAACTTGGTCTAGAGGCCCAAAGCAAGAGAAAACCGCCAAAGTCAAGCAGTGACCAAAGCCACAGGTAATGAAGGTATGGAGGCCCTACAAACAAAATGACATATCCAACAATGATTCCAAATGGGGTACCCAAGCTTTTTCCAACTACGATCACCAACAAGCAAGTTTGGACTCCAAAGATCCATGTCAAAAAATCCAAATCTCAATTCAGACACAAAGAAATCATGGCTAAGCTTGCCACCAAAGCTCTTACGAAAAAACAACTCTTAAATCTATGAGTTAAGCTATGAAGGAGTGATTCTATCTAAGGAAGATAGAAGAGAGACAAAGTCATTCTAATCTATCAAACATAGAAGATCCAGAACATCATTTTTTCTTGGAGACATTAGACGGATGCCTCGCCATCAAAAGCCCATGAGCATATCGCTCATGATCCCCATCTTGCAAAGCATGTTGTCCTAAATGCATATTCTGGGATATCGTGCAATAGGGCCACATTACACAACCATGCATAAGCACTTTATGTTTCAATCCCATGCACATGCACAACCATCTAGCCACCCATAAAACAAGCTAGGTGGGGGGGATGCATTTCAAATGCGGACCCTTAATTTTAAATCTATTAAGGGCATTGTATTTTGCATTAATTTTTACATTTTTGTTGGATTTACTTCTCTATTTTAATGCCAATAGAATATCTGCAAAAAGATCGAGGACTGTGCTATATCTTGATCTACATAGGTGTGTGTACATACAACAATAATTTTTACATTTTTGTTGGATTTACTTCTCTATTTTAATGCCCATAGAATATCTGCAAAAAGGTCGAGGATTATGCTATATATTGATCTACAACACCAAGTTCAAGAGTAGAATATAGGTTAAATAGGCCAAATGCTAGACACATGAATAATCACTCATGAAATAGCTATATGTGGTGTTGAAAAAGGTCCCAATTTACAGGAATACAGGTCAGCTAACAAGTCTAATAGGTTAAAGATCCCCAACATGCTATTTACTTCCAAAATAGGCACAAAAAGGTTACAGGTAAACATGCAACAAGAGATACTATCACAGGGAAAACCAGTAAATGGCTCTGTGGATATACCACTTTAATAAGTACGTTTCATATGGGAATATGCAACAACAGATTATATGAAACGCCATTAATGACCTTCCTTGGTGTAATAGATGATTTGTGCTTCACATTTTTCATATATAACTCTAGGATTGAGTTGCATGTAATTTGCATGTGTTGCATTAAATGCATTAACACGGGCTAGTTGGAAATTCTCACTTGAATTTTCCACCTATCTTTTGCAAGTGGATCCTAAAACGATAAAAATGTTGCAAGACAATTTCTTGCTTTAACATGCAGCCAGGAAAACATTCTATGCTCTAAAGAGCAAAAGAGAGACCATGTAACCCAGCAGCTATCACAACTGGCCAATAAATCCCGAAAAAGTAAATCATAGGTCAATGACATTGAATGACAACACCAACGCAAAGATACTTCTCAACGAGAACTGGGATTTTCTCGTGAGAATAGTCCAACTACCAGTGTCATATGTTTGATTGCATGCATGTAAGCTCATGTCTTCTTTTTCCTACTGTAAGATGCAGGTCAAGTCATCTTCTCACCAATTGTGACCAAGGTGCTATCAACGCCAACATCCAAAACACCTTCAACTGAAGCATCAAAGATAACCACCAATGGTCGATCCTCAAAAACGTTTCCACGCACTCAAGGACGTGTGCGGTCCGAGTGGGGGGGAATGCTTTAAGGTCTAAAAAGGCTGCCAAAGTGTTTTACGAACTACCTCGGAAGCTGCGGCCAAATTTTGGATTTTTATGATGTGGGCCCCACAGCCTCGGCCGATCTGAATTGGTCCTGATAGCCAGATTTAGATAGAATTGAGTCAAGCCAGGGCTAGAATGTTGCCAAACTGTATAAGTTGTCCATATGTCTAGTGTTGGTTAGTTCCACATGCAACATCATGACTTGCCTACATAAGTGAAAATCCGCTCATTTGTAAGAGTCTAGGGAGTTGTGTGAGAGCTAAAGTGAACGCCCTCATCGTTAAACGCTTGCTACAATCGCCATGAGGCTCCAAATTTGATTTCAATTTGACAAGGTTTCTTTGTGTCTTGTGCTCTTTCTTTCCATTGTCATTTTATCAACGTTTGATTAATGATAAGATTAGTTGAGTGATTAGGATTCTAAACTATGTTTAGCATATATAGAGCAATTGGGTTATCTGATCGCTACCAAACTTAGTAGGCTTAGTCTAGAGGCCAAGTCAAACAATTAGAATCCTCTCTTGCTCCATTCCGACTAGTGGAACTCTACTTTAATTCCGAGTTCATAGCTCATGGGTGAGTTCGTAGCCAAAAAGTGATTATAGAAGTTTTGCTTGTCTTCTTAGCATCCTGAGGCTTACACGGGGTTGGGTTAGTGAGCGGGGTAGCTTAGGTTCATCTCGTATGCTCTAAAATAGATAGTCTATCTTAGATCCGCACCACGTGGATGACCTCAACACTGGCAGATTAGTTGCACTATGGTCATATGTCCTTGAGATGGTCTCTTGACACTTGCACCACTACTTCCATGCACTAGTCGGGTCACTAGGTCTTCATAGACATTATGTTTGACAAGTTCTCACTAGGCTACACACTAGCGGAGGTCCGCAAACATTAGCATCATTGTTTGGGAGCATTCACTCTTACAAACACCTGTAGAATTTGAATCCGCATCCGTAGGTCCACAATTACCTAGATTGGTCAAACCAAAAACACATGTTTAGATGTATGGTGCTTCAGGCCAAGATAGTATATAGGAGGAAGATTGTGTAGCTGATCGGCTCTTGGAAGATGTGTACATCCCTGAACCTTTTCCTAAAGATGAATTTGAACCATTAGAATGGAATCAAATTTTTCCCACATTGGATGTATGTACCAATGAAGCAAAATTCTGCTATAAGAATGGCATGCCAATCATAGTGATCAATTGTTTTTGAGGAGTGGCAATAGAAGAAGAAGATGGTGATGCAATAGGTGTACCACAGAGGAATCAATGTGAACAGCATGTACAAGAGATCAAAATACATAATGAAATTTATGAGGATGGTGCAGTTGGATTAGATCCATACATCCTAGTTCAACTTGGCACTAACAAGAGGTCTCAATATGCACTATTGGACTCCATGGCTCATCACAACTCCATGGCAATCAGAATTTTCAAATACATAGATGGAGCTCGACTCATTCTCATAAACGTGACATTAGTGGGTTCTTCTTGAAAGAAGATCCACATGATGGGTTATGCCGACATCCCAATGTCTCTCAATGACATTAAGTGCACTCACAAGTTTCATGTTCTGCCACCACACATAGCCGATATAGAAATCATTCTAGGCAAGCTATGGTAGAACAAATACAAACCTTGCCTAGATTGGGAGAATAACAGAGTAAATTTTAGCAGTGAATCTCACCAATCTTATCTTGAATTCACTCCTAGACACTCATATCACATGCTCAAAAATTTAGAGGAAGAGGACAGTATTCAAGAACAAGAATTAGATTCTTTACTCCCACAAAATTTTGAATCACAAGATGAAGTGGAAATAGAAGACAATGAGGTCATATCTATATTCATAGTGTTCTCATCTATCAAAGCTTCACAAAAGTGGGTACTAAAGAGAGCATCCGTGGAATCAAAGTCAATACTTCCTCCATCAACAAAAACTTCTTCACAACTTACAACTTTGAAAGTGGTATTGAAGCAAGTTTGGTTGCCAAATATCAATGCCAATGTGACATATAGCCAAAGTTTCAATCACCAACTCTTCACAAAGATAGGGCAAAAACTACAACAATGTCACATGTATGGTGCCTAAGGGGGTGCTAGCAAAAAACCCCGAGCAGATTTGGATTCTCAAATCTATCCACAAGTCAACTCGACATTCGAGGAATACATGAGATAAGTATTTCCAGTGAACTTCAAAGCCAACAACACAAAGATCAACCCACAAGAGAAAAGGTGCCAAACAAAACAGTCAAAAGAAGCCCAAAAACACGCATATTTGGGTCCCAAGAAAGATTGTTTGAGCACAGAAGGGACAAAAAATGATTTGGATTCCAAAACAAAATCATGTGCATGTCAAAGATGTCCCAACTTCTCGAGTAATGTGTACACCAAAGGCCTCCAAAGAACCCATGTACATCCAACCAAAAAGAAAGACCTGGGTTGCCAAAAAGCTCATGCAACAACCAGGTAACAGGAAGTTGTGGATCCCTGAATGCCGATGCACACCACCAACTTGGTCTAGAGGCCCAAAGTAGGGGAAAATTTCCAAACCAAGCAACGACCAAATGAGAAACCACATGTAATGAAGGTGTGGGAACCCCTACAAACCACATCCAATACAAAGGTAAGAAAGCTGCAAATGATTGAGCTTAGTACAGTGAAGAAGGAAAACTTGTCTATTAATGATTACTCTAAATGCAAATATGGCTTATGTGGAAATGTTGTTTGAGCAAAGAAAAATTGTGCTAAATCTTAGTGTAACAACATTGTTTCCATGTAGCTCATGGTAAAGTTGTCTCGCTCACGCTTGACAATGTTTTAAAACACGACCTTGAATAGCAAGACCCAATAGGAAAAGGTTTCATATTTAGCTAACTTGGTAGAGGCAATGATATGTTGAGTCCCCTGTTAGGAGCGTCTAAATACTTCCTTGTCCCTTCTCCGTCTCTCGTTTGTTCCTCGTGCTAAATCAATTTTTTTGTAACTCTCAAATCAACACTAAAGCAAGCACGGACATCTTGTGTTAGTAAAGGAGCTAATTTTGTTTGGGAGAGACTATAACATCCTCTCTCTCTCTCTCTCTCTCTCTCTCTCTCTCTCTCTCTCTCTCTCTCTCTCTCTCTCTCTCTCTCTCTCTCTCTCTCCAAATAGAAAATTTTATCTCATGATATTGACACATCGCAAAGAAGGTAAGCAATAGAAGTATCAATAGAAAGAAAAATGTGTGCACTTCTTAGAAATTATGGTAAGCATGAGGACATGAGGCGATGACACGCTAGGATGTTGATGTAGATCCAGAGCCCAAGGTCAATGTTGGTGTTCATGAGACAACCCTGACTGTCACGAGTTCAATGTTGGTGTTCACAATCTGACCCTGGCTATCACAATACATACATTAGCTTGCTAGTTTTCTCTTAGCGCAGCTTGCTAGGATGTTGATGCAGAACTCAAGGTCAATGTGTTGGTGTGTTGATGCCCTTGGTTAGGGTTTTGTCAAGGAGGATGTTATCTGTTTGTAGGACATACATACACACACATACACATGTACATAAATAAGACAGATTTTGCAATGTTCAAGATTTTGCCAAGATGCGTATTGTTAAGATGCATCTCTCTTTTAACAATTCTGCTAAGATGCATCTCTTTCTTAATTGGGATGGGTGAAATTTGTCGAATGCATCTTACCAATTTTCGTCCTTCTGGTCTTTTGGCATCTAGGATGGCTAACTCATAGGTTTTATAGATTTCTGTTCATGGTTCTTTGTCCCTGTATTTTGGTATGCTTTTTTTTTTTTTTGACATTATTGGTCTTCAGCACGATGGGGAAAATTTGCAACGATGGATAGAAATGTGGTGGAGAAAGGTCCATAGTTTTTTTTCATTGTGATTGTTCGATGTGCTCCTTTTTTGAAATGTTGATGTGACATCTTATGTGGATTTGTTTCAGCACAAGAATGTTGCGGATTGGGAAAGGTTAGACCTACCTATGTTTTTGCTATATTTGTGTGTTTTCTCTTGTTCATAGTATTGATGTTGTCTGTTTGTAGGATGAATCTTGCCATGTCTCTTCCTTCTCCTCTTTTGGCACCCAAGAGGGTTGTTTGGTAGGGCTTACATACTTATTTTGTTATCTATTGTTATCCCACTTATCATGGAGAGGCAAGCCATGATGCAAAAATCAATTTTCCAAGCTATGTCAAAGAGGAAGCAGACAACACCAACAATATCAAACCAAGTATGTAGAGAATAGTGAGGGCTAACTTCAGATTTTACCCCATGAAAGTTATTGTTGCTAGTGTAGTATCTTACCAATATAACTGCACTTTATTGCCAGTGTAGGATGTTACCAATGCAATTGAACTTGTAGTTGAGCTCTTATAGCTCCTTACAAATGCACTTCCTTGTCATGTTTTTCTCATTGTAAATTTAAGTACGAGCTAGACCTTGCAACATCCTCATTAACATCATGGCCACCCAATTGTGGGGGTAGAACTTGATCTAGATGCGTGCTTCCACACACCCCAACCCCACCCATACATAAGGGCATGCATTGACATTTTTATCAATGTTTTGGAGAAGAATTAGTGCAACAAAAAGCTAGTGGACAAAAAAAAGAAATAACAAAATATTAACTTGACATGTTACTCAATATGAGCTTCAGCCTTCCATAGTAACATAAGGTAACCTCCAAAAATATACAATGAGAAAAACATAACAAGGAAGTGCAGTTGCAACAAGGATCTGTACGATCTCAACTTAAGTGTGATATATCTGGTTCCCTTAATTGTAGCATAGGCCTCAACTCGAGAAAATTCTATACAACCTTTGTTTGAATTATTTTCAAAAGTAGACTCAGTCATGGTCCCAATCAAGATAAACATTGTATTAGTGTTGCCAAATTTTTCCCAAGACTACTTGAGTGGAGAAGAATTTTGTGGGAAATACATGAAACCTGTGAGGGCATGGAATCCCATTCACGTGCTTTTCTATGTCCACATATCCCAAAGTGGAGACCAATTCCTTGAAAGGCTAAGGGAGTTCTAATGTGTTCTTGTGTCTACTAATGCATACTTAGGGTAATTATACTTAGATAGGCTTTACAAGGATATAAGGATCTAAATCCTTATCTTCTTCCTCAATTTTGTTGAAGAAGCATCTTGATTGATCAATGATGTAAGCAAGGCTTTTTGACCCATCTTGTGTCCATATTTTCCCTTGAAAGTTGTCCTTTTAGGAAAGCTTTCCCTTTCCTTTTCCCTTTTCCTTGAATCTCCTTGCATGTGCCAATTTTTTATGTGAAAAATCAGAGAAGTTGTCCTCTCTTACCCGCCTTAGCAATATTTTTATTGTTTTCTCAGGTCAAGCTACGTCAAAGGTACTGCTCTGCTCATAATCCCCCTCTTGATTTTTATGGTTATCTAGAGAGTTGTAGAAGATATCCTCTTCCTCTGCAAAATCTTGTTCTACACCTTGGATCAAGATCTTGTCCTTGATTCTAAGAACTTGGATGGATCCTTCTAGCTCCTAGGTTTCTTCTTGATTTGCTTCCCCAAGAGTTTTCTCAATGGATTCTTCAAGAGCTAAGTCCTGGAAGGTTTTGATCATCTTGATTTGATTCCCCTAGAGGTTTCTCAATGGATTCTACAAGATCTAACTTCTGGAAGTCAGTACAGTAGCATACACATTTTTGTTATAGGACTCTGTGAGATTTTGTATATTATGTGCATATCAACAATGGTGAGGATCTATAAAATTTTATTTAGGAAGCTCAAAGTCAACTTTTGGGAAAGGTCTTGGAAGATTGTCCTCTATCTTTGGCCATCATTTCTACGACAGTGCTACTACTCTAGGTTGACATGGTTGCTTCAATCACCAAGCTAGAGCAAGCTTTGATGCTGGTTCTCATCTCATATTATTCTCTTTGCAAGATTTCTTTTTCTAAGACACCACACATCCAAAGGTATCTCTCTTTATTGACCCATGATGGTGTCTCATCCTCCACGTTTGTGGCTATTCAAAACCCTCTACAAGGGTCCTTGCATCGTCCTTATATGAATTATCTTTGAGATTTATCCTTGTGGTAGAACCCTCTTGCCATAGGTATAGGTAATCACAGCCCTAGTATTGGATAGCCTATAAATAGCCTTCCCAAGGTCAAATCATACGATTGGCTTCTTTCTAAAGCCCACTATAGCAAAGGCATACTCCATGTTACACAATTTTGCTATTACTGGCTTTAGGAGCTCTAGTAATTTCTCAGTGTATCCGTCTACCAATTGTAGCTTCAAGCGTGTCTTTTGGATGGATGGTCTTCCCCACTACTCCCATATTTGTTTTGTAGCTATCGCCACTCTTGCACCACTATCTAGTATGGAGAGAGTCTTCATGCCCGTGTATTCCACTAGGATATCGGCACTCTTGCACCACTATCTAGTATGGAGAGAGTCTTCATGCCCGTGTATTCCACTAGGATTGTAGTGTTTCCATTTTCTTCCTCACATTAGTCTCCTACTTTGTTGATGGGAATAGGCTTCATGCTAGGGTTTGTCATTGCTCTCAACAACCTCCTTGGTCATGGCCGATACATCACACTCTATCCCCATCTTCTTGAGACATCTCCCAATGTCCATCCTTAATATGAATTTACCTTTAGCATATCTGCCAATGGTATTGTGCATTTGATATGCATAGACATAGTCTTGTGAAGGTTTCTAGTATTGGGGGTATTGTCCTCTCGTGTGATGAGAGTTTTTTTTATCGTAGAAGAATTTTCCATTCCTCACAATTTTTCTTACCTTGCATCCCTGTACAAGAATATCAACCCAAGGTTCATTGGCTCTTTGTCTGCAATGAACTCTCTTAGAGGAGCCCATTCAAAAGTTTGGCTCCCATCTCGTGCACCTCGTACTTATTTCTAGCTCATAGGCCCACATTTCCTCTACTTATTGTATGGTGTTCAAAGGCCCTGGTGTAGTGTTTTTAACCATAATTGGAAGCTCGATTAGGGTCCTCAAGAGCTATCATCTCTTCTTGTAGTCGTTTGGTATCTTCCAAAACTTTGAGCCCTGCATTTTCTTCTTTTTGTTCCCTAGATCTAGTGGATTGGTGATTGGAGGTGGCTTCATGATTGCTTGTGTAACTTCTATGAGTTATCTTCAACCTTCTAATCTCAAGTGAGGGATATGGGTATCTCTTTTCAAGTTTGTCCTGGCTTCAACCTCGCCTTAAAATCTAGTAAGGTTGCAGTTGATGTTCTTGATTCAATCTCGGAACGGGTTTTTATACGAGTTTCTAGAGCTTTTACTTGCCTCCACTAGTAGAATCGTCTCCTTCTCCTGGCTTAGCTTTCTCCTAGCTCGGCGTTCTCACCACGAGTCTTGTTGACTTCTAGTCTTCTCACTAGGAGCTACTCTACTTGCTTATCGCTTTCTCGATCATCTTTTTTTTTCTTTTAAGCCTGTGCTTGTGTGACTATGTTGAGTGGGATGGTAGCCTCACTTTTTGATGTGTTTGAGATATTATGACCTCAACCATGTTCATTGGCTTTCAGTTTGTCTAGATAGTTTGGGCACTCGATAAAAATGTTATTTTCTCCATAGTCTATGCAAAACGCTCCTAGTGGTATGGTGTTTTTGAGTGGGAAATCTCTCGTGTAATTTAGCTCCCTAGCTTTTGAAGTATGGGCCTATGGCTCTGGGCATGGGTGGTCTTGGCCTCTTATCTTGGATCAAATCCTATCTCATCTCTTGCCTCATCTATGGTCTACCCACTCCGACACTAGCTATGAACATGAAACTTCATTTTATGGTCCATGGTGTATGCTTCCTTATATGGAGTGATTGATGCAGGCAATCTAGGTTGATTAGACATTTGGTGGGGATCAATACTCTTGCAAGTCTTCTCTATGTAGGAAGATACTTTCTTACTATAAGGGGTGTTTGGAACCAAGGCTAGCTCATTCTCTTAATTGGTCTAAATGTATCGAACCACAACGCTTGAGTTTTTGGCATCCTCCCAATGCCCTTGCCATGCTCATTAACTGCTTGATGACCTTGATTTATTCATGATTCAAAAAAGGATTTTTGTGCTTTGTTTGTAATTTTGACTGATTTTCTTGGTGATTGGACATACAAATCACACGGTCATGATGTGCATCACTGTCTAAACAATAGTGCTATGGCAATTTCTTTGACTCGTGACTTTTTCACCTCATAATGTAAATCAACGATGTACACCATCATATTTGAAATTGGGATTTTTTTCCTTTTGATCTTCGTTAGTTGAGGAGCTTGGTGCGGAGACTTCCTTGATCAGTTCATATATGTGATAGGGTCTGTCCATCATGCTGGGGATCACCTCTCGATTTGTTTGTTAGTCTGTTTCTAATTTTCTTGATGTGTTTGTAATAACCATGATGTTAGAAGGGCTTACCTTTCTATCCATGTGCTCAGTGTGCTCGCATGAATGTATAGATATAATAGAAGCTCGGCCTCAAAAATCTCCACCCCTCCCTCCCTCCCCCCCCCCCCCCCCCCCGCTCTCTCTCTCTCCCCTCTCTCTCTCTCTCTCTCTCTCTCTCTCTCTCTTTCTCTCTCTCTCTCTCTCTCTCTCTCTCTCTCTCTCTTTCTTCTCTCTCTCTCTCTCTCTCTCTCTCTCTCTCTCTCTCTCTCTCTCTCTCTCTCTCTCTCTCTCTCTCTCTCTCTCTCTCTCTCGCTCTCTCTCTCGTTATCCTTCTAGAGATAATTGGTCTCTCTATCCTATTTACCATAATGAAACCCTCGGGTATACTTTAACCCTTGGCAATTATTGACTTTCAAAATCTACCAACTGTACGTAGTATACCTTGCTCTCCTAATAAAAAATGCTAGTAGTATGCTCCACCACATGGGTTACATGCATGAACTGCTACTTAGAGTAAAGAGCCTTGTGGTTACTTTTTTCATTATTGGTTTGTACAAAAGGATTTAACCAATATTATGTGACTTTGGTCGACGTGAGTGCCTTGATTATTATGATGATCTGGAAGTGGGTGATGCATTTTCCCCCCCCCCTTTCTGACACGCTCTATTTTGGGATGGTGGAAGCATGTACGCCACTCTGTACTTGGGGGAATCGGTGGTGATTAAAGACACTGCTGCTGCCGTGTGATCCTTTCCCGGATATAGGCCTGATAAGCAGGATTCGAGGAGATTACGGTGCTATATAAGGTGAGCTACAAGCTCACTTGGTTTTCATTCTGCAAGTGTGTGCGTGTTCTCTCATTGTGTGTATACTCTATATTGGTCTGGTCATCGTACAAAGCTACACTTGAGGGTCTACAAAGCATGGACCCTAGCAAGAAAAACGTGGTGGATACTACTGAGGTAAGGAGGAAATAATTTTTTTGCTTCATTTTTTATACTATTTCGGGTAAGGCATGATATGTTCTCCCAAGGGGAGGGAATTTGGACTTATTGCTACAGCAAGTGCTGGTGGTATTGCAAATGAATTTAATGAAGCTTGTAAGTTTAGGAATTGAGGGGGTTATTCTCGTACTACTTCTCTTTGGGTTCTTTTCTGATAAAAAGTGTTGCATGGATTCGTTTGGTTGGGGTTTTGGCTTGCCAACCGATCTGGTACCAACTGGCTACTGCTTTATGCAGCCCTATGTAGGGAAGTTTTTGCTGGTCTCGGGTGATACTAAGAGTTAGTATCCGCTAAATTGCATACTATTTATACGGGTGTTATGATTGCCTTTAGTATCCGCTAGCTTGTATACTATATATACAGGTGGTATGTATACATGTGTTATGCATACAGGTGTTATGATTGCATACTATGTATACAGGTAGTTCTGGATGTATTAAGACAGTTGGAGCCATTGGTATTGATGACAAAATGGTAGTAATGATCAGCAATAGCTTCTCTTACTGCTCCTGTTTTTGGGGTTTTAGTTAATGCTTGACTTGCTGATCAAGGCATTGACAAATGACGATTAAAAATCTTAATGATGCTCATCTGGTACTGGTCTTCTCAGACATCTGAAGGTAAGTATACTAGCTGGTCTTTGGCGACAGCTAGCTTGCATAATATAATTATTATTTTTGAACCATTTGGCTTGCCTGTATCTTAATGGGGTAGTCTCCCCCACCTTCTTTGCTGGAAGATGAAAACATAATACTATACCTGCTCTGGAGGAGATTTTATGAACTGGAGTATTGAGGTAAGGCCTTTTTTTCATGGCTAGGATAGATGTTACATATGTGAACAAGTACTGGTTCTGGTCTTTTTTGGCCATTGGAAGGTAAGTGTATTTGCTGGTCTCGGGTGGAAACTAGCTTTTAGAATTGGAGTATTTTTTTTGAATCGGATTGCTTGCATATCTCTTGATATGGTGGTGTTGTTCCCCCACCTTCTTTGCTGGGATGAGTAAACATGATACTGTACCTGCTCATAAGTGCATTCTACAAGCAAGAATATTGGGGGTAGATTTTCTTGGCCTGGCTATAAATAGATTAGCTAGATGTTTCATATAAACACAGGTTTGCATTTCAAAACATTGGTTCCAATTGGTGGCACCAATTATTGACCCAGATCAAGGTGGATTTTCGGTATGAATATAGGGCAATGAAATATGGGAAACTCTTTGTACGTGATGGTTTCTTACAGTTGCTGCTCTTTTACCATAATCAAACATTTTTAGCTGTAGCTTCATTTGAAAATAATGCTGTATCTGGGACTGTGATATAGTATTCGCCCTGAATTTTGGTCGGGCTCGACCATATAACCAGTGATTTTAGGAGGCTATTAATCGCTTGTGTGCAGTCTCTTCTCCTCTTTATGGTATATAGGAGATGTTGTTACTGATTCTGTTTCACACTTACTTCTCCTTTATATGGTATATATAATGTAATTGTTTGAGTGGGACTTGTTTATTGCAGTTACTCTTACCTACTGCTTGGTTTACCAACAACTAAACTATCCAGCTGGTGCTTCATATGCGGATGATGCTACAACTGGGACTATTGTGTTATATTCATCTCGGTCTTAGGTATGGTTATTGGAGATATAATTTCTTTTACTACTTTTTTGTTGAGAAAAATAGTTATGTTGCATGTATACATTTGGTCGAGGCTTGCCTTGCCATTGCTAGATACCGGCAAGAATCTCTTACTGATGCTCCTCCAGTTCTGGCTTTTTCGGCCATGCAAGTTTGACTACAAACTGGAGTATTTGGGAAAATACTTCTGGCTTGGAGGTGAGTATTACAATTTCTCTTACATGTTACTCGGTTTACCAGCAGTAATTATGTAGAGCTGGGATTTATTTTGTCAATGATGCTATATCTGGGACTGATATACAGTTTCCAGGCCCCGAATTTGTTTGCGTGTGACCATATATCCGGTCATTATCTGTTGGTATAAACCACCTATGGGCTTTCTCTTATCCTCTGTATGGTATATAGGACTATTGCAAAGTATTCGGCCCAGGATATAGTGTGGGTTGACCTTATATCTGGTCTTTTTTGTTGGTATCAACTGGCTTTCCACTTCTCCTCTGTATAAATTGTATAAACCTTTTATCTACTTGGATATGGTTGGGAAGATGATGGGCTTTCCACTGGTTTATCTGGTATGGAATAATGAGTGATTGGTTCTAATGGTGTTTGCAGAACAGGTGGGTAATGGGCTCACACTATTGATCGAAAAAGTATCTCTTCTAGTGCTTGTCCTTGAAATATTCTCTAAATTCCGTTTGCTTTTATGTTCGCTCTTCATCTGGGTTGTATGGGCTCCTTTATCGGCCTAGACTTGGATCTCACATAAATTTAACCCAATTGGCTATTCGGTGGTAATTACCTGGAGGAAGATATTAACTAAAAAACTCTTTTATTCTGCAGAACAAAGAAAGGTTTACATAGAACTTATTGGTGCTCAGGCCACCGCAAAAACCACGCCACAAAAGTTTCCACCGTGAATCAAACAAAGAGTAATCAAGGTAATACCAAGCGAGCTGGTTTCTAAAGCACGAGATGCCAAGAGGAGGAAAAGAATGAGGGAGATGGAAAAGAAAGAGGTAGCTACGAAGGAAGCACAAAGAGTGCAAGAAGAGCAAAGAAGATAGAGAGAGCAAGAGGAATGGTAGAGAGCCGAGACCAAGAGAGAGCATTTGGCAAACTTACAAGCATGAGCAGAGGCAAAGAGAAAGGCGGCAGAGGATAGAGCTCAAGCCACCCAACAAGCAAAGGCTGGGAGCTCAAGGCCTTCAAAAATACCTCAAAGAGCCAAGCAATGTGCAAAGACAAAAAAGGACAAGGTGGCACCTGAAGAACAACATGCCCAAGAAGAGGAGAGGAGGAAAAAGTATAAAGATGATCCTCCTCAAGGGCTAGGCAGGTGGCTCCTGCACCACCACCAATAGCGCAAAAAAGCAGAGATGGAAGCCATGCGCAATTGCTTTGCGGGAGATTAGAAAATATCAAAAGAGCACTGAGCAGTGAGCCAATCATACCCAAAGCAGCCTTCTCTCAAGTGGTAAGAGAGATAATGGACGAATATAGCGACTCTGCTACACGTATACAACGTGTAGTTTTACTGGCCCTATAGGATGCCGCCGAAGACATTTTGGTGCAGCTGCTTCAGGATGGCGTTTTGCGTATGGTGCATGCTAAGCGTGTAACATTGAAAAATACGGATGTAGCTTTAGCAATCAATTTACGAAATAAAGGATGCCTTTATCAAAAATAGTTTATCCCATGTACTCTCTCTTAATGAGATTTGTAATCTTTTCATATAATGTCAAATGTCCAATTTCTACCATTCCCTGGAATTGTTCAACTTGATTTTGTACATTGTTTTTTATAAGTATTTGAATTGTTGGGTATGTTAACTTTAAATTGACCATCATGGCACACGGTTCATCCAGTGGTGTCGACATGCATAGAACCTCGAACATGCAGCCACCCGTCGATCGGGGGGCACATCTTAGTGATTCTTTTGCGAAACAGGGAGATGGGGGGGCGTACGGGGTCAACCAAACCAAATATGACCACGGTGGTGCTTGATGGGGTTGGACGGGGCACAAAAATCCCCTGTGTGCCACGGCGCGCTGGGAGAAGATCCAAAAATGTTGGATCTGCTCCTTGTACACTATGGCGCACAGGGGATTTTTGTGCCCCGTTCGACCCCGCCAGGTGCCACCGTGGTTATATTTGGTCCGGTTGACCCCGTACGCCCCCCTCGTCGCCTCCTTTCGCAAAAGAATCACCGAGATTTTCCCCCCGGCCGACGGGTGGCTGCATGTTCAAGGTTCTGTGTATGTATTGCAGAAATGAAATTTATTGGACAATATGAATCTGGAAAAAAACAAGTACCCAATGTTGACAAAGATTGTTGACAAAACAATTATTCTGTATTGATTTGGATATTGCATCATGGTCGATTAGTTTTACTACAAACTACATATGTGGGTATGGGTTGAATGGCTGACTTGACGCCAAGGGATTTTACAATTTCCTCTAGGTTTGTGAGCCCTTGACTTAGGCTCAAGGCATAGTGGGAGAGGACAGAGCCTGAGTGCTTGCCTGTAAAGGCGTACAATGCTGCCTCTCTGTCCACCAATATACATTTGTGAGCGTTTAGGGTGAGGGAATCTTTAGCGAGTATGGCACTTAATGCTTTGCACTTTAGCAGCTCTGCAAAACCATTCTTGGAGAAGTGAGAAGCTCTAAGAATCGATGGCCCCAGATGGCTCAGGTAGTGCCAAAGCGAGTTATCCCTACCCATGGGCACGTTGCGTGAACCTCCAGTACGCATTGCAAACTTATCAACATGGTATGCTGTTTGCAAAGCATTTTAATTGACTTTAACACTTGAAGTAAGGAATAATAGACAATCTACTAGGTTAAGATTTGTTTACCTCAATTTCCTCATCCTTCTCTTCAATATTTCTCCTTGTAAGATCAATGCTAGATTGATCATCTCTACCAATCACGATTAGTGGTTTGTGTGGATGAAAAGCGTTTTTCGGTACGCTTTCGTAGAAAGAGGCACATGATTTGATTTCCACAAGTGTACTTTCTACTGTTTGCACCAACTTCTGTTCGTTTTCATTGGGGAGGAAAGAGAGGCTTGCTGGGAGACCTTGGTCTTCAAAGTCAATTTGGAAATTGACTTTCTCTTCCTTTCCATTGGGATCCTTCATGCCCGCATAGATAGCAAGCACTGCGAGCGACTCATCTTCTCTGAGTCCTAATGTTTTGGCAATGTCGTCAAGGAATAGAAAGTGACAATCATTGACCACCACTCCATGCAAATTCAGAATTTGGAGGTCTGGGACCTCTTCCAGCACCTCATCTCCCTCTATCATCCGATCTTCCTCCTTTGTGGAGCTGGGATCTTGCAAGAGGACGAGTGCCATAGATGCTTCAGTCTGCTCATCAAACTCTTTGATAACTTCATTTCATTCCTCCACAATGGTCACAGGTGGTCTTTTGTTGACCTTTTCCTTTGATTTTCCATTATACATGTCTTCAAGCACAAGTAAGACCAGAACCATGTCCCAAGATATGAATTGGGTGCCCATGTACCCCTAGCCCAAATCTATGAGATCATCTTCATCCCTTGTCCTGTAGTCCCGTTCCATGAGGCCTTTAATAAACCTCAACAAGCAAAAGCAAAAGTTTTTGTCAACCACGCCGTGTCAGATCCCTCAAAGATTATGGCATATTCTTCCATGTGCTGTGCCATGTAGTCAAGAAAGCTTTTGAATGCCTCTACATGAAGGGTTGCAGTGGCCTGCATGTCAATTGTCCCCTCAAACACACTGAGTAGTTCTTGTGCTCGATTTGCAAGTCCTACCTTTTCTAATTGTGTGAGATCAGTAGACGTTTCCATGGGTTCGTTCGTGAAGAAGATGCGAAGAGAGCTTAGAGCTAGAGTTTTGTGAATGTGAGAAATGAAGTTTAAAACCTAGAAAGTCACTTATATACCCAAAGTCACTTTTTAAATAGCACTTAAAATTAATGTCAAAATAACTTAAAACTATAATTTTAAACAAAATCACGCAACAACTAATTGAAAGACACCAACATTGAAAACATTTGTGCTCCACATCAAAGAAACTACACGTTTGAATCAAAAACTTGAGCAAGTTGAGAATAAACAAGTATGCACAGAAACAAGATTCAAAAGGCCGTATGTATTAATGGGAGCAAAATCTCTGTCAGTTACGAAATTTTACAATTATACATCGCAAAAACGGAACGTTTTCACACAGAAAGCTCTTCTCTTTTCTGGAGCGAACGACCTTTTCATTGATTACAAAGAGATATTGCTTGGGCAAGGTATACTTGAGGTTTACCCGCAAAGGTGATTGAGGTGCCAATCATTATTCACTGTAATGTGGTGCACCGCATCGTCGTGGAGGCATATTTGCAAGTTAATTGATTCTCTCGCAGCAACAACAGAGTCTAGTGCCTCCCATTTCCCCATCGTCAACTTCCATCTTCTATAGGGAAAGACCATCGATAAGATTTGCTTCACAATATGGTATCTGAACACCACATTGTCAGCTACTACAGAGCACTTGATTCTATCTCCTAGTGGTTGACCACCTTAGTTTCCCATCCAACTGCAAGGAATCCATTGATCGCAAATCCCCCTTGCAAGTCCACATTGTTGGTGTCCTGTGAACACTCTGAAGTCGAAATATGAACACAAACACATGAAGAGACATAAGCCATGTTATCGTGGCTTTGTGGGAACCATAGGTGCACTTCATTACTGCTTGCACATCCACCTCAATTCTCCTTTTGGTTATTGTGATCAAGGCACTGTCTAGCTTATGCCATTCCAAACTCTCTAAGTTTGGCGAGTGAACAGGGAAAAGATTACCATACCCATTTCTCCTAGGTGTGACATGATTATAAAAAAAAATTCATGTGAGGCAAGCTCTGAGGATGGATAACCATCATAGAGAAACTTGCCAAGCTCAGTGTGGATGGCCTCAAAAGTTCTTATAAAGGACTCTATTGGCTCTCACTCAACAAAATCAGATGGAAAAACATTTGCAAACATGAAGAAGCAATGAAAAATTTACAGCCATCAAAAGCAACACACAAGACAAAAGTACCAAATAGACGACCGAAAAACTTGAAAGAGGAGTAAGATTACAATTTGTAGGGAACCTCGATGGAGCCACTGCTGTCTCTAGCTTCAGTTGTGAAGCAACATACAAATGATGCACCTTTGCAAGCCTCTTGCCGTCTTGTGTTTGATGGAACTCCATGATTCTTCCCTTCCAATGGTGTTTAAGAAGCCATGTATCTCCTTGAGACATTGTGTGCACCTCTTGAGTTGGGCTGCGTTGTCACGCACATCATTTATTTAAACTCCATCATCACCGAATATCCATTGTCGTCTTGTAAATTGCTGCATAAAATGGAGTCAATGACACTTGCAGGTCATCGAGTACCTGATGATGCCATGGGAAATAGTGGCACAACCTGCAGACAAACACTATGATTAGACATTGCACATCCATGTTCTCAGTTGTATAAAGAGCAAGATTCTTGATGGTACACAAAGGTGAAGGATGCCACTTATTGCTATATTGATCCACCTGCTTGTTGGCTTAATGGGGAAGATAATGTTGCAAATCTTGAGAGGGTAGTAGAATCTCTCTAGAGAGCTTAATGGAGAACGAGCAAGAAACCTGTTGAGGAAAGAAAGAGGGATGATCTAGCAGAAGGATATGTTGAAGATGTTCAGCTTTAGCTAGAGGTGTTTAGTGAGGCCCATGGAGAAATGGAGAACTTAGCTTGAGGAGAATGCAACCCTCAAGAATGCAGTAAGCTTGAGGAGGGAAAGGAGGTTCAAACTTCTGTTGCAGAGCTTTTGGGAGGGAAAATTGAAAGGAAGGAAAGAGAAGCAACTTGCAAGGTGAAGTGAAGAGAAGTGGGAGGTGGTACAATAGAGAGAGAGGAAGGGAATGATCATCACATTTTTGGAGGGAACCCCTTTTAAGAGAGAGGGGGGAGAAACTGGCAGCCATTAGAGAGAGAGAGGATTGGTTTTTACTCAACTATTTAGAGAAAAGTTTAGTTTTTTGAATTTATAAGAGATTTTCTCTTTATGTTTTATAAAAGAGTTTGACCACTTACTTTTAGGCCCTGCCATACCCACCATTTCAGTCCACATGGAATCCACCCATTTGCCCCTTCCATAATCTCCTTTTTAATTCCATGGCAAGTAAAGAGGCCCGCTTAGACCCCATTCCCTTCTTAATGCCAATACTCTAAGAAAAAATTGGAACTGAAACCATCCTCCCCTGGGAAGCTGCCTCGGGGGAGTGCCCTGAGGGCCTCATGTAGCTCCTCCACTTGGAGAGGCATCTCAAGTGTGTGACACACATCTCCTCAGTAGCTAGGTAAGGCATTTATACCCAACCTGCTATCTGCATGCATCCTGACACTTTTTCTGACGCTCAACTGAAAGCAACTCTCGATAAAAGCCAGTAGAAACTGCATGTTTATCCTCAGACTCTGTGGCTACTGATTGATCAAGTCTCCTCAATTTGCAAACACTGGTGTGCACATGGCGAGGCATAGTGTCAAAAAACTCACCAATAACTTTGTAACCCACCTAGATCCATTGAGAGGCTTGGCGACTCGCTCCTCAATGGTGATCACCTCCTATTGGGCCTACTGTATTTGCTCCTCCATCCAAGGACTATTGAGATGATTCTCCTCCATCTGATGTAGGGAAGCAATGCCTTGTGTTTCTCCTCCTCCTTGGCTTCAATGAAATGAGCTATAGAATCTTGTAAAAAAGAAACAACTAAGCTAGCAAGTCCATTGGCCACTTTACTAGCTGGGATGACCTATGTGCTCAAACTCTCTGTCTAAAGCACCACCACCTGCTCTCTAAGCTTTGTATCCAGTAAAATCCTCCCTGGGATGTGTAGTAAGGTACTCCCTCTACCAAAGTAAGAATCACAGGTGCATGATTTGAAAAGCTGGTCCCTGCCAAAATGCCTTCAAATCCTCCACTGTCACAAATGTGGTCGTTGGGATAGAATCAATCTATCCAAGATAGATTCACAACCCCAACTCTATAACCAGAACAAGGTAGCACAAAGCCTTCATGCTGCCAAACACCTAAAATCTGCAAGGTCATACATAAGCGCTTGAGGCTTCCAAATTAGCTCCGTGCATAGTAGCACGACTGCCTCCGATCCTATCCAAGGGGTCCTCCAAGACGTCGAAGTCCCCCCCATCACACCACTGCTCAGCATGGGGAAAAGACTCCACAATGTGTGACCAAAATGCAGTCCATGCACTCGCATTGTTAGGTGCATAGACATTCAGGAAGCCAATGAGGTTACCGTGAACCTGCATAGTAATCCACTAGGCCCTACCTAGCACAATGATACATCTGTCCACAATGGTTGTACATACGCCTCCCTGGATGCCTTCAAGCCCAAAACCAGCTGACCAGTCTCATAGAAACCATGCAAAATCTGACCACAATGCCAAATGTGGCTCTCACAAATATGATGCTCCTATAGCATACGCACATCAGTCATACCGCCCACTAGGCATATCTAAAGCTCTTGATGCAAGCAATCCCTCTGACACTAAAAATGGGATCCACGTAATCCCTTCATATTCCATGAGACAATCCTCATGGGATCAATGACAAAATCAATGTTGCAATAGCAACCAACCTTGCTATCTTTGAGGGATGCTTGTATGGAGAGTAATCCGCATTCAAGTGACTCCGAGATAGGTGTGATTGTAGTGACTGTCCAACCCAACCCCAAGAAGAGCGTGCAGTCCTTAGGGCTACCTTCTCTGTCCAGGAGTCCTTATGTACATACACATAAAAGGGTGTACTCTGTGTGTCATAAAAAAAGTGTACGTAAATGTGCCTATTGTTACCATACATATGTGGTAGTGATGTGTGTGAACACACTTAGGACCGTTGAGGTCTTTTTTCCCTCACTAGGAGGTTTTTTCCCTTGTGCATTGTATATACACCCATCACTCTAGGGCTAACTCATATATCCATTGCACACTAAGTATTACTATTCTTTGTTGTGTGACTTGAGCTTCTTCATCTTCTCCAAGGTGTGTGTGTTTCCTTGCAATTAGTATCAGAGTAGGTCTCGTCCTCTCAGGTATAGTCACCAGCATCATAAGCACACGCTTGCTCACTTTGTCAAATTTGGGTGAGCTTTGGTGAGTGTGAGCAGGTTGACAAAGACTTCGAGTGTGCTCGTAGATCTCAATCTGTTGGAATTTTCCATTCGGGCTCATTTCGGCCTGTTTCCACTACATGCAGTGTTGTGTAGGCAATTGTGCAGAATTTCTATCAGTGCCGTTTTCTACATAACAAGTCCCTTACAAATTCTTTGGGTTGTGATATATAGCACACGTCCCACTTCATTTCTCCTCTTTTCGGCACTTTTCACATCAAGTGCATGCATTCACCATGGCTAACAACAACACATATGTGTTCAAGATGTGGATGGGGAAAATTACCCAATGTGGTCTTACATGATGCAACATGTTCTTGTGTCAAAGGGCGGTTGGAATATTGTGTAGTCTGAGGATACATGCAATGTTGAGGATGTTGCAGGTTTTGGTGGCAGGATGGATGTTGCTAGAGATGTTTTGCCTATAGCTGAGCAGGCTCATTGGGATGTGAGATATGCGCAAGTTCATGCATTGATTGCATTATCTATTAAGTGCACTACTAATCCTCACATTTGTTCAACTAAATCTGCAAAATAGGCTTGGGATATTGTGGCTGGTCTTTATGCAAGTCGCCAATGAGGCTAAAATTGCATTGTTGCATAAAGAGCTAGAGCCAAAAATTATGCATGAGGAAGATGAAACGGAGACTTTCTTTGCTTGTATCAAGGATATTAATGAGCATCATTTCTAATAGTTCCCTTGTGGAGACTATTCTTGATGCTTTTCCAGATTCTTACCAAACTTTATGGTAGTACTTGGAGACTTATGACCCAAGGAAATCCTAAAGTTGTCAAGTTTAATGCATTATACACATTGCTATTGCAAGAGTCACTTTCAAGGAAAAAAAAGGGCTAAACAGGGTGCATTTCAAGAGGCCTTTATTGCTGCTCAAAGAAAAAGTAGTAATAGCAATGTAGCCACTTATCATGGTCCTTCAGAGAGTGGAAAATCACTTGTTTCCAATGCTTCTACTGGCAGCACCTTGTCTAGGAATTCTGGTGAAAAGGACAAAAAAAAGATGCGTTTCCATTATTGTAAAGCTAATGATCACTTGATGAAGTAGTGTCCTAAGTGGAAGGCGAAGGAGGCTAAGAAGAAAGAGACTGGTTCCACTACAAGTGCAACTATTGTGTGAAAGGAGATTGTGATGCTAAAGTAGATGTAGAATGGGCTTTTATTGCATATGCACTTATGATCCTTCTATCCATGGTGCATGTATGTCAATTGTTGTAGATACTCATGTGTGGTACTTTGATAGTGGTGCTACAAAGCACATTACCTCTCATCGTGACTTGTTTACCTCTCTCAAGGATGTCCCTCATGGAAATTAAGTCACTTGTGCCGACAATGCCTCTTATTCGATCAAGGGAGTTGGAAAGATTGTGTTGATTGCTGCGAATGGAAGTTCTTTCACACTTGTTGATGCACTTTATGTACCAAGGATAAATAAGAACCTTTTGTTTGTATATGCACTTTCTAGACTTGGCCTTGTTGTCAAATTTGTGGATGACAGATGTACAGTTCATGATCTCAACTTTGGTGATGAAATTGCATCTGGCATTTTTATACCGTGGGCTATAGAAGATCACTTTGAATGACAAGTGTGGGTAAGATTTTGCAATTGCAGTTGTGGATTCAAAGGCTATTTGAGATGCAAAACTTTGGCATGCACATTTTGGGCATATGAATTTATCTAGTTTGTTGCATTTGCAGAAATCAAAGATGGTTGCTTAAGCTAGCATTCTTGCGAAGCATGAAGCTGCTTTAAAAAGGACCTTGCCTCCAAATACCCTTTAGGGGCACATTCCCACCGCCAACATTCAAAGATTTTTTTCAAGTACTTTGAACCTCGAGCAAGTCAAAGCCTCGATCATAGAGGGCAATTCACTTTCATAGTGAAGAGCTACTTCACACAAGCAAAGCAAAGGATAACTGCCGGACTTCAAAGTTTCCAAATGGATTTTGACTTTGAGATTCAAGCAAAGGCAAAGTCACCACTACCTAGTGGAGGGTGACTTCACGTCCGAGTGAAGAGATACTCCGCATAGGAAATCAGGAAAAATTCTCTTTCTCTCTCTCTAAGATTTCTTCAAAACCCACTTTGGCATGTCCGGAGTTATGGTCTACGGAGCACATAGAGTGGGTAAACAAGGAGCTCCTCGCTTGGGAGAATGGCCAATTGTATGTACCATGCCGGATGAGACCAAACGAAAGATTATCCTTGATAATAGTTGGATCTATTTGAGGGATATAAAATGTTTTGTATGTGAAGATCGCACTATTAAGCAACAAAATATGCGTCGCAAGGCATATGAGAAAAACAATAAGAAAAACAAGGAGATCTCTCACAAAGAAAATGTGCCCAAGGAGGAGGCAAGTCCCTAGAGCAAATAGGGATGCGTGACCTATGAGACCGAATTACAATTGAAAATATACCCATGGAATGAGGGGGTTGGCATTGATGAACTAACAAGCAAAGCCGATGTTGTACTTCTTGTTGAAACTTGGAGCATGATACACAAAGGATTAACGGCTTGGAGGATTACAATGTAGTTTCATTGATGCGGTCAAAGAATCTCAAGCAGCGAAGAGGGCAAGGAGGGGTAGCATGTATGGTTAAGAAAGGATTGGAAGATTTTGTATCAATTGTGAAAGATGACAAGTACAAATGTTACATGTATGGCTGAAAATTATGACACCAAAAAAGAGCACCCATTTTTGTAGCCGGTTGCTACATTCCTCATCATGATTCCCCTTTTCTGCTTGCATGGATAGAGATCATACATTTTCTGATTTATAAGAGGACATTGCTTATTTCAAAGGTGAAGGTGATGTTATTGTATTTTGGGATATGAATGCTCACACAAAAACATTGCAACATGATACTCAACAATTTGATATGCCATACATTTCAAGGGAGTTGGAGGAAGTTCACTTGTATGATCGTACTTCAATGGATGAGAAAGAGCCGGATCACTATGGAAAGTTACTTTTACACATGTGTAATAGCATGGGTATGCTCATTGCCAATGGTGTATCTCTTGTGGAGTGGAACCAATGCATTTACATGTAGGAAACATAATGGGGATAGTGTGATTGACTATATGCTACTCTTCGAAACCATCATGTATTGCATAAAGAGTTTTATGTTTGGCCAATGGACCCAGAATCCGATCATCAGACCTTATGTATTGACCTTTCATGTGGAGAGCTAAGCATGATAATCTTAGCCAAAGGAAAGAGAAATTATCACTATGTATGGATTTCAAACGCGCACCAATGTACATTGAAATGGTTGAGCAAAAGTTATGGATGACAAAGCTTCAATATGACACACCATTGGAAACTAAATGGGAAGTTTTCAAGAAAGTTATTTGTTCTTGTGCCAAAGAGTGCTTTCCCATAAAACATCTCCATGGTATCAACAAAGATAGATCACGCAAAAGGTGGTTTGATGAAGAATGTCAAGATGCTCAAAAGTTCTTGATAAAGCTTGATGCAGCTATGGACAAAGATAACTATCAAAGTCATTTGCATAAATACAAGGCATTGATTCAAAAGAAGAGAAGAAGATGGGAAGTAAAGAAACAACTTTCTCAAGTCCAAGAAAAGGCACATGCATGTGGAAGATTTTGGAGAAACTTGAGGGGCAAGCGGCTTGAGAATTTTGATAACTTGAGTCTTGTGGATATGTACACACATTGTAGGAAATTATATATGCTGAAAAAATACCATTTTATGGCTCACTCCCATGTATGCCCTCTTTTTTTACTATTGAGGATGTATGCAGTGGGCTTGAAAAGTTGGCCACTCGCAAAGCAGGAGATCTTCAATGTATCAAGCCGGAGATGATCAAATGGATGGGAGATTACCCATGAGTGGATGTGTGATATGTTCAACCTTGCACTTCAACATGGTATGTCTTATGATTGAAACACTAATTGGGTCAATCCTTTGCATAAAGGAGAGGATGTAAAGAATGTAAACAACTACCATACTATAATGATTGGGTCTCTTATGGAAAATTTGTTTGGGTGCATAATGGAGATGAAATTGAGTGATTGGACTGAAGAGAATGGCAAGCGTGCAAAAGGACAAGCGGGTTTTTGCCGATGCAATAGAACCATTTTTCATCTTGTCACTCTTTGTGTTCTCATGGAGGGAAGTTGGTTGAAAGGCAAGCGATTGTATTGTTGTTTTGTGGACTTTAAGAAAGCCTTTGATATGATTCCATGTAACAATTTGTGGAGAAGGATGGAAGAACTGCAAGTGCCAAGTGAGTTTATGCTTGCGGTTTCTCAAATCTATGAGAAGGTGATTTGTCAATTGCACATGGGAAGAGAAATTTCAGAATTTTTTGTAAGCACTATTGGGGTTAAACAAGGATGTCCGTTGTCACCAACTCTCTTTGGTCTATGCATCGATCAATTGGAACAAATGGTACTTGACTTTATGCAAGAAGAAGGCATTGAAGAGGTCACTATTTGCAATGCGGTAATCATGCTTTTGTTATATGTGGATGTAGTGCTTCTAGCACACACTTTAAAAGATGCACAAAAGCTTATGGTTGTTCTTGAGAACTTTTTCTTGCATAGTGGGCTTATTGTGAATGAATCCAAAACAAAGGTTATGCTTGTGAAAACCAACCATAAGGAGAAGCCATGCATTGTGTACAAACAATGAGACACATGAAGTTGTTGAGAGCTTTAAGTACCTTGGCCTTGAGGTTCCGTCTAATCACATGTGGCATGAATGTGCTATGCGTCGTTTGGAAGCGGGAAAGAGATCATATTATGCATTTGAGAACATGTCTAATGCGGGAAATATTAAGTGTTGCGTTCACAAGAAGTACCTTTTTGATGCATTGGTGACATCAGTTCTTCTTTATGGAGTTGAAGTGGGGCGGGATCATCTCAAAGTCTACTTGGAAGAGTTTGAGAATGTCCAAAAGCGTTTTCTTACAAACTATCTCTAAGTTAAGACACAAACACTATATATGCTCCTACTTCTTGAGTCGGGATCACTTCCAATTGAGGTTATGGGCACGGAAAGGGTTGTGGAGTACATGATAAAGATGCATCAAAACCCCTCACATCGACTTCCTACAATTGCACGGGAGGTAAGAAAAAAAGTTCAAAAGACGCATAAAAGCAAGATCTTGAGCAGCACGGGATGGATGCAAGACATAAAGAAGTGGTTTGGGAGATGGGATGCATTACACTTTCTACATGATGCTTCAATTGACTCCCAAGTGAATGAAGCTTTTCTACAGTGCCAATGTATTATAGCTTGGCAGAAATCCGGTGATCGTGACGCTTCATACATTACACCATCCATATTGACCCCAACTACAAAACCATGTTCTTCGCTGAAAGAGGAAACCATACTCACAGTTACATGCTCAAGCCTATCCCCTTGTCAGCGATACGCACTATCGCAGCCATTCGGCTTAGCTCCCATTTCCTCAGCATGGCATGATATAAAGCCATTCATTGACCACATGCGCATTTTTGGCTGTTTGGCTTATGCTTTGGTGCCACAAACACAACACAAAAAATTGGATGATAAGGCTATCACATGCAAATTTTTTTTGTTATAGTGTTGAAAGCAAAGATTATAGGTTGTACCATCTGCAAACAAAGTGTATCTTAGTTTCATGGGATGTTGTGTTTGTGGAAGATTATGTTCAGCCCTTGCTGCCATGTACCAGAGACAATAATGTAAGCTCACAGGACATTTATGACATTTTATTGCCTCTTTTTAGTGGTGGAAACTTGAATGTAAACTCCAATGAGGCGAATGTACAACCTATGGGGGGTTCAAAAAATGCTACAGATCAGCCTATTTTTGATGTAGATGTGTACTTGATGTGGAAAGGACTGAGAATGAGTAGGCTAGGGGTATGTCAAAATGGCCGGTGCATACTTTGTGTGACACTAAATTGGATACACCTTTGTCTAGTCATACTAGTTCACTTTCTTGCCATGCATCTTATGCATCAAATTTTTATGCTTTGGCTGCTACTAACTTATGTGATGTAGAGGAACCTCTGTCTTTTGATGAAGCACAAAATTTTGAAAATTGGATGGTTTCCATGCAATTGGAATTTGATGCACTTATAGAAAATGACACATGGACTTTATGTGATTTGCCTCCTGGCAAAAAGGACATTGGTACAAAGTGGGTTTACCAATTGAAATGTTAGCCGGATGGTGATATTGATCGCTATAAGGCTTGACTTGTCCCACTTGTTGTATGACTACTGTGCATTTTCTATTTGCATTGGAAGCTCATTTTGGATGGGATGTACATCAATCAGATATTGTTACTGCTTTCGTGAATGGTGACATATTTGAGGAAGTTTATGTAACGCAGCCTCATAGTTTTGTCATTAAAGGACATGAAGATAAAGCGTGAAAATGTAAGAAATCTTTGTATGGGTTGAAGTAGTCTCCTCGTGCTTGGTATGAGAAAGCTAACACTCATTTGGGCAAACGAGGCTTTCGTAATAGTCCAAAAGAAAGCACTTTGTATGTTAAGCATGAGGGTGATGTACTTCTCATTGTTGTTCTGTATGTGGATGATTTGTTGATCACTAGCCCAAATCAGATACATATTGCTGAAATTAAGGCTAATTTGAATGATACTTTCAAGATGAAAGATTTGGGATTGTTGCATCATTACTTGGGCATACAGTTTAAGTAGTGTGATGGTGGTATTACCTGTGTCAAACAAGTTACATAGAGACACTGCTATGTAAGTTTGGACTTGAGGATTGCAAACCTATTGCTACTCCCATGGAAACAAGTTTGAAGTTGAGTCTTCTTGATGCTTGTGATCCGACTGATGTCACTCTTTACCAAACTGCTATTGTCTACCTTATTTATGTATGCAACACGAGGCCTGATATTTAATTTGCAGTCACACAAGTCAATAGATGTATGGATAGCCCATGGTGTAAGCATTGGCAGACTGTCAAGCAGATTTTTTGCTACTTGAGTGGCACTTTACATCTTGGATTGTTTTATCCCAAGAAGGGATCATTGCCACTAGATTTACATGCTTTTTTGGATTTGGATTGGACTTGTTGAGTGTCCATGAGTGGTTTTTTGTTTCATGCTTGACTGTTCATGTATATCATGGTTGAATAAGAAGAAACCTAATGTGGCCACTTCCAGTTGCGAGGTTGAGTACAGGGAACCCTTCATAACTATGATTGAGTGTGTATGGCTCAAATGCATTATGGCTAATTTGGGTGTTGCACAAGACACTACCAACATCATCTACAGTAACAGTTAGAGTGCACTGACAGTTGCGAGGAAACCAATTTTTCATGCTCTAACTATGTTAGGTAGAGACTCTCAGTAGGAGAGATTAGCTTGGCTTATGTGCCAACATAGGAAAACCTTGCAAATCTTTTGACAAAAGGCCTTGTCTTGTGAGAAGTTCGGAGCCTTTCGTAAAGCTTTGGGCTTACTCTCCTTTGTGTATTGATCATGTGCTCATGACATGGCACTTCCCTGTAATCTATGTGCCAGCTCTCCTTCACCGCAACACTCCCAGGGGGGATTTTTTACCATACATATGTGGTAGTGATGTGTGTGAACACAATTCGGTCCGCCGTGGCATTTTTTTCCTCACTAGGAGGTTTTTTCCCCGTGCATTGTATATACGCCCATCACTCTAGGGATAACTCATCTTTCCATTGCACACTAAGTATTACTACTCTCTATTGTGTGCCTTGAGCTTCTTAGTCTTCTCCAATCTGTATGTGTTTCCCTGCAACCATGTTTCCAATACCTACATCCTACTGTATCTAGTGGTGTCACAGAGAATTTGGCCCAACGACCACAGAGTCTGTATCAAGTCTGTCACTCCAAAGTCTCCCTTGTGGTGAGAGAACTCAAGAGATTCAACCTGAAGCCATTCCATCACTAAATCCAAAATCCACTTAGTTTGATCCCTGCCACATAGTGGGAAGGAGTAACCAACCACTGTGCACAGGGCATCTGCCCCTCTAGCTGTTAGAAAAGTACGTGAACTCTAAAGTAGGCAGCCTCTAGGTCCAGAGAACAGTCGCAAAGGAATTGTGTGAAATCATAAGCAAAGAAGTCCCATCGTCGATGGATGTCAAAGTTAGTCATCCCTTGAGGGACTACTGCAAAAGGTGACATCTACACTACCAAAGGCATCCGCAGAAAAGGCTGCTGCTCCCACACCAGGCGGCTCATGGAAAAAGCACTACCAAGAGACCCCCTAGCTAATAAGGGAGGTCCTCTCCCCTGGGTTGGTTGTGCAGAAGGAGAGGGGGTAAATGATAGAGCAACGGGGTTGGTAGGTGGGATGGGAGGGGGGGAGGTTGTAGCGAGGAGAATGGGAGGGAGGGGGTGGAGGTGGGGGGTAGGGGCGATAAGTGAAGCGATAGGAGGAGGAGTTGTTGGTGGCAAGGCTGAGGTGGAAGGGGTGTCTGTTGGCTCATCCTACTATAGGGGGTCAAAATGGTTTCCTGTTGGAACCCGTTGCTACTGGTCTAGTGCAGAGAGACCACCATGGGGCGCCGAACTGGCGTGGTGGTCCCTAGCAACGTCAGCCACGAACCTGCTACTAGCCCTCCTCTGCTTGGATACCAGCTTGAGAGGATGCACCCAACACCCACTTGTGCTCCCTATGTCCATGACTGCTAGGCCTAGTTAGCCTTAGCAGATTGGGCCTATGTCACAGGTCAAGGCCTCCTTCATGGACAGGCCTTCACAAGATGGACCATCTGTCGACAAATGAAGTATTGATTTAGGATGCCTGAATACTCCACATTTTGGCAAAGCCACCAGGAACTCACCCAAGGTAGTAAAACGACCTTAGAGAGGGTGTGGGTGTCTTGAACTGGAACGTGTACTATAGGTATGCCTATTGCCTTGGCAACGATAGAAGCCGTCGTGCGAGGTGTCTCCAAGGTAATCCCAATCTCGGAGCCTATCCTAGAAAGTAAAGGGAGGAACTCTCTACTTAGGCCAGGGAAGCAGACTGAGATAGGTAGGTCTACCTCCTTGACAAGAGCATCAATAGCCGGATCAAAGCCATGGTGCCGCTGTCAAAAATGTTCTTTGACTGTTCGAATGTCTAAGGGCCTCATCACAATGACCTAGGATGCCATCTCAGATATCTCAAACTCTATCTAATAGTAGCTGTGCCCAAGAAATGAATGCCAATGATCTTTCCCACCTTTGCTAAAAGGCGCGCCTGGAGCCAAGAGATCACGCACCTCCCCTCTGCTAGGTTGGGTAATGATAATATTGCAGATGATGGAGGTTGCCTCGAAGCACTCCACCTCTTCTACAAGGCTCGCTTGCTCTGTTGGTGAGAAAGCAAGTTAGATGGTGGGATATGCACGATCAAGCTTAGAGTCCTTATGGGGTAGAGCATGAGCCTCCATCTGTGTCTGCTATCGTGAAGAAGAGAGTCACATGAAGACAAACCCTATGGGAGAGCATTGGCGAGCAATGTCAATGAGGCATCACTATCGAGCCAAACCACAACATAGTCTCCTAGGGGGGAGGGTGACAACGACAATGAAGAATGTGGGCAGAGGAATGGGTGGGTCAGGTGCAGCATGGGGGGGAGAGTTGCATGTTGACCTGGGAGGGGGGGAAGGGGGGGGGGGGGGGGGTAAAGAAGAAGTGGCAGTAGGCGGACGAGCGTGAGGGGGGGTGTGCGTGTAGAACGAAGGGAGAGGGAGGGAGTGGCATGGGGGAGGGGGAGATGGGGCAGAGGAGGATGTGGGGAGGGAGCAGGGGCAGTGCAAGGGGGAGCTATGAGGCAGAAGGTGCACAATAGCAGCGAGCCCTAAGGTTGATATCATAGACTTATGCATAAAAAATAACATGTTGTGCAAGATGCGACAGCAGGCATGCGAGGGGGAGCTATGAGGCGGAAGGTACACAATAGTAGTGAGCCTAGTTTAAGGTTGATATCATAGACTTATGCATAAAAAATAACATGTTGTGCAAGATGCAGCAGCAGGCATGCGAGCATTGGGGGGCGGGGATGGGATGGGATAGGGCAACGTGGTGGGAGGTAGCAGGGGAAATGCAAGGGGGAGCTATGAGGCGGAAGGTGCATAACAGTAGCAAGCCCCAAGGTTGATATCATAGAGTTATGCATAAAAAATAACATGTTGTGGAAGATGGGGTCATATATATATATATATATATATAGACACATGCAAACAATTATATGTATGTATGCATGTATGTATATATGTATGCACGCATGCAATGTACATATGGGTGTATGTATGTATGTACATACATATGTATGTAAGCATGCATGCATGCATGCATGTATGTATGGATGTATGTATATATGTATGTATGTATGTATGTATGTAGTGATAATCCCTTCCAAACTGGATGGATGGATGGATGTATATATGTATGCATGTATGTAGTGATAATCCCTTCCAAACTGGATGGATGGATGGATGTATATATGTATGCATGCATGTATGTATGTAGTGGATAATCCCTTCCAAACTGGAATTGTATAGCTAAAAATACTTACCAGTTTAAACACAATAGACAAGATAGGAAAAAAAATGAATTTATTAGAAATTCTTGATATATAGACTCATTGTATGTTAGTAGGAGCAATCAACAAGGCTCCTATAGGAAGAAGCCTGGGACCCATAAACTTCTTGTTATCATTGTCCTTTTCTATAGAAGACCCCCAACTAACCCTAGAGAAGACCAAATCATGTCTAAAAGTCAACACTCATACTCATTGTCTTAGCGACTATAAATAACATTCAATATTACGTTTTTGAGGGGGGAAATGGTCTAGGTTCTAAGTTTAGTGACAACTATTTTTCCCTTTTCTAGAAGCATGATAGCTTCCTAGAACTTCTGGCGTTTCATGCAAATCAACATCCTAACCATACGTTTTATTGTGGAATGGAGTGTGTAGGTGGTAGTTCTTGTTTTTCAACATAATTCATGAGAACACCTTAAATATGGACAGAATATGAGCAACGTATATAAAAAGACCTTGATTGTATGATGGTTCGTATGGAACCATGTATAAACCAACCATTATAACTTGTGATTTTTTCATCAAGTATGTATAAAGAAACTGTATCAAAAGATTAAATGCTAGTGATCAAAATATATGCTAGATCGAGTTGGAGAGAGTATCATTCATCACTCTCTACAACATTCAATCAATATGTTTAAAAAATAGGACGTCCAGATACAAACTAGCATGAGATTAAAGACTCTTGTAATTAGAAGTTATGACATATTCTATCGTGAGTGACTTAATGACATGTGACTTATGAGATATAATTAGGTAGATGTGAACGAAGTGTCGTTCTTGACATTACATTATTACAAACATTGTACTTTTTTTCTAGCCATGGTGATGTTAGAATATTGTGCTCAATCTTGTTCTTTTGGTTTCTAGGTATAAGGAGTTTATGCAGGTATATGAAAATTTGTGTCTTTCTATGTGTAGAGATATAGATATAAATCTGTGTAGATATGTAGATCAATGTATGTATATATGTTGAGATATGGCATAGATTTGTATATATATGTGGATGTGTGTTTGTGTGTGCGCACGCGCGTGCACGCGCGCGCGTGTGTGTGTGTGTGTGTGTGTGTGTGTGTGTGTGTGTGTGTGTGTGTGTGTGAGAGAGAGAGAGAGAGAGAGAGAGAGAGAGAGAGAGAGAGAGAGAGAGAGATTTAAGATTGTCTACACAGAGGGATCTTGGATAAGAAGCTGGGGCTACCTTTCATGAGCGGCAATGCAAGTTACAAAAGATGTTTAATCATTAACGGTTGCACCAACGGACGATTAATGATTGGACTACACTAGTAACCTACACTAGCAAGGCAATTACCAATTGGTGAAATGGTTTCCTAGAACTAGTAGGCTCTGTAGAAGGCAAGGACAGTCCTAGCAGGCGGGAACTGTCCCTTAGAAGACCGACCAGCGGGAGGCACTTACACTGGTAGTAATTATCGTAGGCAATTACTACAGTAACCCTTGAGGGCTATAAATAGAACCCGCTACATTGTAATCAGGCTTCTTAGCTGTTTGTATTTCGGCTTTAGCTTTCTAAAAACTTTTGGGTTTATGAGCACTTCGCCTCTAGTTTCACCCTCTAATCATTGCTTCTGTAATCATATGAGCTTGAACCCATTATACATTGTATTGGTTGTCCTTGTGCTATTAATCTGAATTTGCAAATTATACTCTTTCCATTCTTTCAGTTATGTCTCTCGTTTCAATATAACATTCCAATTCAGTTATCTATTTCAATCAAGTCAGTACTCTATTCCCGTCTCATTAACTAAACTGACGACATAACCAATAGCTCTAAATTCTAACATTGGAATCAGCTGTCTGAAGAGACCAGCTCCAATTCCATTTTGGTGATCATGGTGGTTAGAGTCGTTCGTCCTTCAACCAGAAAACTCTTATCTCCTAGTTAGAATTTTTAGATGTACAAATGGCACCCAAAGTCAATCGTGGTCGCAAACCGTCAACCCAGTTAGGCACTGATTCCGACTGTGTCGACCCTATTCCTGAGGTATCAGAAAGAGAGTCTAATTCTAAGAAGGACCCGGAGAGTGAGACTGAGGCTCAGGAGGAGCACATTCATGCTGAAGAGGCCAAGGACTCTCAGCACTCCAGTCATTCCAGGAGGAGAAGGGCTTAGCGGGAAGAACGCAAAACCAGGAGTTCTTGGTCCACACACAAGTCAAATGGATCCAAGAGTAGCAAGGGTAGTCGTCACAATTCCAACCAAAAAGCTAGAGAAGAGATAGAAACTGAGACTGAAGAAGAAGTTGAATGGGATGCTGACACAGATCACTACAGAAAGTCTTCTCGACATAGTCAGGTTTTCAAGGGCAGAAGAAGCAGAGACGATGCCGATCGACATGATTATACTTCTTCATTGAAAATCTCTTTCCCAGTGTTCAAAGGAGGAAAGAAAGATGATCCAGATGTTCATATTTAAGATTTTGAGCAGTATGCTGAGTTGAAGAATATTGATGAAGATGATTGGGGAGAATATATTCCTCAAACACTGAAAGATGCAGCAAGGAAATTGTATTACCATTACCCAGCCTGCCAACTCAGATCATACAACAAATTGCTCAAAGCTTTCAGACTAGAGTATTCAGACAACATGGGTGATGATGACATCCTCCGCGAGATAAGATTAGACAAGGGAAGTTGTCTATGAGAAGTTATGTAGAGAAGATCAAGGAGTTAACCAGGCAGTTGCAGGAGACACCATCAGAAAAGAGGCTACGCGCATGGTTTCTAGATGGGTTCCGTAGTAAGAAGCTCAGAGAACAAGAAGTACCTGCACCAACAAAGAAATTTAATGATTTGGTGCAGAGGGATTTGAAGCTTGAACAACAAGCTAAGAAGGAGAGAAGCCACAAGAAGAGGAGGTCCAGTAGTAGCAGTTCTTCCATTGAGAATTTCGATTCTAGTGCGACCTCCAACAGCTCTAACAGCAACTCATATGAGAAGAGAAAGGACAAGGCCAAGAAGGGGTCTTGGTCCAAGAAGATTGATGTAATGGCCCGACAGAGTGCTGAAATTAGCCAGACAGACAACCAGTTAGGAGAATGGAAACTTGGTGCTCAAGGTGCAAATCTAAAGATCATGTTTCCAATGAATGCCCACAATGTACCTATTGCAAAGCGTATGGTCATTTATGGAACAATTGTGGCATTCACATTCATCACTTCAAGAAGGGAAAGGATTTTTTTGTAGTGGCATTTACCAGTGCTGAACCAACAAGAGTAGAGACAACCAGTGTACCCCAAGAAGAGAAAATAGGTAGCAGTGGCACTAGTACTGGGCATGACAGATACCAAGGAGGTACTAGCCGAGGCCAAGGTCGTGGTAATTTTCAAAATCGAAGCCTTAACTGTTATACTTGTGGCAAGTATGGGCACTTTGCGACTCAATGTCCAGAGGCACCCAGTACTTTGGCTACTGAGGCGAAAGCCCGAGAGCCAGTTCCAGTACGAGCAGTTACATGCAGTAAGGGGGTAGTCATTAAGGAAATTCCAAATGAGCTGGTAAAACCAGTCAGTGCTGAAACTAGCAAATGGACTCAGCAGAGAGAGGTATGGAAGGCAAAGGGTAAAGAGAAGGTAGTCGATGAGTGGCAGGAGCAGAGAGAACTGGCAACTAAGATCACATAAGATCTAGCCAAGAAGCTATCAGAGCACCCAAAAAGTTCTGAGGCTTGAGTCATTCAGAAGATACCAGCCCAGTCTTCTGAGAAAAAATAGTCAAATTAGTCAAGATTTGGACTTTTTGAGACCATGCTGGCTGCACTCCAGGGGCTGGTGGAAGATCTAGGAAATGTCAAATCAGATATACCTGGAATGGGAAACAATGAAGGGGGTAAAGATGACACCAGAACAGAGGATTGGCACTATGCAGATGGTCCCAATTCCTCAAGTTCTGATGATAACTCTGATCAAGAGAGAGAAGAAATTCATGTAAAGATCTGTGAAAGATTCAAAAATTGACAGTCGAATTAGAAGACATCAAAAAAACTTTGCCTGAAGCAGAAAAATTCATCAGACATCAAAGAAAGGCTGAACCAGATGCTAGAGCAGTTGATCTTGTAGCTGTCAGAGATGATGAAGTGCAGGTAATCCAGGTAGACTACAAAGTCAAGAAACAATGGGAACCGCTGTTAGGTGTGATACCGGATGGAGGGGCAGGTGTAAACATCCTGGGGGCACATCTTCAACAACAAAGAATGGGAATTACAAACTTGAAACCAGCACCATTCAAGGTTCGGATGGTGGATCATAGAGTTGTAAAAGCAACCTTGAATTACAAACTTGAAACCAACACCATTCAAGGTTCGGATGGTGGATGATAAAAAATATGCAGATAAGGGTGGGAAAAGAAAAGTTCAAGACCAGCTTCTTCATATTGGATGTGAAAGGCGCATAAGGGATGCGACTGGGACACCCATGGCTGCAAATGGCACAGGCTACTATTGACGATTATGCCAATCAGACTCTGAAAATATAGGGTTCCAATAGAAGAATTCAGGTCCAAACAAAAAACACCATAAGCTAGAGGAAGGGACTGTGACCAGAAGAGCTTTGCTAGAAGTATGGGGTAAAGAAGATTGAGAGGATGCTGACAGTAATGAATATTTTTCCATTGGATGATATAGAATTAAATGCAGTATTATTTGACAAGAGTCAGGCTGAAAAGCAAAGGAAGCAATTTCCAGATCAGTTCACTGAACTGAATCTTGGAGAACGACCAGTTCAGCTAACTGGACGGCTAGAGAAACTAGTTGACTCTAAGGAAGAATTCTCAGATTCCAGTACACCAGCGGCTACTGAAGAAGTGCACTCTGAAGAAGTTCTCGAAGCTCAGAATGACAGTTCAGAACTACAAGGTCCATCCTGGAATTATACTAAGGAGTCAACCAAAAGGAAGGGAGGTGGGCCTAACTGGTTGCTTCCAGATGATTAGGAAATCAAAGAATGGAGTCTAGGTTCTGAGGAAAGTCCTCGATTGATCAAGGTAAACAAGCATCTGAACCCAGGAATGAAAGAAAAAGCCTGATACATGTTCCAAAAGTACAAAGACCTATTTGCATGGGAATATACCGATCTAAAAGGTGTAGATCCAGAGGTCTGTCAACATAGAATACCTCCAAAGCCAGATTCCAGACCAGTGCGTCTGCAACGGTACAGAATGAATCCAAATTATGCTAAGAAGGTCAAAGAAGAAATCGACAACCTTCTGAAGGCTAGATTCATCATAGAGGTAGCTAGAAGTGACTGGTTATTTCCGATTGTGGTAGTGCCCAAGAAGAATGTAAAGCTCAGAGTTTGCGTGGATTATCAAAAGATGATTGCTCAATCGATCAAGGATCCTTTTCCATTACCTTTTACAGACATGCTTCTTGATGAGATTGCAGGCCATGAGATGTATAGCTTCATGGATGGCTATAGTGGTTATAATCAACTAAAGATTGCTCCTGAATATCAGAGTAAAACCAATTTTATTACTGAATGGGGTGTATTCATGTATTTGGTCATTCAATTCGGTCTTTGCAATGCTCCAATAACGTTCCAACGGTGTATGATGGAGATATTCAATGAGTTCCTGCACCGATTTCTTGCCATATTTATGGATGATTTCACTGTATTCTCGACAGAGGAGAATAATTTATTAGTTTTGAAAATGGTCTTCCAAAGATGTAAGGAAAAGAGGATCTGTTTGAACCCATTCAAATATGTTTTTCTGGTCTGGAAGGGACAACTACTGGGACATATAGTGTCCAGGAATGGCATAGAGATGGCCAATGATAAGATCCAGAGTGTTTAGAAATCCAAGGCACCCCACACAACATCAGAGTTAAGTTCATTCTTGGGATATATCAATTTTTATAGAAGATTTATTCATATGTTTGCTTCCAAGGCATTACCCTTGTATGAGCTCACAAAGAAGACCAGCAAGTTCATTTGGACTGCTGAATGTGAGGAGGGTTTTCAATGTTTGAAGAATGCCATTATCAGTAAGCCAGTACTCCAACATGTGCATGTGGATGCATCGGGACTGGCAATGGGAGCAATCTTGGCTTAGTTAGAAGGGAGGACTGACTATCAAGTGTATTTTGGCAGTCGAAGCTTGAGTCAGCAGGCTGAACAAGGATACACTACTATGCAGAGAGAAGCCTTAGGGATGGTTTTCAGTAAGTTTCGACATTATTTACTGGGCAAGCTATTTCATTTTTATGTGGATCATCAGGCATTATTACTTTTGATTAACAAAGTTATTATTAAAGGGAGATTGATTAGATGGATGATGTTCCTGATGGAATTTTGAATTTCGCATATTTCACAATCCCGATAAATCCCATTGTGGCACTGGTTTCCTGTCTAGAAGTACTGATGGATACTCAGAAGTATCCTTGAGAGATGAGCTAGTGGATGCAGAGCTATTTCAGGTAACATCTAAGGAAAACACAGATCCAAAGTGGTATGATGTATATTAGTTCCTTTCCAAAGGAGGATTCCCAAAAAATTGGACTTAGAATCAGAAGAAGGCTCTGATTATTAAGAGTCTAAAGTTCACCATCATAGGAGGATTGCTCTATAGATTGGGACTAGATGGGGTTCTTCAAAGGTGTGTACCAATGGAAGAAAGAATGCAAGTTATTTTCGAGGCACACGATGGGGAATCTGGAGGACATTTCTCCACTGATATTACTTACAAGAAGATTTTGCAGGCTAGATTGTGGTGGAAAACTCTAATATTTGATGTTAGGAGTTTTTGCAAAACATGTGATATTTGTCAGAGGATTGGCATACCAACAGTAGCTGATATGACTCCACTTACTCTAGTTCAACCACTGGGAGTATTTATGAAATGGGGTCTGGACTTCATGGGGCCATTCAAGAAGATTACTCCAAGGAAGAACTGGTATATATTGATGGCTACTTGTTATGTCACCAAATGGGTAGAGGCCAAGGCTCTTCTAGATAACACCGCGAAGTCCACTCCTGTATTCCTATTTGAGAATATTATCTACCGTTATGGATGCCCTGTGGAGATTATGTCTGATCAAGGGACACACTTTATTAATGATACTATGGATATTTTGATTGAAATGCTTTAAGTGAAACACAGGACGTCAATGCCATATTATCCCAAGTGTAATGGGCAAGTTGAAAGCAGTAAAAAAACCATCAAGAACATTCTCACCAAGATTGTGCAGAAAAAGCCACACCAGTGGGATCTTAAGCTCTATACTGCTCTATGGGCCTACAGGATAGCTTATAAAGTCACCACTGGACTGACACTGTTTAGAATGGTGTATGGTACTGAAGCTATAGTGCCTATGGAATTCGTGATTCCCAATCTCAAGATGGCGGTTGAGTATGGATTGGATTTTAATCACAATGTTAAACAAAGACTAGAGGAACTGGCACAGTTGGACAAGTTACAACAATGTGCTATGCTAGAACAAGAGATTGTTCAGCATAGAAGAAAGCATTGGCATGATAGGAGAATCAAAGTTAGGGAATTCCAGAAGGGTGACTTGGTTTTGATCTATCAATCCAAACTGGGCCCTAAGAAACCAAACTTAAAGATAGCTTGGGCTGGTATGTATGAAGTCGATTGGGTGTTTTCCAATGGCATAGTAAGGTTGAAGGATTTATCTGGATTACTGCTGCCACGTGTTTATAATGGGGCCAAGATCAAGCTATATTACTCTAATGAGAAAGAGACTTCCAGAGAAGAAGATACTGGCATTTTGGGTACTGATGGCCAGGAATTTTCAGAACCAACCATTCTGAACCTCTTCCATGTACAAGCAGTACCAGAGCCAGTCACGGTGTTAGAAAAGTCTCAGCATGACAAAACAATGCCAATGGTAGAGTCAGTAAAGTGTCAGAGTCAGTACCAATTTTTATGGGGAAAAGGGACAGTGGGACTACATGTGATAATCATTAAAGGGAACATGGGAAGTATAAGACAATGCATGTATTCCACATTGCCAATGGTGCACAAAACTCTAGGAACGGTAAGTAGTGGAGATTTGATGTCGCAAACACATATAACAATAAGGCGAGTGAGCATTCTCCCTCATAAATCTCCTGCGTGACGCCTACCTGCAGTTACACATTCGCCATCACCAAGCTTTGAGGATTCTTCACTACAACCACAAACTTCCTCATCAGAAAAATCTGTTGATCACTATTTGTCCCTACCCGACACACCTCGTTACGACTTTGAATATACAAGTAAGTCTTCTTCCTCTATAGACTTATCATCCTCACAGTGTATGGGTAGAAAGAAAATGTCAGAGAAGATGCAGGATACCATAGATGAAACTTCGAAAATCATCACCTCTTTTCAGGCTTCTCTACCACTTATCCCACATAGCAAGATACAAAGGTATGTGTTCACTGAGTAGGTCAAAGTGCTGCTACAACTATAGGACCTGCATGTGGTGGTACAAGCCAGAAGGATAGATTTTGACACGGCCATAATCAAGCAAGTTCTTGATTCTTTTAATGTCGAGGATGGCAGTGCTATTGTCAACGGTGTCAAGTCACATCAACTCCTGATGACATCGCTTATGCTTTCAAGATGCCTAATGAGCCAAAGCCGACCACAGCGTCTGCAGAATAGATAAGTGCGGCTCTGAAAGAGGATGAAGCAGCCAAGAAGAAACGCAAGGCCAGTGCACAAGGGGTTCCAGTAGCAGGTCTGGACGTCCCTTCAGCCTACAAATTTGTTGCTAAGGCTTTTAGCCTGAAGAATAATCCCACATTATGATGATGAATTTCCTCCCTTCCCACTTTCAAGATTTAGAGCTAGTGGATCAGTTGCCACAGGGGGCAGTCAGCCCAACAAAGACCATCCATCCAGCACAAGGACCAGCCAGACCAGCAGTGGGGGGACCAACGGTCTGATGATCAATAACCAGGCAATGGACAGAAGGGCAACAGTGGAGATTCTCTTGTACACCAATCATGACACATTGCCGACAGCAAAGGAAAAGCCAAAGCTGTGATTGAGTCCTTAAAGGGTGATGAGCAACATTCATTACAGCTCATCACACTGAACAAGAGGTTAAGACATCAACAAGCTCCTATTACTAGGATGTATTTGGAGGATGATACTCTTATCTCTAATATGGAATCCTTTCAAAGGTTGTATGTTGGAGCCAGAGAAATGATTCAGCACTAGCAATTAGCTACCTTCCATGATCAATAATTGTGCCAATTGCCTGTGCATCCCAGCAGAATCTAGCTGCTGGAAAGGGTACCTGAGTGGGCACTAACGTCTGATGATAGGATAGTCAATTCAGATTGGTAGCAACAGTCCACTGCAGACCGACACTCTCTATCCCTTGAACTAGACCTATTGCTTTGAAACAGGCCTACATACAAGTGTATGAAGGAAGTTAGAACTCAACGGAAAGAAGTTTTACTTTAGATGCAAATTCCCAGAGGAGTTCTGGACCAGAGGGTGCAGGCTATCATTGAAGACCAGTCTTCTAGCAGCAAAAGACCTCGGACTCAAATGACCATAAGAGAACAAGCAACTGTTCTCCGAAGACTCTTTCAGCTCGTCCGAGTTACTAGGAAGATGATGCAGCAAGAGAACCAATCTGTTCTCAATTTTCTGGAGTTTTTTCCTGACTCTCTGGTTCTCCTGTATGCATTACCTGCTAAAGAGGATGAACTGCCTAGATTTTTCCCAGCTTTGTATCCTCAGCATCCAGAACCAGTGGATCGGCTCACCTACTTCAGTATCACTAATGAACTCCAAGACTAGTATGAGCGAGCCACTGTGGAATGGAAAACCTAGCAATCATTGAGCAATGACGCTCTCAAACTGGATGATGTCATGGAACTGTAGGGAGAAATGCAGAGGGTCAAACTCTGTATGGGACAGTGGAAGATCTAGCTTCGTGGTTTAACGAAGATCACAAATTAGTTGCTTCAACTGACTCTAGAGTCTTCCAAGATCCTTGAAAAGAATATCACTGCTAAACCAGGACTGGGACCACAATATAGAGAAATGGTTGAGATTCTCTTGGAAGCTAGAATCAAGACAAATTAGCCTCTTTTGCAGGGATGGATCCACACAGACTTGCATTCTCATAAATTGGCCAAAACCCATCTGACAAAGGAAAAACACACTCTGTATGATCCCGACATCAAAATCTACAATCCTCTTACGCCTTATGAATTTGAAATGTCCAGTGAAAGGTGGGATCAGCTTGAGTAGGAGGCCATTTACAGACTTATCCAAAAGGACAATGCTGGCACTGGGACTTTTGGGGCACCAACATAGAAGAAGGGCAAGAGGAAGCGGGTTCAATGGAAGGATATTGGGTAGTTCCATCTCAGAATCAGACGGTGGATTTTCCCAGTTAGGCACTAGAATCTCCTTGGCTGGGCACCCTTGGAATTACAATTATAGGGGTGTCAAGCACTCAACAAGCATGAAATATGGCATAAAGCCATACCGAAAGAATACTATCATGAGGAACATCGGCCAATTCAGCATTACCAAATCAGAATCAGGCAGTGGATTTTTTTCAAAAATTTGGGAGTTTTGGAGTTATACCAAAATTCAATAAGGAGGGAAGGATGTAGAAGGCGAGGACAATCCTAGCAGGCGGGAACTGTCCCTTAGAAGGCAGACCAACAGGAGGCAGTTACATTGACAGTAATTACCGCAAGCAATTACTGTAGTAACTCCTGAGGGCTATAAATAGGACCCGCTGCATTGTAATCATGCTTCTTAATTGTTTGTATTTTGGCTTTAGCTTTCTAAACACTTTCGGGTTTACGAGCTCTTTGCCTCTAGTTTCACCCTGTAATCATTGCTTTTGTAATCATCTGAGCTTAAACCCATTATACAATGTACTGGTTGTCCTTGAGCTATTAATCTGAATCTGCAAATACTCTTTCCAGTCTTTCAGTTATGTCTCTTGTTTCAGTATAACATTCTAGTTCAGTTATCGATTTCAGTCCAGTCAGTACTCTGTTCCAGTCTCACTAACTGAATTGACAACATAACCAGTAGCTCTAAATTCTAACATTGGAATCGGTTGTCTGAAGAGACTAGCTCCAATTCCAAGCTCTAGGGCGGTTTGCATGGCACCCTGAATGACAAAGAAAATCAAGAATCTCACTTCATGTAGCCTCCACCAATGTGATGTACTCGTCATGAGGGGTTGAGAGAGAGAGAGAGAGAGAGAGAGAGAGAGAGAGAGAGAGAGAGAGAGAGAGAGAGAGAGAGAGAGAGAGAGAGAGAGAGAGAGAGAGAGAGAGACTCTAGACCAAGCTGAGCATGCCTTGCCTTTGGAGAAGCACCTCTTCATATTAGAGATAGAGAGTTGGTTACAATAGAGGTTCATCCCAAGAACCCCACACACACGACACCACTTAGCTCGAGACCAATAACCTCGGGCAGCACGCAACAAACCTAGGGTGACATTGTCATCCATAAAGGAAAAATATTGAGTACGTTGCTATGCTACTTGTGAGACTATTTGGCTTCAAAGGTTACTTCGTGCATTTAAATTTCCAGACATCTACATTCCAACAACCAAAGTTGCATTGCTATCATCAAGAACCCAATGTTTCATGCTTAGAGCAAGCCCATGGAGTTCCAATATCACTATGTTTTTGAGCAACATTTTTGTGATAGACCTCTCTCTAGAGTATTGTCCTACAACTCACAACACTAAAAAAACCTCTTCACAAAGTCTCTAGCTCCACATATTTTAGTCTCACCTTCTACTGCTCCCTATCTATTCAACATCATGTATTGAGACTCAAGATAGGGTGTTAGTACATTTTCTGATGTTGCCTCTCCTCTTGTATATACTTGTATGTCTATCCATTTCCAAGGTTGACCAAGCACTGCATTGCGCATAAGTTACATTTTTGGTCAATTTATCTAACTACCTAGCTTCTATCCAAGGTCCACATATGAACTCATGATGAGCACACTATTATTAATTTTCTTACCAAAAATTCTTTATATGTTTAGCACCTCATAATTTAACCTATAGAAATTCACCGTTGGAGAGGGGGAAAGGGGAACACACCCAGCACACAACATAATGCCTCACTCCCAAGGTATACATAGCACCCCAATCCACTAGAGTTCACCTTCAAAACTCGACACTACCCACAAACAAACCACCGTTTGCACACGACCATACACACACACACACCTTGCAATGCACCAAACAAATTCAATCACTTCGCTCTGCTCAATTCACAGCCTTCCACACGCATACAGCCTCTCTCTAGCTCCCTTTGCTTGACAAACTTCGGGGGGGCACACACGCTGACACATGCCCGAAAACACACGCACACAAGTAGAGAAGGGGGAAGGGGGAATGACACCAAGAGATAGCAATGAATGGCTTTCTTGCACCTACAACACCACGTACAACCAACAATCTACCGGCACAACTCTCGGCAACAAGACAATGGCTCAAAAGCCTACACAAGAAAAAAACTCCCTTGGCCAAAAGCCTCAAAAAATTAACGTGTACATCTTTTTATAGGGGTGTCTAGGAGACCCAAAAAACAAAATAATGAGAGCTCCTTGAGCTTGTTCAGGCCACTTCCAGCTTCGTTTAGAATTGTCTTTGCATTGTTAGCACTTGGCATATTTCCTTTTGGCAACTCTTGCATGGTGCACACTTCTTGTCCGCCCGACTCGGTCACTCTTTGAATTGGCCTTCTTTGAACACCTTTTCTCTCTCTCATTTGACTTGACACTGGACTTTGTGGTGGGTGGGGCTGCCCTTGGAATTGCTTTTGTAATTGCCCTTTAGGCCGCCTTGAAATTTCCTCAGAGTGGCTCTCCCTCACACTGCTGATGACTGCCGCAGGACCTATCCCTTCCCCTCACCACTAGCGATATCGCTAGTGGGGGAGTGAGTGCTCCGTTCAAAAAACGGGGCCGCCCTTTTGAGGCACAGGAATCGGTCCTTGCGGATGCGCCTGCCATGTCACTACAATGCACCACCAACCAACATTGGTAGCTAGCACGCCCACTGCGCCGTAGCCAGAGGCCAAAACGTCCAGACTGTGGACCTTGCAGGGCCGCCCACCTTACACACATTGCCACACTGGGCACGCCATCGCTGCACTCAAGGGGAGCTTCTCCTTGCCTTCACACATCAGAAAGGGCTCACGACCCTGACCCTTGTACCCCGTCATCCGACAATAGCAAAACCCATGTGGGTTTAAGTGACCGCCATCTGGCGGCCTGTAGATCACCCAACCAAAATTCAATTTTTATAAAACCCTCCTAAAAGCTTGAAAAAAAACCTCTTCTTGATTCCCAACTTGCACTGCTTGCCAATTGCCCCCCGTCGTCGATCTGATTTTCGAGCCAAAAGACCTGGTCGTAAACTCGCTTGACTGACTCTGAACTCATCCGACCTTGCCACACTGCAAGACTCCTCAAGACCCTGAACCGAGGCCGCCAAAATGTGAACTTTCATCTGCAATCAACTTCAAGCAATTGCACCCTATCTTTCTGGCTGCTACAACTTTCCACTCCGGGCTCCGTTTGATGCATAGTCAACTCCTGCTACCTCCACACACTGCATAACACCTTCTCGAACTTTGTCGTGGCCCAAAAAATGCCATATGACACGAATCCCCATGCGGTCAAGTGGGCACCAACCTAGCCCTCGGTAAAACTCCAACTGGCCATAAACTGCAATCCATAGCTCTGATCTGCAATCTAAAAAGATGGGTAGGCTCCATAAATCGAGCATTATGCGCCTATACACTGACATCCACTTGGGCCACCTGTCCCTAGCCGTCCTGTCCTACAAGAATCTGATGAACCTTCAAACTCCAATATCTTGTACTCCGTAGCTCTATTTGATGAGCCGTCTGGACCTGCTCCTTCAACACTTGAAGCTCTACATTCCTAGACCCAAAGACCGTACCTTGCACCTCCTTCACCTGCTCCCCAAATGAGCCCCTTTTGGATCCTTTCTTGGCCTATAAACCACATTAGCCATACATCTCCGCTGCTACCTCTCTGCCCATGATCTTTCTAGTCGCTCTAGCCCTTAGCCATGCACCTACTAGTCTACGCATACCTGTCCATGCCATCTTTTATGGTTGACACACTTTGGCTGCACCACCGTTGATTGAATGTGAGATATTGACTAAGATGTTAGGTACTTTTCTCAATTAGAAACTAGATAGGAGAAGTTGACACACACACACACACACACACACACACACACACACACACACACACACACACACACACACACACACACACACACATACACACACACACACACACACACACACTAAGGTACTAGAGAATGCTTACCCCCCCCCCCCCCCCCCCCCCCCCCCCCCCCATTTTGCATAGTAGTGATACCTTTTTGCTATGCCACTAAAACCCACCTTATACTAGTGAAATACCCCCGCTTAAACAAAGCGTGAAAAAATAGTGTTATCATCATACGGGGTAGCCAGCCCCTGTCCACTCTCCATCGACCTCCCCCAGGCAATGGCACTTGCAGGCTCGCGCAGTTGAGGGTGGCTGAATGCATTCATCCTACCTGCTCTGGAAGCGTGCACACCATCCTATATAAATTGAGGTGAGGGCATACCTTGGTCCTCACTTAGCCTTGGATTAGGTTTTTTTTGCTTATTCTCGTCACTGTCTGAACTTGCTAAAGAAATGGGCTTGCAGCTCAAGCAACACAGGTGTTATGTTTTACCTTACTACCAATTCCGATTTTGGGTTGTTGTAATGCTATGCATGGTTGATAAAGATTGAAGCTGTTTGTTTTATACATTGTATATTGATCATGATCATAAGAAGAACAAACTGTTGCACCATGGCATGGATGACTTAGGTCTTGAGACCACAATTTGCATTAAAAATAGGGATGGTCTCTGTTGAATAGTTGCACGGATGAAAAGTAGTTTGCTGCAGGTGGTTGTACTTAGATTTATACTAGCCGCTGAGGGTTGCTGTTTACACTATATAATGATTTTTTTATTATAAAACAAACTGTTGTGCAATCGCATGATTGGATGGGGTCTTGAGACCTTGTTTTGCATTTTGGTAAGCGGTTTCTGTTGAAAGACTGGCACGGACTGTGTTTTTTTGCAAATAGGTATAGGCTTTGTGCTAGCCATCGAGGGTTGTTGTTTTCACTAATGGTTATCATATCTACCTGGCATCTTGCCGCTGCAAGTGTGTCAGGCAATGGGTTGCTCTGTACTAGCCGCTGAGGGCTATGTTTCTTTTCACTATATGATAATTTTTTGGAAAAAAACAAACTATTGAGCCATCACATGGTTGGCTTGGGTCTTGAGACCTTGTTTTGGATTTGGTGGTGGTTTCTATTGAACACTGGCACGGACTAAGTGTTTCTAGCAGGAGGTTATAGGCTCTATGCTAGCCGCTAAGGGTTGTTATTTTCACTAACTGGTTATCATATCTACCTAGTATATTGCCAATGCAGGTGTGTTAGCTAATGGGTTGCTCTGTTCGTAACCACTGTAGAAATCTCTTGGGTATTCATTTTTTTTATAAAAAAAAGGGGGGCATGACTGGCAAGTCTGGAAAATATTGGTCTTTTTCTTTGATAAACTGTTGCCACACTTGGGCTTATGTACAGTATCACCATCGGGATTTCATATGAGATGAAGGGTTGGGGTGTTTTTTTAAGTACCTATGGCTATTGAAACATTAAGGCATCATACTCAAACAAGGCCGGACACTACCGTTCTTTATGGGATACTAATAACTTGGGATTCTGAAGGTAAGTATATGGCTGTTACTTTCGGCTTTGGCATAACTACCAAGCTATGGCTAGTGATCTATGAGTCCACTTGGTATAGATGGATTTTTCGATACTCTGTTGATTGGTCATACTATCATTTTTAATTGTTGTAAAAAGGGAGATTATTCATTACCCTCTTCTGGTACCATTGGTTCATGAACAAAAGATTGGGCATCTTACACAATTAAAGTCGTTCTTGACCTCTCTTTGGGTAAAGGAATACCAATGACACCTTGAGATTGTTACTCCTCAAGGTAAGTATATGGTTACTACTGCAAAACATAGCTACCAAGCTATGGTTAAATAAGTAAATCTCACGATGGTTAAAAGAAAAACTCTTGATATATGGATTCTTGGTGGGCTTCATAACTCGGTATAAAAGGTAGAAGGTAACACTCATTTTTTGATGTAATAAGTAAGGACTACTAGCATACAAGGTCTAATAAATAACCTAGCTTGTCGAAAGTAATTAAAATCTGTAAGATGGACATGGATAACAACTGATAGGGTCCATTGATACCTGTAAAACACATCCAAGGCTAACTGAATTGCTGTCTTGTTTGGATGGATGCAGGTAAGGACTCTATCCTATCTTGGAGGGTTTTCTTTTCTTTGGCAAGCAACCTTACTTTAATGAAGCACTCACTGAGGACCAGGGAAGTTCTTTTACTACTGGTCTAACTGAAAGAGGATCTCTTTTCTACAATCATTGTACCTAAATAATTCTAATACTAAGTTATTTTTGTACTTATCTGCTCATTGTTCCTTGGCCAGCTGTCTTTTGAATGTAAAAATTCAATTATGTCTTATTAGTTAAGATTTAAATAGCTACACACACACACACACACACACACACACACACACACACACACACACACACACACACACACACACACACACACACACACACACACACACAGAGCTTCTACTTATTCACCTCCCAGCCACACATCACCACTTATGGACCTCTAGATAGTCGACTAATTAATTTTAATTAAGAGCCACTTGTTTATAACTTGGACCTTGTTCCTACGTAGTCCATAGTGGCAAAGTAAGGACTAATGACTGTCTCAATGGGCTTTTTGTTCAAAACCTCCTCCAAGAGAGGACGTTTTGAGAAAAAAATCCTAGCAAGTATTTTTTTGTGCTTTCCTAAGGGTGCATATATGCTTTTGTAAGGGCATAGGTGATTGCATCTGAAAGAAAGGACTTCCCTTTGCATCTAGTTAGAACAGCCCAAGCTACCTTGCAGCCATATTGGGCATATCCTACAATCAACACATTCCAAGAGATGACATTTTGAAAAGGGCACCATCAACAACTCTTTCTGCTTTCACGATGGCACCACATTTGGCCATCTTGCATAAGGCCAAAAGCCTCCAAGATTTGATCTTAAGTGACTACACCTAGAGAAAGGCCTTTCCTTTCCATCTAGTTAGAGCTTCATAGTTTCTTTGCCACAACCATATTCTGCATATCTTGCAACAACACACTCCAAGAGAGGAGGTTTTGAATAAGAAGCCTAGCAAGGATTCCTTGTGCTTTCCTAAGGGCATATATCTAGCATGCATATCAATCAACACATTGCTAAGCACACCATGTTTCTCCAATGGCCTCTAACCAACAAATATATCATTTCACAATAGCTACAAAATAGGTGACTGAGAAATATCAAAGCTTCCTTGCTACTACCATGTTGGGAAAATCCTGCAATTAATACGTTCCAAGAGAACATTCTAAAAAGGCCACATGCCTTCAAGGTCAACCAGAGGTGATTGCATCTGGAGAGAAGCTTTCTCTTCAATATGCAAGCATATGTGATTGCATTTGAAAGAAAGGAATTCCCTTAGCATCTCTTTAGAACAATAAGATTTACCTTGCCCCAACCATTGTAGAAGAGAATTCAAATGTTGTGTTGTGAAAAATTAATCACTCAGGTACTTAACTATACTTAGTTCACTCACTAATAACACACACACACACACACAGAGAGAGAGAGAGAGAGAGAGAGAGAGAGAGAGAGAGAGAGAGAGAGAGAGAGAGAGAGAGAGAGAGAGAGAGAGAACAAGGATAACCAAAATACTAATAACACCTCAAATGATAAAATTAAGGAGATTTTCTCAAGAAAAGAATGAGCATACAAAGTGTGAGGCTCAGTGGCCTATTTATAGAGTTGGATGAAGGATTAGTGCCTAGATTATAGGGAGGTTGCTATATCTATGGGAGGTGGCTAAATTTAGGGATTTTAATGCTAAATCTATGGGATATTATCCTAGGTTTAGCAATGGGAATTCACCCTTACAAAATATTAAGGTAGTTTTTCTAACATCCCCCTTAACACTAGAATGGTAACCTAACAAGACATAAAAGTGTCCTTTCAGGGTTTTGGAAAAAAATTCCAAAACCATAGTAGATCCACTCATTTTGAAAAATCCTTTCATGAGCTTATAGTTCAATAACTACTACATATGGAAAAAATGAGAAACTTGTAATTTTTCTCATCCCTTGGTCGCTACAAGCCTCCAAAGTTGATGGACCAGTGCATTTTGCCCAAAACAACAATTTCTTATGGTTGATTGCATATAAATAAGAGTGGAGATTTTTGTAGGACAAGAGATAAAATGCCCCGTTAACTTCAATGGGTTGGTGACCAAAACATATGGTTGTTTTTACCTCACTAATTTTTTTTTGGGCAAAAAAAATAGGTACAAAAAAGTTGCATTTTTGCCATTCTGCGGACCTATCATCAAAGTTTCTATAGTCATGCTCAATACAGATACTATATAAATGTTTTCTTAGTTCCCTTTGGGCCTTTGGATTCAAAAGGAGCCATGGAGCATGTCAAAAGGATAATGGATCTCTTACAATTGGAACCTTGGGGGCAATGATAAAGTGCTAAATACAGCAAACATGAAAAAACTGGGTTTAGCATTATGACCTCTAGAAACCCATAGAAACTACTTAATATCTAGCCAAGTTTGTAGTCTATGATTAGATATGGTTACTACCTACAAAATACACACAATTGGCCTAAGAAACTAGCAATATTGAGAAAGTTATACTTGCTACTCTAAAATGTATCATATTCTTCAGCAATCAAAAAACTCAACCATCATCGTATACTATGCTATATAGCATATTAGGTCCCCCAAAACTGAAGGAAGATTATCTTTATGTTATACATTACACTTACACAATCAAAATTGAATTTGGATATCAAGAAAGCCACCAAAAAAATCATAAAAGTGCTAATTTTGGCCAAAAAACAGGATTATGCAATTCTTGTAAATTGGTCATAACTTTCAAATTTAACACTTAGCTCTCCCTACAAGCATCAAAACATGTTGAGAACTATGAAGACTTAACCTCTAGCCATCTAAACCTCACAAACATGAAGTTTAGAGTGGTATAGTTGACAAAAATTGAAAAAAAGCCAAAAACAGGACCCGTTTTTTCACACAGTTTAGGTTCAAAAATGTTGTGCAAGAATAAGGTTAATAGTGAGATCGATACTCCAAAAAAAATGCTAAGTTTTTTTCAGCTCAAAAGGCAACTTTGTGGATATATAGCACCTAGAAATTCATTTTCATACTCTTCAAATAATTCAAGCAAAATGGTCACTTAACAGGACACAAAAGTGTCCAAGGACATAAAAGTGTCCTGTTACCATTCTAGTGTTAATGTAAATGACCTATTGTGGATAACAACAGATCCCCCCTCAAGAGGGATTTCACCCCTAAGGGAAAACAATCACTATGATAGTGGGCACAAAACCTAAGGTTACAAGGATGTGTTGAGGGTAGGGTCTCCAATGCTTGGGAGGTAGTTTTGAAGCCCCGTCAAGAGGATATGCAAAATACCCAAAGATGCATGTGTGGACAAGATAGCAAATAAATGCATCTGTGACTTTTTCCCAATAACAATCTCTTAGGAAAACTTGTAGGAGTGTTGTACAATTGGCCTTGAATAAAGTGTGATTTTTTCTCTCTATATGGCCATGTTGCTGACAATGATCAAGAATAGTAAATTGATGGTGTATTGCAACTTGATCTTGGAATTTTTGAGAGGGGTTTTCTCCACCATTGTGAGTGCATAGAATGATGATACTGGGCTTGAGCTCATTGTTCACTAGATCTTGGACAAGTTAAAAATGAGTAATAGTTGCATATACCTTAGAATATGTTGTTATAGACTTTGAGTAACCATGTATAAAGACCACCATATACTTGGGTGTTTTTTATAGATGGGTTATGATTTGATACGATATACTTTGACAAGAACACTCAACATAAACATTTATATTAGATATTACAAAAATATGTATACAAAATACTCTTCATGGCCACGTTATCGACCAAGTATTTCGTATACATAATACTCAAACAAACACTATATAGGTGCACATAAAAATTTTACAATGTTCATAAAGTCGGGTCAACAACCTAAACAAAAAATCTTATCGGTCAAACCAAGCCATGATCATACCCTAACTAAAACCTAAGTGTCTAGCCCTAAGCGGCCAAACATGGTTCAGACTTAGTCTCAGTGTCAATCTCAGTAGATTGTAGAGGACCCACCACCACTCCCTGAGACATGCACACTCCCTTATGCTAATAGCTATTACTGTAGCCGCTATACCACACCAACTATCGAGTCCATCATACACAGTTATGCTCCTCCCTACCTATTTTGCATTTATACGCCCGTATAATAAAAAGTATACGTATATTTTGATATTACATGTTGTATACCCATATTATACACGTATCTACAAATAAACCATATTTTGATCGAACAATATTTTGATGAAAATATATTTCGATCGAAATACTGTTTGCTTTATAAAAAAAGGAACATGACAGTTCGAACGGATTGTCACGACATTAACATCACCGATATAGACAGAGCGAGAGAGAGAGCAGAGAGAGTGCTAGCGCCAATAATGACAGTGCCATCGCATTAGTGAGGTATCCCTTCTACTATTTTTTTTGTTTTTTTTTTGAAGATGTATTTGCTAGCGCTGTTGTTGTGGACCTTTGCTCGCACCTCGGTGATAGTTTGCAGGTTGTATTTGCCAGCAATGTTGTTGTGGAGCTTTGCTCACACCTCAGTGTTAGTTTGCAAGTTTTTCACTCTCTTTGGCTGTGTTGACCCCCGTGTCACACTGCAAAGAGAGAGAGAGTTTAGACACTCGTCCTTGGCTGTGTTGATCCTCGTGACACACTACAAGGTGGGTAAGACTTTAGATGCTTCTTCCTTGACATCTGCTGACCTTCGTGTTGCACTGTAGGGAGTAGCTTAGGATGTGCAATTAGATTTTTCATCTATGGTTGTTGCTAACCAATGAGTCGCACTGCAGGGAGGGATATCTTACATGCTTTCTTCCTGGTTGTTCTTGACCATTGTGCAGCACTACAAGAAGATTGGATTTAATAGATTCTTCGTGTCTGTCTGTTGCTGACCACCGTGTCACACTGCAGCAGCAGGGAGAGGTTTAGGATTTTTAAATCCTTTGTTCTTGGATGTTGCTAACCATCCTGTCGCATCGCAAGAAAATTGGATTTAATAGATTCTTTGTATCTATCTATTGTTGACCACCATGTCACACTGTAGGGAGGGGTTTAGGGTTGTCAAATTCTTTGTTCTTGGTTGTTGTTGATCATCGTGTTGCACCGCAACAAGAAGATTGGATTTAATAGATTCCTTGTCTCTGGTTGTTGCTGACCACCGTATTGCATTGTAGAGGGAGGAGTTTAGGGTTTTTATATCCTTCATTCTTGGCTGCTGTTGACCATCACATCACACTATAGGAAGATTGGATTAATAGATTCTCCATCTCTAGTTGTTGCTCACCACCGTGTTGCACTACAAGAGGGAACAAATATCTTACATCCTTCGCTCTTGATTGTTCTGACCATTGCGTTGCACTGCAGGTTGATTGGATTTAATAAATTTCTCGTCTCTAGCTATTGCTAACCACCATGTTGCACTATAAAGAGGGGCTAGGTATTTTAAATCCTTTGTCCTTGACTGCTGCTGACTACCATGTCGCACTGCAGGGAGATTGGTATTATACGCTTTTTTGTCTCTCTATTGCTGACCACCGCGTTGCATTGTAGGGAGGAATTATATATGTTTAGTTCTTTCGTTGCTGGTTGTTATTATTGTCCATGAAATGTTTTTGTTTAGAACTATTTACAATCATATATGTCAAATTTATATCTATTCTAGATCTACATTACTTATATTTGCTTCATGTATTTTTAGGCTTTAGTCATGGTAGAGACAAAGTTGATGCATCAGCATCACAAAATCATTTGTGATGCTCTAGTTTTATCTCTCCATGGAGCTTCAGACGATCATTTGCATTGGGCATTTGATCCATTGAAGGTAAATTTTGTTGATTTCGTGATTGAACTTGTGGAATAATGTTGTGAAAATGTGCAGTGCATTCCTTGTTTCATTTGACCCAACTCTATGCATTAATGGAGTAATGCATAACATAGTAAAGCAATTATTGGGCCAGGTCACTAGAAGCTTTGAGAGTATGGTTCATCCAAAATTCAAAGCTAAACCTAGAATCAATGAGCAAATGAAGCTTGTGGCACATATACAGTCAGAATTGAAGAGCAAGGATAAGGTCGAAGGCTTTTCAAAACGTCCTAGGATAGAAGAGGATGTGCCTCCTCCTTCAGGTGCCGAGCCCTTAGCTATACACTTGGATGATACTACATGTCCTCATGTCCTACAGTTACTGAAGGAGTACGAGCGGAAGTGCGACGCGAGAGAGAGTGCGAGAAGAAGAGCACGACAATATGGTGAACTCGCTCTACTGTAATGTGTAGAGCATAGTGAGTTCTTATTAGGTTTTAACAAAAGAATATGTGTACATACCTGGCGGCCCGCCCACTTACCTGGGCGACCACATTGGGGTTGAAGGAGTACGAGCGGAAGTGCGACGCGAGAGAGAGTGCGAGAAGAAGAGCACGACGATATGGTGAACTCGCTCTACTGTAATGTGTAGAGCATAGTGAGTTCTTATTAGGTTTTAACAAAAGAATATGTGTACATACCTGGCGGCCCGCCCACTTACCTGGGCGACCACATTGGGCTTTATACCCCAACAACCTCCCACTTAAAGTCCAATGTGGTACTTTAAATGTGAGAGAAGCTACTATACAAGCTAATATACAAGAGATGTAGAGAAGTGATGTACTACCCTACACCTAACTGCTTGCAAAAATGCGCAAAGCTCTCTGAGGGAAGTCCTTTTGTAAGTAGATCAGCAGGATTTTCTGTGGTGTGAACTTTGACAAGCTGAAGTTGCTTATCCTCGAGCATTTCCCTGATGAAATGATACTTCACATCCACATGCTTTGTCTTTGAGTGATAAACTGGATTGCGAGCCAATTGTATAGCACTTTGACTATCACAATATAACACATGCATCTCTTCTTTGATTCCCAAATCTGTTACTAGTCGATTAAGCCAAATTGATTCTTTGCATGCCTCTGATGCTGCAACATATTCAGCCTCTGTAGTAGACTGAGTAACACAATCTTGTAATCTAGAACGCCATGATACTGCTCCACCAGCCAATGTAAAGATAAACCCTGACGTAGACCTTCGGTTGTCTAAGTCACCTGCATAATCTGAGTCTGTAAAACCCTTTACACTTAGCTCCTGACTCCCATAGCATATACGCATACTCTTTGTAGCTTTCAAGTATCTTAATATTCCTTTCACTACCTCCCAATGTTTCTTGCCTGGGTTTGACATGTATCGACTTACTACTCCCACTGCAAATGCAATGTCTGAGCGAGTAGCAATCATTGCATACATCAAACTACCCACTGCAGACGCATATGGAATCTTATCCATTTCAGCCTGTTCTTCCTCAGACACAGGACAATCTTGTTTGCTAAGTTTCACATATGGTGGCAATGGAACACTCAATGCCTTTCCCTTCTCCATATTGAAACGTTGCAAAACCTTGTCAATATACTCTCTTTGAGATAACCAAATCAACTTCTTTGATCTGTCTCTCTCAATGCGCATACCAAGTATATGACTTGCCTCACCCATGTCTTTCATGTCAAACGATTTTGCCATCTTTGACTTCAAAGCTGAAATTTCTTCCAAGTGCTTGCCAGCAATCAACATGTCATCCACATACAAAATAAGGATCAGCCAATTGCCATCCTTAGCCTTCTTTGTATATAGACAGTGATCGAACTCACTAAGTTTGTAGCCTTGAGAAAGCATAAACTTGTGGAATTTATGGTACCATGCCCTCGGTGATTGTTTTAAGCCATAAAGACTCTTTAACAACTGGCATACCCAATCTTCCTTGCCTTTCTCAACAAACCCTTCTGGCTGCTGCATGTAAATTTCCACATCTAAATCACCATGCAAGAACGCTGTCTTGACATCCATTTGGTGCAACACCAAATCTAATATGGTAACCAATGCAAGAAAGCATCTCAATGTAGTCATCTTGACCACCGGAGAGAAGACTTCATCAAAGTCAATGCCTTGTTCTTGCTTAAAGCCCTTGGCAACAAGCCTTGCTTTGTACTTTTGCTGACTATCATGAGAGGTGATCTTATATCTGTAAACCCATTTACAAGGTAGAGCATTTTTTCCCTGTGGTAATTTAACTAGCTTCCATGTCTTGTTTTTATGCAGAGCTGTCATCTCTGACTGCATGGCCAATTGCCAATTCCCGGAGTCCTTCATTTGCACTGCTTCCTTGTAACATGAAGGCTCATTGCAATAAGTCAACATGACATAGTTCATAGATGGAACAAACCTATCAGGAGGTCGCGTGATACGTCCAGATCTACGCACAATAGGTGGCTCAGGCTCAGCCACAACCTGTGGTTCCACTCTATCCTGTCCTTGCTCCTCTTGAGCCCTGACATTTTGTCTTGCACGTGCAGGTCCATCTTCTTGGAAGACAACTCTTCTAATCTCCTCAACCCTCTCTGGTTTAGAATGATATTTGGATTCATTAAAGTGAACATCATTGCTGCGGACAACCTTTCTGGATTCGGGATCCCAAAGTCTGTACCCCATCTCACCAGAATTACCATAGCCTAGAAACATGCACTTTCTACTCTTTGGCTCAAGTTTGTTCGTAAATTCCTTTGGAACGTGAGTATATGCCTCACAGCCAAAGACTCTGAGATGCTTGTATGAGGGCATTTTGCCTGACCATACCATCTCTGGCACTGAATCCTTCTGCAAAACCTTGCTAGGAGATCTATTTACAAGATGAACAGCTGTTGATATAGCTTCAGCCCAAAACCCATTTGGCAGCTGTGCATTAGACAACATACTTCTGACCTTCTCTTGTATGGTCCTATTCATCCTCTCAGCAACACCATTTTGAGGAGGATTGTAAGGAGCAGTAAGTTCACGTTTTATACCTTTTGACTCACAAAAGTCCTGAAAGGCCTTTGAAACATACTCTCCACCATTGTCAGTGAGTAAGCATTTAAGCTTCTTGCCACTCTGATTCTGCACAAGTGTCACAAACGTTTTGAAAACACTAAACACTTCATCCTTGTGCTTGAGAAAGTAAACCCATACTTTCCTCGAGTAATCATCTATAAATGTCATAAAGTAAGAAGCTCCCCCTAGAGATAGGTTAGGCATAGGTCCACACAAATCACTATGAACAAGTGCCAACTGTGTATCTCTTCTACTGCTTCTATGCTTATGTGGCTGCTGTGTTTGCTTACCATACAGACAATGTTCACATAATTCAAAATCATTAAATGAAAACCAGAATGAGACAAGATTTCCGTTCCCTTCTTGGACATATGTCCTAACCGGCTATGCCACAAAGAAACGTTCGGCTGCTCGGTTACATTGATTACATTTTTAGAGACATTTGATACATAAATCATGTAAAGTCCTCCAGACTTTACTCCATGTGCTACTGTCATAGAACCCTTGGATATCTTCCACATGTTCTCTCCAAAAGTGGTGACGTAGCCAGCATCATCAAGTAAACTTGTGCTGATCAAGCTCTTTGTAATTGCGGGAACATGTCTCACATTCTTCAGCGTGAAAGAAGAGCCATTCTGAAACTTCAATTGAACATCTCCAACACCTAAGATCTCACATGTCTGCCCATTGCCTAGCCAAACATGATCTTTAGTGGTCACATAAGAGGTAAACCACTCCTTGTTTGGAGACACATGAAGTGATGCCCCTGAGTCTATAATCCAGTCACTCAGTGCATTTCCATCAGATGCCGTACGAAGAGCTGAGTCCATTGTATTCTTCAAGAAGTAGATGTCTCCTGACACTAGACTGTCATCCTCTGCAGCAGTGTTTGTCACATTTATTTCTTGAATCTTCACTGAGGACTTGTTCTTCTCACCATGGTCTTCAGCTTTCTCTTTGCCTTTTTCTACTTTCCATTCTCTGCAGTCTCTTTTCATGTGACCCTTCTTGCCACAATGGTAGCATTCTATGTCACTCTTGCCTTTAGCACTGCGGGACTTGCTACGAGACTGATTCCTCTTTCCACCTTTGTACTTTTCTTTGGTCCTTCAGTAAGCAGACTTCCTTCTACACCTGCTATGTTCAAACCATCTGGAGGTGCAGAATTACTCAAAGCTGTGCGAAAAGTGTCCCAACTTTCCGGCAATGTGATCAACAAGAACATAGCTCTAACAGGTTCATCAAACTTGACACCTTGAGCTGACAACTGACTGTAGATTGTGTTGAATTCATTCAGATGATTGGACATAGGTGTCCCTTCTTTCATCTTCAAGTCAACAAGCGTCTTAAGCCAGTATACCTGTGAAGCTGCACTCTGCTTCTCATAAAGATCACTCAGCTTTAACCATGCTTGATAAGCCGACATCTCGTCTGCTACATTGAAGTAAACGCTTTCTGCCAAAGTAAGCATAATGGTAGAAAGTGCCAATTCATCCATTTGGCTCCATTCATCTTCGTCCATATCTTCTGGTTTTATCCCTTTGAGCTTTATAGGTTTTATCTGCTTCTTTTGTACCAACAGGTGCCAAATCTGCTTCTTCCACAATGGGAAATTGGTTCCATCCAGCTTCTTGATATTGTAAAGAGCAGTGTCCTTTGATCCAGCCATAGCTACGCTTCACAATAGTTTACTTTCCTGGGAAAAATTCGGCAGAGTTTCCCCTGTAAACTGACCTCTGAACCAATATCAACCTGATGAACTAGTGGATGTCGCCTACAGTCTGTGTGTAGATGCACCCGTGTCGTATGTGACACGCCTCCAAGAACTGTGAGCCGTCCTTCGATGTGTAGACAGCCACAAATCAACACTCTGGGAGTGTTCATATCCTCAGCACCTGCAGTCGTAGGCCAAAAAACCCCAAACTTGCAGAGTCGGATCTGCACCCGCTGAGACCACGTAGTCGAAAATGGCCTACGCAGAACTTTGTCGAAGCCGAACGGTGGCCGAGATGACCTCAGAATGAAATTCTGAGAACACAAAGCCCTTCGATCTCTCCCACAGGATTTGGGGCCGTGTCTTCACCTGTCGAATTTCACTCCAATCTGAGCTGGTGACTCTAGCCTCCTGCAGTGCTGCCCCGAGCCTTGATCTGAGCTCTGATACCAGTTGAAGGAGTACGAGCGGAAGTGCGACGCGAGAGAGAGTGCGAGAAGAAGAGCACGACGATATGGTGAACTCGCTCTACTGTAATGTGTAGAGCATAGTGAGTTCTTATTAGGTTTTAACAAAAGAATATGTGTACATACCTGGCGGCCCGCCCACTTACCTGGGCGACCACATTGGGCTTTATACCCCAACAGTTACTTGGGGAACATTCTATATTTCACTTGCAAGCACCCCAACTAGATGAAGGATGTTTTGCAAATGTGAAACAAGTTTTGGTGGCCCATCCTCCTTTCAAAGAACCTACCTATGCAGCAAAGATCTACAAGGACCAAATAGGAAGCAAGTTGACATTACAAACAGTACTAGAGGAAGCAACTACTACTATTGTTCAACATCATGGCATGATATTGCCCCGTGCTCTTGTTCGTTATAGCAAAAGGTCCATGTTGATCTTCAAGCTTTGGAATGGAGGTCACCTTGAGTAGTAGATTTAGGCATGTCATCATGATGGAAGCAGGCCTACAATCAGAGAGTTTCAACACACATTTGGAACTGTACAACAGTTCATAGACAACATTTTGCCGATTTGCAATGCTCTTTTGCAGACGATGAAATTCGTGCATAGTCACGACTTCATTCACAACAATCTATACATTAGAAATATTCTACTACATTTTGGCGAGCAAGGAGTGTATGCTGGGATTGCGGACTGGGGACAAAGTACACCATCAAATGTTGGAATTAGGGTTGCAGAGAAACGCACACAGCTTGGAGAAGACAAAGGAAGCTCAAGGCATACAATAGAGAGTGTATTACTTAGTGTGCAATGGAAAGACAGATAGCCCTAGAGTGATGGGCGTATATACAATGCACGAGGGAAAAACCTCCTAAAGAGGGAAAAAATAGCCCGGTGGTCCTAGTGTGTTCACACACATCACTACAACATGCATATGGTAACAAATCCCACTTGGAGTGATGCGGTGAATGAGAGCCGGCACATGAGTAAAGGGAAGTGCCATGCCCTGAGGACATGATCAGTCCACAAAAGGGGAGTAAGCCCAAAGCTTTATAGAAAGCTTTGAGCTTCTCACGAGACAATGCCTTTGTGAAAAGATCAGCAAGGTTATCCTGTGTTGACACATAATCCAAGCTGATCTCTCCTGCTGAGAGCCTCTCCCTGACATAGTGATAATGCACCTCAATGTGCTTTGTGCGAGCATGAAAAACTGGGTTTCTTGCAACTGCCAATGTGCTCTAACTGTCAGTATATATAGTGTTGGTAGTGTCCCGTCCAACATCCAAATCAGCCATAAGGCATCTGTTAGTAGCAAGCTACCACGAACACCATTTTTCAGAGTTCTCTTTGTAAAAAATTTATTATTTTGATAAATCGGGAATATTGTAACTCCTATTTTCTCGGATAAACTCTATAATTAATAAGCCGGGGCTACAAGCTTCTAGATTGTATCAGCCAGTCATTACCCAGCTTTGGTAGAACTCCAGATTATTAGTTTTGACCACCCAAAAACCTTGGCTAAGGTATAAAAGCCAATTGTTGTAAGTTTTATATAAGTTTTGGATAAGAAATACACAGCGTGAGCTTACGACGCTCACTCCTCTCCTTCTCGCGCTTCCTACTCCCTCCCTGATTGTGACATTGCGATTGCGTTTGTTGCATTGCAACCGCAGGTAAGAGCTCTACGCATTGACGTAAGCAGTTCACAGTATTTCGTAGCTTTTGGCGTCACCGATCCGCGGTCTAATTTCATCATAACTAGGAATTTACATGTTCAAATAAAAAACTAAGCATAGGTGGGATATTGGGGCATCATTGCTAAGCATTTAGATGCATTCTGGGTCAAAAACGACTAGGTCAAAAATCCACTACTGTTAATAATCGCGATTTTGGAACTTGAACTAAAGTGGGGTTTGAGACCATAAGCATGTGTGCTTAGGTCTTATAAACTTGTCCTATAAGTTTTGTTACATTTGGATGTCATCTGATACTGTAACGGATGTGATTTGTTTGGCGATGAGCGATTGGCTTTTTGTGATTTCAGTCACTTGAGTGTAGCCTAAGTTAGATGCGAGTTGTTAGTTGTTTTTCAAGAGATTGACAACCTCTTGTAGCCTCTATGCACTAGTCAAGCCAGCTTCGTCCCATGGTTTGACAAATTAATCGTGGTTCTCGCTAATACTGCAATAAGATAGGATGGTGAGGGTAGACATGCATCCGACATTTGGTGCCGCTGGCGGGGATCGAAGAGACCTAAACTAGGAAAAAACACGAGCGTCTTGTGAAGTTGTCCTTTAACTTCCTCTAGGTTCGCCTAAAGTTCAAAACTTTCTTTTAGAAATCGCATAGCTTAAGATTGTCGGCTTTTGCTGTGTGGAGGTAGCTTGGAAGTAGTCGTACTTGCTGAGTGCCTTTAGGATTGTAGGATTGTAGGATTGTAGAATTAGATTAGGATTTTGAAAATGATTGGTAGACGAGACAAGGCTTAAGATCAGTGCTTAGAAAAACATAAAACACAAGAAAACGAGTGTTTGTGGACACTTTCCACAACCCCATTGCATGAGAATCTAGGAGTAGGGTAAGTAGGATCCGAGGTGGATTTCAGAACATTGCTCTCTGAAAAAATCAAGTGTGAGTTCTTGTTGGAAGTTGCAGAATTTCAGGTGTACGGCTAGAAATAGCTCGAAAAGACTCAAAACCACTCAATCCAACTGGAGAGTAAGCCTAAAAGTTGTCTAAACCAATTGGTAAGCTCAAAGACACTTCAAGGTACAAATTTCAAGAGTTGGCCAAAACTCAGATTATTTACTTTTTCTTGACATTTTAGGCCAAATTAAGTTTTGACTTGATTCATAGGCTGAAAATAGCTCATTTAAAGACTGTCTTTGAAAAAATTGCAAAAAAGTGTTCATTTCAAGCCTAAAGTTAATAATTGTAATTATTAACTTTCTGCTCTAAATTGACCAAGGTTCATGTCATTGACTCATTGCATGTGTACAAACAACTTTTGTAAAGGCCCAAGAGATCTGGATTACTAAACTGGCAAAAAACTGGGTAAAAACTAAAGTTTGTATTGACTTTTTGAATCTTGAGTGTAAATTTGGGAAAAATTTGTCCAAACTTGTTGAAAATTGATTCATAGGCTTATATTAATGTGATAAACATGTATACATGCTCAGTTGACCAAAAATTTGCAAAAATTGTCAGAAGTAAATAATCGCGATAATTTACATCTACCCCATTTTTCAACTTTTTTGACTAAGTTAGAATACCACTAGCTTTAACATGTTGTAATAAGTCCACAAACCAAATTTGGTAAGATTTGGATCACTGAATTGAAAATTGTGACCAAAATTGCAAAGTTAGTCTGCGGACAGATAATTCATGACCATTTGACCAAAAATTGTCCAAACTTGATGAAACTTGGCTAGTGACCTTAACTTAAGGTGCTTAATAGATCTGTGTCAAAGTTGGGGCAAAAAGTTGTATAAAATATAGCTGGAGTAAATAATCGCGATTATTTACATCTGCTTCAAAACTTGAGAAATTTACAAATTTTAATATACCACAAGGTCAAGCACATCAAGTAGACCTCACAAATCAATTTTGGTGAAATTTGGATCACAAAAGTGAGACTTAAGCCAGATTATCGAAATCAGAGTCTGCGGACACAAAACAGTTGATAAACTTGATCAGATTTTGTCCAAACTTGTTGAAACTTGTCCAGAGACTTTAACAAGTTGTATACTTGCTAAACCAATCAAAAAAGTGCAAAAAACTGACAAAAGTAAATAATTGTGATTATTTACTTCTGCTATCCAGAGACATCAATTTTAATTTTTGAGCTTACATAGTGTTAGACCAACATAAAATAAGGCCACAACGCAATTTTGGGTTCAATCGGATCAAAATTGGTACATGTACACTCAATTTTCAGGTTGCAGATTAAACCTTTGAATTTTTGCTAAAGTCGATCTGAAAGTCAAATTTTGACTTCCATAGCTCGATTTGAAGTGATACACAGAGACCAATCACGAGAGTTAGCAAAAACTGTACTATCTTTATAGAAGAATAATTAACTTGATCAAATTTGTACAGGAATCAGGTTGCAGACGAGGAATCAGGGGCTTGACGGAAAGTTGCAATTGAATCAAGTGGAAATTGAAAAAAAGTCAATCCAAAGGTGAGTACTCTATCCAGGGCTTCATAAGTCTATATGAACCTTAGATTTGGTCGTGTACTAGGAAATCGGAGCATACTCGGAGAAACCTCCAGTAGAGTATCCACCGAAGAAAGCGTAAATCAAGGCAATTCCTTGCACACAATTCCTGAAGAAGTCTCAGACACTTTTTCAGATTCAACATCCGAAATGTCTTCTTACTCGACTCACTCAGAAATCGGAACGACAGTGCGCTATAAGCATATACTATCTTTTTACAAGACTAACCGTCATGGAGCCCAGGTTTACTTGGACCCTAACGAGGAGTATGCTATTCGCATTGATGACCATGGGATTGAGTTCGAAGAAGAGATTAGGGCAAACAAACAAGGAAAAATATACATGGACAAAAATGGAACTCAGTATTTACAAGTCAAAAACCCTGACGTGATAGACAAATGGGGATTGGAATTAAACACCATAATCCCAGATATGTCAGCAAAAGAAGGACCACCAACTTTAGAATTCGAGGGATACGATCAAGTAGACTTGAAGCCTTTGAAACGACTTAGTATGGATAATCCTAGGATCAGGGTCTATTGTTGAGAAGATAGAAACATAAAAGATCTTCAGTGGACTTCGCATGCCAAACTAGGACAACTAACGGCCATGAAGATCATGTATATCTTCAAGATCAAAGATAAGGGACAAGTGGACCTACCAACCTACCTATTTAGGGATTGTTATAATAACAACTTTTTTATGATGACCCTTGAGGAGGTAGAACAAACTAAATACAAGGGTATTCCATACGGGATTGGATATTGGGACAAGAACCAGAAACAATTCCAAGAGATGAACACCGTGAGAGATCATCTGAGAGTAATGTGAAGAAACCAGAAACCACCTCATCACGTAGAAAATCGGGTGAGACTAAGGCCAGTTCAGGGCTACATGAGTCACTATTTTCAACAGACTGGTTTGAAGGACTTAGAACAGGACCAACTGTCAGAAGACCGGGAGTTGAACCAAACAGACACGTTAGACCAACTGATTTTCAGAAATGGATCAGAAAATACAGTGGATCAGGGGATCCATACAACCACTTAGCAAGCTCTAAGCAAGTGCTAAGAGCATAACATATATTTGATTTCCATACTTAATTCGAGGGGTTTGGAATGACATTAGAAGAAAAAGCATTGACACGGTTCCAAAACATTCCACCAAGGTCAATAATGGACTTGAACACTTTAGCTCAAGGATTTGTAGCTGCTTGTTCCAAAACAGGGATCAAACATAATATGGTAGCTCAAATCTACAGCTTTAAACAGAAACATGGTGAGTCTGTTAGGGATTGTGCAACTCGAATGAAACAATACATTGCCAGATGCCTAGAGGTGGAGATACTTGCAGAAGAACGACTTGTATCTTTGTTTCTGGAGGGACTGCTAAACAAAGAACTTCATGCTATACTCTATAGCAAGAAGCATACCACCCTAGAAGCGTGTGTGTCAGATGCTATTGACTTAGGAGACAATTGCAAAATTTTCAATGAAGAAGATGTCCCTAAGAATAACCAAAGCGAGAAAACAACATCCACTAAACTAGCACAAGTGGGAACGGCTGCTGCAGCACCACTCTCAGTTATCGAAGATATGCTAAAAAGGATGAACAACATACAAAAAGCACCTATGAGGGGATCAGGACAAGGGATACCTCCACAGGGACAACAAATTAGGCCACAAAAATGGTGTGCAATCGAGGGTAAATGGACCAACCATGAGACCCACGAGTGCTACTCCATACCAAAGTATGATGGGAATGTTCAGTACGTGCCCATGCGGCCACAATGACAACCCATGTACAGATATCAGCCTAATATGGCCCAGGCTCAAAGAGCAACAATGGGTATGGAAAGACCTCAACCTGTGTTGGACAACAACCTCTGTATCCAGGACATAATGCAGTGCCTGTACAGTACATGCACTCTGAAGGAGTCATAGATGAACAAGCATTAGTGCCTGTTACACCCTATGGAGAGCCTAGTTCCTCTACAGTAGTGGTAGAAGGAGATTGGTATAATCCACATCCACCACCAATGGAAGAAACAGTGACTTATGCTCCACCAGAGCTCACACCAATGTATTATATAGCTAATCAAGGTGTCAGACTTCCCATGGTAAGACCCATGATGAAGCCAAGAACAGGAAACTGTCATAACTGTGGTGCTGATGATCATTGGAAAAATGAATGTCCAGAGTCTGACAAAAACCTCAAACCAATTGAAGCCTATTGCATACAATGTTGCAAAAAGGGAGGACAATTTTCGGAAGATTGTCCTAAAAATCCTTTGAACAAGGGTAAAACCGTAGTAAACGTAGTCCAAGTGATACATAGTAGCTCATCAGAGAGTGAACCGATTGTTCCAATCAAGGTAATCACTAGAGCCAGGCCAAGAAAAAGAAACACAACTCCTCTGATGATTCGACAAATAAAAAAGTTTCCTCTCAAAGAATCAAAAGAATCAGAAGCAAAAGATATGAGTTGAGAAAACAAAAACAACGGGTTGAAATCGAGAGGAGAAAGCAAAAAAACTATTCCAGGAAAAGTTGAAAGAATCTGGAAGTGAATTTAAAGAAACAACCGTGAAATCTGGAGGATCCATTCTGGTCGATAAATTTTTTGAGCCTATTAATGTCGCCTTGGAAGCCTACCAAGCAGGACTTAAAGCAAGCCAAAACATGGAAAACAAATGGAAAAACTATCCTTCTCCAAACATGGAAGCAGCAAAGCTGGAAGCTTATCAAAATTTCGTAAGAATCATGCAAGAAATGCTCGAAAAACAAAAACCCAAGCTTGAAAGTATTGCAAAACCTGAGGAGCTTGTGGTAAAAGAAACAAAAGAAAAATCCAATGTGGTGGCTGAATCCCGCCTTGAACCAAACGAACCAAAGCTTATAGTGCTTGACAACGAAGATGCCTTAGACGGAATTCCATTCGTAGAGTAAGACTGGCCAGGACACTTATGAAAAAAAGTGAGAGAGATCAATGATGGGAGCCTAACTCTAAAGTCAGCCCATATAGAGGAAGTATGGTTGGATAACCTACCATCTGATATGAACATGGATGTACAATCCTTGTATGGGGATTGCGGATCGGAAGCTTCAAGAATGTCGAAGACCTTGAAAACATTACCTTCTTACTTGGGAGATAACGAAGATGAATCCATTGTGTGTAAGACCACTCAAGTAAAAAGAGCTGAACAAACCCTAGAAGTAGACAACATTCATTCAATCAGGTCTACACCCATCCAATGCACTCTTACCTTGGAAGAACTATTAAAACTCAGACCATACTAGTGGAATGATTTATAGAAAACCCTAGAGAAGGTGGGGATAACGGGGTTAATCTCAAAAAATTTGGAAAAATTGAAAAATGAAATGGACAACAAAGAGATTCGATCAGTTCCCATGAACAAAGTCGGAGAATATTATGAAGGAGAAGAAGGAAACACCACCCTCCCAGTGAAATATAATGACATTGAAACCATGGCGATACTGGATAGTGGAGCTGGCATAGCCATAGACACTAAATCAATATGGGAATCCTGGGGATAGCCAGCCATTAGACAAACTCAAATGAAATTGCAATTGGCTGACTGAAAAATTGAGAGACCATTAGGGCTGCTTGAAAAAGTGATAGTCAATTCCTGTGGAATTGAATATCAACACACTTTTGCCATAGTAGACTTTGGGAAAAAACGCAACTATGAAATCATATTGGGAAGACCTTTCATGCGATAGGTACAGCTTATCCAAGATTGGGAAAACAATTATATGTACTTGAAGCAAGTGGGATCTATAAAAGATCACACTTATAGAGATGTCTTGAAAACACCCATCCAAGAGTTTGATTCAGTCTCTTCGGCTGAAACTAAACTCCCATCCTGGTTAAACAGAGACATTCCTATATGCATGTGTGGAGATTCAGAAAATGAAAGCTTAAGACGAGAAGAATGTATCCTAGAAAGGGATTGCACAGACGAAGCCTATGTAGCTGAACCCTTTCCAGAGCATTTGTTTGAGCCATTCAAGTGGACTTAAATTTTAGCGACAATGAATGCATGTGTGAATACATCTATGCCTACTCAATTTTGCAATGAGGATGGCTACGACATAATTCCCATCCAAATGATTTCAATGCTCAACATTGAAGACAAAGATGAGGAACCCAAGGACTTAATGAAAGCTCAACAAGTCTTTTCGGACCTCTATTACGATGCTATTGATGAGTTAGATGAACACTCAGCTACCTCAGAAGGTTCGGGGTTAGAAAAAGAGCATATGAGAGCTAAGCTACTTTTAAAAGGAGGGGAGGAAAAGTTTTTTGACTTTCCAAACTAGAAATCAAGAAGACAAAAATGGTATAGACGAAAGAGAGACACCAGAATTGTGAAAACACGACCTATGCCATCAGTCTCCAGTAAAACACAATTCCTGATGCAGATAGATGCAAATGATTGTGTCAAGGACAAAATAACTGGCAGATATCCTTCAAAAAAAAACTCAGAAATGTCTCAAACATAGAGAAAAACAAGGAAGGGTACTCAAGAAAAATCACAGGATAAGAAACCAACCATGACTCGAGTCGAGCGGAAAAAGAAATATCAAGAGTTGAAAAAAGCTCTAAAGGAGATATACACAACCGAAATGGAAACCACGGAAGAGGATGTAAGGATGTAATGCATGTTCCATCCCATTACAAAAAGTATACTCTCCAAGATCAGAAAATTATAGTCAAATAACCTGTTAGGGAACTACGAAAACAGGGTGAGTCTTACGAAGGACCTGAAAACACTAAAAGGATAGCTTGGCTGAACCAGGAGAAGAGCCTAGACCGGCTTACATTGCTAATGACCTAACAGAGAAAGAAGAAAAGCTTTTGCTAAGCTTGTTAAAGTAATACCGAGATATCTTCGCTTGGTCTTACAAGGATCTCAAGGGTGTTGATTCAGAAATCTATCAACATACCATACCCATGAGAGATGATGCGAAATGAAGTAGACAGAGACCATACACATATAATGAAACATTTTCCAGGAAGATAAAAGAAGAGATTGAAAAACTAAAGGAAGCTGAATTCATTTACAAAATTAAACACACAGATTGGGTGTCTCCAATTGTGGTAGTACCCAAGAAAAATGGAAAATTACGAGTGTGTGTTAATCTCAAAAAGGTGAATGCAGCTACCATTAGAGACAAATTTCCTCTTCCGATAACTGAGCATGTTTTAGAACAATTTGCAGGAAGAGAAGCTTACAGCTTCCTAGATGGCTTTTCCGGATACAATCAACATTTGGTTGACCCAAAAGATCAGCATAAAACTGCTTTTTTTACAGAATGGGATATATTTGCCTATCGGGTTATGCCATTCGGATTAACTAATGCTCCAGCCACATTTGAAAGGTTGATGAGCCATGCTTTCAAAGAATATCTTAGGAAATTCTTAGAAGTATATATGGATGATCTATGCGTACATTCATCAATCCGGGTTGATCATTTTGAACATCTCAAAAAGGTATTCAAAAAATGTAGACTTTATAAGATTTGCTTAAATCCTGAAAAGTGCACATTCATGGGTAGACAAGGAAAAATTCTTGGACATATAGTGTCTAAAAATGGCATAGCTACCGATATTGAAAAAATTCATGTCATTGCTGATTTGCCTAGACCAACAACAGTCAAGGGGGTACAAGCCTTCATGGGACATTGTGGATATTACCGAAGGTTTATCTACATGTACGCTATAATTGCAAAACCCATGTATAGCTTGATCACACACTTTGAGTGTACCGAGGCATGTGAAGAATCCTTCATGAAGCTTAAGCAAGCTCTCACCTCAGCTCCAATATTGAAAGCACCAAATTGGAATAAGATATTCCACGTACATGTAGATGCTTCCAATTTTGCTATCGGTTGTATACTAGCTCAACTAGGAGATGAAAAATTTGATTTTCCTATTTCTTATGCTAGACAACAATTGAGCATGGTGGGAAAGAATTACACCACCACCGAAAGGGAAGGATTAGGAATGATCTATGCCGTTAAAAAGTATAGACTTATCTATTAGCCAACAAGTTTGTGTTGTTTGTGGACCACCAAGCTTTGTTGAATTTGGTCAACAAGCCATGCAACACAGGAAGAATAGTGAGATGGTTCATCTTTCTTTTGGAATTTGATTTCACTGTGGTTGTAAAAAAAGGCACTACCCATCAACGAGCAGATCATTTGTCAAGGATTGTTTCAGGAGAATCACCTAAAGGGGTAGACAATGATCTACCAGATGCCTATTTGTTCTCCGTGGAAATGATACCTAGATGGTCGGAAAACATTGTGTCATTGATGACAATAGCTCAAGCGGATTCACAAATACCACTTTTTATCACAATCAGATTAATCGAGCAATCGACTATGTATCAATTACTAGCTGGTAGGCTATACAAAAGAAATCGGGGCGGGATATTTCTCTTATGTATTAATCCTGAAGAAAAAGAGCAGTACCTAAGTCAAGCACATGTTACTATAGTAGGACTTCACTTTGCAGAAGACCAAACTATGCAACGAATCTTGAGACTTGGAGTATTTTGGCCAATTATGAGGAGAGATGTTCGATCTTTTGTAAAGGATTGCCCTCAATGTTGAAAAAAAACACCCATACCTCATGTAACATTGTTTCAAATGTCACCTGTTCCTAAGTGGAACAATTATCTAGTTACTTACTTATCGAGCCGAACATTTCCTGAGGATATGAGTAAACGCCGTCAAAGAGAAATTGAAACTGAAGCAAGAGACTATGCTCTTATTGGGAACCAATTGTATCGGAGAGGTAAATATTAACATTTGCGTCTTTGTGCAAATGAAAATGAGTATATTCCGATTATAGAACAAGCACATGCTAGGTTAGCTGGAGGTCACTTTTCTAGTGAGACCACCACAAGAGAATCCTTGATGGCAGGCATATGGTGGCCAACACTTTTTGCAGATGCCAAAGAATATGTTCGAAGTGGTGATGCTTGTCAACGAGCAAAATTGCCAACACGAGTAGATAGCATGCCCTTAAGACCAATGATGGGGGCTAGAGCTTTTGCAAAATGGGGTATAGATTTTGTTGGAGCGATACAACCACCTGCTTATAGAACCCAAGCTCAATATATCATTGTAGCTATGGACTACTTGGCCAAGTGGGACGAGGCTAAAGCAACTCAAAGGAATGATGCTAGAACCACTGTTGCATTCTTATATGAGTATGTATTCACGGGATATGGACTGCCAATAGAGATTGTCAGTGATCGGGAAACTCATTTTCTCAATGAGGTAATCAAGTATTTGCTTAATGAGTTTATGGTAATCCATAACAAATCAGCTCCCTATCACCCACAAGCAAACGGACAAGCTGAGCATACGAATAAAATTCTTAGCTCGGTGCTGACTAAAGTGGTTAGTTCAGGAAGGACAGACTGGGAAATGAATCTCCATGCTGCCCTATGGGCTTATCGAGTTTCATTCAAAACAGTTTTAAATGCTACACCCTTTAACCTTGTTTATGGTCTTGATGCCATACTTCCAATAGAATTTCTATTGCCGACATTAAGGGTAGCACAGAATCTTGAGTGGATTGGACATGAATTGTCAGAAAGATTTGAAGATTTGGAAAAGTTAGATGAGCAAAGGCTAACTGATGTAGCTCATATCTATGCACAAAAGCAAAAACAGTTTTCTGATTCCCACTTAATCACAAAAATCTTCAAGAAAGGGGACTTAGTTTTAGTCTATTCCCTTAAGCAACACATTCACAAATTTAAGAAAAAGGGAAACAGACCGTTTATCATTGAAGATGTAACTCCAAGTGGAGCAGTAAAATTGTCCACCCTAGATGGTGAACCAATGGCTAATTGGATTAGTGAATGTCATTTAAAGAAATACAATTTTTCACTAACCAATGAGTTGCTAGAAAGAATGCATGCAGCCAAGCAAAGGAAGATTAACGATAGCAGGTTATTGATGAAGCCCAAGAGAAAGCTTGGCTTCGGGTACTCAAGTGGAAAGCTGCTCTCAAGAATCAACAGATACCGATTTCCATCAACACTCTGGAAATAGATGACCGACAATGGGAATTACCTAAAGACGCAGTTTCAACACAGATGATGACTGGTTAGGCGGAATGGACCTGCGCATCAAGTACAACTCAACAATCATAGCACCAATGCTTTCATCAACACAGGAGCTAGAGTAAATGCAGTCAGTTATTCCACATACAAGAAGGCAAAAAATCAATCATTGACAGCAGGAAAAACGACAATCAAAGGATGCAACAAGAACCCAACTCCAACATTGGGAGTAGTCAATTTGAACGTGATAGTACATGGATGTTCATGTCCTCATCAGTTTGTATGCTTACCAGATGAGCACATGAATGAGACGATGATTCTTGGAATTCCCTGGATGCAAACATACAAAGCAATACTGGATTGGGATACAAATCAGCTAAAGCTATCACCTAAAGGCGAGCAACTCATTGTTCCAATTGCACGAAGCAAGGAGGAATGGAAAAGAAGCAATTAGCACACCAAACCAAGAAGTAGTCAATCTTCTCCATCCCCTCGACAATCAAATGCTACAAGTAGCATGCAAGGAGTCAGGAAAATTTGGATACCAAAACAACAGCTTAAAAATAAATCGATTCAGATCTGGGTGCCTAAAACTTCACTGACACAACAAAGAAAGTTCCAAGGGTTAAAACACAGAAACGAGCATCTCCAAGCAAGGAACTAACATGGAAATGGTTTGGAAGATAAAGGAGCACTTATCTTCTCCACAAACCATAAAACCAATCAAGCGATAGCGAGTTAAGTCTCAAAAGACTCCACCACACCATACAACACCAAGCAGACCAAGCTACCAATGCGAGAAAAAGCTCGACAACAGTCAAAAGTGCTACCAACAGCTCAAGCAATCAATGTGCTAAAGAATCCCGATGGTACAATTAAACAACAAGCACACAAGCTACAAGATTTGCTCTTTGGAAGACATCAGCAGCAAACCTCGACATCGGAAACCCTTGAGTTAATTACTCAAGACCCAGCTCTTGCACAACATATTGATTTGAATTGCATTGATCTTCATAGCATGGTAGAGCCAACCAGGGCTATGAATAGACACAATTGTTCAACCCATGCACACAGTCGTCCGGGAGTACGCCATCTAGGAGGGGTGGAAGGGCACTAAGTACAAAGTAATTAAGGGCAATGTTTGAAGAGGGAGGAAAAAGTTCGATATTAACGTGTATTTTTTTGAAAAATTACCCAATAATGCCCTTATAATTTATCATCAAGGGAAAATTCATTGATAATATCGTCTTGATGAGTGTAATTAGTGTATATTCTATCATAAAATCATAAAAAATAGTCATTTTTTGGGTATTTTTCATCATTTTTATTGATAAGAAGGCTTAAAAACAAAAAAATCCAACAAAAACAATAAAGCTGTGTTTTTCAATATATTTTCTTAATTATTGGATTTTCACTTTACTTTTTTAGAGAATTTTGCTATTTTCTTTGATTTTTTTAAATAAATAGGTAAAAAATTTATAATAAATAGCAGGGAAGCTCAAATGGAAAAATGGAAGACACGATGGTGATCAGAAAGACAAGGTAGACAAGTATAATTTTTTTCAATGAAATCAAAAGATGGAAGCGGGAAGCCTAAATTAGGCGGCCAGCCTACTTTTGCAAAATTCTTGCAGAATGAGCTACAGGAATCCAATTAGGGAAATTTTTGAGTCTAACATAGATTTCACGGCCTAGAAGGACTAATAAGGGAATCTAGGGAAAATTGATTCGGGAAGTCCGGGTATAGATATCCAAGGTAGGCTAAAACCACCTCATTTCCACTTGCAACCCTTGCAGAGAGAGATTTTGGCATCTTTCGCGCGACTTTTCTGGAGCCCATAGTTGACCATTTTCAGTGCCGTCTCACACGAGACATGAGGGGTAAGTTCTTTACTCATCAATGATCCATTTTGCACGGCTGGTAGCTAGTCTAGATGGGATTTGAACCATAGCATGCCCTAACATAATAGAACCTTTCTATATCATCAGTTGACCATTCGGCAGGGGTCGAGGGGGTTCCCAGTAGAAAAGCTAGGTTTTTGGCAAAAGCCAGAATTCCGATCTGACTCCATATATGGCTTGCTTATGAGGTCTATATACAATGTATATGATTGGTTTGGTGAAATCCATCAAGCAAAGTCCTCGAAAAGCAGAAAATGGCTCGAAGGCTACAAAGCGTCAAATTTGACATACGGAGTCAAACTGACTCCCAATGAGCCAGAATTGGACATGTTGCTTCACGACTATGTTGCAGACAAGTCCAAAGCCTCAAAGTTGACCGACCAACCTAATAGGCAGTGTAGTCACAAAAAAGGTGATTTCAGAGTTGACAAAGCACAAAGTGATGCCGGCATGACCAAACTTGACCAAATTCAATTTAGGACTTGTATAGGTGTATGGAATATGTTTATGTCAAAATTTGTGAGTTTTGCAAAGAATTTGTCATTGTTGTAAATAATCACGATTATTTACTTTTGCATCAGTTTTGCTTGGAAATTGTCACCTCACCTCACCTATCATGTGTACACACCTATTACATGCCAAAAAAAAAGCATGAGCCAAAATGAGCATCCATTACTTGGAAAATTGTCAAAAAAAGAAAAAAAGTCTTTGCAAGCCAATTTTTGGGTTATGGACATCATTTCTCGATCCAAATCACCTCATATCTCATATACAAGGTCTATACAATGCCTAGAACCAGTTTGTACCAAAAAATTGTCAATTTTGGAAGAAAAGTTAATAATTACGATTATTTACTTTCTGGTCCAAATTGGGGAGTTTTGATATTTTGCCATCATACATCCAAAGTATATTGTGTGTTAAGCCCACTAGTAAATTTTGAATCAATTTGGAGCTCAAAATCTTAAATTTTCTTTATATCTACTGTTCCAGAGACCTAAAGCCAAAATCTAGTACTGTTTTCACCCTATGCATCCAAATGAGGCCATATTTCATTCAGAGCATGTATTTGGTATATACTTCAAGCCTATGAAGCCAAGTTTGCAAAAAGTTGAAACTTTTGCTCAGCTGTAAATAATCGTGATTATTTACTTTGGTTGCAAATACTTGTTTTGACTTTATAGTTTTGTTCCTTGCATGTTTTTATGCATCTATGCTTGTTCAGAAATTGATTTGAAGCAAATTGGACCAAAATTGTTAGCATTTCAGCCTAAAGGACATTTCAGAGAAAATTCCGACAAATCTGCTAACTTTGCACTCTATTCACTGAACAGGAGCCATGCAAGCAGCAGACAAGGCCAAGAAGAAGCTCAACCAAAAGGAAAAGCTATCGAAACTGCCCGCATATCAGTTGGATCCAGAACGAGTCAAAGCCGCCAAGGCAGCTTATCTCTTTAAAGAACAGCTAGAAGAGCATCATACCACAGTCTTCACTGGAAGGTTCAAAAGTGAAGAGAGACATCAAGTGGAGTTGCAACTCTTACCGAAGGAAGTCTATGATGTAGCCGCAAAGCGAGAGACTAAAGAGGCTAACCGCAGGCTGGGACTCAGGGATTTCTACGAACAGGAGCCTTGCGGAGTGGATTTTTAGAAAGCTCACGAGCTTTTGTCCACCATTAAAGAAGATGGAACTGCACAGATCACTGACCCCCAAGGGAACAAGGTCGAAGTAGCGATAACAAAATATATAGTGGTAGAGGCACTCAGACTACCCACAGAAGGAATGACCATGCGAGCAAAGGACATGAAAACAGCAGGAACATTTACCAAAGAGACAGCCGTGGCTACATTCACTGATTTAATTCACAAACAAGTGGAAGAGCCAGCCCGCTTGTACCACCAACACTTCCATTTCTTGGCAAAAAGGCCACCAAGATACACTACGCCAAAATCACGCAGTTGCCACCACGTTCACTCAAGTTCTCAAGTCGACAACCAGGCAACCAGTGGACCACGCATAGTATGTCCTGACCACTTTGAAGGGCACCAAGAAAGAAGGAAAAATCACTTACTTGGGTGCGCCAGAGGTCTTGACGAGGATCGCATACCATGCCATTGGCATGGCCGACAATCTACCACCTGCTCCTGATCAAAATACATGGATATTGGTAGCACAACCCTCTCCAAGAGCTACAAGGCCAGGAAAAAGATCGTATAATAGTGATGAAGAGTCAGCTGACAACTTGCCGGAAAGGCATAGTAGCGAGAGCTTTGATAACAAGGAAAAGAGAGTTCATAGAGAAGAAATGAAAAGAAAAATTGTGGCCGCCCACCAAGAAGAGCCCGCACAAAAGCAAGCACGCTTTGAAAGAGAGAAATAGGCCTACCAGCGTAGTAGACAAGCACAAAGGAAGGACCCAGAGAAATGGGTGCCTACTGGACTTAAAGGCCCAAGGACAAGCATCCTACAAGAAAAGAGGCAGAAGATCCGACAGAACGTTTGGAAAAAATGTAGCAAGAAGCCGAAGCCCTCAAGATGAAGGAAGCAAAAGAAGAGTCTAAAAAAGCCAAAGCGGCGGAGGAACAAAGACAAGCCGAGAAGACGGCTAGAGAAGAGGCACAAACACAAGGTTAGGAGTCTCCCAGACACACCTCACTGCCTACCGAACAATAGGACCATCCAATGCCTAGCCCACCACCATCACCTGCGGGCAAAGACGCCAATAAAGAAGCAGAGCCTGAGAAAGAGACATAATCTACACAAGAGGCTGACCAGCACCAGAAGCAAAAAGAGAAAGAAGCCAAGCCGGAACAAGAGAAAGCCGTCGAAGCTACTCAAAAGCCTGAAGAGCAAGAGGCAAGTGAATCTAGCTTTGATAGAACTCCAAATTATTAGTTTTGACCACCCAAAAACCTTGGCTAAGGTATAAAAGCCAATTTTTGTAAGTTTTGGATAAGAAATACTTAGCGTGAGCTAAAAACGCTCACTCCTCTCCTTCTCGCGCTTCCTACTCCCTCCCTGGTTGTCACATTGCGATTGTGTTTGTTGCATTGCAACCGCAGGTAAGAGCTCTATGCATTGACGTAAGCAATTCACAGTATTTCATAGCTTTTGGCATCGTCGACTCGCGACCTAATTTCATAATAACTAGGAATTTACATGTTCAAATAAAAAACTAAGCATAGTCAGGGTATTGGGGCATCATTGCTAAGCATTTAGATGCATTCTGGGTCAAGAATGACTAGGTCAAAAATGACTAGGTCAAAAATCCATTGATGTTAATAATCGCGATTTTGTAACTTGACCTAAAGTGGGGTTTGAGACCATAAGCATGTGTTCTTAGGTCTTATAAACTTGTCCTAGAAGTTTTGTTACATTTGGATGTCATTTGATGCTGTAATGGATGTGATTTGTTTGAGGATGAGCGATTGGCTTTTGGTGATTTAAATCACTTGAGTGTAGCCTAAGATAGATGCGAGTTATTAGTTGTTTTCTGAGAGATTGATAACCTCTTGTAGCCTCTATGCACTAGTCGAGTCAGCTTCGTCCCATGGTTTGACAAATTAATCGTGGTTCTTGCTAATACTGCAATAAGATAGGACGGTGAGGTTAGACATGCGTCCCACAGCGTTTGAGCCATACACACTCAACCGTAGCTGTGAAGACTGCCCTGTACTCAACCTCACAACTCGAAGTGGCCACAATAGGTTGATTCTTGCTCCACTTATGGACACTCAAGTGTTAGAACAACCAACCCAATCAGAGTCTGAAAAAACATGTAAGTCTAGCGGCAATGATCTCCCCTTGGGATAAAACAAGCCAAGATGTAAAGTGCCTTAAGGTAGCAAAAAATCCTCTTGACAGCCAGCCAATGCCTAGACCCTGGGCTATGCATAAATCTGCTGACATTTGAGACTGCAAATTGAATATCCGGCCTCATGTTGCATAGATAAATGAGTCATCCAACAGCAGTTTGGTAAAGAGTGACATCAATAGGATCGCCAACATCATGTAGACTCAACTTCAAACCTGTTTCCATAGGAGTGGCAATAGGTTTGCAATCCTCAAGTCCAAACGTACATAGCAATGTCTCTATGTAACTTTTCTGACACAAGGCAATACCACCATCACACTGCTTAAACTGTATACCCAACAAGTAATGATGCAACAGTCCCAAATCTTTCATCTTGAAAGTAGAATTCAAATCAGCCTTGAATATAGCAATATGTCTCTCATTTGGTCTAGTGATCAGAAAATCGTCTACATAAAGAACCACAATGAGAAGTACATCACCTTCAGGCTTTACATACAATGTGCTTTCTGTTGGACTGTTACGAAAGCCTTGTTTGACCAAATGAGTGTAATCTTTCTCATACCAAGCACGAGGAGATTGCTTCAACTCATACAAAGCCTTCTTACATCTGCACACTTTGTCCTCTTGTCCTTTCTTGACAAAACCGCGAGGCTGCGTTACATAAACTTCCTCAAATATGTTATCATTCAAGAAAGCAGGAACGATGTTTGATTGAATGTACATCCCAACCAAAATGAGCTGCCAATGCACATAGAATATGCACAATAGTCATACAACAAGTGGGTGCAAAAGTTTCTTCACAATCTATGCCTTTTTGCTGTGCATAATCCTTTGCAACAAGTCGAGCCTTATGGCGATCAATCTCAGCATCCGGCTTGCGTTTTCAACTTGTAAACCCACTTCGTACCAATGGCCTTTTTTCCAGGAGGCAAATTACATAAAGTCCATGTGGCATTTTCTATAAGTGCATCATATTCTGATTGCATGGCACCCATCCAATTTTTTGAATTCTGTGCTTCATCAAAAGATAGAGGTTCCTGAACATCATGTAAGCTAAACAGAGGTTCCTCAACATCATGTAAGCTAAACAGAGCCAAAGCATAACAATCTGATGCATAAGATGCATGGTGAGAGCCTGAACGAGTACGACTAGACAATGGTGTATCCAATTTACTGTCACGCAATGTATGCACCAGCCATTTTGACATACCTCTAGCCTGCTCATTTTCAGCCCTTTCCTGATCAAGTACATCTGTACATCTGCATCAGTAATAGGCTGATCTGTAACATTTTCAGAAACCCCCATAGGCTGTACATTTGCCTCATTGGAATTTAATTTGTATTTCCCCCACAGAAAAGAGGCAAAAAATTGTGATAAATGTCCTGTGAGCTTACAAAATTGTCTCTAGTACATGACAGCAAGGGCTGAACAGAATCTTCCACAAACACTACATCCCCTGAAACCAAAATATGCTTTGTTTGTGGATGATACAACCTGTAACCTTTGCTTTCAGCACTATAACCAACAAAAATACATTTGACAGCCTTATCATACAATTTTTTGCGTTGTGTTTGTGGCACCAAAGCATATGCCAAACAACCAAAAACATGCATGTGCTCAATAGAAGGCTTTCTACCATGCCATGCTTCATATGGAGTAACAGACTGCAAAGCTTTTTTAGGACACCTATTTAGTACATAAGTGGCATGCATGATGTCCTAAAGCCAAAAAGAATGTGGCAAAGCTTGACTTTTGACCATACATCGTGCCATTTTCGTAAGTGATATGTTTTTCCTCTCAGCAACACCATTTTGCTGAGGTGTATAAGGCACTGTACATTGGAAACCTACTCTAATACCAATTGTTAGAACTACGGTTGCAGAGAAACACACACAGCTTGGAGAAGACAAAGGAAGCTCATGGCACACAATAGAGAGTGTATTACTTAGTGTGCAATGGAAACATAGATACCCCTAGAGTGATGGGCGTATATACAATGCCTGGGGGAAAAAAACTCCTAAAGAGGGGAAAAATGCCCCAGCGGTCCTAGTGTGTTCACACACATCACTACCACATGTATATGGTAACATCAAACACTTTGGCAACATTTCCCAAGCTGCCAAATCTCAACCCTCAAACTAGAGCTCAATTCGAGCGAGATTATCCATGGACCGCCCCTGAAAATATCAGCACCAATGCTCCTCTTTTCACCAAAGAATTTGATATATATAGTCTCTCATATTCTTAGATGCTTGGTTGCGTGTATTCTAGAGCCCTTTGAGGTTCTCAAGCGCGAATTTATACGAAATGTTTACAAACATCTTGCCAGTGGAAAATTCTCCAAACCCTTAGATAGGCCTAAAATATGGGATTTAAGCCTTTGTTTGAATGGAGCCCATAATGTTGGCTATCATGTTGTAACCGAATCTGGTTTGAGGCCTGTTGATGATTAGACCAATAACAATATTTTTTTGTCATTAATGGTGTGCAATATGTGGTGATATTTCAAACTAAATATTTAATCATATTTTTAGTTACGTCTTTAAAGTTCTTCAAGTTAGGGTTTTAAAGTATTTCAAGTTGGATCACCAAAATCTTGGAAACCATCTCTCTTTTCTAAGTACTAAGGCTTCACTCATTAAAGTTCATTGCTTTGCATTTTAGGTATGGAAGATATTGCTCCCAACCAAAATGCACAGCTGCCTAATGATCCTTTGTTTAATCATGCATTGGCACAATAAATTTATAAAGAGGAAGAGATTCGGGTGGCTTAAGGAGATTTTAGCGCTTTGGCTGCGTCCCAAGAAGACGAATCAAAACTTCAAGGGGAGCCACTGAATTACAGGCAATGCAGATAGCTATGCCCATATCATTTTGTACGTAATACATTATTCTGAGTTAGTGGAAATACTAAGGCTTCTGTTCCCTTGAAAGTTTCAGATTTGCAACACACTGTCCTTGCAAGAAATATCCTTTCAAGATTTATCCAAGTATACAGATTGCCACCAAATAATAATCAAGTGGCAATTTGCTTTGTGTAACAATGCTATTTTGTATTGCGGCTCAAAGTAGATTGGAATGATCATCCCACTACAGGAGGTGTCGACAAAGGACGCCCAGCTGAGAAGATTCATGCACGGAAGCCAATAAAGAAGACCCTCCTCACAAGAGAGGTCACACATATTTACCCAAAGAAACCGCAGTCATTGAGCAGCTCGCAACCCAATGTGTGGATTTGGCAAGTCAAGGAGAGACCCCAGCCATGCTGCACACTCGTATAGCAGAGCTAGAAAGAAAGTTGGCATGGTAGAAGGCAAGGTATGGGCCTGTTATTGAAGAAGAGATAGGCAATGTGGGTCTGATTCATACGACAATGAAATTTTTTGTGTATCTGATCTTTTAGGGGATCCATCCCATGTTTTAAATTAAATCTCCCAAACAATAATAAGCTCTTTTGGTATCTTAAATCTCAAGATTTGTAATTAAAACCTCTTTTTGATATGTAAATCTCTATTTGTTGGAACAAATGAACATGTCGGATGTTTTTGCAATTGTGTAAGTTTGTTTCTCTCTCCCTCCCTCTTTCCGACAATGATAGAACAAAGATGGAGAGAAAGAGAGAGAGATAAAGTTTTTTTCTCTCTCCCTCCCTCTTTTCGACAATGATAGAATGAAGATGGAGAGAGAGAGAGAGAGAGAGAGAGAGAGAGAGAGAGAGAGAGAGAGAGAGAGAGAGAGAGAGAGAGAGAGAGAGAGAGAGAGAGAGAGAGAGAGAGAGATTGTGAAGCTAAACTCCACACAACTTTTTCATTACAAAGTTAATTGAGAATATAGAACAAATTTTATAGCTCATCCATCCCCTCAATCACAAGCACCATGTCATCAATTTCTTCGACATCTAAACATTCCAAATCAATATCTTCTGGGTTCCATTCCATTTCATCATCAGATTTGAGCTCATTTTCAATTGCTTCCTATGTTTGAAAGCGTCCAAAGCTTTCTTCTGTGGCACGTGTGGCTAACTTTGTTGGCTTATGCATAAGTCTCATGTTACAAAATACATACACTAAGTCCGCAGCTCGTTTAGGACTTAATCAATTTTGTTTTTTAGTATGCATGAAAGAAAATGAAGACCAATTTCTTTCACAGCTACCACTTGAGGTGGCAACAGACAATACTCTCACAGCCACATGTTGAAGTTCCACTTTTTCTCCACCATACTCTTTCCACCAAACTGGTGCACTCATCGTCTTGATAGCATCTATATGCCAAGGATCCCCAAGCATTCCTTCTCTACTAGTATATGCCGTCTTCTGTGTGTATGCCACCTATCCATCAAACATTGCCTAATAGTTGGACACACACTTTCTTGAAATCATTGATCACTTCATTGTTTGAAGATTGATCGTGCATCTAGAACTTGGGATCTAAGACAAACCCTACTCCATGTAAAGGAGTATGCAATTGCTCCCATCGTCTTTTGACAAACGACATCATCATGGGTTTCTCTTTTCTTGCATAAGATGTACAATCTTTTAACTTGCGAGAGCCTTCATGCATGTACTATTAAATCTGTCCAAAGATAGAGGCTTCTTTGTCCACTAATCATATCAGATGAGTGAAGGGTTCTGTGACAGTAACAATTTTGTCTACATTTCTCCAAAAAATAGGAGAGTTTACAAGCTGATAGCATTTGGAAGCAGTAGCAGGTTCATACTTGGGATATTTATCAATCCAAATGTCCCATCTTCTATCTGCCACTGTTTCAAAAAGGGTTGCTTTAACCTGTTGTAGTGTAGAGAGAACGTAATACGTTGTCACAAAACAGGTCACACAAAAAATCTATAAATTTTTTGTTGGGGACTTTGTTGTAAATAAAGCGTAAGAAAATGAATGCTCTCTTATAAACTTCACCAAGTGGTTTGCATCTAAAAGAGTTTGCTTAATAGAAGAAACTTTTTCAAAGTCCTTTAAGAGTAGATTCAAAGTGTGAGCAGCACATGGAACCCGTGTAATCTCTGCATACTTTGCTTCAATTGCTTTTCCAGATGCTTTGTAGTTAGATGCATTATCTGTGACAATGGCTATCACATTTTTAGGTCCCCTTGTTCTTTTGATCAAACGCTCATATACACGAGAAATATATCCACTAGTTTTCTCTTTTAGGGATGTATTGATCGCTTCAAGAAAGATGGAACCTCTTGGACAAATCAACATCACATTAATCAATGGTTTCTTCTGACAATTTGTCCAACCATCTAGAGCGATTATGCATCCATACTATGGCACATAATCAAGAGTTGTGTGCTTTAAAATATTCTTTGATGTAGTTTTCACTTTATCCAAATATTTTGTGTGCATCTTATTATAATTAGGTACCACAAAACCCTTCTTCGCTGTGCTCATTAAAGTATCTTTGAAGATAGGATTTCGAATGACATGAAAAGGAATTCCACATGCAACAAATGCTTGTGTCCACTTAAGATGGAGTTCAAGCAGCCATTGTTTATCAAATGCTTGATGCAAAGTAGAACCACTTGGTGCATGTTCTCCTGCAGTCCATGATTCACTTCGGCTTATGTTAGTAGAGCTTGCGGTAGGATTAGAGCTACAAGCCCCAACAAAGGATAAATGACACCCTCCTTGACCTTGAGCAATGGTCGAGGGAGGGTTTTGATCATTCTTGAGTGTCATCTCCATGTCCCTAGCCATAGATGAAGCCATCATTTAGGGACCTCCAATTTTTTTCCCTCAAGATGTGCTCTCTTTGCCCTGAGCGTCCACTCAAATTTTTTTTCTTTAATACCTCTTGGGGGGTTTTCTCAAGCTATCACGTTTCCATGAATTTTGAACGCATGTTCTTTTATCCTGTGAGCATGTCCGCTAAAATCATGGCCGTACGTCTTACACCTCAACTTTGATGCAGTCTTTCCACTGACCAATTCATGTACGTAGTTCAACTCATATCCTTTCACCATCTTCTTAAGATCTGCAAACTCAAACAGGACTAATAACTAAATACACATCTAAAATAGAACTATAATACCATTTACATTACTTTATTTGCCAACGTTTTAGAAAAAAACATAAATTTTCAACCTCTTTAAATTATAAATAACAAACATATATATATTTTTAAAGTGTGAGCTTTCATTCTATACCTGAAACCTGATAAATAAGTCGCTTAATCTATCTCAATAACTTCCAAGTGTAAGTGAACTCTACACAAAGCAAGATATCTTTAAAAAACCTACCTAAATTACCTCCAAGTGTGAGTGTAACTCCACACATGACAAGCAATCAAAATTCACTACTTATCCAAATCTCTCCTAGGTGTGAGAATACCTCTACACAGAGCAAGAGATTATTATTTAATCTACCTAAATTGTTTGTAGTGTGAGTATTACTCTACACATGATAGACAATCATTAGATAAATCTAACCTAAGTTAGTTCCAGGTGTGAACATAGTTCAACACACAACAAGTAACTCCTAACTTTAACTATCTAACTTAAGTTATTACTTCCAAGTGTGAACATCGTTCAACACAAAGAAAATAACTACTAACTTCAACTATCTTAAATCACTTTGAAGTTTCCTCTACACAAGGCAAGTAATTGTTAATGTTACCATATACATGTGGTAGTGATGTGTGTGAACACACTAGGACCGCCGGGGCATTTTTTCCCTCTTTAGGAGGTTTTTTCCGCCGTGCATTGATATATACGCCCATCACTCCAGGGCTATCTATCTTTCCATTGCACACTAAGTTACACACTCTCTATTGTGTGCCTTGAGCTCCCTTCGTCTTCTCCAAGCTGTGTGTGTTTCTCTGCAACCCTAATTCCAACAATTGGTATCAGAGCAGGTCACGTCTTCCCGGGCTTAGTCGCCAGCTGCTCCAGCACACGCCTGCTCACTTTCTCCGATTTCAGTGAGCTTTGGCGAGTGTTCGCAGGTCGACAAATATTTTGGGGCAACTCGAAGAGCTTGGTCTGCTCAGAATTTTGATTTCGGCTAATTTCGGCCTCCGTTTCCACTACGGGCAGTACTGCACAGGCTATTTCGTCATTTTGTGCAGATTTTCTGTCAGTGCCGTTTTCTGCATAACAGGTGCCTTATAGTCTTCTACGGTTTGTGCTATATAGCACAAGTTGTTCCCGCTCCATTTCTCCTATTTTCGGGCAGTTTTCACATCAGGTGCAGCATTTACCATGGCTGACAACAACAACACAGATGTGTTCAAGATGTTTGTTGCTGAGGACAGGTTGGATGGGGACAACTACCCTATGTGGGCTTATATGATGCAACATGTTCTTGTGTCAAAAGGTGTCTGGAACATTGTGCAGGGCATTGATGTACGTCCTGGTTCTGAAGATGTAGGCGATATTGAGGATGTTGCAGGTCTTGCTGCAAGGATTGCAGCTGTTAGAGTTGTTTTGCCTACGGCAGAACAAGCTCGTTGGGATGTTAAGGATGCGCAGGCTCATGCATTGATTGCGTTGTCTGTGAAGCGCACCATTATTCCTCACATCCGTTCAGCAAAATCTGCAAAACAGGCTTGGGATATTCTAGCAGGTCTTTATGCAAGCCGCAATGAGGCTAAAATTGCTTTGCTGCGTAAAGAGCTAGAGTCGAAGATTATGCATGAGGAAGATGATATGGACACTTTCCTTGCTAGTGTCAAGGATATCAATGAGCAACTCATTTCTGCAGGTGAAGTCATTTTTGACAGTTCCCTTGTGCAGACTGTTCTTGATGCCTTACCAGATTCCTACCAGACTTTTGCTAGTACTTGGAGACTGATGACCCAAGGAAATCCTAAAGTTGTCAAGTTTGATGCATTATGCACATTGCTGTTGCAAGAGTCACTTTCTAGAAAAAACAGGACTAGGCAGCGTGCAGTTGAACAGGCTTTTATTGCTTCTCAAAGAAAGGGTGGTAACAGTAATGCAGCCACTTCTTATGGTTCTGCTGCGAGTGGCAAAAATTCTGTTCATAATGCTTCTGCTGGCAGCACTTCGTCTGGCAATTCTGGTGATAAGGGAAAAAAGAAGATGCGTTGCCATTATTGTAAAGCCAATGATCACTTGATCAAGTCATGTCCTAAGTTGAAGGCCAAAGAGGCTAAGAAGAAAGAGGGTGGTTCCACTGCAAATGCTGGGTCCACTACAAATGCAACCATTGTTGAGTCTTCTGTGAAAGGAGATTGTGATGCTGATGCTGATGCAGAATGGGATTTTAGCGCAGAGTGCACTTACAATCCTGCTGTCCATGATGCATGCTTGTCAGTTGCTGCAGATTCACATGTGTGGTATTTCGACAGTGGTGCTACAAAGCACATTACCTCACATCGTGAATTGTTTACCTCTCTCGAGTCTGTCCCTCATGGGAATTCAGTCACTTGTGCCAACAACTCCTCTTACCCAGTTCAGGGAGTTGGAAAGATTGTGCTCGCTGCTGCTAATGGCAGTTCCTTCACACTTGTTGATGCACTTTATGTACCTGGGATCAAGAAGAATCTCTTGTCTGTATCCGCACTTGCTAGACTTGGACTTGTAGTCAAATTTGTGGATGACAGATGTACAGTTCATGATCTCAGTTTTGGTGATGAAATTGTTGCATCTGGGCTTTTGTGCCGTGGGATGTATAAGCTCACTTTGTATGACAAGTGTGGAAAAAATTTTGCAAATGCTGTTGCAGATTCAAGGGCTATTTCAGATGCAAAACTTTGGCATGCACGTTTTGGTCATCTGAATTTTGCCAGTTTGCTGCGTTTGCAAAAATCTGATATGGTTGCTTCTTTGCCGCCTCTTGAAGCACCTATCAAACATGTTTGTGAAGGCTGTATTCTGGGTAAAATGCAGCGTTCTAAGTTTCCAAAGGATGGTTCAGTTAGGGCCACATGCAGGTTGCAGCTTGTGCATAGTGATGTTTGTGGGCCCATGCAAACTCCGTCCTTGGGCAATTACCTGTACTTCGTGACTTTCATTGATGATTACTCCAGGCATGCGTGGGTATTTCCGCTTAAAGCGAAGTCCGAAGTTTTTATGTGCTTCAAACAATTTTTGGCTATGGCTGAAAATGTCTCAAAATGTACTATGGGCACCCTCCGTTCCGATCGAGGGGGGGAGTATATGTCTCATGAATTTAATGCATTTCTGGCTAGTCGTGGGATAAAACACCAATGTACAGTGCCTTATACACCTCAGCAAAATGGTGTTGCTGAGAGGAAAAACAGGTCACTAACGGAAATGGCACGATGTATGGTCAAAAGTCAAGCTTTGCCGCATTCTTTTTGGCTTGAGGCCATCATGTGTGCCACTTATGTACTTAACAGGTGTCCTACGAAAGCTTTGCAGTCTATTACTCCATATGAAGCATGGCATGATAGAAAACCTTCTATTGAGCACATGCGTGTTTTTGGCTGTTTGGCATATGCTTTGGTGCCACAAGTGCAGCGCAGAAAATTGGATGATAAGGCTATCAAATGTATTTTTTTTGGTTATAGTGCTGAAAGCAAAGGTTACAGGTTGTATCATCCGCAAACAAAACGTATTCTGGTTTCACGGGATGTAGTGTTTGTGGAAGATTCTGTTCAACCCTTGCTGTCATGTACTAGAGACAATAATGTAAGCTCACAGGACATTTATGACACTTTGTTGCCTCTTTTCAGTGGTGGAAATACGAATGTAAGTTCTAATGAGGCAAATGTACAGCCTATGGGGGTTTCTGAAAATGTTTTAGAACAGCCTATTACTGATGCAGATGTACATGATGTACTTGATGAGGAAAGGGCTGAAAATGAGCAGGCTAGAGGTATGCCAAAATGGCTGGTGCACACTTTGCGTGACAGTAAATTGGATGCACCTTTATCTAGTCGTACTCGTTCAGGCTCTCGCCATGCATCTTATGCATCAGATTGTTATGCTTTGGCTGTGTCTAGTTTACATGATGTTGAGGAGCCTCTGTCTTTTGATGAAGCACAGAATTCAGAAAATTGGATTGCTGCCATGAAATCAGAATATGATGCACTTATAGAGAATGACACATGGACTTTATGTGATTTTCCTCCTGGCAAAAAGGCCATTGGTACGAAGTGGGTTTACAAGTTGAAACGCAAGCCGAATGGTGAGATCGATCGCCATAAGGCTCGACTTGTTGCAAAGGGTTATGCACAACAAAAAGGCATAGATTATGAAGAGACTTTTGCTCCCACTTGTCGTATGACTACTGTGCGTTTTCTATGTGCATTGGCAGCTCATTTTGGTTGGGATGTACATCAATCAGACATTGTTACTGCTTTCTTGAATGGTGACATATTTGAGGAAGTTTATGTAACGCAGCCTCGCGGTTTTGTCATAAAAGGACAAGAGGACAAAGTGTGCAAATGTAAGAAGGCTTTGTATGGGTTGAAGCAATCTCCTCGTGCTTGGTATGAGAAAGCTGACACTCATTTGGTTAAACGAGGCTTTCGTAACAGTCCAACAGAAAGCACATTGTATGTAAAGCGTGAGGATGATGTATTTCTCATTGTGGTTCTTTATGTTGATTATTTGCTGATCACTGGACCAAATGAGAGACATATTGCTGAATTTAAGGCTGATTTGAATGCTACTTTCAAGATGAAAGATTTGGGGCTGTTGCATCATTACTTGGGTATACAGTTTAAGCAGTGTGATGGTGGTATTGCTTTGTGTCAGAAAAGTTACATAGAGACATTGCTATGTAAGTTTGGACTTGAGGATTGCAAACCTATTGCCACTCCCATGGAAACAGGTTTGAAGTTGAGTCTACATGATGCTGGCGATCCTGCTGATGTCACTCTTTACCAAACTGCTGTTGGCTGCCTCATTTATGTATGCAACACGAGGCCAGATATTCAGTTTGCAGTCTCGCAGGTCAGCAGATTTATGCATAGCCCAGGGTCTAAGCATTGGCAGGCTGTCAAGAGGATTTTCCGCTACCTTAGTGGCACTTTACATCTTGGCTTGTTTTATCCCAAGGGGGGATCATTGCCGCCAGACTTACATGCTTTTTCGGACTCAGATTGGGCTGGTTGTTTTGACACGCGAGTGTCCACAAGTGGTTTTTGTTTCATGCTTGGCAGTTCATGTATATCATGGTTGAGCAAGAAGCAACCTACTGTGGCCACTTCGAGTTGTGAGGCTGAGTACAGGGCAGTCTTCACAGCTACGGTTGAGTGTGTATGGCTCAGACGCCTTATGGCTGACTTGGGTGTTGGATAGGACACTGCCAACACTATCTACACTGACAGTCAGAGCGCATTGGCAGTTGCGAGGAACCCAGTTTTTCATGCTCGCACAAAGCACATTGAGGTGCATTACCACTATGTCAGGGAGAGGCTCTCAGCAGGAGAGATCAGCTTGGCTTATGTGCCAACACAGGACAACCTTGCAGATCTTTTCACAAAGGCATTGTCTCGTGAGAAGCTTGAAGCTTTCCGCAAAGCTTTGGGCTTACTCCCCTTTGTGGAATGATCCTGTCCTCAGGGCATGGTACTTCCCTTTACTCATGTGCCAGCTCTCGTTCACCGCATCACTCCAGGGGGGATTTGTTACCATATACATGTGGTAGTGATGTGTGTGAACACACTAGGACCGCCGGGGCATTTTTTCCCTCTTTAGGAGGTTTTTTCCCCCGTGCATTGATATATACGCCCATCACTCTAGGGCTATCTATCTTTCCATTGCACACTAAGTTACACACTCTCTATTGTGTGCCTTGAGCTCCCTTCGTCTTCTCCAAGCTGTGTGTGTTTCTCTGCAACCCCAATTCCAACAGTTAACCACTTTACTTAATTTACCTCCCAGTGTAAGATATACTTCACACAGAGCAGATAAATTTTAAACTCAAAACTCCAAAGCCTTAAAAAAACTATATTTAACTAATTTAACTTTTTATCCTACGCTCTAAATTTTTACTAAAAAAACTATATGACTAAATTTAAAATGGTTTTTTTATATCCTTTTTGATGTTGTAAAGCTTACCTACAGATGAGATAAGGGGGAAGAGAGATGAGGAAAATAGTTCGTTTTCACGATAAATAGAGGGCTATAATTCGATCAAAATTCTAAGAAATTATGCGATACAATGTTTTTGCTGATGTGGCAATGTATAATACGATCGAATAAAGATAGGTGTTGTATAATACGTCCGTTTAAAGCATATTATACATACACCGAATAACATACAATCCAACTTAGCTCCCTACACACATAGTGCACGCACTTGCAATGTTTGAGCCTCTTACTACACCCATGGCTTCTACTACCATAACCCTTACTCTCACCAAGATACACCATCTCTTGGCACTTAGCAGCTAACCCTGAACGGGCTGAAACATAAGCGACTTTACACAACCGCTAACCCTAAGCGGCTAGCCCTAAGAAAATTAAAATGGCCAAACGCTACCCTAACCTAAGTGGCTTTACACAACCTACCCTAACTTTGTTGTACCGTGGTACGTGCATAATGTGGAACTAAAATATTTACCTCACTCTCACTGCTTTTGTTATGTGGGACCAAATGCTATGATGTACATAGAGAGATATATGAGAAACAGATGCCACCGTTGTAGTCGTGTACATAACTTGTCGAACAAGCGAGGCCTTGGATGTGGCATTGATGCATGTTTTATCAAATCAAAACATGCTTCATTTTCTTAATAAATAAAACATATCAAGTGTTTTGAAGTGGCACGCTCATTTTGCCTAGAAAGTTCAATGCGAGCGATCTTGAACAAAAATAGCAGGTTTTGTGCGCATGCATAAGAGATGCATCCAGAGTGCTTGACAAGTGATAAAACATGTTTCAAGATAAAATTTAAGCCCAATGGATTTTCCCACAATTTAAGGGATTTTTCCTTGCTCGTTTTGGCTTTTTACGAGAAAAAAAGAACATTTTTGGCTAAAAATGACAAAAAATGGTCAAATATGGCTCAAAATGCCACATCACTCAGGGTTCCGTGACTATGATGAGTGAAGGGACATTTTGGAAGCACAATATCAGCAATTTGAGCTCCTCTGTGAAGGGATACAAAGCTTGTACCTATGGTCTGCTAGTGCAATCCCGTGTTGTTTCGACCCTGTAACGAGGCTGTAAGGCCACCAAGTAGGGTTCAAATACTTCCTTGGGAATGTCCAATAAATTTTTGAAGCTTCCATGAAATGTCTATGATGGAGAATTGAAGCATTTTTTTAGGGGTTTTATCAGGGCGAAAGAGCATTGGAAGAGTGCAATTAGCAGCGAGGCTACACCAAATCATCACACACACAAGAGTTTTGAGTTGATCTTGGATCTTTTTCAAAGTAAAGCTTTCATGGCTGGAGTTTGTTCTTTTTAAGTGTGTTTTTTAGCTTCAAATCTTCTACGAATTGCTTGATTTTGTTGCAAACTCCACAGTCACAGGCCTAGCGCTTTCCTAGCCAAAGTGTGCACTTCTTAACACTGTTCGAACACGGCCATATATTAGCGGTCAAACCCTAAGCTGCTAACCCTTATCGGCTATCCCTAAGCAGACTTAAATGGTTGAATGCTACCCTAACCTAATTTGGAGCAGCCAAACCTAAGCGGCTTTACACGGCCTACCCTAACCATCCAAACACGACCATCTATTAACGACCAAACCAAACCAAAAGTTACCAAACCCTGAGACACTAACCCTAAGCATCTAGCCCTAAGAGGATTGAAAGGGCCAAACACTTTCCTAATCCGATATAGAGCAGTCGAACCTAAGCGGCTTTACTTAACCTACCCTAATCAGCCAAACACGTCCATCTATTAGTAGCCAAACCAAAATCCACTAACTCCAAGCAGCTCACCCTGAGCAGACTAAACTGGGCAAATGCTACCTGAACCTGATTTGGAGCGACCAAACCTAAGAGTCTTGACTTGACCTACCCTAACCGTCCAAACACAGCCATCTATTAGCGGCCTAACCAAAATCCGCTAACCCTAAGCCTTTAGCTCCAAGTGGAGTGAAACGGACCTAAACGGATTGAAACGGTTAAACACAAAGTTTAAGCCAATTGAAACATGCAGCTAGCCAATCCTAAGCGGCAAGTTCTAAACTAATTAAAATGGTCAAACCCTAACACATTAACCTAGGTATTTAGTTCTAAATAGACTAAAATGGTCAAACGTATTAAATGAACTTTTTTAACACTAGAATGGTAACAGGACACTTTTATGTCCTTGGACACTGTTGTGTCCTGTTCAGTGACCATTTTGCTTGAATTATTTGAAGAGTATGAAAATGAATTTCTAGGTGCTATATATCCACAAAGTTGCCTTATGAGCTGAAAAAAACTTAGCATTTTTTTTGGAGTATCGATCTCACCATTAACCTTACTCTTGCACAACATTTTTGAACCTAAACTGTGTGAAAAAACGGGTCTTGTTTTTGGCTTTTTTTCAATTTTTGGCAACTATACCACTCTAAAATTCATGTTGTGAGGTTTAGGTGGCTAGAGGTTAGGCCTTCATAGTTCTCAACATGTTTTGATGCTTGTAGGGAGAGCTAAGTGTTAAAATTGAAAGTTCTGACCAATATACAAGAATTGCATAATCCTGTTTTTTGGCCAAAATTAGCACTTTTATGATTTTTTGGTGGCTTTCTTGATATCCAAATTCAATTTTGATTGTGTAAGTGTAATGTATAACATAAAGCTAATATTACTTGAGTTTTGGGGGACCTAATATGCTATATAGCATAGTATATGATGATGGTTGAGTTTTTTGATTGCTGAAGAATACGATACATTTTAGAGTAGCAAGTAAAACTTTCTCAATATTGCTAGTTTCGTAGGCCAATTGTGTGTATTTTGTAGGTAGTAACCATATCTAATCATAGACTACAAACTTGGTTAGATATTGAGTAGTTTCTATGGGTTTCTAGAGGTCATAATGCTAAACCCAATTTTTTCATGTTTGCTGTATTTAGCACTTTATCATTGCCCCCAAGGTTCCAATTGTAAGAGATCCATTATCCTTTTGACATGCTCCATGGCTCCTTTTGAATCCAAAGGCCCAAAGGGAACTAAGAAAACATGTATATAGTATCTGTATTGAGCGTGACTATAGAAACTTTAATCATAGGTTCGCAGAACGGCAAAAATGCAACTTTTTTGTACCTATTTTTTTATCCAAAAAAAAATTAGTGAGGTAAAAGCAACCATATGTTTTGGTCACCAACCCATTGAAGTTAACGGGGCATTTTATCTCAGGTCCTACAAAAATCCCCACTCTTATTTATATGCAATCAACCGTAAGAAATTGCTGTTTTGGGCAAAATGCACTGGTCCATCAACTTTGGAGGCTTGTAGTGACCAAGGGATGAGAAAAATTACAAGTTTCTCATTTTTCCCATATGTAGTAGTTATTGAACTATAAGCTCCTGAAAGGATTTTTCAAAATGAGTGGATCTACTATGGTTTTGGAAATTTTTCCCAAAACCCTGAAAGGACACTTTTATGTCCTGTTAAGTTACCATTCTAGTGTTAAGTTAAACATGAACAAAGTAGCAAGTTTTTTGTTAAAGTATAAATTGATCTAAACCAAATCAAAATAACTCAATGATTCTTTTTCAAACTTATTCTTATTACCAAATTTTATTATGCTTGATTGTGAATGATAATATTTAATCAAAATTTGAAAATAAAAAATTTAATATAATTTTCTATTTCTTATTTTTTATTTAATATATTTTTTATTGTTTATTTTCCTGTGTATGTGTGTACGTCGTAGTGTGTTAAATTATGTGTAAATTTATGTGCATCTTTATTTATTTTCATGTTGTATGCATGTGTGTGTGTGTGTGTGTGTGTGCGTGTGTGTATGCAAGAAAAGAAAGGGATAGTGCACTCATAAGCGGCTTAAGTGAGCATAATTGTCATGTTTCACAAAACATTATGGGATGAGCTTAGCATGAGTTATGGTGCTTTCTAGGATGTTGGGACTCCCTACAATAATCACATAGGATTTTGAGGAATGCATGCCACACATATATGAGTGAAGATTGGTGTTTTTAGAGGTCACACTATATAAAGGCATTAATAGCCATGCAGCCCTTAGGAAAGTCATGTGCCCGCAGCTAGGTGACACAAGGAGTAGGCTTTTTAACATGATGTGATCAAAGTTTGTGGCCCACATAAGCCATATATCTATATTACCAGAGTATCATAAGGTAGCATTGACATGAGATATGTATAGGTTTTGCAGAGAGATAAATGTAAGAGATACTATAAACCATAAGGAAAATGACTTTCGGCTTTCAAGGAGAACTCTCCAAGAGAAAAAATTCTATAACATCGAGTAGATATGTCTCAAGAGTGCCTCCCTCCTAGCCAAACTTACTAACACTATGTAAGTAATAGGATCAAAAGAGAGGATGTTCAACTATATAGAGCCACATGTAATACATAAATGAGAAGTAGATTTCTTTATATATAGACATGCATGATTGAACGTATGCAAAAATGTATATCTAAATATATATGATATGTGTGAATGTATGTTTTTGTGCCATTCATGTTAAATGCATATGTATGTATGTACGGATGCATGTATATATGTATGCATGTGTTTACACACACACACACACACACACACACACACACATATATAAATAAATAAACAAACAAACAAATCAATATATATATTCACACATGCAATCACATGTATGTGTGCATGTATGTATGTATGTACATACATACATACATATGCATGTATGTATGTAGTGATAATATGCTTCTAAACTAGAATTGTATAGTAAATGGTACTTAACAATTTACAACACAATAGACAAGATAGAAAAGAAAAATTAATTTATTAGAAAGTCTTGATATACAAACTCATTGTATGTTGCTAGCAGCAATCTACAAGGCTCCTATAGGAAGAAGTTTGGGACCTATACTTGTCATCATCCAAAAACAACAAGAATTTGGACCTTACATGCCATTTATAGGAAGACAAGTATCCAACCACCTCAATCTTCTTGTTATTGTTGTCCTTTTTATTACATTTTTAAGGGGAAAATGGTTAGATTCAAATACACACTCTTCAAAAGCCATATGGAAAGTGCAGTTGTCTAAGTAGGTCATTAGGTCAAGCCAAGTATAGTGACAAAGTGTGTTATATATATATATATATATATATATATATGTGTGTGTGTGTGTGTGTGTGTGTGTATGTATCTATACACATGTATATATATACATACATACATATGTATATTCATATGTATGTGTGTGTGTGTATGTATGTATGTGTATACATACATGTGTATGTGTGTGTGTGCATGCGTGCATAAATCAACATATGTATATGTAAGGAGAGATGTCTATGTGTATGGATATATATATGCCGCCATATGTTTGGAGATACAGATAGGTTTGTATGCAAGTGAGCATCATTCTATATATCTTCATACCAACATACATGTGTATACATATCTATGAGTGTGTATATCTATGAATTGATCTATGGATTTCTATATATGTGTCTAAGCTATATTTTACTATTGTTGACAAAAGGTGGATTTCATGTATGACAAATAAGGTCATTTATATAAGGATCTCTGATACATATGTTTGGAAGAATTAACCATATTTGTGATTATGTGTGTGAGTTCATTATGCAGTTCATAGTATCATTCAGATGAGATAGAGTCAGGTGTACCCAGGTACATTAAGGACTAAAAAATCACCTCATTAGGTATCATTCTCTATGGAATTCAATCAACATGTTTAAAACATACTATATCCACATACCAACTAACATGAGATTAAAGACACTAAGTAGGAGGATATGCACTAAGTAGGAAGATAGGCTTGCGAGATTGAAGCTTCAATGCTCTGATACCATGTGAAAACTAAATCTTTTGAGCACTTAACTATACTTAGTTAACTCACTACTAATAACAAGGAGAGAGTGAGAGGACAAGGATGACCAGAATACTAATAACACCACAACTGATATAATTAGCTAGATGTGCTCAAGAGAAGAATGAGCATACAAAGTGTGAGCCTTAATGGACTATTTATAGAGTTGGGATGAAGATTCACTACCTAAATCATAGGGAGGTTTCTATATCTGTGGGAGGTGGCTACAAAGTAGGGAGGTGGCTAAATTTTGGGATGTTAATGCTAAATCTATGGAATATTATCCTAGGTTTGACAATGGGAATTCACCCTTACAAAAGATAAAGGTAATTTTTCTAACATGTGTGTGTGTGTGTGTGTGTGTGTGTGTGTGTGTGTGTGTGTGTGTGTGTGAGAGAGAGAGAGAGAGAGAGAGAGAGAGAGAGAGAGAGAGAGAGAGAGAGAGAGAGAGAGAGAGAGAGAGAGAGAGAGAGAGAGAGAGAGAGAGAGAGAGAGAGAGAGAGAGAGAGAGAGTACCTGCATCGTATATAGATGTGGGCGATTGTAAAGGAAAATTGGCATTAATTGCAAACTGTAGTGGGCATGCTATCGTAGAGGAGGGTTGGCATGATTAACCATCCGGCTTACGTTTCAGCTTGTAAACCCACTTCGTACCAATGGCCTTTTTGCCAGGAGGCAAACCACATAAAGTCCATGTGTCATTTTCTATAAGTGCATCATATTCTGATTGCATGGCAGCCATCCAATTTTTTGAATTCTGTGCTTCATCAAAAGACAGAGGCTCCTCAACATCATGTAAGCTAGACACAGCCAAAGCATAACAATCTGATGCATAAGATGCATGGCGAGAGCCTGAACGAGTACGACTAGACAAAGGTGCATCCAATTTATTGTCACGCAAAGTGTGCACCAGCCATTTTGGCATACCTCTAGCCTGCTCATTTTCAGCTCTTTCCTCATCAAGTACATCATGTACATCTGCATCAGTAATAGGCTGATCTAAAACATTTTCAGAAACCCCCATAGGCTGTACATTTTCCTCATTGGAACTTACATTCGTATTTCCACCACTGAAAAGAGGCAACAAAGTGTCATAAATGTCCTGTGAGCTTACAATACTGTCTCTGGTACATGACAGCAAGGGCTGAACAGAATCTTCCACAAACACTACATCCCGAGAAACCAGAATACGTTTTGTTTGCGGATGATACAACCTGTAACCTTTGCTTTCAGCACTATAACCAACAAAAATACATTTGACAGCCTTATCATCCAATTTTCTGTGCTGTACTTGTGGCACCAAAGAATATGCCAAACAGCCAAAAACACGCATGTGCTCAATAGAAGGCTTTCTATCATGCCATGCTTCATATGGAGTAATAGATTGCAAAGCTTTTGTAGGACACCTGTTAAGTACATAAGTGGCACACATGATGGCCTCAAGCCAAAAAGAATGCGGCAAAGCTTGACTTTTGACCATACATCGTGCCATTTTCATCAGTTACGTGTTTTTCCTCTCAGCAACACTATTTTGCTGAGGTGTATAAGGCATTGTACATTGGTGTTTTATCCCACGACTAGCCAGAAATGCATTAAATTCATGAGACATATACTCCCCCCCTCGATCGGAACGGAGGGTGCCCATAGTACATTTCGAGACATTTTCAGCCATAGCCAGATATTGTTTGAAGCACATAAAAACTTTGGACTTCGCTGTAAGTAGAAATACCCATGCATGCCTGGATTAATCATCAATGAAAGTCATGAATAACACGTAATTGCCCAAGGACGGAGTTTGCATGGGCCCACAAACATCAGTATGCACAAGCTGCAACCTGCATGTGGCCCTAACTGAACCATCCTTTGGAAACTTAGAACGCTGCATTTTACCCAGAATACAGTCTTCACAAACATGTTTGACAGGTGCTTCAAGAGGCGGCAAAGAAGCAACCATATCAGATTTCTGCAAATGCAGCAAACTGGCAAAATTCAGATGACCAAAACGTGCATGCCAAAGTTTTGCATCTGAAATAGCCCTTGAATCTGCAATAGCATTTGCAAAATTTTGTCCACACTTGTCATACAAAGTGAGCTTATACAGCCCACGGCACAAAAGCCCAGATGCAACAATTTCATCACCAAAACTGAGATCATGAACTGTACATCTGGCATCCACAAATTTGACTACAAGTCCAAGTCTAGCAAGTGCGGATATAGACAAGAGATTCTTCTTGATCCCAGGTACATAAAGTGCATCAACAAGTGTGAAAGAGCTGCCATTAGCAGCAGTGAGCACAATCTTTCCAACTCCCTGAACTCGATAAGAGGCGTTGTTGACACAAGTGACTGAATTCCCATGAGGGACAGACTAGAGAGAGGTAAACAATTCACGATGTGAGGTAATGTGCTTTGTAGCACCACTGTCGAAATACCACACATGTGAGTCTGTAGCAACTGACAAGCATGCATCATGGACATCAAGATTGTAAGTGCACTCCGCGCTAAAAGCCCATTCTGCATCAACATCAATATTACAGTCTCCTTTCACAGAAGACTCAACAATGGCTGCATTTGTAGTGGAACCAGCATTTGCAGTGGAACCACCCTCTTTCTTCTTAGCCTCTTTGGACTTCAACTTAGGACACGACTTGCTCAAGTGATCATTAGCTTTACAATAATGGCAACACATCTTCTTTTTGCCTTTGTCACCAGAATTTCCAAACGAATTGCTGTTAGCAGAAACATTAGGAACATAATTTTTGCCACTCGCAGCACAACCATAAGAAGTGGCTGCATCACTGTTACCACCCTTTCTTTGAGAAGCAATAAAAGCCTGTTCAACTGCATGCTGCCTAGTCCTGTTTTTTCTGGAAAGTGACTCTTGCAATAGCAATGTGCATAATGCATCAAACTTGACAACTTCTGGATTTCCTTGGGTCATAAGTCTCCAAGTACTAGCAAAAGTCTGGTAAGAATCTTGTAAGGCATCAAGAACAGTCTGCATTGAGGGAACTGTCTGAAATGACTTCTCCTACAGAAATAAGTTGCTCATTGATATCCTTGACACTATCAAGGAAAGTGTCCATATCATCTTCCTCATGCATAATCTTCGAATCCAACTCTTTACGCAGCAAAGCAATTTTAGCCTCATTGCGACTTGCATAAAGACCAGCCAAAATATCCCAAGCTTGTTTTGCAGATTTTGCTGAACGGATGTGAGGAACAATGGTGCGCTTCACAGACAACGCAATCAATGCATGAGCCTGCGCATCCTTTACATCCCAACGAGCTTGTTCTGCCGTAGGCAAAACAACTCTAACAGTAGCAATCCTTGCAGCAAGACCTGCAACATCCTCAACATCGCCTACATCCTCAGAACCAGGACGTACATCAATGCCCTGCACAATGTTCCAGACGCCCATTGACACAAGAACATGTTGCATCATATAAGCCCACATAGGGTAGTTGTTCCCATCCAACCTGTCCTCAGCAGCAAACATCTTGAGCACATCTGTGTTGTTGTTGTCAGCCATGGTAAATGCTGCACTTGATGTGAAAACTGCCCGAAAATAGGAGAAACGGAGCGGGAACAACCTGTGCTATATAGCACAAACCGTAGAAGACTATAAGGCACCTGTTATGCAGAAAACGGCACTGACAGAAATTCTGTACAAAATGACGAAATAGCCTGTGCAGCACTGCCTGTAGTGGAAACGGAGGCCGAAATGAGCCCAAATCAAAAATCTGAGCAGACGCAACTCTTCGAGCTATCCCGAAATATTTGTCGACCTGCGAACGCTCGCCAAAGCTCCTTGAAATCGGAGAAAGTGAGCAGGCGTGTACTAGAGCAGCTGGCGACTAAGCCCGGGAGGACGCGATCTGCTCTGATACCAATTGTTGGAATTAGGGTTGCAGAGAAACACACACAGCTTGGAGAAGACGAAGGAAGCTCAAGGAACACAATAGAGAGTGTGTTACTTAGTGTGCAATGGAAAGATAGATAGCCCTGGAGTGATGGGCGTATATACAATGCACGGGGGGAAAAACCTCCGAAAGAGGGAAAAAATGCCCTGGCGGTCCTAGTGTTTTCACACACATCACTACCACATGTATATGGTAACAATCATCCTCATCCTCATCACTATTTTCTTGTACCAACTTTGCCAATGGCTTGATGGAGACATATTTCCATTCTTCAATGTGCTTCTAATTATTTTCTCTCATCCACTTCCCATTCACACATGGATAATAAGAGTATGACAAAGTCCAAAAACGCACATCACATGGATAATGTGTTGAATAGCCATCAACTCAATGGAATAAGCAAGAGCTTGCAATTGGTTAAAATGCCATAGTGGAGAACGAAACACCTCATTCGATGAAACCAACCAAGACACCCTCTTTGTGGTAACACTCCCACCTTCCCTTGTCATGAGCCGCACACTTCATTGGCCAGCCATCGGGGTCTAGCTCTTCATGTGTAGGAGTTCTCTTGATAACAACACTTGCACCATCATGCTCCCCTTTTCCATGTCCTAAAGCGGAGAATTTATGCATCATATGCAATCCTATCAACTGATAATATGTGGCTACAAAATAGTACATGGTACGAGCCTTGAATTGTGAAGCGGCACCATCTAATCATACCCAATGATAATACAGATTATATCCTCGTTGTTTCATCCAATTGTCATGCAACATAAAACAATGCTAAACAAAGCGCATGTCATGGAGCTTATCATCCAATCTGTACAAATGCATAGTCTTCTCAACAACTCCTATTGAATTCTTGATATAAGAGATGTGAACCAATATTGTTACCTGTGTTGACCACCAATGCATGGACTAACTATTTTTATGCACTTTAAAGCTATAATTCTTTGCAAAATCAACAACAAAAACCACAACATCTCTGGGAAACTTAAGCAAGCAGTCTTTAAATTGTTGGGCATGCCACCTAAACACAAAGTTATGCTTCACGAAGCTTTTTAGATGATTTGAAATTCTCTTCTTCTCTTTTCTTTTGGCATTAACCTATCCAATACCCGCATCCTTACAGGGTTGTACTCCGTGCATCATTGCTCACGCTTCTTTTGCGCCCAACAACCCCATAGATACTCTTCATTGCTGACAAGCTCATGAAAGATCATGGCTCCATTAAAATACCCTCTGTAAATGTAGGTATCACTGACTCAATATTGCTGGAGGGATTGTGCTAAGATTCCAACATTGTCTCTATAGATATGGTGCTAGCCTGAGGTGCCATAGAGAGAGAGAGAGAGAGAGAGAGAGAGAGAGAGAGAGAGAGAGAGAGAGAGAGAGAGAGAGAGAGAGAGAGAGAGAGAGAGAGAGAGAGAGAGAGAGAGAGAGAGAGCACGACAGAATTTGAATCCCACCCATGTTGATATGTTACGGGACTTTCAATAGAGAAGACTAAAGTTATAAACCTCCGAGAATTTTGTGTTTGACTTTTCTCCTTTAATTCCCTTTTGCCCTCTTTTACTTTAGTCTTTTTGTACTCAGGAACGCACCAAGCCTGGATGGTGTCAAGGACAACCAATTTTGTACCACCATCCCTTGCTTTTAGCCTTCTTTGCTTTGCTTGTGTGAATTACCTCTTCACCTTAAATGTGAAGTCAGCCTTCACCAACAAGAAATCGCCCTCTGTGATCGAGGCCCTACCACCTTTGCCCTTGACTTGCTCAAAGTTTGAAGTACTTGAAAAAACCCTCCTCTTGAATTTATTCTTTTGATGCTTGGAAGAGGCCTTTTGAAGCTTCTTGCGTCTCCCCTTCTGAATCTCAAGCCTTTTTAGTACCTTTACAAACGGGAAACCACTCTTGTAGCGAGTCTTATCTGCTTCTTGATTCCTTGGGGTCAACTGTAACATTTAATGGTCTAGTAACTTGTGTGTAGCGGAAATAGCATGAACATAGTGAGCATTTCATTAGAATAGATTCCTAATGAGAATAACAAGAGTGCTTGGTGGAGAGAGCAACAAAAAGTATAACACCTAGTTAGATAGCATGAACAATACTTCAAAAGAGAGAGAAATTAAGAAATGGACAATAGTTGAGGACCGGATTTGCATGGAGCCGGTCCCCCTTTCCAAAAGGCTTTGTATTATGGTTTCTCCCATCAAGAGAGACATTTTACAATACAATTCTTTGTGTTCCTTCAATACTAGCTAGTGCTATGAATATGGAAACTTCAAGCACTAAGCACAACACTTATCAAACATAACATCAATTCCCTCACGATCTCAGACCCAAGACCTCACACACCTTCGAAGATGGTGAGAGCTAGCGGGGTATGAGAGTAGATTGAGAGGAAGAAGGAGTATTCTTACGAGAAAGCTATACATCTCCTCACATAATCACTCTGATTAGCACAACTTAGCTTAGTAATTAGCATGGTAGAGGAGATGGGCATGCATTAAAGCTTGGCTCTTGGTTGGATTTGCATCACAAAGCCAAGAGTTTTTGGTGTAGGCCTCCCTTCTCACAAGCTTGGAGTAGGTGGTAAGCTTTCCATTAAATCTTGAGAAGGAGAGAGAGAGTCTTCTTGCTTCACACATAGATTGTGTGAGTGTGTAAGTGAATAATCCCTTGAGAAAATCAGGCCCCTCTCTCTCTTGGTCGACCCCCCTTGCTAATTGCTCATGCTACAGCCCTATTGGACTTCCCCAGGCCTAGCCAATGGAAATTAAGCAGCATAAGTGATAGTCTTTTGACATGTGTCCCCCTTTCCCTTTTGTGAGAGCTTTTGCTAATTAATTAATGTAACTAAACTCTCATTGGACCCTTTTGTCTCCTGGCCAATAGGAATCAGGCAAGCCATTGGGCTGCTGAATGCTCATTGGACCCCTTGGGAGACTGTCCAATAGTCTTCTAGAGAGCTTAATTCCTATTGGTTATTTTATGAAGTGTTTTTAAATTAATTAAACTATAATTATTCTAGCCTAATTCTCATTGGTCCACCTCCAAGGCCATCCAATAGGAATTGAGTACACCTTGAGGGCATTGGGCTAGGGAGTTGACATGTGTCCCTCTTTCCCCTTGTGTACAAATGAAGCCTGTGAGTGTGTGTGGGTGTTTCTCTCTCATCCCCTACTTCTTGGGCTCGCCCCCTCCTATGTAGGGAGTTGTGAAGACTTTTGTACACACACACACAAAGCATCCAATTTCCTAAGCTCTGACCTTTGGACATAACCTTTGAATTTTGGAAGTCTTAATGGACTGAACCATAGGGTCTTTTAAGCCCATTGTTGCACATTGGTCTTTTGCAGATGGGCCCCCCTTTGGATCCCTATTTTCCCTCCTTTGGATCCCTATTGTGGCTGGTCTGCCAGCTTAACCAATATTCTAGCTTTTTCTCATGTGGCACTTCCCCATATTAAATGATCAGTTTAACATGAGAAAATCATTTAGGAGAATTAGATATTAGTTTTTATGACATTACCTCTCTCTTGAAATCATAGTCGTCCTCGACTATGGGGTAAAGAAGATAAAGCATATCATTAGTCCTTTTTCTAGTGGATAGAGGATTCCTATGTTACTCTACGACATCGTTCTAGAATGGATGACTAGTCCATTTGGGGCTTGAGAGCCTAAGCTGCCACAAGCATGTCTGCACATTAGTCCTATCAATCTTCCATAGTAGAGTGACAAGCTATACTTGGTGTTCGGGAGACGTCGTCTCCGCAAACTTGATCTAAGCATGCATACTACTTCACATTTGTGTACAATAAAGAAAAGGAGAGTCTTATAAGACAAAAACTTTGTTCATTTTTAACATTTGTACATTTTCTTACTCTAGGGAAGCATTGTACGCATTGGCAAGGTTTAGGTTATCCTTTAATTGTATGCGTTGCATCCATCTAGCATCTTCAAAAGGATAATTCTTAAACTTAATAAGATATTGTTGGATAGTCTTACCGCCTCTTAGTACCTTGCTTCATGTCGGAGAATGGACTCAGGCTACAACACCTCTTCTTGGTCCTCGATCTCCGGTGGGTCTTCAATAGTTGATTCTTGAGGTGGCTCTCCTTTGTAAGGCTTTACTAGGCTCACATGGAAAGCATTGTGTAAGAGCCAATGGTTGGGCAACTTGAGTTGATAGGCCATCTCATTGATTGGCCTAAGAATCTAGAAGGGACCATAGTACCTTTTTGCTAACTTAGCATAGTACTTTTGGTGTCTCGTAGGATTCTTGCCCGTTGTGTGCCTTAATTGAGCCTTGGGAAATTTTAATAAGACCCAATCATTTTCTTTAAAGGCTTGGGCTCTTCTGCGCTTGTCAGCAGCAGGCTTTTGTCTTTGTTGTGAGATAGAGATAGCATCCTTAATCTTTTGGAAACATTCTTGTAGGTCTCGGCTATACTCATCTGTAGCGAAGATCTTCCCGTGTACCTTAAGTAGCAGGGGACTTTTTGATCTTCCCTGAATTACCTCAAAAGGTGCTTTTCCTGTGGAAGTATGTACATTATTATTGTAGGCATACTCCACTAAGGGTAAGTACTTCTCCCATTGGGATCTTTGTTCTACTTCCGTTACATAGGCTTTTAGTAGATCGAGAATTGTTAGGTTAGCCATTTCACTTTGGCCATCCGTTTGCGGGTGATAGGCCGAAGAGAAATTTAGCCTTGTCCCTAAATTCTCAAAGAGACTCTTCCAAAAATTACTAGTCATTCTAGGATCTCTATCTGACACTATGGACATTGGTAAGCCATGCTACTTGAAGATTTGTGAAATGAAGAGGGTTGCCATTTGATGGGCTTTGATAGTCTTTTTGGCAGGTATAAAATGAGCTTGTTTACTAAACCTTTCCTTTATTGTCCATATTCCCGTATTCCCATGCATAGACTTAGGCACTCCAAAGATAAAATCCATGGATATGCTCTCCCATGGTGAATTAGGGATTGGCAAAGGTTGAAGAAATCTAGGTTGCTTCCCTCTATCAAACTTTGTCTTTTGGCATACCACACATTTAGAAACATACTCTTATATGTTTGCTTTCATGGTAGGCCAATAGAAATATGTTTCAATCCCCTTTAGGATCCCTCTATGCCCCGCATAAGAAGGAGCATGAGATTCATACATTACTTTCTCACGGAGTGAGTTAGTAACGCATAGTCTATTGCCATAGAGAAGATAAACATCTTGTAAAGTAAATGGTTCCTCTTTCTTCCCTAGTGCAAGGGCTGAAATCACATCTCTAAAATTGGGATCAATAGCATACTCATCTATCATAGAAGATAGATCATTGTGAGTTGCTATGGAAACCGCATTCACTCTCGGTCGTCTTGAGAGTACATCGGCTCCTTGATTATGCTTACCAGTAAGTAATGTGAACAATATGAAAATGAAATTGCGAAAGGAAATTTGCCCACCTCATTTGTTTGTCAGAGATCTTGGTCTGCGTCATGAAGTACTTAAGACTTTGGTGATCCGTTCGCAGAATGAAAGGAGTCCCCAATAAATAGTGCTTCCATGAGTCCAAGGCATGTAGAACTACAAGGAGTTCCTTTTCATATATGCCTAGAGCTTGCTCAACAGGGTTGAGCCTTTGACTTTCATAGCCTATGACGTGCCCTTCTTGGAGTAAAACAGCTCCAAGGCAATCACCACAAGCATCACATTGGACCTCAAATGGCTTTGAGAGATCCGGTAGTGTAAGCACAGGTTGAGAGATAAGCTTTTCTTTAAGCTTTTCGTAAGCATTGTTCTCCTTGTTAGTCCATGTATACCTAACATTTTTCTTTGTTAGGTCATGTAATGGTCCTGCTATTAGTGATAACTTTTCTATGAAGCGTCTATAGTATGCACACATACCTATAAAGCTTCTTAGTTCATGAAGATTCCTTGGTTTAGGCCATCCTTTTATTACCTCTAATTTTGATGGATCCATTTGGATGCCATCTTGAGAGATAATGTGACGTGAATACTGAATCTCTTGTAAGAAAAATTCACTTTTCTTTTGATTAACATAAAGTTTATTCTCTCTTAGAACTTGAAATATTACCTGGAGGTGTTGCTTGTGTTCGTCTAGTGAATTAGAGTAGATGATGATATCATCAAAGAACACTCCAGTAAGGGTTCAGTGAGGCCTGGATAGCTTCTCCATCAAGCAATTGAATGTGGCTGGTGCATTAGTCAAGCCAAAAGGCATGACAATGTATTCGTAAAGACCAAACGTAGTGCGAAATGCGGTCTTTACAATGTCTTGATCAACTATCCTTATTTGATGATAGCCACTTTTTAGGTCAATCCTTCTGAAGTAGGTGGACCCTTGTAGCTTATCAAATAGGTCTTCTACCCGTGGAACGGGAAACCTATTCTTGATAGTGATCCTATTTAGTGCTCTATAGTCGACACACATAGGATATGTGCCGTCTTTCTTTTGCACTAGTAGCACAGGAGAAAAAAATGGAGATGAGCTAGGCCTAACCATGCCCTTCTCGACTAACTCATGCACTTGCCACATAATCTCCTCTTGTTGAGCTTGAGAAACTCTATGAGGACGTTTGTTAGGCGATGAACTTCCTGGAAGAATTTCAATTGCATGGTCATCATTGCCTCGTTTAGGAGGTAGCTCACAAGGGATGTCATCAATAAAGACAACTTGAAACCCCTTGAGAAAATTGGATAACTCTAATTCCTTTTGGTTGCGTATATTTTCTTTTGCTAAAACATTAGGTTCATTTTGAGAGTCTTTAACAAAAATCATGTACACGGAAATAGAGCTCTTTATTGACTTATTGAAAGTTTGTGTATGTACAATGGGTATGGTATTACCCATTTGCTTGGCATCTATGTACATATCTTTTTCCCTGAACCCAAAGGAGATTCTCCTTTCAGGGAATTTAACATTGGCAACCATGCGATCAAACCATGGTGCCCCTAGGATTACATCCTCATGCTTGAGAGGAGAGATAAAGAAGTCCTCTTTGTCTACATAGCTTTGGATATGGAGCCTCAATTTCCCAATTAAGGGAGTGATTGAATCTTCTTGCCCCTTGAAAGCACCAAATACGGGTAGGACATCTCCCATCTCATAAGCTTGTATGCCTAGCTTGGTGGCCAACTCTGTGGATATGAAATTGTGAGTAGAACCAGGGTCAAAGAGAATAAAAGCATCATGTTCTCTTACCTTTCCCTGAGCATGGCATAGAGGAGATCCTTTGTGGTGAGTTTCCTCCTCTTGGATTTCGACCAAGGTAGCTCTAGGAGGCTCATGGCGGGTGTTCTTTTTGGGACAAGCGTGGTACGTATGCCCTTGCTCACCGCACTTGAAACAACGGTTATCCTTACGATAACGCTCAAGCTCTTAAGGAGAGAGTTTATTATTGCTTTTGTAAACTCCCTTCTCTTTAGCTTTGTTGGAGTTGCCCTTAGGAGACTTTTGGACATTATCCTTCCCCTTAGGCTCATTGGAACCCTTGTTTTCCGTGGGCTTAAAATTTCTTTTAGCCCCCTTTTGGAAATTGAATGGTATATAACCGCCAATATGGTGCATGGACTTTGGGAGTTGATATACTCCGCCATTTCTTCAGTTGAGCCCGCACAAAATTGTTGCTTTTGCTCTGCAAAATCCAACTTCTTAAAGACAGTGGCTTTGAGTTGTAAGTCCCAAAGCTTGTCTACATATTTGTGAATGGATTCATAGGGAGAGAGCTTCAAGCTTCGCCATTCGGTGAGTACTTTCTCTTTGGCATCGGTGGCCAAAAACTGCTTCATAATGGAAGCTCTTAAATCTTTCCATGTTCGTGGATCTTCACCGTTGGCCCGTAGGCTAGACCACCATTGCGTGGCGAACTTTTGAAAGTGCATAGCTACATGGCATAGCTTAGAGGACTCCGTGAAGCCCTCATCTCCAAACGCCACATCGAATTGTTGGATAAAGGCCAAGACTTTGTCAGTAGCACCAAACAAATCATAGGTAAGGAAAGAGATGCTCTTCTCTCCCTCTTTGAACTTCTTGAGCTTGGATGACCTCTTCCACGCGGCATAGGATTTCTTATGGCCTCTTGTTTTTGATGGTTCAAAAGTTGCACCATCACTTTCTTCAGAAGATGAAGAATTTGAGGAAGGTGGAGAAGAGGGTGACCTCTTTCTCGCCTTTTTCTTGCCTTGATCTTCTTGGTCTTCACCATCACTTTCATAAGAGGAAGAGGATGAAGAAGATGGAGAAGAGGGTGTCCTCTTTCTTGCCTTTTTCTTCTCTTGCTTTTTATCATCCCTCTTTGAACTATGGTGTGGAGAAGTGTATGATGGTATTCTCCGTTTTGGAGGTGATGGAGAGCACTTAGCCCGCCGTCTTCGTGGAGCCATCTCTACCGAGGTGGTGGGAGACTCACTTCTTTCTGGTTCCTTCGATGGGGGCTCTTGAATTCTCCTTTGAGAAGGAGATGCGTCATCTAGGACAAAATTTTTGAGCCCTTCATATGGATCTTCTTCTTTTTCCCGAATCGGAGAGAGGCCTCTTTTGGAAGTCTCACAAGGAGGCTTCCTAGGTGCTCTCTCGTCATGGTGGGGAGCTTGGAGAATCCCATGGGCACGAAGCTGCTGTTGCACTTCACTTTGGAGGGACGCATTGCCCATGGCTTGTTGAAGCCTAGAAACAAGATAGTTAACAACCATCGGGGCATCATTAATAGCGTGCTCATTAGCAAAATCAAAGTTATCAACATTAATTTCACTCTCTTTACTATTGTCAGCCATTCTAACAACTTTTAGGTGTACTTTGGCACTTCAAGCCCTGGTTGCTACTCCTCTTTACCCCTTTAGAAAAAGCACTCAAGCTATTGTACCCGTGGCTCGAATACCATTAATTGCAAGGAATAGAAGAGAGGGTCGTTCAACACCAAAACATCACTCGCTCCTGTCAAGCTTCTAATAGCTCAATAGTGATTAATCCGTAGGCAAGCCCCGTAGGACTCCACTATTAAGACCATAGTTCTCGACGTTGATGCCCCGTTAACTGCACAAAGGTAGGCGCACTGCAAGGCTGAAAAATTCCTAATTATTAATACCAACCATTTATAGCTAGCTTGAGAACCTCCCTTCTTGAGCAAGAAAAGAGAAACCTTGTGCTCTGATACCAATGTAACATTTAATGGTCTAGTAATTTATGTGTAGCGAAAAAGAGCATGAACATAGTGAGAATTTCATTAGAATAGATTCCTAATGAGAATAACAAGAGTGCTTGGGTGGAGAGAGCAACAAAAAGTATAACACCTAGTTAGATAGCATGAACAATACTTCAAAAGAGAGAGAAATCAAGCAATTGACAACAATTGAGGACCAAACTTGCATGGAGCCAGTCCCCCCCCTCCAAAAGGCTTTGTATTATGGTTTCTCCCATCAAGAGAGACATTTACAATACAATCCTTTGTGTTCCTTCAATACTAACTAGTGCTATGAAGATGGAAACTTCAAGCACTAAGCACAACACTTATTAAACACAACATCAATTCCCTCACGGTCTGAGACCCAAGACCTCACACACCTTGTTTCATCCCTTGACACGACCATGTGCAATCTGGTGAGTAGGATTGTCTTCATAGGTTTGTACATATGCGTGCTGTCAACCCCATCCAAGCTGAGATTGTAAAGTTCATGAAAATCCTCCTTTGTAGTGCAAACCTTTGCATGCTGGATTTTGATGTATGGAGGTGACATCCACCTGAATATACAATAACAATAATAAGATGAAGTCCATAACATTAGCAGCAAAAGATGAAACAGATGACAGGTCACACACCACACACATGGACATGCACAATGACACAATTGCTTATAACAGGCAAATAACAACCACATACACACAAATACATAGACTGCACATGAGAACATCATGAGAAATTGCACCTCCTGGTTCTACTCCCATTCACGCAACAGCTTCGAGGTATGTCGTAAGGAACTCTTTGCAAGTTACAGTGATCAATGAACATGCTGTTGATGCAGAGACAAGAAGGCAATTGAGCACACATTCAACACCCCTCCAGGTATGGATACTCCAATTCACACAGCAGCACAAAGCTCTTTTGCAAAAGAGCATGTACAAGCTATGGTGGTTAATGACGACGACAAGATGGTCATATTTGCGACTCTTAGTACCGATGCTCCAATTGAGAAACAAGATTCGAGTTTTGTTGCACCGCAGTCCATGCAAGTAATGCTAATTAGTGATGATAGTGTGATCATGATAGATGAGGAGCTTATGTAGACAATTCAATTTCCTTCCATTTTTGAAAATGCGCATTGATGCAGCTTCTCTATCGACCTCCTTGCGATAAAAGAATGAGAACTGGGGATAGTCTTCCTGCTTTCATTGTTAGTTCATGCACTTCTCTATTTGGCAGTCTAATCGTTTTAAACTGGCTATCCCCAGGCACAAATTGAGCATATCAAACATCAGAAGTGGGGTGTGACGTCCAGACCTTCTACATCTGACTCTTTCCCAATTTGATGTCATTACTCTTTCAAGAAGGTGATCTTCCAGCAATGCAAATGCTTCATCTCACTTCTTTATATTCCTAATCACTCTCTATCTAAAGTTCTCTAACTAGAGTCTTACAAAACATGCAGTTCTTCTAGAGATAAAATAGCACTGCCAAGAATTGGCTTTAACACGATATATGAGCCCCTATCCAGCAGGTACCTTTGATGCAATAAGTTATCAGCAAAAGGTTAGAAATAACAGTGTGCTATTCTAATTCATGGAAACACCACTCTTCTGAGTTTATAAATAGCTCTCATCCATCACACCATACTTCTCCCACATAGAAACAAATCACATCCACACACACACACACACACACACACACACACACACAGAGAGAGAGAGAGAGAGAGAGAGAGAGAGAGAGAGAGAGAGAGAGAGAGAGAGAGAGAGAGAGAGAGAGAACCTTAGAGCCATAGCGTGCGCTGTTCCTATAGGAGAACCTTGTGTTCCTTGCCTTCCTGTAAAATTCTAGCCCATGCAAGAAAGTGGATCCGCACAAAGTTTTCCTCCCTCTCTCACACACTTAAACCAGTTTCCCACTACTTTTCTTGAAAATTTTTCAAAAGTGATTTTTCTTGACTTTTTTAAAGCTAACAATTAAGGACCAAGCTATTAAGGTGTTATGGAAAGACAACTTTGAACCCTAAAAGTGTACCACCCACTCATGCTACCACCCCTATGTGAATGTTGCTTAAAAAAAACACTAAGGTGCATTGGGCACTGGGAATTTAAAAAATAGGCGCAATGAGCACAGTGCGCGCGCGGGACTCTCGAACACCTTTGGTTACCAACTTGCCACTGCTCTACGAGCAGTTTGTTGAGAAGAGAGTTTCCAACTTCCGAGTAGCTCTCTGTGTGCGTGCGTGCGTGCGTGCGTGTGTGTGCGCGTGTGTGTGTGGCTATGAATCAAATGCCCACATTGGGCTGGCAGCAGATCTAACCTTCAGATCAAGAGTGGGCCGCTAATGGAGTGGTCAAGTGATCAGGAAGGCACCTTGAGCAGGTCGGGAGGCAGCGACTGGGATAAGAAGCTCCTAAGAACTCTGTTCCTGGTAAATATGGCAGGTATCATGGAGAAAGCTGATGAAGCCCTGCTGCCAGGTGTGTATCGCGAGCTGGGAGTAAGCTTGCATGCCAGTCCTACCAAGCTTGGAAGCCTCACTCTACTTCGCTCCATTGTGCAGATGCTCTGCTTCCCTTTGGCTGCCTATTTTTCTGTTCATCACAATCGCGTTAGCGTCATTGCTCTTGGTGCCATGCTCTGGGCCATTGCTACTTTTTTCGTCGGGGTTTCTTCTACCTTTGTAGAGGTGAGTCTTATTTTTTGTGTCTCCCGCTGCATTTGAAGCGTTAAGTCTAGGTTTCTCTGTCGTTTAGAAAGGCAGAGAACTCCATTCTTCATTACAGACTTTTGCCTGATCTTTGCAGGGTCTGGCTCTACGAGCATAACTGCTGCCTAGTAGGGCGCTATATTCCCGTTAATGGTTATTAGGGCTGATTTCATTCTTAATGGTGATTATGGCTGTCTGTCAGTTTGAAATAACATAATGTTTCTTCTTTGTATTGGCAAGGTAGCCATATCAAGGGCATTGAATGGAGTTGGGCTTGCCATGGTCATTCCTGCCATTCAATCCTTGGTTGCAGATGTTGCCCACCCTGAAAAACGAGGCTTGGCATTTGGTTGGCTTCAGTTCACTGGAAACCTTGGAAAAGTCTTTGGCAATGTATTTGCTGTGCTCTTGGCAGGCACTACCGTTTTTGGCGTAGCTGGATGGCGTGCTTCGTTTCACATTCTTGCAGCTTCAAGTGTATTGGTTGCCTTTTTTGTCTATCGATTAGCTATTGATCCGCGCTACAAGGAAGGCCAGCAGTAAGTATTATTCTCTAGTGCAATCAAATTTTTGGTCCATGAAAATCTGGTTCCTTGTCAGTAACTTGTCATTGTGTGTGTGTGAGAGAGAGAGAGAGAGAGAGAGAGAGAGAGAGTAGGCACGATTTTGGCGTTCTAGGAGATTTTCAAGTCATAGAATCAACTTCCAAAAGAAGGAGAGAGCTGAGAGAAAGAGAGAGACAGATAGAGAGAGGTGTGAAAGTTCAATCTTCTGTTTGGTGGTGGCTCCAGTATCTCCCAAGACAAATTAGGGAGAGAAGGTTGTGTCTGACCAGATGTGAGATAGACGTACGTTTTCCATTGGTATGAGCCATGTATGTGTCCACTTGGTAGGCTGACATGAGGAAGGACCTCTATTCCTAGGTCATTTGGGGTAAGAGTAGCTAGTAGCCATATTTTAATTTATGGTTGATGTGGCATATTTTTACTAGGGTGCCCCAAGAAACCCCAATCAACTCTATCATAAGCCTTCTCTCTCTCTCTCTCTCTCTCTCTCTCTCTCTCTCTCTCTCTCTCTCTGATTGTGTGTTTGTGTGTGTGTGTGAAAAAGCAAAGCTTATTCTATTACTTGACCCCCTTGCAGCGCCCAAAATGGTGCCTAACCCAAGGGGAAGTAAAAAAATGTTACATTAGATGCTCGTAGGAATTTACAAGGCCAATGGCCCAATTGTAAAAAAATGGTAAAAACATGCCAAGGGAAAAAACCCCTCCTAATGAGGGTAAAAAGGGGGTAAAAGTGCCCTCACAACTATTTGAAGGTGCCGCGGGAAGCGTGTGCGAGTGCAGAGACAGAGGGAGAGACTTGCTTTGGGTGGAGCGTACAACAACGTTATCCTGTTGCAGCTCCTTATTCTTTTGTATTAAAGAATAAGTGTATGTAGGTTAAGTTAGTAGATGGGTTATTAGTAAGTGGGATGTCCGGCCAGTTGGACTGAATCCCAAGAAACTCCCACTTGAAGGCCAATGCAGCCCAAGTGACCTGGTATGTACAATTGTGAAGTTTTCTAGTGGCTTCAAGCTATACCCATCAACTCATGCAATGTGTAAACCGCTCCAAAGCTAAGCCTTTCGTCAAAGTATCTGCTGGGTTGTCGTCAGTGTGTACCTTGACCAAATCAATGAGCTTTTTGTCCAAGAAATCTCTCACGAGATGATACCTGACTTCAATGTGTTTCGATTTGGAGTGAAACACGAGATTCCTTGCCAATGCAAGAGCACTCTGACTATCACAATATATCACTGGAGTCTCATCAATGCTAAGATTTCTGACCAAGCGAGATAACCATACAGCCTCTTTACTTGCATCCGACAATGCAACGTACTCTGCTTTCATAGTGGAAGATGACGTACAATCTTGAAGACATGACCTCCAAGATACTGCTGCTCCAGCAAATATGAAGACATAGCCAGATGTCGATCTCCTATTGTCGACACAACCCGCATAGTCTGCATCCGCATAACCCACGATGGATGCACCAATGTTCCCGAAGCGTAAACACCTACGAACCGTACCTTTGAAGTACCTAAGAATGTGCTTCACTGCTTCCCAATGCTTAATGCTGCCAAGACTTGCCATATATCGGCTCACCACTCCCACTACAAAAGCAATGTCTGGCCTTGTGGCTACCATAGCATACATGAGACTGCCCACTCCGAAGAATATGGTACCTTAGCCATTTCAGCTCGCTCAGCATCAGATTTGGGTCCCCCCCTGCATATTGAAACGCTGCAAAACTTTCTCAATGGATGTTTCCTGAGATAACTCAAGAATACGACGTTTGCGATATCTTTTGATTCGCATGCCAAGAAAGTGTGTAGCATCCCCCAAATCTTTCATTGCAATATTATCGCTAAGTGTTTTCTTCAAATTGGCAATTTCCGCAATAGATTTCCCAACTACAAGCATGTCATCAACATACAAAACTAGAATGATCATCGAGCCATCATCTAGCTTTTTTGTGTACAAGCAGTGATCCTCTTCGCTCCTTTTATATCCTTGAGACCTCATACATGCATTAATTTTATGATAACACTGCCTTGAACCCTGCTTTAAGCCATAAAGTGCCTTTTTGAGCTTACATACTAGCTCCTCACGAGATACGTTCTCCTGAACAAACCCTTCAGGCTGCTGCATGTAAATATCCTCATCGAGATCCCCGTGAAGAAATATTGTCTTCACATCCATTTGGACAAGTTCCATGTCCTCAATCGCTACAAGACCAAGTACGGTTCTAAGCGTTGTCATCTTGACCACAGGCTAGAAGATTTCATCAAAATCGACTCCCTTTTGCTGTTTGAACCCTTTGGCTATAAGTACTCTAGCCTTGTACTTTGGATTTGGATCACCTGAGGTAAATTTATTCTTGTAAACCCATTTGCAAGGTAAATCTTTCGCATCATTTGACAGTTCTACCAAGTCCCAAGTGTCATTAGCCAGAATCGAGTTATACTCAGATTCCATAGCCTGCTCCCACTTCACCACATTATACGTCATCATGGCTTCTTGGTAGCAGCTTGGCTCACTGCAATCGGTTAACATGATGTAATCAAGACCTGGCTCAAAACGCGCAGGTGGACGCTCTAGTAGACCGTCTCACTCCTTGACCATTGCTATCCGCTCCCTCTGGAGCATTGCTAGTGGAAGGTATATCACTAGCCCGCTGAGTTGATTTCACTGTTTCTGAGGCAACATCCTCAAAAGTGACTCTCTGAATCTCTATTTCCTTGATAGGTTGTTTATACATTTTCGACTCATTGAAGATCACATCTGAACTACGGATGACTCGACGAGATTCCGGGTGCCAGAGACGATATCCCATCTCTCTATCGGCACCATATCCAATGAAAATACATTTGTGTTTGGCTCTAACTTCTGTCGAAGTTGTTTAGGCACGTGAGCATAAGATTCACAACCAAAAAAACGTAGATGGTCATAGTGGGGCTTATGTTTAGACCATAACTCTTATGGAATCTCATAATTCAATGGCGTACTAGGCGAACGATTTATAATGTGCACTGCGGTCAAGACGTCTTCTGCCCAAAAGCCTTGTGTGAGATTTTCCCTAGAAATCCTGGCTGTGACTCTTCCCTAAATCATACGATTCATGCGCTCAACAACTCCATTATGAGCTGGTGTGTATGATGCAGTAAACGGCCTTTTAATCCCCCTTTTAGCATAGAAATTGTCAAACTCCTTCGAGACATACTCTCTACCGTTGTCAGTCCGCAATTGATTCCATTCCAGATATATTTCCTTCAACAGCTGTGGAATGGAAGCCTGTGGAGAGTCTAAGTGGGACCTGCAAAGCAATGCATAAAGGGATTGCAGATGCTATGTATGCTGACAAGCCACCTTCTTTTTACAAAACAAAGGATTTGTTTGTCTATTTTGCAGAATACAAGGTTCCATCACGAGAAGGTGCATATGGAGAACTACATCAGTTACCCGTTCCCACCATAAGTTTACGTGACTAGGAAGCTCCTGATGCATACTATATCAAGCTTCAAATCCAAGATCAAAGAGGACATCCTTAAAGCTACGTCTCCGGGCAGGACATCAAGAAGGATTAAAGTTCAATGGTTCTTGCCTATACATGTCTTTGTGGCATTGAGCTACCATGTAGCGGTGCTTTACTAACAAACGAGGTGCATGGCGTGTTTCTTGGCATGACCATCATTGGGGTAGACATGGTAGCTATGGTGTCATCAAGGGAAAGATGAGCTAGACTTGGAAAAGTAAAGCTATCACTTGTGGGCTTCGATTGCACTGAGACCCTTGGCGAAACAACATATGGAGGATCCATCAGACTTCTCCATATGACTTACTGAGGGAGTCTCCATTTGCGATAAGGTTGGTTGTTTAGCCTTCCCTATGTCCAAGAATCTCATGAGATCACCCGTTGAAGGAATGTGGATCCCCTTGTTCTGTCTCTCTAACTCAATAACTCTATGGATGACCTCACAAACTCTTTGTTGTTGATCCTCCACACTAGTAGCACCCGTTGTGGATTGTAGGACATCTAACCAACCCACGTGATAGGTGTGACCTGTGTATAGGTCGGTTATAGTTTCCGTTTGTAGTTTGTACTCCCAGTTCTCATTTAAGAACGCTCCATCTAGGATTGAGGTGCTAGGGGTGTCCTTTGAGCTAGATGCAATGTTGCTCTCTATGGGAAGGCCCTTAGTGGTTGCTAAGTTAGGAGCACTTGATTTCTCTCCTAAAAATGATATTGACATAGGGGCTTTCGCTTTTAACTCTCTTTGTTGCTCCGCCTTGTGTAAGCTCTCGATTTCCTTTTCCCTAGATGCAATGATATATCGCACAACCTCTTGCACTTCAACAAGGCTTCTACCATCAGGTAATATGACCTTGGAGGGGAACAACTCTGAAGAGTCAGGGGGTGGAGTGAATGAAGTATTCACGTGCACACTCTCTAAGAGCATGGGGTCTACGTTGGTCATGAATGGAGAATATACTTCCCCACCCCTCTCATTTACATCGTTAGCTCCATGTTCAGAGCGAGTGGCTCTACTAAAGGTTTCCTTCAAGCGGCTAAGCACGCTCGGCCCGGACCGTGGGTTCTGGCATGCATGTCTTGGCTTGAGCTATCGGGATTAGGCATTGGGAAACCCTCCATGACATTGTAGTCAGAGGAAGAGTCACTAGCCACTATGTTTGGGTCTTGGTTTGTACTACCTTGGGTCCTCGCCGAGGGCCCGGAACCTAAGGTAGGTGGATAATGAGAATTCGCGTAAGTCGAAATGCTCTCTAGTTGCTCCGTCTCTAGCACACAACCAGAGTGCAGATGCATGTGCCTTGGGCACCCTACAAGCATCGACGAATAACCTCGAATGTTAACCGCTTACTTTTTTAGGTGTCCGTTTTCACTCATTTTTTGATGTTTTTTAATGATCAGGTTTTGGATTAGAGCGTGTGATAGCTGAAAACGAGCATATCGCTCAGGGGGTTGTGGTGTGCTTTACAACAACGCATTCAGTTACCCAAAGCTCCGTTGGTCCTCAAAAAGGTTGATTTTTCCCTACCTATGAAGCTAAAATACATAATTTTAAAGGGGGACTGAGGCCTCAGCCTGAGCGTGAGCTTGGGCTTGGTTCTGAGCTTGGGTGTGGAGGATATTTTCGATCCCGGTCCTACCTTTAGAAAATTTTTTACTTTAAAAAATAATAATTTGGTGTAAGGTCGTCGCGGCCGCGCTGTGCGCGCGAGCACACACACACACCTAATCTACCTACTTACAACTAATACAGTTGTTGTTACACACTAACACACTATTACAACAACTCATTAGCTAACATTACTACTTACTTTACTTTACACAGAACTAACATTATAGATCTACTACCTTAATTCTAACACCTTATCACAGAGAAAAACACAGTACCTTTCAAGACCTTATAAACAGAAAAAACACAGTACCTTTGAACACCTTATTAACAAAACAATACACAGCAGCGAAACAAACTCCTTCTCAACACACATACCTTCCTTCTCTACCTTTTCCTACATTTGAAATTGCAGCGCAACACAGCACAGAGTGCCTCTTGAGCTTAGTGCAGGGCATTTCCCGGCAATGGTGCCAAAAATGTGTGCGTTTGTCGCACGTGTCAATGCGAAGGACTTGCCGATACACTGTGTGCGAGCCACAGATGGCTCCAAGCATGAAACTAGCCTAAACTAGTACCCTTAAAGATGACGATGGTGTGTCACTCACCGCTCTACGCTTGTTGTCGTGGAGAATTCCTTGCCGCGAAGAAGAGGGAGACACCGCTACGTCGTGCTCAACCGCCTCGCCACCGTTGTGCCACCGCAATGCTCGATCTCTCTCTCTCTCTCTCTCTCTCTCTCTCTCTCTCTCTCTCTCAAGCGCGCACGCACACACACACACACACACACACACACACACACACACACACACACACATACTAGTGCACAAGGGAGACGGAGAAGGAGATGGAGCAAGAGCACTCTTCTTGCATTGCACAAATGAGAGAATGAGGTATTTTAGGTTTAGATTGACTTTTATATGGGCTTGCCTGTTCACATTTGGGCGCCCACACTTAGCCAATCCTACCCAAACATTATAGGTTCCAGTTTTAGAGTGCGCCTCTCATCGGTGATCACTCTTAACCATTCCTATTGGACCGACAAGCCCGGTACTTGACTCTACCAAATAAATAATACGACGTCTATTGCAGGTGATATGAATGTGCGTGAGGGTTAACAATCAGGCACTATGCACCCATAGCTCCAAACTAGATCGGCCTACCTGGCATCACCTCCCTCGTCCGTCTCAGATATGCAACCACCTTCAATTTCAAAGCACCCTATCTTGCACACAGTGGCTCCATTTGACGAGGAGTCTTGGACTTGCTCCTTCAATAATTTTAGCTCCACATTCCCAAGCGTGAAACCATCACCTTGAACCTCCTTCACTTGCCACCATGTGTGGCCCATTTTGCAACATTTCTGGTCTAAAAACACACATAAAGCATACGTCTCCGTTGCCACCTGTCTACCCTGGCTCTTCCCATCTATCCTAGCCCTTTGCTCACCCTCTACCATGCATCTGTAAGCATACACATCACTTCCCGTGCCCTCATCTAGGGTCGACACACTTTGATTGCACCAACTTATGTTTACACATCCATCATTGAGGATATTGACATGTGCAATTGTACGGAGTTAGACACTGGCCTTTGGTTAAGACCGCTCCATTGCACCATGAGGGGTTAGGAGATTAGAAAGCTCACTTCAAGGAGAGGAAAATTATCATCAATTTTTATTTTGTATTGGTGTTATTTAGCTTTTCATTTAATAAAGCTCATGAGCAAGCTATGGTAGCGACCATGGCAGTAACAACACCAAGATGGTGCGAGTAGCATAATTGAAAGACAAAGAAGTAGAAATGGTGGAGGACAAACAATGAAGCTGTGGCAATGAAAATTTTTACATACTCTTGGACTAGAGCTCTGTGTTGGACTCCTAGATTGGAGCTGTGCTCATGGATTGGAGTGTTTATCATCAGTTGTCTCTTGGATTGGAGATGGTCCTCTGGATTGGGGTTGATGGTTAGCCTGAATTGATGTAGCTTCTATTTTCATAGTCCAAACCCCAAGGGGAGGGTTGTTGGGAATTTTGGGCTTTGTCCTATGTTGGTATGTATCTCCTCTATCCTACTATGATGCATAGGTGGCCCAGAACCATGTGTTTAGCATGTGGAAAAGGTACTCAAGGGTGTGGGTGCCCATGTGGGTCATTACTAGAGGTTGTGGACTCACCTAGAGTTAGTTATTGGACTCCTAAAGTGTCTTGAAAGGTCACCCACGAGTTTGCAAGTTGGATGGGTTGATTTTGAGCCTTTGTGTGTCCTCAGTGTTGCCAGATAAGATGCCTTAGCCAGCTCTATATAATGAGCCCGTTGTACACGCTTTCTAGTTGAATCAATTGATCTAGTTTTGCGTCTTTGTTTTACTCTATCTCTATTGTTTGATTAGCATCATCATTATCATGTTAACACCATGAATGGTTCTCTTATCCATACTTACTAAACTCTGCATGAGAATAGATAGATAGATTTTATTATCGTCCTCAGTGGTAAAATATGACCTATGGGACCAAAGCTACATGTGGTATATGTTACCATATACATATGGTAGTGATGTGTGTGAACACACTAGGACCGCCGGGGCATTTTTTCCCTCTTTAGGAGGTTTTTTCCCCCATGCATTGTATATACGCCCATCACTCTAGGGCTACCTATCTTTCCATTGCACACTAAGTAACACACTCTCTATTGTGTGCCTTGAGCTTCCTTCGTCTTCTCCAAGCTGTGTGCATTTCTCTACAACCCTAATTCCAACAATTGGTATCAGAGCAAGTCACGTCCTCCCGGGCTTAGTCGCCAGCTGCTCCAGCACACGCCTGCTCACTTTCTCCTATTTCAGTGAGCTTTGGCGAGCGTTCGCAGGTCGACAAAAATTTTGGTTTGGGCTCATTTCGGCCTCCGTTTTGATTTGGGCTCATTTCCGCCTCCGTTTCCACTACAGGCAGTACTGCACAGGCTACTTCGTCATTTTGTGCAGAATTTATGTCAGTGCCGTTTTCTGCATAACAGGTGCCTTATACTCTTCTACGGTTTTTGCTATATAGCACAGATTGTTCCCACTCCGTTTCTCCTATTTTCGCGCAGTTTTCACATCAGGTGCAACATTTACCATGGCTGACAACAACAACACAGATGTGTTCAAGATGTTTGTTGCTGAGGACGGGTTGGATGGGGACAACTACCCTATGTGGGCTTATATGATGCAACATGTTCTTGTGTCAAAGGGTGTCTGGAACATTGTGCAGGGCATTGATGTACGTCCTGGTTCTGAGGATGTAGGCGATGTTGAGGATGTTGCAGGTCTTGCTGCAAGGATTGTAGCTGTTAGAGTTGTTTTGCCTATGGCAGAACAAGCTCGTTGGGATGTTAAGGATGCGCAGGCTCATGCATTGATTGCGTTGTCTGTGAAGCGCACCATTGTTCCTCACATCCGTTCAGCAAAATCTGCGAAACAAGCTTGGGATATTTTAGCAGGTCTTTATGCAAGCCGCAATGAGGCTAAAATTGCTTTGCTGCGTAAAGAGCTGGAGTCGAAGATTATGCATGAGGAAGATGATATGGACACTTTCCTTGCTAGTGTCAAGGATATCAATGAGCAGCTTATTTCTGCAAGTGAAGTCATTTCAGACAGTTCCCTTGTGCAGACTGTTCTTGATGCCTTACCAGATTCCTACCAGACTTTTGCTAGTACTTGGAGACTTATGACCCAAGGAAATCTTGAAGTTGTCAAGTTTCATGCATTATGCACATTGCTGTTGCAAGAGTCACTTTCTAGAAAAAACAGGACTAGGCAGCGTGCAGTTGAACAGGCTTTTATTGCTTCTCAAAGAAAGGGTGGTAACAGTAATGTAGCCACTTCTTATGGTTCTATTGCGAGTGGAAAAAATTCTGTTCATAATGCTTCTGCTGGGAGCACTTTGTCTGGCAATTCTGGTGAAAAGGGCAAAAAGAAGATACGTTGCCATTATTGTAAAGCCAATGATCACTTGATGAAGTCGTGTCCTAAGTTGAAGGCCAAAGAGGCTAAGAAGAAAGAGGGTGGTTCCACTACAAATGCTGGTTCCACTACAAATGCAGCCATTGTTGAGTCTTCTGTGAAAGGAGACTGTGTTGCTGATGTTGATGCAGATTGGGCTTTTAGCGCACAGTGCACTTACACTCCTGTTGTCCATGATGCATACTTGTCAGTTGCTGCAGATTCACATGTGTGGTATTTCGACAGTGGTGCTACAAAGCACATTACCTCACATCGTGAATTGTTTACCTCTCTCAAGTCTGTCCCTCATGGGAATTCAGTCACTTGTGCCAACAATGCCTCTTATCCAGTTCAGGGAGTTGGAAGGATTGTGCTTACTGCTGCTAATGGCAGTTCCTTCACACTTGTTGATGCACTTTATGTACGTGGGATCAAGAAGAATCTCTTGTCTGTATCCGCACTTTCTAGACTTGGACTTGTAGTCAAATTTGTGGATGACAGATGTACAATTCATGATCTCAGTTTTGGTGATGAAATTGTTGCATCTGGGCTTTTGTGCCGTGGGATGTATAAGCTCACTTTGTATGACAAGTGTGGACAAAATTTTGCAAATGCTGTTGCAGATTCAAGGGCTATTTCAGATGCAAAACTTTGGCATGCACGTTTTGGTCATCTGAATTTTGCCAGTTTGCTGCGTTTGCAGAAATCTGATATGGTTGCTTCTTTGCCGCCTCTTGAAGCACCTGCCAAACATGTTTGTGAAGGCTGTATTTTGGGTAAGATGCAGCGTTCTAGGTTTCCAAACGATGGTTCAGTTCGGGGCACATGCAGGTTGCAGCTTGTGCATAGTGATGTTTGTGGGCCCATGCAAACTCCGTCCTTGGGCAATTACCTGTACTTCGTGACTTTCATAGATGATTACTCCAGGCATGCATGGGTATTTCCGCTTAAAGCGAAGTCCGAAGTTTTTATGTGCTTCAAACAATTTTTGGCTATGGCTGAAAATGTCTCGAAATGTACTATGGGCACCCTCCGTTCCGATCGAGGGGGGGAGTATATGTCTCATGAATTTAATGCATTTCTGGCTAGTCGTGGGATAAAACACCAATGTACAGTGCGTTATACACCTCAGCAAAATGGGGTTGCTGAGAGGAAAAATAGTCACTGACGGACATGGCATGATGTATGGTCAAAAGTCAAGCTTTACCGCATTCTTTTTGGCTTGAGGCCATCATGTGTACCACTTATGTACTTAACAGGTGTCCTACGAAAGCTTTGCAGTCTATTACTCCATATGAAGCATGGCATGACAGAAAGCCTTCTATTGAGCACATGCGTGTTTTTGGCTGTTTGGCATATGCTTTGGTGCCACAAGTGCAGCGCAGAAAATTGGATGATAAGGCTGTCAAATGTATTTTTGTTGGTTATAGTGCTGAAAGCAAAGGTTACAGGTTGTATCATCCGCAAACAAAACGTATTCTGGTTTCACGGGATGTAGTGTTTGTGGAAGATTCTGTTCAGCCCTTGCTGTCATGTACCAGAGACATTAATGTAAGCTCACAGGACATTTATGACACTTTGTTGCCTCTTTTCAGTGGTGGAAATACGAATGTAAGCTCCAATGAGGCAAATGTACAGCCTATGGGGGTTTCTGAAAATGTTCTAGATCAGCCTATTACTGATGTAGATGTACATGATGTACTTGATGAGGAAAGGGCTGAAAATGAGCAGGCTAGAGGGATGCCAAAATGGCTGGTGCACACCTTGCGTGACAGTAAATTGGATGCACCTTTTTCTAGCCGTACTCCTTCAGGCTCTCGCCATGCATCTTATGCATCAGATTGTTATGCTTTGGCTGTGTCTAGCTTACATGATGTTGAGGAGCCTCTGACTTTTGATGAAGCACAAAATTCAGAAATATTCCATTTTGCAAAAGCTCTAGCCCCCATCATTGGTCTTAAGGGCATGCTATCTACACGGGTTGGAATTTTAGCTCATTGACATGCATCGCACCTTCAAACATATTCTTTGGTATCTGCAAAAAGTGCTGGCCACCATATGCATGCCATTAAGATTGCTCTTGCAGTGGTCTCATTAGAAAAGTGACCTATAGCTAATCCAGCATGTGCTTGTTCTATAATAGGATTATATTCGTTTTCATTTGCACAAAGATGCAAGTGTTGATCCTTACCTCTCCGTCGATACAATTGGTTTCCAATAAGAGCATAGTCTCTTGCTTCAGTTTTAATTACTCTTTGACGGCGTTTACTCATACCCTCAACTAACGTTTGGCTTGATAAGTAAGTAACCAGATAGTTACTCCATTTAGGAACAGTTGGCATTTGAAACAATGTTACATAAGGTATGGGTGCTTGTTTTTGACATTGAGGACAATCTTTCGCAAAAGAATGAACATCCCTTCTCATAGTTGGCCAAAATACTCCAAGCCTCAAGATCCTTTGCATAGTTTGGTCTTCCACAAAGTGAAGTCCTACTACAGTAATATGTGCTTGACTTAGGTATTGGGTTTTTTCCTCAGGATTAACTCATAAAAGCAATATTCCATCTCGATTTCTTTTGTATAACCTTCCAACTAGTAATTGATACATAGCCAATTGCTCAATTAATCTGACTGTAATCGGAAGTGGTATTTTTGAATCCACTTGAGCTATGGTCATCAATGATACTATGTTTTCCGACCATCGAGGTATCATTTCCACAGCGAACAGATATGTATCTAGTAGATCATCATCTACTCCCTTGGGTGGTCCTCCTGAAATAATCCGCTCTTTGATGAGTGGTGCCCTTTTCCACAACTACAGTGAAATCAAATTCCAAAAGAATGATGAACCATTGCACTATTCTTCCTGTGTTGCATGGCTTGTTGACCAAGTACAATAAGGCTTGGTGGTCCACAAAGAACACAAATTTGTTTGCTAATAGGTAATGCCTATACTTTTTTATGGCATAGATCATTCCTAATCCTTCCCTTTCGGTGGTGGTATAATTATTTTCCGCCATGTTCAATGTTGGATAGCATAAGAAATTGGAGAATCAGTTTTCCCGTCTCCTGGTTGAGCTAGTATACACCCGATGGAAAAATTGGAAGCATCTACATGTATGTGAAATATCTTATTCCAATTTGGTGCTTTCAATATTGGAGCTGAAGTGAGAGCTTGCTTAAGCTTCATGAAGGATTCTTCACACTCATCAGTTCAATCAAAGTGTGTAATCAAGTTGTACATGGGTTTTTCAATTATAGCATACATGTAAATGAATCGTCTATAATATCTACAATGTCCCCTGAAGGTTTGAACCCCCTTGACTATTCCCGGTATAGGCAAATCAACAATAACATGAATTCTATCCACATCAGTAGCTATACCGTTTTTAAACACTATATATCCAAGCATTTTTCCTTGTCTACCCATAAATGTGCACTTTTTAGGATTTAGGCAAATCCTATAAAGTCTACATTTTTTGAATAACTTTTTGAGGTGTTCAAAATTATCAGCTTGGATTGATGAATGTACACATAGATCATCCATATCTACTTCCAAGAAATTTCAAAGATATAAGTTTAAAAGCATGGCTCATCAATCTTTGAAAAGTGGCAGGAGCATTAGTTAACCCAAAAGGCATAACCCGATAGGCAAAAATATCCCATTCAGTTGCAAAGGTAGTTTTATGCTGATCTTTGGGGTCAACCAAAAGTTGATTGTATCCCGATAGCCTCTTTTCTTGCAACTCATCCTAAAACATGCTCGGTGATTGGAAGAGGAAATTTGTCTCTAATGGTAGCTGCATCCACTTTCTTGAGAGTGACACACACTCGTAATTTTCCATTTTTCTTGGGTACTACCACAATTAAAGACACCCAATCTGTGTGTTCAATTTCATAAATGAATTCGACTTCCTTTAGCTTTTCAATCTCTTCTTTGATCTTCCTAGAAAATGTCTCATTATATGTGTATGGCATTTGGCTACTTGGTTTCGCATCATCTCTCATGGGTATGGTATGTTGACAGATTTTTGGATCAACACCCTTGAGATCCTTATAAGACGAAGCAAAGATATCTTGGTATTAGTCTCAATGAACGCGCTTGCTACTGCTGCTCGACCCCCCCTTGTTGCGCCATCGCTAACCTTCCCCCCCCGCTACCCCCGCCCCGCCAGCCCCTGCGCGCTGACACACAACCCGCCCGCTGTCTCCCCTGTTTTTGCGTTGCCCCACAGGCCGCCCGCTGCCTCCCTGTTGCACTGCCATCCCCCCCCCCCCCCCCCATCTCCCCGCTCACTGTCGCTTGTGCACCCGCACATTACTCGACCCTCCCCCCCCCCCCTTCCTTTCTTCCCCGAAGCCTTATGCAAATTGGCTTGTGCAGCACTGTCTTTTTGGGCAGTGCTCGGCGCTCGTCTGCAGGTTCTCTCCACCGCCCATTTTTTCACCACAACAGTAGACACAGATGGAGGCTCCAGCTCCGCCCCCACAGAGGGGCTTGTCCGAAGTCCCCTCCCCCGACCCCGCTGAGCCCACCATTCAACTTGCTCTTTCACCGATAGAGCAAGTGATCCTTGGCGCAGAGGTAGAGCGATTACAGGCGACTTCTGTCACCTGCAAGATTCTCGACACCCGACCTAGCAGAGGAGAGTTGCATGACCTTCTCCAGGCCCGCCTTCTCGTAGAGGTGGGCAAAATCTTGGACGTACAGATACTCGGATGAGGGTACTATCAGATCGAGTTTGAGACCTCCGAGATGGCATCCAAGGTCATCGCCATGAGTCCACTGACCATCCGAGCAGCACGTGCCCACTTTCGACAGTGGAGACATGGTTTCGACCCTGCTGCGGATGTTCTAGTAGAGGAGGAAGACATCCTCATCTCTGTTTGCTTTCCGAGTTTGGGGAGGGAGTACTTACCACTTTTGTCCAGGATCGGCTCAATCATTGGGCCTGTCTCGGAGACACCTCGGACGGCAGCCTCAGTAGCTGCCAAGGCGGCTGGCATTCCCTCACTTCACATTTTGGTTAGAGACACTCACACACTCCCGAAGGTTATTCTTCTGCCTCAAGTGAGTGGGGGTTGGTTTAGACAGAGTGTGGAGTATTCGGGCCTCCCGAACCAGTGCTTCATTTGTTGACAGATGGGCCATCTAGCGAAGGCCTATCCACGGAGGAGGCCTCGACCTACACCACATCTTCAGCCCCAACCTGCAAGGGCTAGCCAGCAGACACAAACAGAGACATAACGCACACATGCAAAGACACCCTCTGAGTCTGGGTCTCCAGCGGATGAGGGATGGCAGCACGCCTGTGGTAGACAACGACACAGGCCATAACGTCAGCCTGGCACTCAGAGTGGTCCTCAGGCGCCTACTCAGCAGCAGTGGGTTCCCACGGGGAACCGGTTTGGTCCTCTTGAGTAGGATGAGGTCCTTGCTCCAGCCCCCACCCCAGCTTCACCCTCGACAGCCCCTCCCCCCCCCCCAGAGTTCCCCCCCTCTTCCTCATTCGCCCCCCCGCCTCTTGCTCCTGCCGCCTCTCCCCCCCGCCCCTCTACCTCTGCCACTCCCTCCTGCCCCTCTTCTCCACCGCTCCCCCTAGCTGCTTCTCCCTTCCCCTCCTGCTTCAGTTCCACAGTCGACCCAGGGGGCAGGGACTTTTCCAGCGGCTAGGAGATCTCTTGCCCGGGGGATTCTGAAGGAGTACGAGCGAAAGTGCGACGCGAGAGAGAGTGCGAGAAGAAGAGCACGACGATATGGTGAACTCGCTCTACTATAATGTGTAGAGCATAGTGATTTCTTATTAGGTTTTTACAAAAGAACATGTGTACATACCTGGCGGCCCGCCCACTTACCTGGGCGACCACATTGGGCTTTATACCCCAACAACCTCCCACTTAAAGTCCAATGTGGTACTTTAAGTGTGAGAGAAGCTACTATACAAGCTAATATACAAGAGATGTAGAGAAGTGATGTACTACCCTACACCTAACTGCTTGCAAAAATGCGCAAAGCTCTCTGAGGGAAGTCCTTTTGTAAGTAGATCAACAGGATTTTCTGTGGTGTGAACTTTGACAAGCTGAAGTTGCTTATCCTCGAGCATTTCCCTGATGAAATGATACTTCACATCCACATGCTTTGTCTTTGAGTGATAAACTGGATTGCGAGCCAATTGTATAGCACTTTGACTATCACAATATAACACAGGCATCTCTTCTTTGATTCCCAAATCTGTTACTAGTCGATTAAGCCAAATTGATTCTTTGCATGCCTCTGATGCTGCAACATATTCAGCCTCTGTAGTAGACTGAGTAACACAATCTTGTAATCTAGAACGCCATGATACTGCTCCACAAGCCAATGTAAAGACATACCTTGACGTAGACCTTCGGTTGTCTAAGTCACCTGCATAATCTGAGTCTGTAAAACCCTTTACACTTAGCTCCTGACTCCCATAGCATATACGCATACTCTTTGTAGCTTTCAGGTATCTCAATATTCCTTTCACTGCCTCCCAATGTTTCTTGCCTGGGTTTGACATGTATCGACTTACTACTCCCACTGAAAATGCAATGTCTGGGCGAGTAGCAATCATTGCATACATCAAACTACCCACTACAGACGCATATGGAATCTTATCCATTTCAGCCTGTTCTTCCTTAGACACAGGACAATCTTGTTTGCTAAGTTTCACATATGGTGGCAATGGAACACTCAATGCCTTTCCCTTCTCCATATTGAAACGTTGCCAAACCTTGTCAATATACTCTGTTTGAGATAACCAAATCAACTTCTTTGATCTGTCTCTCTCAATGCGCATAACAAGTATATGACTTGCCTCACCCATGTCTTTCATGTCAAACGATTTTTCCATCTTTGACTTCAAAGCTGAAATTTCTTCCAAGTGCTTGCCAGCAATCAACATGTCATCCACATACAAAATAAGGATCAGCCAACTACCATCCTTAGCCTTCTTTGTATATAGACAGTGATCGAACTCACTACGTTTGTAGCCTTGAGAAAGCATAAACTTGTGGAATTTATGGTACCATGCCCTCGGTGATTGTTTTAAGCCATAAAGACTCTTTAACAACTGGCATACCCAATCTTCCTTGCCTTTCTCAACAAACCCTTCTGGCTTCTGCATGTAAATTTCCACATCTAAATCACCATGCAAGAACGCTGTCTTGACATCCATTTGGTGCAACACCAAATCTAATATGGCAACCAATGCAAGAAAGCATCTCAATGTAGTCATCTTGACCACCGGAGAGAAGACTTCATCAAAGTCAATGCCTTGTTCTTGCTTAAAGCCCTTGGCAACAAGCCTTGCTTTGTACTTTGGATGACTATCATGAGCGGTGATCTTATACCTGTAAACCCATTTACAAGGTAGAGCCTTTTTGCCCTGTGGTAATTTAACTAGCTTCCATGTCTTGTTTTTATGCAGAGCTGTCATCTCTGACTGCATGGCCAATTGCCAATTCCCGGAGTCCTTCATTTGCACTGCTTCCTTGTAACATGAAGGCTCATTGCAATCAGTCAACATGACATAGTTCATAGATGGAACAAACCTATCAGGAGGTCGCATGACACGTCCAGATCTACGCACAATAGGTGGCTCAGGCTCATCCACAACCTGTGGTTCCACTCTATCCTGTCCTTGATCCTCTTGAGCCCTGACATTTTGTCTTGCACGTGCAGGTCCATCTTCTTGGAAGACAACTCTTCTAATCTCCTCAACCCTCTCTGGTTTAGAATGATATTTGGATTCATTAAAGTGAACATCATTGCTGCGGACAACCTTTCTGGATTCGGGATCCCAAAGTCTGTACCCCATCTCACCAGAATTACCATAGCCTAGAAAGATGCACTTTCTACTCTTTGGCTCAAGTTTGTTCCTAAATTCCTTTGGAACGTGAGTATATGCCTCACAACCAAAGACTCTGAGATGCTTGTATGAAGGCATTTTGCCTGACCATACCATCTCTGGCACTGAATCCTTCTGCAAAACCTTGCTAGGAGATCTATTTACAAGATGAACAGCTGTTGATACAGCTTCAGCCCAAAACCCATTTGGCAGTTGTGCATTAGACAACATACTTCTGACCTTCTCTTGTATGGTCCTATTCATCCTCTCACCAACACCATTTTGAGGAGGATTGTAAGGAGCAGTAAGTTCACGTTTTATACCTTTTGACTCACAAAAGTCCTAAAAGGCCTTTGAAACATACTCTCCACCATTGTCAGTGCGTAAGCATTTAAGCTTCTTGCCACTCTGATTTTCCACAAGTGTCACAAACGTTTTGAAAACACTAAACGCTTCATCCTTGTGCTTGAGAAAGTAAACCCATACTTTCCTCGAGTAATCATCTATAAATGTCATAAAGTAAGAAGCTCCCCCTAGAGATAGGTTAGGCATAGGTCCACACAAATCACTATGAACAAGTGCCAACTGTGTATCTCTTCTACTGCTTCTATGCTTATGTGGCTGCTGTGTTTGCTTACCATACAGACAATGTTCACAGAATTCAAAATCATTAAATGAAAAGCCAGGCAAATAACCAGAACGAGACAAGATTTCCATTCCCTTATTGGGCATATGTACTAACCGGCTATGCCACAAAGAAACGTTCGGCTGCTCGGTTACATTGATTACATTTTTAGAGACATTTGATACATAAATCATGTAAAGTCCTCCAGACTTTACTCCATGTGCTACTGTCATAGAACCCTTGGATATCTTCCACATGTTCTGTCCAAAAGTGGTGACGTAGCCAGCATCATCAAGTAAACCTGTGCTGATCAAGCTCTTTGTAATTGCGGGAACATGTCTCACATTCTTCAGCGTGAAAGAAGAGCCATTCTGAAACTTCAATTGAACATCTCCAACACCTAAGATCTCACATGTCTGCCCATTTCCTAGCCGAACATGATCTTTAGTGGTCACATAAGAGGTAAACCACTCCTTGTTTGGAGACACATGAAGTGATGCCCCTGAGTCTATAATCCAGTCACTCAGTGCATTTCCATCAGATGCTGTAAGAAGAGCTGAGTCCATTGTATTCTTCAAGAAGTAGATGTCTCCTGACACTAGACTGTCATCCTCTGCAATAGTGTTTGTCACATTTATTTCTTGAATCTTCACTGAGGACTTGTTCTTCTCACTATGGTCTTCAGCTTTCTCTTTGCCTTTTTCTGCTTTCCATTCTTTGCAGTCTCTTTTCATGTGACCCTTCTTACCACAATGGTAGCATTCTATGTCACTCTTGCCTTTAGCACTGCGGGACTTGCTACGAGACTGATTCCTCTTTCCACCTTTGTACTTTTCTTTGGTCCTTTCCCTTGACAACTAAGGCTGTAACTTTGCCTTTGTCCATTGTCTTTCTATTGGTTTCTTCAGTAAGCAGACTTCCTTCTACACCTGCTATGTTCAAACCATCTGGAGGTGCAGAATTACTCAAAGCTGTGCGAAAAGTGTCCCAAATTTCCGGCAATGTGATCAACAGGAACATAGCTCTAACAGGTTCATCAAACTTGACACCTTGAGCTGACAACTGACTATAGATTGTGTTGAATTCATTCAGATGATTGGACATAGGTGTCCCTTCTTTCATCTTCAAGTCAACAAGCTTCTTAAGCCAGTATACCTGTGAAGCTGCACTCTACTTCTCATAAAGATCACTCAGCTCTAAGCATGCTTGATAAGCCGACATCTCGTCTGCTACATTGAAGTAAATGCTTTCTGCCAAAGTCAGCATAATGGTAGAAAGTGCCAATTCATCCATTTCGCTCCATTCATCTTCGTCCATATCTTCTGGTTTTATCCCCTTGAGCTTTATAGGTTTTATCTGCTTCTTTTGTACCAACACGTGCCAAATCCGTTTCTTCCGCAATGGGAAATTGGTTCCATCCAGCTTCTTGATATTGTAAAGAGCAGTGTCCTGTGATCCAGCCATAGCTACGCTTCACAGTAGTTTACTTTTCTGGGAAAAATTTGGCAGAGTTTCCCCTGTAAACTGACCTCTGAACCAATATCAACCTGTCAAATGAACCAAGAAAGCTTCAAATTCTGCAAAAATTTTGGCAGAGTCTCCTTTGTAAAATGGCTCTCGTGTACTAAAAACAGAACAAAAAACAGCTCAAAAAACACTGTCTCTCTGACACTGTAAGCTGCGGGTAAACCTGTCCTGCACCAGTACTGTCTCTGACTGTCCTGTCACTGTCCTGTAAGCATAGACTGCGACAATGCCTCAACGACAGTAAAGCAAAGATGCAATCCCAACTGTCTAACTCACAGTCAATACATCCTACCTACCTATCTAAGGGTGCTCGAGGGATTGCTCCAAGACCTGTATCACCGAAAGGATCTCAACATTCGAGAATCCCCCAGCTCAATAAAACCTCACTTGACCCTCAACAAAGGCTGCAGTAAATCTGACAGTACATAGACTTCCCACAAAGTCATACATCCACAAATTTCCCACTGTAACCGCTGCGGCGGTTGTTTGCTGCGTGACTCACAAGCAAACCCTCAACAGACATACATCATCTCTGACAATACATCCCATGTGGAAGTACCTGCAATGTCAGGATGAAATCTGGAATATTAAGCAGCAAACACAAGCTACCTGATGAACTAGTGGATGTCACCTACAGTCTGTGTGTAGATGCGCCCGTGTCGTATGTGACACGCCTCCAAGAACTGTGAGCCGTCCTTCGATGTGTAGACAACCACAAATCAACACTCTGGGAGTGTCGATATCCTCAGCACCTGTAGTCGTAGGCCAAAAAACCCAAATTTGCAGAGTCGGATCTGCACCCGCTGAGACCACGTAGTCGAAAATGGCCTGCGCAGAACTTTGTCGAAGCCGAACGGTGACCGAGATGACCTCAGAATGAAATTCTGAGCACACCAAGCCCTATGGGCTTGCCCACAAGATTTGGGGCCGTGTCTTCGCCTGTCAAATTTCACTCGAATCTGAGCTGGTGACTCTAGCCTCTTGCAATGCTGCCCCGAGCCTTGATTTGAGCTCTGATACTAGTTGAAGGAGTACGAGCGGAAGTGCGATGCGAGAGAGAGTGTGAGAAGAAGAGCACGACGATATGGTGAACTCGCTCTACTGTAATGTGTAGAGCATAGTGAGTTCTTATTAGGTTTTTACAAAAGAACATGTGTACATACCTGGCGGCCCGCCCACTTACCTGGGCGACCACATTGGGCTTTATACCCCAACAGATTCACCATGGAAAACTTACCGCACCACGTAAGTGCAAGGGAGGGGGGTTTTTTTACAAGTTACATAAGTGTATAAGTTAGGGATAGGCCTCCAGTAATTTATCTTCCAAGCTTAAAAATAAGGGAAGGGGTATCATATTTATGTGTGTGTGTGTGTGTGTGTGGGGGGGGGGGGGGGAAAGTGAGAAAAGGGAAACATGAGAGGAAGTTTTTGTGTTTCAAAATCATGGCTTCCCAAAAGATTCTTCCCTTGAACTTGTGAGTCAATAGCTACAAAGATACATGCAAGAGCTAACACTGCTTTGTATATAGTCCATTTGTTGAGTTTGTATAGATGCAAATTTACATGGAGAACCTAGCAAAAATTTATAACCATGGTTTTTGAGTAATTTAGATGGGTCAAAATTGGACCCGAATTGGACGAGTAGGTAGAGTGCAGGCTGATCGCGCACATAGTTTCAAAGTCAAACTAAGAGACATTGAGGGTACATCTAGTTATCAATAGAAGTGGCTCCTTAGTACGTTGACAGTCACTATGCTACATGCTCTTTGACTAGTTTTACTCATCTAGATCATGTAAGACCTAAATTTTATATGTAAGATAGGGGTATGATAGTTTTTTGCATGGATTGTCGTATAAGCGTAGAAAGGGGGGTCATATTCCCTAATATGAGGTGTATATAGGGGTTTTATCAAAGTTGTCCGCTCGCAGGTGGCGTTCCATTTTGTATATAGAGTGAATTTCCCGGGATCTCTTGGCAGCGCCTTTGCCACGAGTCGCTTAGCAAGAGAGGGACAACCTTTCTTGCGACCCCCTCTGAAGGTAAAAACATCTTCGCTTGCAGCTATCCCTCGTGGTCTGACGAGCATTGACATCCAACGCCAATGGGACTTCTTCGACTATGGCTTTAGTCGTTTTCTCGACGACCCCTCAGCAGACCATGAGGTAGCCTGCTTCAGGGTCCATGTTTTGTTCCTGGAGGCATCCAGACAGAGTGGACTCTTGACTCAGTGTTGGGATGGTTGCACACACAGGTCCTAGAGTTCTCTCACCACATGGGAGAACTAGGAGTTACTGACATGCTCCAAACTTTGTGGCCATTGGCCAAGTTTGCGATGACACCTCTAGACTCAGCAAGATGTAGACACATTGTGGTTTAGTTATTTGCCGATACATAGTGCTTGCCATGCTATCTATACATTCATGAGGACTCCTGGACAGAGAAGGTTGCTTTACGTACGGCTTGCTCTGCTTGGGCTTGGGCCAGGCACTCGTTGCAGTCACGCCTATCTAGAGGACGCTCGGATGCGGATTACTCCCCATCCAAGCCAGAGCCTTGAAGATAGCCCGCTGTCTAGCTGCTGTGGCAGCATCTGTTCTCTCTCGCTCCCCATGAGGATCGTCTCATGGAACGTGCAGGGACTAGGTGGGCCCCAATTTCAGCGTCAGCAGGGCCGACTGCGTCAGGAGCTTCAGCGCTGCCTTGTGGGAGGAGAGATTGATCTCCTTATGCTGACAAGAAAATGCTACAAGTAGCATGCAAGGAGTCAGGTAAATTTGGGCACCAAAAGCACAGCTTAAGAACAATCCGAATCAGATTTGGGTGCCCAAAACATCATCGACAGTACCAAAGACGGTTGCAAGGTTCAAAACACAAAAAAAAAATCTTTGAACAGGGAATCTAACACGAAATGGATTTGGAAGAAAAAGGAGCACTTATCTTCTCCTAAAACTATCAAACCAATCAAGCAATGGAGAGTTAAGTCTTAGAAAACTCAACCACACCATTCTGACCAAGACACACCAAGATCTCAATGGTGGGTGAAAGCTTGACAACAACCAATATTGGTACCAACAGCTCAGGAAATCAGTATGCCAAAGCATCCTGATGCTACAATCAAGCAAAGAGCACACAAGCTAGCTACAAGATTTTCTCTTTGAAAGACAACAAAAGAAAACCTCAACATCAGAAATTCTTGAGTTAATTACTCAAGACCCAACTCTTGCACAACACAATGGTTTGAACTGCATTGATCTTCAAGCATGGTAGAGCCAATTACGTCTATGCAAAGACATGATTGTTCAAGCCATGCACACAGTCGTCCCGAAGTACGCCATCTGGAGGGGTCGAAGGGAACCAAGTAATGAAGGGCAATGTTTGAAGAGAAAGAAAAAAGTTGATGTTAACGTGTGATTTTTTGCAAAATTACCTAATAATGCCCTTATAAATCATCATAAGGGGAAATTTAACTGATAATATCTCCCTGATGAGTGTGGATAGTGTATATTCTATCAAAAAAGCATCAAAAAATACTCTTTTTTGGTTATTATTCATCATTTTTCTTGATATTGGGACTTAAAAATGGAGAAATCCAACAAAAAACAATAAAGCAGTGTTTTTTGATGGATTTTCTTAATTATTGGATTTTCACTTTGCCTTTTTAGTGCATTTTGTTTTTTCATGTCAAAAATTAATAACAAATAGCAAATGAGCTCAGATGGAAAAACTTAAGATATGATGATGATCAGAAGGACAAGGCGTACATGCATGAAAAATTTCAATCAAATCGACAGATGGAAGCGGGAAGCCTAAATTAGGCAGTCAAGACCTACTTTTGCAGACATTAGGAAAAGTTTGGACTCAAAAATGGGCCTTGTAAGAATTGTTGATGTGGCATAGCTTTCAAAAAGTGGGACCGGTAAATTTTTTGCAAATAAGATCCAAAATTGTCGGAGGTTGGATATTTAGAATCTACTCTTAAAATGCTATCTATTGATATATAGCATGCATGTATTGGACATTGCCTTCATGTAGATCTAGAAAAAGGTGATTTTAGATTACCGTAACGGTAACAAAACTTGGCTAATTGAAAAAAAATGGCATAACTTTCATAGAAGTCATCCAAACTTTTTGGACCTTGGCTCTTTAGATTCCATTTTTCAAGAACTTTCCAATGATAGGTCATATCATGGGGTTCTAAGCAATATTTAGAGGGGTCTACCGGGTTGCTTTCTTTTGTACAACTTTGATGATGTGGCACTCTTAAAAGGCCCAAAAATGAGTTCAAAATTTTCCTAATGATTCTTGCAGAATGAGTTACATGAATCCGATTGCAAAATTTTTTGAGTCTAACATAGATTTCACGGTGTAGTAGGACTAACAAGGGAATTTGGGAAAAAATGGTTCAGGAAGTTCGAGTATAGATATCCAGGGTAGTCTAAAATCACCTCATTTCCACTTGTCACCTTTGGAGAGAGAGCTTTTCGACCTTCTTTGCGCACATTTTCCGGAGTCCACAGTCGCCTGTTTTCAGCACCATCTAACACAAGACATGAGGGGTAAGTTCTATACTTATCAATGATCCATTCTGTATGAACGATAGCTAGGCTAAACCCCAGGAAAAAACCCTAGAATCCGAGCAGTTCACGAAGTCCTACGACCAAAAATTGACCATAGCGGCCTGTCAGCTTAACCAAATCAGACGATGCTTGAATTGTAGCATGCCCAAACATTATAGAACATTTCTACATCACCAGTTGACCATTCGACAGGGGTCGAGCGGGGTCCCAAGTAGAAAAGCTAGGTTTTTAGCAGATGCCAGAATTGCATTCTGACTCCACAGACAACTTATAGACTAGGTGTATATACAATGTACATGGTTGGTTTCATAAAACCAATCAAGGTAAGCCCTCAAAAAGCAGAAAACCGCTCAAAGGCTACAAAGCGTCAAATTTGGCATACAAAATCAAACTAACTCCAAATGGGCCAAAAATAGATGAGTTGCTTCAGGACTATGTAGCGGACAAGTCCATAGCCTCAAAAGTGACTAACCAACTCCACAGGCCATGTAGTCCCAAAAATCGGTGAATTCAGAGTCGACAAAGCACGAAGTGATGCCGGCAAGACAAAACTTTACCAAATTCAATTTAGGACTTGTTTTAGGTGTATTGAATATGTTTAGGTCAAAATTTGTCAGGTTTTGCAAAAAACATTGATTGCTGTAAATAATTGCGATTATTATTTTTTTGCAAGTTTTTGGCTTGAAAATGGTACCTTCACATCACCTATCATTTGTACACACCTATTACATGCCACATTTCAAGTATGAGCCAAATTGATCAATGATGACTTGGAAAATTGCCAAAAAACGCCAAGAAGTCCTTTCAAACCAATTTTTGAGTTATTTATCACCTTAAATCTCATACACATAGTCTACATCATGCCTAGAACCAAGTTGCTTCAAAAAATGTCCATTTTGATAAAAAAATTAATAATCGTGATTATTTACTTTTTGGCCAAGATGGGGAGAAATTGCAACTTTGACTTCATGGGACCAAAGCACATAACGTCCTAAGCCCACTGACCAAGTTTGAACAAATTTGGAGCTCAAAATAAAAAAAGTCCTTTATATCTACTATTTTAGAGAAGCCTAAATCTGGCACCATTTTCACCCTGTGCACTCAAATGAGCCCTTATTTCACTCAGAGTATCTACTTGATATATATTTCAGGCCTATGATGCCAAAATTGCAAAAAGTTGGAAAAATTCATCAGTTGTAAATAATCACGATTATTTACTTTTGTTGCAAAATTTTGCTTGGACTTGATGATTTTGATCTTTACATGTTTTTATGCATCTATGCATGTTCAAAAATTACTTTGAAGAAAATTGGACTTAATTTGTCAGCAATGCAGAGACCGAAGGGCATTTTAGAGCGAAGTTGCAAAAATTTTCTAACTTTGGCACTCTATTCACTTAAAAGAAGCCATGCAAGCTGTGGAAAAGGCCAAGAAGAGGGTCTCTCAAAAAGAGAAGCTACAAGAGTTCCCACCCTACCAACTGGACCCCAATTCAGTAAAAATAGCCAAGGCAACATATCTATCCAGGGAATAGCTTGAAGAAAACAACACCATAGTTTTCATAGGCAGGTTTAAAAGTGAGAAAGGACACCAGGTTGAGCTGTAGCTATTTCCAAAAGAAATCTATGATGTTGCAGCAAATCCCAACAAAAAAGAAGCTAACAAAAGGCTCGGACTCAGAGAATTCTACGACCAAGAACCGTGTGGTGTAGACTTCTAGAAAGCCTATAAGCTCTTGTCTACAATCTAGGAAGATGGATCAGCCCAAATAACTGACCAACAAGGGCAGAAGGTAGAAGTGGTGATAACAAAGGAAAGTGTGGCCGAGGCTCTCAACCTGCCAGCAGAGGGGATGACAATGAGGGCCAGAGACAGAAAAACAGCAGGCACTTTCACCAAGGAGGCTGCTGTGGCAACCTTTGCTGAACTCATCCAGTAGCAAGTGGAAGAACCTGCATGGTTATATCATCAACACTTCCACTTTCTAGCAAAGAGACCGCCAAGATACACAATACCTAATCATGCCATTGCGACTACATTCACACAGGTGTTTAAGTCGACAACCAAGCAACCCATTTATCACGCGCAGTATGTGCTATCCACGCTGAAAGGTACTAACAAAGAGGGTAAGATCATGCATCTCGGTACACCTGAGGTATTAACAAGAATAGCATACCATGCTATTGGCATGGCAGACAATTGCCACTGCCCCATATCAAAACACATGGATTATGTCAGCACAGCCATCTCCAAGAACTACAAGGTTAACAAAAAGAGTTTACACATCTGATGAAGAGTCTGGAGAAACCTCACATGAAGCACATAGCAACGAAAGCTTAGACAACGAGGAAAGAAGAGCCAGAAGAGAGGAGATGAAGAAGAAGTCAGTGGCTTCACATCAGGAAGAACCGCAGCAAAATAAGGTGAGGTTTGAAAGGGAAAAAGAGACCTACAACGAAAGAAGCCACCAAGCTACAGGTGAGGACCTAGTACGGTGGGTTCCAAGAGATATAAAAGGCCCCCGAACCAAGAATCTTGCCAGAAGAGAACCAGAAGATCCCAAGGATTCTCTTGAACGCATGTACCAGGTTGTAGAATCCTTAAAGCAAAAAGAAGCTCAAGAAGCAAAAAGAAAAGCAAGGAAAGATGCGATGGAGCAGCAGAGACAAGCTGAAGAGGCCCAACAAAGTAAAAGATAGCATGAACAGGGTGAGATGTCTCCCAAACCTACCTCACCATATGCAGAATAGGCAGAGGAAATAGAACAAGGAGAGACACAGCACGATCAAGAAGAGATGTCTCCTAAACCTACCTCACCTGCTACGGAACAACAAGACCACCCCATGCCAAGTCCTCCACCTTCACCAACACTTAGACCCACTGAGGGAGAGCAAACCAAGGAAAAGGATCTTGAACCGCATAGGGTAGCAAGTCTTGAACCACAAGAGAGTGCTAGTTTTGAGCAACCAAAGGCACAAGAAACAGAAACCACACCGTCTACAACCACCCAGCAGGAAACGACCGAGGCATCCACAAAGCCTCAAGAAGACAAAGCAATCGAAGCAACCACAACCCCACCCAAGGAGCCACCCACATTGAGTACTAAAACATCTTGACAGCCGACATATCATGAAGATTGGTAGACAATTGATGAGCTTATTCTACAAGTAAACGAATATGCCAAGCAGATGCAAGAAATAACAAAGAAAATACAAACATCCGCACTTAGCCGCAGTGCTAAGGCTAGAGAGCTGAAGATGGTTATCGACGCTCTCAAAGGAGAGCTCGAGGACAAAATGAATGTCATCATGGACCTGCAAAGACAAATCCAAGAGTTGAGAGTTGAAGCTAAACAACACCAGCTAGCAAAGAGAAGCAAAAAAAAGAAATGGAAGTGCTAGGTGAACTTCTCACGAGTTTAACAAATGCCTGTAAATTAAAAGACAAACAATTGGCAGAGGTTACCAATGATCTCTTAACTACAACTTTGTCAGTTCAAAAGATCCAAGTGTAGCTCGATGTAGCAAATGCTTCACTACAATTCTCAGAGCAAAGGATCAATGATCAGGCAACCTTCTTGCGACAGATAAGAGAAAATCCCGTAGCTGCCTCGCTCAAAGTTACAGACGGAGTATATAAACCACTGGAAAAGAAGAATGAAGATCTCGAGCTAGAGATCAAGCTAGAGTAGTCACAACAAAGAGACCTTGCATTGATGCAAGTACAAAGAGAGAAACAACTACTCAAGGAGATAACAGACCTCAAGAAAGTTAATCAGTTGTTGCGAGACGGACAACAAGAGATGCAGGAAGAAGCAGGTACATCTGAGCAACCAAACATTGAAATTTCCTCAGTCTCTTTTGCTGAGATGGAAACACATCCGGCACAAGGGCTGGGACAAGAAGAAGACTTTCAAGTACCAATAACAGATGCCGATCAAGTGCCAATGATCCAACTATCAAAAGTTGAGGAAGATGCACTTAAAGAGCAGTTTGCTCAAGAGTGCCAATGATCCAGCTATCAAAAGTTGAAGAAGATGCACTTGAAGAGCAGTTTGCTCAAGAGACAAATGAACAATGGAAAGCAACGATGGATTGGGAGTTGAGAGCTCTCCATTCATTCAACATTATTCAACTCACTCCCAACCAAATCAATGCACAATGGCATCAAAAATCACCGTCATATCCTTTGATCAAGGTAGAACTTTTACAGGTTAAGGAAAGATTATATAAAGACATGCAGACAAAAGGTGCAGAAGAAGTCCACCCCAAGTGGAGAAAGAGTTGACTGAACAAGAATCCCAGATACTTGATTCTGTTCAAAAGAGCACCTGCAGCACTTCAGAAAGACCCGACCTTTTGTCCTATACCAAGAGTAAGGACATGGCAAGCACATGAAGCAATGACAAAGAAGCGGCCTACATGGCTTAATTATCCAAGATTGCCAGCTCCAGAAAAAGGAACACCGACAGAGAAATACATGGTGAAAACCCTAACGAGCGCCATGACATTCTTCAAAAGTCTCCCTGATCTCTCATGTGCTATGCTCTACAAAATTTGCCGAATGCTACTCACATGCATTGAAGCTTTTCATGAGCCAGAGCAAGCAGGACCACCATGGATGTCGTTCCTCGAGGGAAATAAAGGTCTTTGTTACGACCTAAGCGGCCAACCTTCTGAAGGAGTCCTTTATGGCTTCTATGTCCGATCCATGTTTTTACCTTCTAGCAATATGTTGGTATTCGAGGAAGCGTTCTATATAGGGTTCTTCACTTGGAGAACAAAGATTTTTGGGCCAGTGATCAACAACTGAACCTCCAGATTCGTAGGCTACTCAATCATTGAGCTAAAAAATAGGGTCATCATGCAATTTTTGCAGGTTCTAGACAAAGAAAGAAAGATTAGATATGAGAAGGCACTTCATGCACACCTTGCCAACTGTCAACCCAAATATTACTTCAGCCCATAAAGCTGTGTCAAGGGACGACATAGGCTAGGAGGGGGGGAACGTTAGTAGCATGCTAACTTGGATCACATTTTTCGGAGCTCTCATTGTAAAAAGATTTATTATTTTGATGAATTGGGAATATTGTAGCTCCTATTTTCCAGGTAAACTTTGTAATTGATAAGAAGGGGCTACAAGCTTCTAGATTGTATCAACCTATCTTTAGTTAGAGCTCCCAGATTATTAGTTTTGACCACCAAAAACCTTGGCTAAGGTATAAAAGCCAATTTTTGTAAGTTTTTCATAAGTTTTGGATAATGAAATACACAGTGTGAGCTAACGCTGCTCACTTATCTCCTTCTTGTGCTTCCTACTCCCTTCCCGGTTGTCACATTACAGTCGCATCTATTGTGTTGTAACCGCAAGTAAGAGCTCTATGAATTGATGTAAGCATTTTATAATATTTTGTAGCCTTTGGTATTACCAACCTATGGCCTAATCTCATCATAAGTAGGAATTTACACTTCAAAATCAATTGCTAAGCATTTAAATGCATTCTGGGTTGAAAATGACTAGGTCAAAAATCCACTACTGTTAATAATCCCGATTTTTGCACTTGACCTAAAGTGGGATTTGAGACCATAACCATGTGTGCTTAGGTCTTATAAACATGTCCTATGAAGTTTTGTTACGTTTGGATGTCATTTGATGCTGTAACGGATGTGATTTGTTTGCCGATGATCAATTGGCTTTTGGTGATTTCAATTATTTGAGTGTAGCTTGAGTTAGATGCGAGTTGTTTGTTGTTTTCCAAGAAATTGACAACCTCTTGTAGCCTGGCTGCAATAAGATAGGAGTGAGGTTAGACACCTATCCCACATCTATCCATCATGCTTAGCCACAGTTCCTGCATCTACTCGGACAAATCCTCCACCGTACGTACCCAATTCTGTGGCACAACACCTACGCCTTGATTTTCATGATTTTCCTTGTGCATAGCCTCACTTGGACTCTATGGTTGAAGGGGGGGCATTGTTTCATAGCCCGACATGCCCTGCTCTATCTCCTTCTTTATCTGTTTGCTCTTTGACCGTGCACCATGCAATCAGAATATGATGCACTTATAGAAAATGACACATGGACTTTATGTGATTTGCCTCCTGGCAAAAAGGCCATTGGTACGAAGTGGGTTTACAAGTTGAAACGCAAGCCGGATGGTGAGATCGATCGCCATAAGGCTCGACTTGTTGCAAAAGGTTATGCACAACAAAAAGGCATAGACTATGAAGAGACTTTTGCTCCCACTTGTCGTATGACTAATGTACGTTTTCTATGTGCATTGGCAGCTCATTTTGGTTGGGATGTACATCAATCAGACATTGTTACTGCTTTCTTGAATGGTGACATATTTGAGGAAGTTTATGTAACGCAGCCTCGCGGTTTTGTCATAAAAGGACAAGAGGACAAAGTGTGCAAATGTAACAAGGCTTTGTATGGTTTGAAGCAATCTCCTCGTGCTTGGTATGAGAAAGCTGACACTCATTTGGTCAAACAAGGATTTTTAACAGTCCAACAGAAAGCCCATTGTATGTAAAGCGTGAGGGTGATGTACTTCTCATTGTGGTTCTTTATGTTGATGATTTGCTGATCACTGGACCAAATGAGAGACATATTGCTGAATTTAAGGCTGATTTGAATGCTACTTTCAAGATGAAAGATTTGGGGCTGTTGCATCATTATTTGGGTATACAGTTTAAGCAGTGTGATGGTGGTATTGCCTTGTGTCAGAAAAGTTACATAGAGACATTGCTATGTAAGTTTGGACTTGAGGATTGCAAACCTATTGCCACTCCCATGGAAACAGGTTTGAAGTTGAGTCTACATGATGCTGGTGATCCTGATGATGTCACTCTTTACCAAACTACTGTTGGCTGCCTCATTTATGTATGCAACACGAGGCCGGATATTTAGTTTGCAGTCTCACAGGTCAGCAGATTTATGCATAGCCCAGGGTCTAAGCATTGGCAGGCTGTCAAGAGGATTTTCCGCTACCTTAGTGGCACTTTACATCTTGGCTTGTTTTATCCCAAGGGGGGAACATTGCCGCCAGACTTACATGATTTTTCGGACTCAGATTGGGCTGGTTGTTTTGACACGCGAGTGTCCACAAGTGGTTTTTGTTTCATGCTTGGCAGTTCATGTATATCATGGTTGAGCAAGAATCAACCTACTGTGGCCACTTCGAGTTGTGAGGCTGAGTACATGGGAGTCTTCATAGCTACGGTTGAGTGTGTATGGCTCAGACGCCTTATGGCTGATTTGGGTGTTGGATAGGACACTGCCAACACTATCTACACTGACAGTCAGAGCGCATTGGCAGTTGCGAGGAACCCAGTTTTTCATGCTCACACAAAGCACATTGAGGTGCATTACCACTATGTCAGGGAGAGGCTCTCAGCAGGAGAGATCAGCTTGGCTTATGTGCCAACACAGGACAACCTTGCAGATCTTTTCACAAAGGCATTGTCTCGTGAGAAGCTTGAAGCTTTCCGCAAAGCTTTGGGCTTACTCCCCTTTGTGAACTGATCCTGTCCTCAGGGCATGGCACTTCCCTTTACTCATGTGCCAGCTCTCATTCACCGCATCACTCCAGGGGGGATTTGTTACCATATACATGTGGTAGTGATGTGTGTGAACACACTAGGACCACCGGGGCATTTTTTCCCTCTTTAGGAGGTTTTTTCCCCCGGGCATTGTATATACGTCCATCACTCTAGGGCTACCTATCTTTCCATTGCACACTAAGTAACACACTCTCTATTGTGTGCCTTGAGCTTCCTTCGTCTTCTCCAAGTTGTGTGCGTTTCTCTGCAACCCTAATTCCAATAGTATAGTACATGTATGGTTGATGAGTGACTCTCAATGCTCCAAAATTGTGGTGATGAGAGTCGCAATAGAGATCTCACGCTATGGGTGGGAGAGGAAAGTGTGTAGGTCTAAGTCATGGCAAAAAATGTGAGAGAAGCAAGTTCGGATGTGACCAAAAGCTGAGCATTCTAGTAGTGTGTGTCACTCAGACTCTCGAACTTGCAGTGAGCATAATTTGCAAAATCAATTTGAATTTTCTCCATTGCCCCAAAACCCTATCTCACATCGAAAGGAGTGGGAGCTAAGTTGAATGATTGTGATAGTATATATCGTTGACAAGGGGAGGCTCAAGCATGTAAGTGTGAGTACAGTTTCCTCTTTCAACAAAGAACATGGTTTTGTAGTTGGGGGAAATATGGGTAGTGTAATGTATGAAGCATGACCCACCGGATTTCTCCCAAGCCATAATACATTGGCATTGTAGAAAAGCTTCATTCACTTGGGAGTCAATTGAAGCTTCATGTAGCAAATGTAATGTATCCCATTTCCCAAACCACTTCTTTATGCCTTGGATCCATCTCGTGCTCAAGATCTTGCTTTTATGTGTCTTTTGAACTTTTTGCTTGCATCCCATGCAATTGTAGGAAGTCAATGTGAGGGGTTTTGATGCATCTTTATCATGTAATCCACAACTCTTTCCATGCATGTAACCTCAATTGGAAGAGATCTCGACTCAAGAAGTAGGAGCATTTATGGTGCTTGTGTCTTAACTTAGAGAAAGTTTGTAAGAAAACACTTTTGGACATTCTCAAACTCTTTCCAAGTAGAATTTGAGATGCTCCTGCCCCACACTTCAACTCCATAAAGAAGAACCGGTTTCACCAATATGTCAAGTAAGTACTTCTTGAGAACCCAACACTTGATGTTTCCCGGATTACACATGTTGTCAAATGCATAATATGGTCTCTTTCTCACTTCCAAATGACACATAGAACATTCATGCCACTTGTGATTGGACGGAACCTCAAGGCCAAGGTACTTAAGGCTCTCAACGACTTCAAGTGTCTCATTGTTGTACACAATGTATGGCTTCTCCATATGGTTGGGTTTCACAAGCATAACATTTGTCTTGGATTCATTCACAATCAGCCCACTATGCAAGCAAAAGTTCTCGAGGACAACCATAAGCTTTTGTGCGTCCTCTAAAGTATGTGCTAGAAGCACTACATCATCCACATACAACAAAAGCATGATAACCGCATTGCAAATAGTGACCTCTTCAATGCCTTCTTCTTGCATAAAGTCAAGCACAATTTGTTCCAGTTGATTGATTTGCATTGTGTTCCTCTCTCTTTGCTCTTTCATTCAAGTGTAAGCATTGTCAATTTTGTTGAGGTTTGCAACTACACGTTAGTGAGCCTTCTCATCACATTTGAGTGCTTAAATCACTATTTTTTGACATTTTGATCATAGGAGAGTGTTCTTAGACCATAGGGAAACATATCAGGTTTGTTCTGTTGCAGTTTTCAAGACCTCCTTCATGATGAATTGTGATTCTGGTGCCTTGTTAAATTGCAACCAAACCTTGTAGGATAGTGCCCCTAGGTGTCCTAGACCTCTTCCTAAAGTTTTGTTGCATTTTGAGTCCGTTTGAGTGCCAAAATGGCGTGATGACCTAGAGCGGCGAGAAAGGACATATGCATATTTCCCTGATCATTGAGTCATTGATTTGTTTGTTGAGCTAGTGTGTTTTCTTGTTAGGTTCACTTCTTGATATTGACAACCTCAAAGAGTCTTCATGCCCCATTCGAGTCACTTCTTGGAGTATTCATGTTATGTTAGTGCCAGATAGCTATGCTACAACTGTCCGTCGTCGCCACTCGCTAACAAGACACCTGTTGTAATGCCCTTAGAAACAGGTGATAGCTTTGACTCAACCACTCTCTCCCAACTGTTCAAGGTGAAATCTAGAAAGTGTCCCGTTGGTTGTTTCCTCAAGCCGCGAACCTACAAGCATTACTTGTTGTGATAGCATTTTGTACTTGCTTCTGGCTTAATATGAAATACCATCCCATTTTGATAAGGCAATGTGTTTGGTGTCATGTCACTCTACTCTTGAAAGATGTCAATGTGTTTGTAAGCTTTTATGTCCTAGTGTCAAAAATTGGTAAACTTTTATGGGCCTAATGTCCAACTTTGCTATTGCAAAAAGGTTGTGTTCTTCTACTCATATAGTTTAGTGGTACTACAGCCAGGGATAGTTGCTGGCTAAATGAAGTACAATCGGATACATCAATGCCGGCAGATGAAATAGAGAGCAATATGTGCCTTGTTATTTTGGATGTCAATGGAGTGCTACTGAAGGATTGTGTTGAAGAACCCAAAGATTTAGGGAATATACCATTCCCAAGAGGATGTAGGTCCCGAGGTGTGCAAGTCTCCCAATACAAATATTGTGTGGCCAGACCTGATGCGGAGGACTTCATCATCAACTTGAGGAAGCGATGCTATATGATGCTTTGGTCATGTAGCCAAAGGAAGAATCTGATGACCATAATGAATGCTTGCTTCCCTAAATTGATGAAGATGAAAGACCTCTTTTTAGGTATTTATCCCTTAACTTTCAAATTGGCTTTATTGATTTTGGTACTATGTCGCACTTTGCTACTGATTTGTACACATTTTGGTACTATACAATACTTTGGTACTTTTGGTATTGTTTACTATTGTGTACTGAATTTGATATTATTTGTGTCTTTGGTTTTATGGTTCTATGGTATTTTGGTACTATGTTTGGTACTGTGTATACAATTTCCTACTGTTTTGTACTTTGGTTCTTTACTCATTTAGTACCGTGTGTTTGTTGCTTTGGTACTCTTATTTGTATAGTTGTTCTAATTGCTTAGTTTCTCTATCACGGATACTTTTGACCAGTCTCAATGTGAGATATGGGCTCCCAGACTCAGAGACGTGCCATCAATTTTGGAGGAGTTTTGTGACAAGCCTATTTTTCTAAAGCTCCTAAGAAGAGTGTGGCACAAGCATCCACACTTCAATGAAGCAAACATCCTCCTTGTGGACAACACAAGATACAAGTCGTGGAAGAATGATTATGACTCGTGCTGCTGCATTCGGTCATACATGCCAAAATATTATGACCCAAAGACCCAAAAATCCAAAGTATTTTATGGAGGTCATTTTTTCATGGATCTATGGGTGGCTAGAGGTGAAGTTCCCCACTGCTTACAACCATTGCACACACTTGTTTGATGTCAAGGATGAAATTTCCTTGTACGTGCCAGCTACTTTGTATATTTGGAGGGATATTCGTACTGCTTTGACCCCCCTGATGTGTAAAGGATTGTGTAAGCTTGAACATTGCCTATGGCATTTTCATGAAAATTATGAAAATTATCATTGCACGTGTATCTTGGTCCCTGAAAAATTTTACTAGTGCACTTTATCTTTTTGTATACGTGCTTTTTCTTGCTACTGCTTTGGTACTTTTTTGCTACTACTTGGTGACAAGCGTGAGTTTGAAGTTAGTGACAAGTGAAACTTGCTAGGTTAGTAGTTCCTCTTTAAGACTGGATGACATGAGGGAAGAGGACAACATGAAGCTAGGGGAGAGAGATAATGAGAGCAAGGGAGGGGAGGATGAGAAAGAAAGAGGAAGGGGATAATTTCGCAGAGTACCAGAAAGGGTTCTTATTACACAATAAGAATGGGCTTTATAACTCTGTCTGCATAAGAACTGTACATAGCAGTCAGGTAAAACCATTTAGCACAGTACCAAGATTTGATACTACAGTACCAAAATTGGTGGCATATTACCACCAAAGATTTTTATTGTATAACACAATAGTAATTGAATGATTGTAAAGGTAGTAGATAGTACCAAAGGTGGGTAGTGTAGAGTATCAAATTAGGTACTACATTACTATAGAGTATCAAATTTGGTATGGTAACATAGAGTATCAAATTTGGTACTACAACAATTAGTTGAACACAAAAAAACACAGTACCAAAATTTAGTGCTACTTTTCCCTTAACCTAGGCATAGTACAAATCCTCAACTAGAATTTTACCTTTTATGATCTTGTTATTCCAAAGGTCCTTCACTACGCTCAGTGCCTGGTACATGTTTTTTGTTCACTTTAGAATGCAGAAGTATTCTTTCTCCTCGGTTGCCTACACTGCAAAGTCATCCCCAATGGACAGTAATTGGCTCAGCACCTCATTGTCTCCTACATACATAGGCATGCTTAAATCTTGACTCATTTGGGAGGAAAACAAGTAACTATAGTTTTGCTCATTATCTTCATCCTCATCACTATCTGCTTGTACCGACTCTACCAATGGCTTGATGGAGACATATTTCCATTCTTCAATGTGCTACTTCTTATTGTCTCTTATCCATTGCCCATTCACACGTGGATCACAAGAGCATGACAACGTCTAAAAACGCACATTGCATGGATTATGCATTGAGTAGCCATCAACACAATGGAATAAGCAAGAGCTTGCAATTGGTTACAGTCCCATAGTGGAGAATGTAGCACGTCATTTGATAAAACCAACCAAAACACCCTCTTTGTGCTGACACTCCTACCTTCCCTTGTTGGCTGAAACCTCGCTTGCAAAAGATTGACCACATCAGCCGCACACTTCATCTGCCAGCCATTGGGTTTTATCTCTTCATGTGTAAGAGTTCTCTTGATAATAGCACCCATACCGTCATGCTCTGTGTTTCAATGTCCTAAAGCGGAGAAGTTATGCATCATATGCAATCCTGTCAACTGGTAATACCTGGCTACAAAATAGTATGGTCGTCGTGCCTTGAATTACGAAGAGGCACCATCTGACGATACCCAATGATATTGCAAACTGTTTCCTTGTTGTTTCATCCAATTGTCATGCATCATTTTACAATGCTAAACAAAGAGCATGTCATCGAGCTTATCATCCGATATGTAAAAATGCGTAGTCTTCTCAACACCTCCTACTGAATTCCTGATATAAGAGATGTGCATCAGTATTGTTACCTGTGTTGACCACCAATGCATGGACTAGACCTTTTTCTGCACTTTAAAGTTGTAATTCTCTGCAAAATCAACAACAAAAGCCACAACGTCTCTCGGAAACTTAAGCAAGGAGTCTTTAAACTGTTGGGCCTGCCATCGAAACACAAAGTTATGCTTGATGAAGCTTTTGAGATGATTTGAAATTTTCTTCTTCTCTTTTCCTTCGGCTTTAACCTGTCCAATACCCACATCCTTAAACAATCACCTCCCTACTATTTGTTGCAATCTCGTCTGGGCAGAATGACAACTTTCTTACATCACATCTAGGGCACTCTCCAAGTAAGCATCTCTTTGCATGATATTCATGATCCATAGGACGAGAGGACAATATGGAATCCAACAAGATATTTATGTGTTGAAAAACTGCTTGATTTGCAGAGAACTGACCTACGGCACTATGTGTACCACAAATGGAGCATATGGACATGGATGTTCTTTTCCGTGATGCCCAAAATTGTTCTGGTGCATTTGATTGAAAGCATTCTTGAAGTATACCATCTTGATATGGTAAACACAACAGTAAGTATAACGCTCTTTTAATTTTTGGACAAAGAATGGTTTGAGTGTCTCAAAGGACCTAAGTGACAACTTCACCACAAGATATGTGCTCGTGAATCTTTTGTAGAGCTCCACTTGTGAACAAAAAATAATCCACATTAGAGCTCATAATATTACAAAAAGAAGAGTAAAGCACCAAAGCACTTTACAGTACCAAATGGTATTGTAAAAAACCAACTCCTTTTAAAATACCAAAGTTGGCACTGTACTGCCAGAAATTAGACTATATTACCAAATTGGGTGTAGAAAAGCACCAAATTTGATTCTATGTGACTTATGCAAGTCCTCTAAAATCAAATACTCTGTTTTTTGAACTATAGTACCTACAGTGAGACTGGTGCCCAAAAGAATTAAATTGAACATTATGCTACTTAAAAGTACCAAATTTGATACTATGGATCCCCTATATTGTACCCAGTTTCATACTTTTCTGTAAACTCCATAGTACAAATTGGATCCCTAATACCAAGATGAATTTTTTGGGTAGAGAAATGTGCGAATGTTGGTACTATGTATCCGGTTTGGTACTTTGCAGGATACTTTGAAGGCACCAAATCTGTTTCCAAACCCAGTTTGGTATTATACTACCAAGTGTGAGTGATGACCAAAAGTACCAAATTGAGATTATTATATGCATGCAAACTCAAAGCACCCTGCATAGTACCAAACTGGGTGCATTTCCTTACACTTCATAGTGCCAAATTGAATTTATAGCACCAAAAAAGTGCCAATGCAATTCAGTAGTACTAAACGGGGTACTTTCCATTTTCCAAGAAGCAAAAAAATTGGTGTTATCCATCTTGTTTGGTACTTTGCACGTGGAAAGTCAAGGGCGAAGGTGGTAGGGCCTCGATCATAGAAGGCGATTTCTCGTTGGTGAGGGCTGACTTCACATGTAAGGTGAAGAGATACTTCACACAAGCAAAGCAGAGAAGGCTGAAATCAAGGGATGGTGGTACAAAATTGGTTGTCCTTGACACGGCCACCCATGCTTGGTGGGTTCCTGAGTAGAACAAGAATAAAGTAAAAGAGGGAAAAACGGAATTAAAGGAAAAAAATCAAATGCAAAATTCTCAGAGATTTATTACTTTAGTCTTATTTTTTGAAACGTCACGCAACAGATCGACATGGGTGGGATTCAAATTTCGTCGTGCTCTCTCTCTCTCTCTCTCTCCATGGCAGCTAAGGCGAGTAGCATATCTACAACGACAATGTTGGAAGCTTAGCACGATCCCTCTAGCAATCTCGAGTCAGGGATACCTGCATTTACAGAGGGTACTATAATGGGAGCCATGAGCTTTCACGAACCAGTCAGCAACCAAGAGTTTTTGTGGGGCTATTGTTGCAAAAGAAACGTGAGAAACGACGCAAAGAGCGCAACCCTGCTAAGACAACTAAACTTTCTACAACCAAGTCAAGGAACAATATATGCAAAGCCATTGCTAGATGTTGGCATCGGCAGACCCAAGGACTAACAACAGTACAAGAACAGGAAATTCTAGACCAGCTCAAGCATCATCATCCATTTTCCAAGTTGAGGAGTTTGGATGCGCAATCGAGTCTTCTTTCCGGCGTTCGCAACTTATTTACTCAGCTGAAAGTACCCCACTCTTCAAGTGAGCTTTTTGTGAAGAGAACCTCTTTGACGATGGTAATGAACAATGGCAATCAGAGACAACGTCAATGAACCAGTTCAAAATTGTTGTTGTCTTGGGTGTTCATTGATGAAATATAGTGGGAGCAAGGAGTTGACTGGAAAGGAAAGATGAGGATGAAGTGTTGCCACTTACTGCTGACACAAAAAATTGCCTCTGCATACAAGTATCACAAGTGAAACTAGAGATTTGGTGACGGCTTTCTAGAAATCCGAGACGAGTCTCACCTAGCAAAAAGGATATTTGCAAGCAAAATATCGAGGCAAAATGTTTCATCAAACATCCCATACATCTTCTAGATGACCCTCAGGTAATGTATTTTTTCTACAATGCAATTTCGGTGGCCTTGGATTCAATTGGATTAGTACTCACAAAATTTGTAGTTTTTAGGTGGCATTCAGGTTTGGCTGTACAATGCCAAATTGGTAGTTTCTTTGCTAACAATCACTCTAGGCCAAACAAGCAATATTAGTTTGGTATTTTTTGTGCAACAATCACTGTAGGTACCATTTCCCAGCTCCATAGTACCAATTTGGTGCTTTTTTGGATTTTGCATTGTTCCCAAGAGGATTCACAATACAATTTTTTGGCTGCATGCCCGAATGTATGGATGCACATTCTCAATTTGGTACTTTTGATTTCCACCCAAACTTGGTAGTGTAATACCGAATCAGGTTTTGGAAACAAATTTGGTGCCTTCAGTATATCCTGCAAAGTACTGAACTAGAGAGATTGTACCAATTTTCAATATCTAGAAAAGATCCCAATTTAGTACTCTAGATCCGTTTTTTAATTATGCAATATATTAAAAAGTACCCAATTTGGCACTATGCAGGTTACTTCAGGTGTGTCTGCATACTACTTAAAGGGATCCACAATACCAATTTGATACTTTTGGGAGCTTCTTACACTCAAATGTATAGTACCAAATTGGATTTTTGGTGCTCCCCTTTTGAATCTCCAGCCTTTTTAGTACCTTTTCAAATGGGAAACCACTCTTCCAACGAGTCTTCTTTGCTTCTCGATTCCTTGGGGTCGAAAACCCCTCTATAGAAGGTAGGTTTAACACTAGAATGGTAACCTAACAGGACATAAAAGTGTCCTTTCAGGGTTTTGGGAAAAAATTCCAAAACCATAGTAGATCCACTCATTTTGAAAAATCCTTTCATGAGATTATAGTTCAATAACTACTACATATGGAAAAAATGATAAACTTGTAATTTTTCTCATCCCTTGGTCACTACAAGCCTCCAAAGTTGATGGACCAGTGCATTTTGCCCAAAACAGCAATTTCTTACGGTTGATTGCATATAAATAAGAGTGGAGATTTTTGTAGGACATGAGATAAAATGCCCCATTAACTTCAATGGGTTGGTGACCAAAACATATGGTTTCTTTTACCTCACTAATTTTTTTTGGGAAAAAAAAAAGGTAGAAAAAAGTTGCATTTTTGCCATTCTGCGGACCTATCATCAAAGTTTCTATAGTCACGCTCAATACAGATACTATATACATGTTTTCTTAGTTCCCTTTGGGCCTCTGGATTCAAAAGGAGCCATGGAGCATGTCAAAAGGATAATGGATCTTTTACAATTGGAACCTTGGGGGCAATGATAAAGTGCTAAATACAGCAAACATGAAAAAACTGGGTTTAGCATTATGACCTCTAGAAACCCATAGAAACTACTCAATATCTAACCAAGTTTGTAGTCTATGATTAGATATGGTTACTACCTACAAAATACACACAATTGGCCTAAGAAACTAGCAATATTGAGAAAGTTATACTTGCTACTCTAAAATGTATCGTATTCTTCAGCAATCAAAAAACTCAACCATCATCATATACTATGCTATATAGCATATTAGGTCCCCCAAAACTCAAGGAAGATTAGCTTTATGTTATACATTACACTTACACAATCAAAATTGAATTTGGATATCAAGAAAGCCACCAAAAAAATCATAAAAGTGCTAATTTTGGCCAAAAAATAGGATTATGCAATTCTTGTAAATTGATCATAACTTTTAATTTTAACACTTAGCTCTCCCTACAAGCATCAAAACATGTTGAGAACTATGAAGGCCTAACCTCTATCCATCTAAACCTCACAAACATGAAGTTTAGAGTGGTATAGTTGCCAAAAATTGAAAAAAAAAAAAAAAAACAGGACCCGTTTTTTCACACAGTTTAGGTTCAAAAATGTTGTGCAAGAGTAAGGTTAATGGTGAGATCGACACTCAAAAAAAAATGCTAAGTTTTTTTCAGCTCATAAAGCAACTTTCTGGATATATAGCACCTAGAAATTCATTTTCATACTCTTCAAATAATTCAAGCAAAATGGTTACTTAACAGGGACACAAAAGTGTCCAAGGACATAAAAGTGTCCTGTTACAATTCTAGCGTTAAGCCCGTGGGAATGAGCGCTTGAAGAAGGGGGTCAACCCTTTGTGAGATTTGGGCAAGAGAGCATGGAAAATGGGGACTCGAAAATAACAAAACGGCTTTGAAGAATGTTGGCCGCATTCGGGTGAAGCCTACATAGGAATCGGGGCTTGCTGATCCGTCATTGCTTTCAACCAAATTTAATTACAATGCTTGGCATTCATCCACATTCCCCATGCTAAAAATAGGCGATGCGCGTTGAACCTATGACCAATTTGCTACCTTAAGGACTTAATGCCTTAAACCACTCCACCCACCTCCTTTGCACGTGGAGAGAAGACAAATAAATCTCTTTTAAACTCAAATTCACATAGGAAAAACACTCTATCCCCACCAAATTGCAGAGGTTATTTGAGAAGCCAACGACAACCAATATAAATGGAGAGATTGATAGCTTAGATGAAAGCTCTACTTGTAGGGTTTCTCCACACACCAATAATGGTGCAAGGTGATGCCACAACAAAGAGTAATGGCAAGCACAAAATGATGAAAAGTACATTAATTATTCTACTAAGAAGGTCCGAATGCTCCATTAATCACAAATCCCTTAATCAACAAGAGTAGTGGCTCATTGGTATTTCCAAGAGCATACCCAATTTTAATTAAGATCACTAGTGTTCCGGGAACTTAACCTAGAAAGAGAGATACGGATCTAATTGGTGAGATTAGGAAATACTAATCCCTTCATGGCTTTGATACCACTTGTAGATTTTAGGGAGGATGGATAAGCGAACCATTCATGGTGTTAACATGATAATGTTGATGGTAATTAAACAATAGAGATAGACTAAAATATAGACTCAAAACTAAATTGATTGAGTCAACTAGAAAGTGTGTACAAAGAGCTCATTATATACAGTTGGCTAAGACATCTCATGTGGCATCACTGATGACATCATACAAAGGCTCCAAATCAGCCCATCCAACTTGCAAACTCATGGGTGACCTTTGAAGCCACTTTAGGAGTCCATTAACTAACTCTAAGTAAGTCCACACCCTCTAGTAATAACTCCCATGGGTACCCACACCCTTGAGTACCTTTTCCACATGCTAACACATGGTTATGTGCCACCAATGCATCCCAATAGGATAGAGGAGATACACACCAACATAAGACGAAGCTCACAATTCCCAACAACAACAACAACAACAACAACACACACACACTCTCTCTCTCTCTCTCTCTCTCTCTCTCTCTCTCTCTCTCTCTCTCTCTCCATAGGATGGGTCACACACTCATCAATATGAAAAGGTAAACTATTAATCACTAACAGCCTCATGTGGCATGGGATGCGAGCAGCCTGACATGACGTGGGATGTTCACTGTCCAATTTTCACCAGAAACCTCTTGTGTAATCATCAAACTCAGCAACCTGCTCTCCCCAACCCCAAAAATCTTCGTCAATAGCTATCTTACCAATAGTAGACCTTTGTGCCAACAACTACATTGCCAAGAGAAGCCCTCTTTGGCAATAACTTTCCCCAATAGCCCCTAGCTAGCAATTTCATGATGCATCTAGAAAGGCCCACACTTCTCACAACACGCCTAGAAAGGCTTTGCCTTGGAGCCTGCCAAACAACAATAAATTTGCCGCCGCCTTTGAGATTGCTAGAGTCCAATCACACTTACAAGATGTTCACCAACCACATGGAATGGCATGCAATCATGTGTGTGTGTGTGTGTGTGTTTGAAAGAGAGAGAGAGAGAGAGAGAGAGAGAGAGAGAGAGAGAGAGAGGAGATTTTCTTTAATTCTTCATTTTCCAAAATGGAGCCTCCTTACATTGGCATTATTAATGTTTAATTATTTTGTCAGGATTAAAGCCTCACGTAAGATGCATTGATTTTAAAGATAAACTAACATTACGAGGATGTGGTTGTTGCTTGTTAACTTACTACTTCCTCACAAAATCATAATGCTAACTATTCAATGTAGACTATCTACATTACAAATACTGTATTTAGACTTCTATATTAACTTTCTTATAGATTTTATAATCACCACGTTTATTAGTACCCCGTGTCTATGAAAGCGCATGTCTCTTTGTGTGATTCTTGAAGTTCTTAGTTAATCCATCTACTACCTTCAAAGCATGGGATATTTAGATTTCAATATAGACTCATAAGTAATCTATAAAATTGTAAAAGGGGGAGGGCTCTTCCCCCCCCCCCCCCCCCCAAAAAAAAAAAAAAAAAAAACCATGTTAACCCAGCAGTGTCCCCTACGCCTCCGGGCATGTAGCGACGAACACACACACACACACACACACACAGAGAGAGAGGGAGGGAGGGAGGCAAACTAGTCTTTATAAACGTTGACTAGTTATTGCTTTTTTATTAAATTGAATGTGACAATCACCCCCCATCACCACGTTCATAAATATCCCATGTCTATGAAAGAGTCCGTCTCTTTTTGTGATTCTTGAAATTCTTAGTTAGTTTATCCACTACCTAAAAGCATCGGATATTTATATTTCAATAATACACATAAGTTTTAATAATATTCAGAAACTTTGTCTATGTAATCAACCACTTGAAACCAATTACAAATTAGTATGGCAAAAAACAATATCTTTTTTTGCCAAACCAAAAAAAAAATCCATAGAAAAAAAAGGCATAGTTCTATAGTCTTTGATCTCTTAGAAGGACAAAAAATGGTAAAATCTTGAAATTCAACTCAAAGAAAAACTTTGGCAACATACAGGTGGAGGATATTGAGGAGTTCATGCCTCTCTCCCCATGATCTCTACACTTTAAGTGCTACTCTAGAATGTGAAGGTCATTAGAATGAGAGAGAAGCAAGAAAAACTTTGGCAATGCATGAAGGGGAGAACATATATAAATTGTTAATGTTTACAAAAACACCACCTTGATGCCTCAATGCCAAGATGGTTTTAATGGAGTGATGATAGAGATCCACAAGGATCTGGGGCCAAAAACACCCGTCCGAGAGGGCCCTAGGGTTGTCCATGGCTATATCTCACATGAGCATGGAGGAGATGGAATCTGGGTTAGATCTCGGGGAAAGTAAACTTAGGAAAAGGGCCAATTCGGCCTAATACATTAGGCTATGTGAGTGTTGCTTAAAAAACACTCAAATGCATTGAGCAATGCGCATTTAGAAAATGAGCGCAGGCGACTTTCGAACCAACTTGCCATTGCTCTACGAGCCAATTGTTGAGAAGAGAGCTTCCAACTTCCGAGTAGCTTTGTGTGTGTGTGTTTCTGTGTGTGTGTGTGTGTAGCTATGAATCGAATGTCCACATTGGGCTGGCAGCAGATCTAACCTTCAGATCAAGAGTGGGCCGCTAATGGAGTGGTTAAGCAATGATCAGGAAGGCACATTGAGCAGGTCGGGAGGCAGCGACTGGGATAAGAAGCTCCTAAGAACTCTGTTCCTGGTAAATTTGCAGGCATCATGGAGAAAGCTGATGAAGCCCTGCTGCCAGGTGTGTATCGCGAGGTGGGAGTAAGCTTGCATGCCAGTCCTGCCAAGCTTGGGAGCCTCACTCTACTTCGCTCCATTGTGCAGATGGTCTGCTTCCCTTTGGCTGCCTATTTTTCTGTTCATCACAATCGCGTTAACGTCATTGCTCTTGGTGCCATGCTCTGGGCCATTGCTACTTTTTTCGTCGGGGTTTCTTCCACCTTTGTAGAGGTGAGTCTTATTTTTTGTGTCTCCCGCTGAGTGCCTTGGTGCAGAGCATTTGAAGCGTTAAGACTAGGTTTTCTCGGTCATTTAGGAAGGCAGAGAACTCCATTCTTCATTACAGACTTTTGCCTCTTTGCAGGGTCTGGCTCTACGAGAATAACTGCCTAGTAGGGTGCTATCCCGTTATAAATGGTGATTATGGCTGTCTGTCAGTTTGAAATAGCATAATGTTTCTTCTTTGTATTGGCAAGGTAGCGGTATCAAGGGCACTGAATGGAGTTGGGCTTGCCATGGTCATTCCTGCCATTCAATCCTTGGTTGCAGATGTTGCCCACCCTGAAAAACGAGGCTTGGCTTTTGGTTGGCTTCATTTCACTGGAAACCTTGGAAGAGTCTTTGGCGTTGTATTTGCTGTGCTCTTGGCAGGCTGTGCTCTTGGCGTGCTTCGTTTCACATTCTTGCAGCTTCAAGTGTATTGGTTGCCCTTTTTAGTCTATCGATTAGCTATTGATCCGCGAAGGCCAACAGGAAGCATTATTCTCTAGTGCAATCAAATTTTTGGCCCATGAAAATTTGTTTCCTTGTCAGTAACTTGTCATTGAGATTGATAGGGAGAGAAGGCTGTGTCCGACCAGGTTTGTGATAGACGTACCTTTTCCAATGATATGAGCGATATATGTGTCCACCTGGTAGGCGGGCATGAGGAAGGACCTCTGTTCGAAGGTCATTTGGGGTCAGAGTAGCCAGTAGCCATATTTTAATTTATGCCTGATGTGGCATATTTTTTCTAGGGTGCCCCAAGAAACCCCAATCACCTCTATCATAAGCTTTGTGTGTGTGTGTGTGTGTGAGAGAGAGAGAAAAAACAAAGCTTACATTCTATTACTTGACCCCCTTGGAGAGCCCAAAAATGGTGCCTAACCCAAGGGCGCTCCAAGGGGGTCAAGGAAGTAAAAATTGTTACATTACATGCTCGCAGGAATTTACAAGGCCAATGGCCCAATTATAGAAAAATGGAAATACTAAAAACATGCCATGAGAAAAAACCCCTCTTGCCCTCACAACTATTGAAGTGAGAGAGGATAAAAATAGGCACCACCAGATCGTTGTGAACAGTAAAACGATGTAGGAAGATATAAGCGGGACTCGAGAAGCCCATGACAACATCAAGGATGCCTTGAGAAGCAACCATTGCATAGGAGGTTGAAGGATGAGTCGGAAGAGGGTAACTAAAATTGTTGATAGCTGGCTGCAAAACCGCAGTAGATCTGAGGCGCTTAGTTGGCTGCAAACGCAGTGGATGATGGAGCAGATGATGAATAGCAAAAGGAGCACTTGATGCGGCAAGAGAATGCCCAAAAAGAGGCTCGATAGGCTGCCAAAATGTCCATGCTGCAGCAAGGAACTTGGATTAGCATATGTGTGGCCTTTTCAGTGAGGAACTCGGCCAAAAACACCAAAACATTGGCTGTTGAGCTGACTCTTGCGATGTGGAGCAAAAATGCCAAGGGCACTACAGGAGGTAGAAAACGCTTGGTGATCTGTAACTTGTGCTGGAAAACTGATGAAAAAACACTAGCCCTTGTGTTTCTTTTATACCGACTTTTTGATGCCAAGTCGGGAAATGTGCAAATGTGAGCACATGTGAGTTTCCGGCTGTAGAATGGCCATAACTCATTGATTTGTGAACCATTTGGCGAAAGAGTTGGAGCGACATGTTCCACTAGCCTAGTCCCACATACACATCATGCCAGATGCCTACCAAAGTGTAATAACATCTGTCAAAACGAGTGTACAAACCTTTTTTTTTGTAAAACAAGAAAATTATCATTTTATTATTAAATAAATTGTCAATAAGGCTACAACCGGCCTCTGCTAGAGAAGGCTATATCAAACCTAGGAGACCACCAAGGGACCAACAATGTTGGGCAACGTTCCAGCGCGCTCTAGGCAGAACATTGACAAGGATATCGTTTTAAAATGCTGTTGCTACGCTAGATCTTGTTGTTGTCGTCAAGGCCACCACCGCTTTGAGGTTACATTCTAAAATGTTGTGTGTAGAGAGCTCTTTGATGCCTCCTTGCTCTGTGCCACAACAAACGACGACATTTCAAAATGCCATAGTGCGGTCAACTCCTGGCGCTCTAATACCACTATTAGAGAAACAAGGCTAGGGAGGGTATAGGCGGTGGGAACACTACAAGACGTTGTGTGCTTTTGTGACGCTGTTAGCGACGGAAATACACTGGGTTTTTATAACCCCCGGCGTCGCTAAAACCGTCGCTAATAGCGTCGCTACGAGAGCGTCGCTATATGCGTCGCTATAAGCGTCGCTATATAGAGACGCTCATAGCGACGGTCATAGCGACGGTTATAGCGACGTTTACACAGAAGTCTATAGCGACGCTTATAGCGACGCTCCAGAGCCATAAATAGCGACGGTTATAGCGACGCCCGAGAGAATTTTTTTTTGGTGACAGGGCATTGAATGCCCTGCCACCCATCAACCATATTGTACTTGATTCACTTTTTTAAAAAAGTGCAAGGGTAGATAATAGACCCAAAATAGTCACCCACAAGACGCATTGTTTGCAAAATTGACAAGCGTAAAATTGACAATTGTACACATCATAGGCAAAATGAATTGATTGGCAAATGTAATAATGACAATTGTAAAACATCATAGGCATAAAGGATTGATTGGCAAAATGAACTGCGGTGACAAATGTAATAATATACATGGTTCAAAAAGACGTATAAAATCCGTCTCATGATACATAAGCTATGAGAAACCCTAAACTAATGCTATCTAGCTACGGCTAAACTGATGTCGTCTAGTCAGACGTCTCATCGCGTCCAAGTGGCGTATCTGTCGGATTCTGCAAAAAAAGACAATAAGACAGCTTTCAGTAAGTATAAACATATAACGACATTTATAAAACAATACAAAAAATAGAAAAGAGTAAACCCTAATACTAACCATGCCGCTGCGAGAACTGAGAATGTCCATCAGGGCGTTTAAGCCCTTCCTGCCTGCGTACTCACGCTCGTACGGTGTGGGATCACGTCCTGTCATCGACCACTGTCAAAACATACAAAGATTTCATTATGTTAGAATTAAAAAACTCATAAACCCTAAACTATCGAACATAAAGAGCAATGCGAAAACACTTACAAAATCGGCCTCAAATGATGCCCATCCACCGCTCCCCAAGTGGTGTGAGCTCCCTGCCTCTACTCGCGCTCTGGCTGCATCCTTTTGTTGATTCCACTTGTCGGGATTCTCGCGCGCTGCTTTCTTCACATTCTTCCAATCTTCTTTGGCTAGCCAATCTGGCCTGTTCATGCTTGATTGCTTTTTGCACTTCGGAACGCTTGTGTTTGCAGTATTCGCGCATTCGAATCTTCATCAGGTCTTCATTGAAGCGCTGATCCCGTGTTGGAACGGGAAACTCATCATGAAGTATGCTGATGACTCTGTCTTTTAAATCACTTGGTACTTCACTCCATTTGTTTAGTATGTAGTGTCTAAACAGCTGAGAGCAAAGACCATGCATGCGCGAGATCACCTTCTTGCCGTCATCATCCATGATGATGCCGTCGCTGAAGTCGATGGAGTAAGGCAAGCCCTCTGGCCGGTGACGCGTGAACCTGGGTGTCCCGACAGGGGTCTCCATCGGCGTGTCGATGGGGGTACGGACGTCAGGTGTCTCCACCGACGTCTGGGCCCCGAAGCAAGGAGTGTCGAGTGGGGTGGCTCCTGGCGGAGTAGGTAGAGGTGTGTAGCTACTAGGAACAGTCAGCCGCGCAAAACCTGGCGTAGATGGCGATGCTGTGGCTGGTGTGGGGGCGGGCAAAGAAGGGGAGGGTAAAGAGCCTCTTCGAACACGAGGCGGTGTGGAGGCATCGGCGGCGGAATCCCCTCAACAACCGCCACCGCCACCACTAGAGCGCCGGTGTCTAGACGAGTGTGAAGATCGTTTCGTCGACACCGAAGCTTCGGAGCGCGCCGAATGCTCCGAAAGAGAGGGAGATGCGGATGGAGTAGGAACGCGCGATGATGCGCCAGAGCGATGACGCTCCACGTACCACTGTCTCTGCTGCGGTGACAAAGAAGAAATAAACTCCTCATCATCCATACCTGCATTAAACACACGAATATTTAAACTTAATATTGAATGAATAGAGTAGACAATGACGCAAAGACCATTAAATACAATGACGTAATGACGCAATGAATTGAGTGATAGAAGAGGCAAGTCGAAAACTCAGAATTTTCAATCAAAAGATGTGAGCGCGAGTAGAAAAGAGCGTTATACACCATGGAAGGTACTTAGAGAGCCAGAGCTTTTACAACACGGAGCAAAATTATTCAAATACAATATTTGTGGCTTTAAGAGATCTCTCTCTCATCCTCGCATAACTCAGCATAACTTCCTATATCTATATAGAGCTCTCCGTTTATACACATATCCTCTGTTTCATTTTGTAGATCCTCTGCATGCACCCCATATAGAGTAGTAGCATCTTGATGCTCGTCTGGCACCACCGCAGCGGCTTCTGATTGAGCATCTTCTCTGATCTCCTCCATTGATGCCGTTGTGATTGGCACATGGTAGCCTTCATACGTCCTTGCACTACGAGGGGCTACCTCTATGACATACCACCAGTTTGATGTAGACTTTGTAGGATGAAATATTACCTGCCAAAGCCACATAACTTACATGAGAGCTTTCAAGCACATAACTTGTAAAAGGGGGATGTTAACTATTTACATACTTACTTGTTCACAATGCTCGGATAGTACGAAAGTGTCTCTTAGGTCAGTCCATTTCTTAGTAGAATCCACCTCAAGAAAACCAGACTCTCCTCTATGCACAGTAGCATTGCGACCCTCCATGATTATCTTGAACCATTGCACGTCGAACAAGTCGACAAAAAATCCTCTGTAATCGATCCTCAAAATCTCTTGTAGCGTGCCGAAGTAAGTGAGTTCCGCCACCACAGGATCTGCATCAGAGGAACGTCGTCGACTAAACTGTTCAAATTTTGCCATGATTCCACAATCTTGAGTAAAACGCTTTTTGTCGATCCGTTCCACCCTAAAATGTCGACCTTTACACCATGCTGCTGTGTATGACTTATACTACAACGAACAAAGATTATGAGTGGCCGTTCAAACGTTTAGAAATAAAGTCACTAACTAGTCGTACATTGCAAACTTACCTTGGTCGCGCAACCCCGAGAGTACTCCCACTCTTTCTCAGTCACTTCGTCACCGCATTGTTGTGCGCTTTTCAATTGGTTGTGCAACCATCTTAAGCTCATGAATTTTGGTAGGCTGTAACATTTAATGGCTTAAAATCTTTTGTGTAGCGGAATTTAGCATGAACATAGTGGGCATTTCATTAGAGTTGATTCCTAATGAGAATTACAAGAGTGCTTGGGTAGAGAGAGCAACAAAAAGCATAACACCTAGTTAGATAGCATCGACAATACTTTCAAAAGAGAGAGCAATTAAGCTATTGACAACAGTTGAGGACCGGATTTGCATGGAGCCGGTCCCCCCTCCAAAAGGCTTTGTATTATGGTTTCTCCCATCAAGAGAGACATTGTACAATACAATTCTTTGTGTTCCTTCAAGACTAGCTAGTGCAATGAAGATGGAAGCTTCATACACCAAGCAAAACACTTAATCAAACACAACTTGAATTATCCCCGTTCTCAGACCCAAGACCTCACACACCTTCGAAGATGGTGAGAGCTAGCAGGGTATGAGAGTAGATTGAGAGGAAAAAGAAGTATCTTACGAGAAAGAAGTACATCTCCTCACATAATCACTCATATTAGCATAGCTTAGCTTAGTAATTAGCTTGGTAGAGAAGATGAGCATGCATTGAAGCTTGGCTCTTGGTTGGATTTGCATCCACATGCCAAGAGAGTGTTGATGTAGGCTTCTATCTCACAAGCTTGGAGTAGGTGATGAGCTCTCCATTAAAGCTTGGGAGGAGATAGAGTATTTTCCCTTCACACATGGTCAAGTGTGAGAGTGTGTGTGTCAATGCCAAGCAAAAATCAGCCCCCCCCCTCTCTTGGGCGAGCCCTAGCTGCTAAATAAGTCTGGCTTTTGCCTCATTGGACCTCCCCAGGTCAAGCCAATAGGGATTAAGCAGCATAAGTGATAGCCTTCTGACATGTGTCCCCCTTTCCCCTTTTGTGAGAGCTTTAGGTAATTAAATAATTAAACTAAACTCTCATTGGACCCCTTTGCCTCCTGGCCAATAGGAATCAGGCAAGCCATGGGGCTCCTGAATGCTCATTGGACCCCTTGGGAGACTGCCCAATAGTCTTCTAGGACACTTAATTCTTATTGGTTTCTTTTATTAAATGTTTTTAAATTAATTAAACTAGATTTACTCTAGCTTAATTCTCATTGGTCCACTTCAAGGGTCTTCCAATAGGAATTGGGCACACCTTGTGGGCATCTGGCCTAGGGAGCTGACATGTGTCCCTCATTCCCTTTGTGTAAAGGGAGCCTGTGTGTGTGTGTGGCTTTCTCTCTCATCCCCTAGCTTTGGGGCTCGCCCCCTCCCATGTAGGGATATGCAAAGACTTTTAGGGCACACACTAAGCATCCAATTTTCCCTAGGGTTGACCTTTGGACACAACCTTTGAATTTTGGAACCTTAGCATTTTGGAAGTCTTAATGGGCTGAACCTTAGGGTCTTTTTGGCCCATTGTTTCACATGGCTCTTTTGCAGATGGCCCCCCCTTTGGATCCCTATTTTCCCTCCTTTGGATCCCTACTGTGGCCGGTCTGCTAGCTTAACCAATATTCTAGCTTTTTCTCCCTTGGCACTTCCCCACATTAAATGATCAGTTTAATATGAGAAAATCATTTAGGAGAATTAGATATTGATTATTATGACATTACCTCTCTCTTGAAATCATAGTCGTCCTCGACTATGGTGTAGAGAAGATAAAGGATATGCATGAGTCCTTTTCTTTAGCGGGTAGAGGATCCCTATGTTACCCTACGACATCATTCCATAATGGATGACTAGTCCATTTGGCGCTTGAGAGCCTGAGGCTGCCGCAAGCATGTCTGCACATTAGTCCTATCAGTCTTCCATAGTAGAGTGAGAAGCTCTACTTGGTGTTCGGGAGACGTCGTCTCCGCAAACTTGATCTAAGCATGCATACTACTTCATTTTTGTGCACAAATAAAGAAAAAGAGAGTCTTATAAGACAAAATTTTTTGTTCATTTTTAACATTTTGTACATTTGCTTACTCTTGGGAAGCATTGTAAGCATTGACAAGGTTTAGGTTATCCTTTAATTGTATGCCTTGCATCCATCTAGCATCTTCAAAAGGATAATTCTTAAACTTAATAAGATATCGTCGGATAGTCTTACCGCCTCTTAATACCTTGTCTTCATGTCGGAGAATGGACTCGGGCTGCAACACCTCCTCATGGTCCTCGATCTCCGGTGGATCTTCAATAGTTGGTTCTTGAGGTGGCTCTCCTTTGTAAGGCTTTAATAGGCTCACATGAAAAGCATTGTGTATGAGCCAATGATTGGGCAACTTAAGTTGATAGGCCATCTCATTGATTGGCCTAAGAATCTGGAAGGGACCATAATACCTTTTTGCTAGTTTAGCATAGTACTTTTGGTGGCCCGTAGGATTCTTGCCCGTCGTGTGCCTTAATCGAGCCTTGGGAAACTTTAACAAGACCCAATCGTTTTCTTTAAAGGCTTGGGCTCTTCTGTGCTTGTCAGCAGCAGCCTTTTGCCTTTTCTGTGAGATAGAGATAGCATCCTTAATCTTTTGGAAAGATTCTTGTAGGTCTCGGCTATACTCATCTGCAGCGAAGATCTTCCCATGTACCTTAAGTAGCAAGGGACTTTTTGATCTTCCCTCAATTACCTCGAAAGGTGCTTTTCCTGTGGAAGTATGTACAGTGTTATTGTAAGCATACTCTACTAAGGGTAAGTACTTCTCCCATTGGGATCTTTGATCTACTTCCGTTACATAGGCTTTTAGTAGATCAAGAATGGTTAGGTTAGCTATTTCACTTTGGCCATCAGTTTGTGGATGATAGGCCGAAGAGAAGTTTAGCCTTGTTCCTAAATTCTCAAAGAGACCCTTCCAGAAATTACTGGTCATTCTAGGATCTCTATCCGACACTATGGACATTGGCAAGCCATGGTACTTGAAAATTTGTGAAATGAAGAGGGTTGCCATTTGATGGGCTTTGATAGTCTTTTTGACAGGTATAAAATGAGCTTGTTTACTGAACCTGTCTACTATCGTCCATATTCCCGTATTCCCATGGATAGACTTAGGCAATCCAAAGATAAAATCCATGGATATGCTCTCCCACGGTGAATTAGGGATTGGCAAGGGTTGAAGCAATCCAAGTTGCTTCCCTCTATCAAATTTTGTCTTTTGACATACCACACATTTGGAAACATACTCGTGTATGTTCACTTTCATGGTAGGCCAATAGAAATATGTTTCAATTCCCTTTAGGGTAGACTGAATCCCTCTATGCCCCGCATATGGGGGAGCATGAGATTCATACATTACTTTCTCACGTAGTGAGTTAGTAACGCATAGTCTATTGCCATAGAGAAGATAACCATCTTGTAAAGTAAATGGTTCTTCTTTCTTCCCTAATGCAAGGGCTGAAATCACATCTCTAAAATCGGGATCAATAGCATACTCATCTATCATTAAAGATAGATCATTGTGAGTTGCTATGGAAACCGCATTCACTCTCGGTCGTCTTGAGAGTGCATCGGCTACTTGATTATGCTTGCCAGCAATGTGAGCAATATGAAAATGAAATTGCGAAAGGAAATTTGCCCACCTCATTTGTTTGTCGGAAAGCTTGGTCTGCGTCATGAAGTACTTAAGACTTTGGTGATCCGTTCGCAGAATGAAAGGAGTCCCCAATAAATAGTGCTTCCATGAGTCTAAGGCATGTAGAACTGCAAGGAGTTCTTTTTCGTATATGCCTAGAGCTTGCTCAACAGGGTCGAGCCTTCGACTCTCATAGCATATGGCGTGCCCTTCTTGGAGCAGAACAGCCCCAAGGCAATCACCACAAGCATCACATTGGACCTCAAATGGTTTTGAGAGATCTGGTAGTGTAAGCACAAGTTGAGAGATAAGCTTTTCTTTAAGCTTTTCGAAAGCATTGTTCTCTTTAGCAGACCACGTATACCTAACATTTTTCTTTGTTAGGTCATGTAATGGTCCCGCAATTTGTGAGAACTTTTCTATGAAGCGTCTATAGTATGCACACATACCTATAAAGCTTCTTAGTTCATGAAGATTCCTTGGTTTAGGCCATTCTTTTATTACCTCTAACTTGGATGGATCCATTTGGATTCCATCTTGAGAGATAATGTGACCTAAATATTGAATCTCTTGCAAGAAAAATTCACTTTTCTTTCGATTAACATAAAGTTTATTCTCTCTTAAAACTTGAAATATTACCTGGAGGTGTTGCTTGTGTTCCTCCAATGAATTAGAGTAGATGATAATATCATCAAAGAACACTCCAGTGAAGGTTCGATGAGGCCTGAACAGCTTCTCCATCAAGTGGTTAAATGTGGCTGGTGCATTAGTCAAGCCAAAAGGCATGACAATGTATTCGTAAAGACCAAATGTAGTACGAAATGCGGTCTTTACAATGTCTTGATCAACTATCCTTATTTGATGATAGCCACTTTTTAGGTCAATCCTACTGAAGTAGGTCGATCCTTGTAGCTTATTAAATAGGTCTTCTACCAGTGGAACGGGAAACCTATTCTTGATAGTGATCCTATTTAGTGCTCTATAGTCGACACACATACGATATGTGCCGTCTTTCTTTTGCACTAATAGCACAGGTGAGCAAAATGGAGATGAGCTAGGCCTGACCATGCCCTTCTCAACTAACTCATGCACTTGCCGCATAATCTCCTCTTGTTGAGCTTGAGAAACTCTATAAGGAGGTTTGTTAGGCGGTGAACTTCCTGGAAGAAGTTCAATTGCATGGTCGTCATTACCTCGTTTAGGAGGTAGCTCACAAGGGATGTCGTCAATAAAGACATCTTGAAACCCCTTGAGAAAATTGGATAACTCTAATTCCTTTTGGTTGCTTTTATTTTCTTTTGCTAAAGCATTAGGTTCATTTTGAGAATCTTTAACAAAAATCATGTACACGGAAATAGAGCTCTTTATTGACTTGTTGAAAGCTGGTGTATGTACAATGGGGATGGTGTTACCCATCTCCTTAGCATCTATATACATGTCCTTTTCCCTGAACTTAAAGGAGATTCTCCTTTCAGGAAATTTAACATGGGCAGCCAGGCGGTCAAACCATGGTGCCCCTAGGATTACATCCTCATGCTTGAGAGGAGAGATAAAGAAGTCCTCTTTGTCCACATAGCCTTGGACATGAAGCCTCAATTTCCCGATTAAGGGAGTGACTGAAGCTTCTTGCCCCTTGAAGGCACTGTCTGCGGGTAGGATATCTCCCATCTCGTAGGATTGTATGCCTAGCTTGGTGGCTAACTCCATAGATATAAAATTGTGAGTAGAACCAGGGTCAAAGAGAATAAAAGCATCATGTTCTCTTACCTTTCCCCAAGCATGGCATAGAGGAGATCCTTTGTGGTGAGTTTGGTGAATCTCCTCCTCTTGGATTTCAACCAAAGAAGCTCTAGGAGGATCTTGGCGGTTGTTCTTTTGGGGACAAGCGCGGTACGCATGCCCTTGTTCGCCGCACTTGAAACACCGGTTATCTTTACGATAACGCTCAAGCTCTTCAGGAGAGAGTTTATTCTTTCCTTTGTAAACTCCCTTCTCTTTAGCTTTGTTGGAATTGCCCTTAGGAGACTTTTGGACATTGTCCTTCCCCTTAGGCTCATTGGAACCCTTGTTTTCCGGGGGCTTATTGTTTCTTTTACCCCCCGTTTGGAAATTGATTCGCGAGGCCACCATAGTATGGTGTATTACCGCCGATATGGTACGTGGCCTTTGGGAGTTGACATACTCCGCCATTTCTTCGGTTAAGCCCGCACAAAATTGTTGCTTTTGCTCTCCAAAATCCAACTTTTTGAAGACAGTGGCTTTGAGTTGTAGGTCCCAAAACTTGTCTACATATTTGTGGATGGATTCATTGGGAGAGAGCTTTAAGCTTCGCCATTCGGTGAGTACTTTATCTTTGGCATCGGTGGCCAAAAACTGCTTCATAATGGAAGCTCTTAAAGCCTTCCATGTTCGTGGAGCTTCACCGTTGGCTCGTAGGCTAGACCACCATTGTCTGGCGGACTTTTGAAAGTGCATAGCTACATGGCGTAGCTTAGAGGACTCCGTGAAGCCCTCATCTCCAAACGCCGCATCGAATTGCTGGATAAAGGCCAAAACTTTGTCTGTAGCACCGAAGGTGCCATCATAGGTAAGGAAAGAGATGCTCTTCCCTCCCTCTTTGAATTTCTTCAGCTTGGACGACCTCTCCCATGCGGCATAGGATTTTCTATGGCCTCTTCTTTTTGATGGTTCAAAAGTTGCACCATCACTTTCTTCAGAAGATGAAGAATTTGAAGAAGGCGGAGAAGAGGGTGACCTCTTTCTCGCCTTTTTCTTGTCTTGATCTTTGTCGTCTTCACCATAGCTTTCATAAGAGGAAGAGGATGAAGAAGATGGAGAAGAGGGTGTCCTCTTTCTCGCCTTTTTCTTGTCTTGCTTTTTATCATCCCTCTTTGAATTATGGCGTGGAGAAGAGTGTGATGGTCTTCTCCGCTTTGGTGGTGATGGAGAGCGTTTAGCCCGCCGTCTTCGTGGAGCCATCTCCGCCGAGGTGGCGGGAGACTCGCTTCTTTCTCGTTCCTTCGGTGGAGGCTCTTGAGTTCTCCTTTGGGAAGGAGATGCATCATCAAGAAGTAAGTTCTTGAGCCCTTCATATGGATTCTCTTCTTCTTCCCGAATCGGAGAGAGACCTCTTTTGGTAGTCTCACAAGGAGGCTTCCTAGGTGTTCTCTCGTCATGGTGATGAGCTTGGAGAATCCCGTGAGCACGGAGCTGCCGTTGCACTTCACTTTGGAGAGATGGATTGCCCATGGCTTGTTGAAGCCTAGAAACAAGATAATTAACAAGCATTGAAGCATCATTAGTAGCTTGCTCATGAGCAAAATCAAAGTTATCAACATTAATTTCACTCTCTTTAATATTGTCAGCCATTCTAACAACTTTTAGGTGTAAACTTTTTAGGTGTACTTTGGCACTTCAAGCCCTAGTTGCTACTCCTCTTTACCCCTTTAGAAAAAGCACTCAAGCTACTGTACCCGCGGCTCGAATACCATTAATTGCAAGGAATAGAAGAGAGGGTCTTTCGACACCAAAACAACACCGGCTCCTGTCAAGCTTCTAATAGCTCAATAGTGGTTAAGCCGTAGGCAAGCCCCGTAGGACTCCACTATTAAGACCATAGCTCTCGACGGTGATGCCCCGTTAACTGCACAAAGGCAGGTGCACTGCAAGGCTGAAAAATCCCTATTCTACTTACTCACAGGCAATTAATAATACCAACCATTTGTAGCTAGCTTGAGAACCTCCCTTCTTGAGCAAGAAAAGAGAAACCTTGAGCTCTGATACCAATGTAACATTTAATGGCTTAAAATCTTTTGTGTAGCGGAATTTAGCATGAACATAGTGGGCATTTCATTAGAGTTGATTCCTAATGAGAATTACAAGAGTGCTTGGGTGGAGAGAGCAACAAAAAGCATAACACCTAGTTAGATAGCATCGACAATACTTTCAAAAGAGAGAGCAATTAAGCTATTGACAACAGTTGAGGACCGGATTTGCATGGAGCCGGTCCCCCCTCCAAAAGGCTTTGTATTATGGTTTCTCCCATCAAGAGAGACATTGTACAATACAATTCTTTGTGTTCCTTCAAGACTAGCTAGTGCAATGAAGATGGAAGCTTCATACACCAAGCAAAACACTTAATCAAACACAACTTGAATTATCCCCGTTCTCAGACCCAAGACCTCACACACCTTCGAAGATGGTGAGAGCTAGCAGGGTATGAGAGTAGATTGAGAGGAAAAAGAAGTATCTTACGAGAAAGAAGTACATCTCCTCACATAATCACTCATATTAGCATAGCTTAGCTTAGTAATTAGCTTGGTAGAGAAGATGAGCATGCATTGAAGCTTGGCTCTTGGTTGGATTTGCATCCACATGCCAAGAGAGTGTTGATGTAGGCTTCTATCTCACAAGCTTGTAGTAGGTGATGAGCTCTCCATTAAAGCTTGGGAGGAGATAGAGTATTTTCCCTTCACACATGGTCAAGTGTGAGAGTGTGTGTGTCAATGCCAAGCAAAAATCAGCCCCCCCCCTCTCTTGGGCGAGCCCTAGCTGCTAAATAAGTCTGGCTTTTGCCTCATTGGACCTCCCCAGGTCAAGCCAATAGGGATTAAGCAGCATAAGTGATAGCCTTCTGACATGTGTCCCCCTTTCCCCTTTTGTGAGAGCTTTAGGTAATTAAATAATTAAACTAAACTCTCATTGGACCCCTTTGCCTCCTGGCCAATAGGAATCAGGCAAGCCATGGGGCTCCTGAATGCTCATTGGACCCCTTGGGAGACTGCCCAATAGTCTTCTAGGACACTTAATTCTTATTGGTTTCTTTTATTAAATGTTTTTAAATTAATTAAACTAGATTTACTCTAGCTTAATTCTCATTGGTCCACTTCAAGGGTCTTCAATAGGAATTGGGCACACCTTGTGGGCATCTGGCCTAGGGAGCTGACATGTGTCCCTCATTCCCTTTGTGTAAAGGGAGCCTGTGTGTGTGTGTGGCTTTCTCTCTCATCCCCTAGCTTTGGGGCTCGCCCCTTCCCATGTAGGGATATGCAAAGACTTTTAGGGCACACACTAAGCATCCAATTTTCCCTAGGGTTGACCTTTGGACACAACCTTTGAATTTTGGAACCTTAGCATTTTGGAAGTCTTAATGGGCTGAACCTTAGGGTCTTTTTGGCCCATTGTTTCACATGGCTCTTTTGCAGATGGCCCCCCCTTTGGATCCCTATTTTCCCTCCTTTGGATCCCTACTGTGGCCGGTCTGCTAGCTTAACCAATATTCTAGCTTTTTCTCCCTTGGCACTTCCCCACATTAAATGATCAGTTTAATATGAGAAAATCATTTAGGAGAATTAGATATTGATTATTATGACATAGGCTCTCCAGACCCGTCGGAATGGTCTCTTTTACTTTGCGCTCTTTGGCTCCTGTCAAAATCCATGGTGCTTTAGGGAGTTTTATCGATCCATCAGACGCTGTTTGCGGCCAATATTGCTCCATACGATCCACATTTCTAAGGTCAACTCTGGCTCCCAAAGTATCTTTCTTGCCGGTCAGATGGTCCCATAGTAGATTACCCACATTCTTGAATATGTGCATTGGATCGAGCAAGTGATTGATCATGAGTCGGGGCCAGTATGGTAACTCGTACCATAGAGATAGTCTCTTCATCCCTGGAGGCAATCCGTCATCGCACATCTCCTTCTGCTCTAACCATGCTTGTGCAGACATCCTTGGTGGCTCTCTTCCCAAAAAGCCGTCGCGTAACACATGATTCTCTGGAAGATACGCTTGATGACCTTCGTAGATTTGCTTCTTCAGTGAGGGCGCCCTACGTGCATTCAGTCTAGATCCACATGTGACACATGCTCTGTATCCGCTTGTTTGAAGCCCTGCATGTATACACATGATAATAGATCAACTATGGGAAAAAAAAAGATTTACAGTGTCTGAGTGAGGAGTGTCAATAGATCACCTGAGCATTCTGTTAGCCCGGGATAGTCATGCATGGTCCACATTAGAATGTCTCTAATCAAAGCATTCCGTCGTCCTGTGTGTCGGCTCATATCCACCACCTCTATGCCAATCCACAATTGTTGTAGCTCTTCCAATAGTGGACGAAGATACACATCCATATTCTTCACTTTATATCGCCCTAGCACAATCAAGCTTAGCCATAGGTGCCCCTTCTTCGTAGTCAACCACGGGGGAATGTTGTAGTTGACGATGACAACGGGCCATACACTGTAAGATGTTGATCTTTGACCAAATGGATTTACGCCATCCATAGCCAGGCCTAAGCGCAAATTTCGAGCTTCCCTGGCAAAATCCGACCATGTTCCATCTATATGTTTCCAGGCTGCGCAATCTGCAAGAATTCGTAGCACACCATCCGAAGATTTATTCTCCTCATGCCATGATGCTAGGGCGGCCATGGACTTACATTCGAAGAAATGCTTGATGCGAGGAAGCAGAGGAAAATGTCGCAAAACCTTTTGTGGAATTTTTGTCCCGTGGAGATCTACTCGATATCTTTCGGAATCACATTTCGGACACTTCTCCATGTCTATGTATTCCCCTCTGAAAAGAATGCAGTCATTAGGACAAGCGTGGATAGAATTGTAATCTATCCCCAAGTTTCGCAAAATCTTTCTTGCTTCATCTCGGGAATCTGGCATCACATTGTCAGCTGGTAGTATGTGCTCTTTAAGCAATCTACACAACATAAAAATACGATACAGTCGTGTAAAAATCTATCAGATCATTATACATTTAGAGTTTTATTAAAGTAAACTAATTGTAATAGATCACCTGAAAAGCGCTGTGACTCTAGTGTCACTCCATCCAAACTTTGCCGGCTTGTTGAGAAGAACCAGGAGTGCTTTCAATCTAGACATACGTGCTCCATTATACAATGGCGTATCGGCTTCACTTTTCATATCATCATAGATAAGCCTTTCTGAATCCATGATCGTCTCGATCATTTCATCAATCTCGGGCTCAAACATTGCCTCGTTGGGAATGTGCTCTGCATGATCATCCCCCGAGCTGTCAGAGGCTACATCTTGTGGCCTCACATATGCTGCTTGACCAAAGCGCCTGCGAACACGTCTATTGGGTTGCAAGATTGCTGCTTGTTGGCCAGCGTCAGAGTCCGACGAGTTATAATTGGCAATAACTTGATCTATAATAGATGGATCGAACTCGCCAAATTCGCGAACGTGCTGCAAAGAAACACGTCTTGTCCGTCGCACAGCATGCTTGCATTGATTACAAGGACATAAGACCCTCGTTGAGAGATAGGTGTTTCGGTTGGACGGTCCCACATCCTCGTCACTACTCATAATGAGGATAGAAATCTTATAACCTGGACAACAAATTTAATATTCTATTGGCATTCTTCGTCTTATCTCTCTCTCTCTCTCTCTCTCTCTCTCTCTCTCTACCTCACATTCTCTAGTCATGTCCAATCCCCGCACACCTCCGTCTAGAGGTGCACGGAGATCAGAACCACCGGGTTATAATCTCGTCTTTATTGGTCAATACCTATATTTGTGGGTACAAGAAATCTACAGACCCACGTCTACATGATATTGCATGTAGTGGACAAAACCCCTTTGCCTCTTCTCTAGCTGTAGCACTTCACAACATCTTAACATCTTTTCACAGTAGATCTTTTCACTGTTCGTCTAACTCTAAACCCTAAACCATAAGTAATTCTTGCGTGGACTCGATCTAACGTAAATAAGCGTAAATCTAACTAAAAATAAACCTAAATCTAATTTAACGTAAGTCTACATCTAACCTAATCTTTAACGTCTTTGGGATAGTTTCCTACGACGTTAAAACTCTCTTCTTCTTGTGTGTGTGTGTGTGTGTGTGGGTAAACCTAAATAAACCTAAGTCTAATCTAATATAACATAAATCTAAATCTAACGTAAATTATGTTATATTAAAAACAAAGAACTAAACTAGCAAGGATTATAAGAACCTTAAAACTGATTTAACACATAATTTTTCACATAACTCAGCAAGAGTTGGCATTCTCATCACTAAAGATGTGAGAGTTAACTTTCGGCGGTGACGCTGCCTCATCTCCATCCACATCTGACGACAGCAATTGGCCCTTTGGACCGTTCTTGCTCTTGTTACTAACTTTGAAGTTGCTGTTGAATGACTAGAGGTTGTCTAGATGGTCATTGCCGGGGATGTAGTGACTCTTGCCGCCCTGAAGATCCACCTTCTTCCCTATCTTCTGAAGACATTTCACCAGTACTTTTGGATCGACGGAGCCCACCATGAGTGAAGGCAACAATACCCTATATTCCATTGAGGGCTTTCTTCATCCGCTTCATGTAGGCATCGCAGTCTATGGAGACCTAAATCTAATCTAATATAACGTAAATCTAAATCTAACGTAAATAAACGTAAATCTAACTAAAAATAAACCTAAATCTAATCTAATTTAACTTAAATAAACCTAAATCTAATTTAACGTAAATCTACATCTAACCTAATCTTTAATGTCTTTTATGATAGTTTCCTACGACGTTATAACTCTCTTCTTCTTGTGTGTGTGCGCGTGTGTGGATGTGTGTGCCAATAAAAAGAGATAAATGGTATAACCTTTCTATCACCCATGCCAAGTATGATAGATTGGTTATGCCATTTCCCTCTTGAATAATAGGTCTTGAGTTCAACTCCTCGTTGGCTAGATCTTTAGGTCTTTTAATTTTAATTAGTTTCCTACGACGTTAAATTAGTTTCTCTCTCTTTCTCTCTCAATGTATGTGCGTTTTTTTGTTTATGCATGTTTTCTCTCTCTTTTCCTCTCTCAATGTGTGCGTTTTTTGTTTATGCATGTTCTCTCTCTCTCTTTTCCTCTCTCAATGTGTGCGTTTTTTGTTTATGCATGCTCTCTCTCTCTCTCTTTTCCTCTCTCAATGTGTGTGTGCATTCTTTGTTTATGTATGTGTGTGTGCGTTTTTGTTTATGTTTGTACTCTTTCTCTCTCTCCCTCTCTCTCTCTCTGTCTCTCTCTCTCTCTCAAAAACACTATGTGTGTGTGTGTGTGTGTGTGAGAGAGAGAGAGAGAGGGAGAGAGAAAGAGGGGAAGGGAACATGAGAGTGAGGAGAGGGAAGGAGCATACCTGGCTCTCCTTCCTCTCCTCGTGTGTGTGTGTGTGTGTGTGTGTGTGTGTGGAGAAGAGAGAGAGAGAGAGAGAGAGAGAGAGAGAGAGAGAGAGGGAGAGCGTTACCTGCTCCTTGCTTGAGGGCGCCGAAAAACTCAGATCTGAGATCTGAGTTTTTGGGCGCTCTCTATTATTTTTTTTAGCCCAGCCGACGTCGCTATGAGTGTCGCAAATTTACAAGTAAATTTGCGACGCTCATAGCGACGCCGGATTTTCTTTTTTTTGAGCGTCGCTGTGTGAGCGTCGCTAATATGAATAGCCTCTTGTAGTGGAAGCCATGCTAGAAAGGGAGCGTGCAAGCAGAGAATCCGCGCGCGAGAGAGAGAGAGAGAGAGAGAGAGAGAGAGAGAGAGAGAGAGAGGGTTTGCATGGTAAAATGTGTGGCTAATACTAGTCTAGCTTTTCTATTTATATATAAGAGGCGTGGTTCTTTGTCTTTGTGGTAAAATGTGTGGCTAATACTAGTCTAGCTTTTCTATTTATATATAAGAGGCGTGGTTCTTTGTCTTTGTCGATCAATCTCTCTCTCTCCAAGGAAATAAAAGGAACAACCATTCGTGCTAAGTAGCACACATTTTACCATGCAAACCCTCTCTCTCTCTCTCTCTCTCTCTCTCTCTCGTCTAATACTAGTGGCTAATACTAGTCTAGCTTTTCTATTTATATATAAGAGGCGTGGTTCTTTGTCTTTGTCGATCAATCTCTCTCTCTCTCTCTCTCTCTCTCTCTCTCTCTCTCCAAGGAAATAAAAGGAACAACCATTCGTGCTAAGTAGCACACATTCAAGCAAGGAAAAAAGTTAACATTTGTGGAAGTGTAAAGTCAGTAGATCTTCACTTTTTCAATTTCGCTGCACGTGACAATATGTGACTCTCGATGCTCAAGAATTGTGGAAATGTGGTGTCACAATTTGGAGCCCACATCATGGTTTGGGAGAGGAATGTGTGCAGGGAAAGTAAGCTCTAATCTCATCAAAAGCTAAGCACTCGAGTGAGGTTGAGGGCATAGAGTGCGTAGCCACATATGAGACTCTTTGCCAGTGCCCCAACGCCTTGTCTTGCATGATAGGGAATGAGAGTTGAGCCGGATGCAGGTGATAGTGCAGATCGCACTCAAGGGTATGGGCTCGAGCATGTTAGGGTGGGTGCGATTCCCTCGTTCATAGAAGATGGTTTTGTAGTTTTGGTCAACATATGTGGTGTAATTGAAACATACTCGTATGTTTTATTGTCCAAACATATGCGTTGTAAAAGAGCCTCATTCACTATGGAGGCGTCATGAAAGAAGCAATTGTAATGCATATCATCTTCCAAACGACTTCTTAATGTCTTGCAACAGAAACAGATAGAGCATTGGAAAGATGCAGGGGAAATAGAATAAAAAATATCCAATTTTCATCCCCATGGATTTAAGGTTGAAAGGGGAAGTATGGACTGAAGAATAATAAAACCCATTGCTCCCAAAAAGAGATTTAAGATGAAATCTATTCTACATATTAAGCAGAGAGACATTCAGGGGGCCACGTGGCGCAATTTGCTTCATCCGGCAGTGTGGCCCTGCATCTCCGGCAACAATGAGGACAGTGCGCGCGCACACACACACACACACACACAGAGAGAGAGAGAGAGAGAGAGAGAGAGAGAGAGAGAGAGAGAGAGAGAGAGAGAGAGAGAGAGGCCCCCGGCCACACTAGTATATTATATAAGGGCTGGAGTTCCCAGGCAGGTATAAGAGGCATTCTCTTCCATCTCTTTTCTAGGGCTGCTCACAAACTGATTTTAAGCTTACATAATTCTCTAGTCTCGTAGATTATTGGAATCTGTCCTCACCTGCTACCAATAAGCCATCTCGTGTGCAGGAGGGAAAACCATCGTGAAGATCCAGCTTCTGCATTTAAGGAGACTCTCGCTGAAGCCAAATTTGTGGTGAGAATACCAACTTTCATAGCAATTGTTTCACAAGGAGTGGCGGGAACCTTCCCATGGGCAGCGCTGTCATTTGCACCCATGTGGCTAGAGCTCATGGGTTTTTCGCACGATGTTACAGCGGCAATCATAGGCGCTTTTACCTTATCCATTTCCTTTGGGGGATTGTTTGGAGGCTGGTTGGGTGATGTATGTGCCAGCCATTCCCCCAATACAGGACGAATCATTCTGGCACAGTTCAGTTCAGGCATTGGAATTCCTTTTGGTGCTGTTATTTTGCTGGTCTTGCCTTATAACTCGTCTACTGCCTTCCAACGTGGAGCCTTGTTTTTTGTTATGGGTTTTTTGATGTCATGGTGTGGAACTGGCACTAATAGGTAAGTTTTGCTGGGCTTCTTCTTCTAATTGTAATTATCCCAACCATCTTGCAGTAACGAATGGTTTGACTGTGTATTTGTGCAGCCCCATATTTGCTGAGATTGTGCCCCTGAAGATGAGAACAAGCATCTACGCCCTGGATGCGTCGTTTGAGTCGCTCCTATCATCCTTTGCCCCTCCTCTTGTCGGTGTCCTTGCTGAGCATGTCTTTGGCTTTTCAGCAGCTCAAGCAAGTGGAACTACAGGTGCAATGGCAGACACAAAAAATGCAAGGGCCTTAGGAAAGGCTTTGCTTTTGGCTTTCGGAGTCCCCTTCACAATCTGCTGTCTTTTGTATTCCATCCTTTATTGGACATACCCAAGAGATAGAGACAAAGCACAGGCAGAGTTGCAGCTTAGTCAAGAGCTGTCGCCTGGGATTACTGAGATCAACAATCTAAAGCCAGGCTACTTTAGTCTTACGAAAGGTGCTGACCTTGTTGGAGATGAGCCTGAGATCACCGTCAACTCAAAGTCTTTTGGAGAAGCACAGCATATGTTGACAGAGTCCCATAGTTAAAGGGAATGGCCATTTTCAGGTTGCCGTTCCCCGTTCTCAATCTAGCTTCCCGTTCTGAATCCCCATTCCATGTTTCAGACGCGAGTGTCCAAAACAGAGAATGTCATTTCATACTGGTTGCCATTCCCCGTTCCCCGTTCAAGTGCTGTCATCTAAATCGACGGTTGAGACATCCTTAATCAATTGTTTAGCAGCTTTTGTAACTCTCGTTAAGATCAAATTGTAGCAAGAGGAGGGGATTTGTGGTTGGGGTACTAAATATGTAAGAATTTTTCTCAACACATAGCTGCCATATAAATAAAGATCTGACCACATTTTATCGACATGTTTACATTCTCCCATTATAAACTCCTTCCATGTGATTTGAGCAGGATGAGTAGTCCCATAAACTCTTTATTGAGAGGGCAAGCGAAAAAGAGATGCTTGATAGATTCCGCCTCTCCTGTTATTTGTGGCATAGCTCAGCACCCTTTCCAATTCATCTACATCTCTGCCCAGTCGAAAGACCTCGATGTAGCATAAGCTATATCAGGCAATGTGCTTCGCACATAGTTTTGAACTTGTATGTCCATTGGTGGGAACTCCAGTCAATTGACCACTTGGCATTGATCCTTTTCCTCAATTGGGAAGATACATTATGGACCGTAGAGAATTCCTTATAGGTGTTGAAACACGACTGAGCAAGAGTGTAGCGGTTGCTCCTACAAGCTTGAGAAAGACTAGTTATCTTGCATATATAATAGATAGATAGATTTATTGTCCCTAGAGGCCAGACATGATCTATGGGACCAAAACAAAACAGTACAATTGTTCCTTCTAGTGAAGGTGTGGGATATGTATTAGTTAAGGCATGAGGGACTATCGATAGGGTTTTAAAAGAAGTAGAAAAGCCTAAGGCGGGTCAAGTGATGGGGTAGTTGGTATGGGAGTTCGAAACTCTTGGATGATCACTTTGCCACATCGATAGACCACCCATTTGCATTGTTTGATGGCTTCGTGTATCTTCTTGAGCTCATTTGTTTTGAGTTTGAGTTGGTTGGTAAGTTCCTTTGCGATTTAGAACTTGGTTCCCTTGAGGAGTCGGGATTGGTGTAATAGCTTTATACGTTCCTCCTTTCCCTTGATTCATGTGATGATTCAATGCTTGGGTGGCACGTGTTTGTTTGTATCGTTAATCTAGGAGATTTGGAAAGAGGCACATATTTCTTCTCTTGCCATCCACCCATGATCCTTGTATATGTCCTTGGAGTATCTAATACCAGTTTTGAAGCACATGCATGCTCTTCTGTTATAACTATTTGTCTTGCTCGGTGTCCATGCCAAATAGAGTCCTTTAGTAAAAATTGCTTGGAGTGCATGGTCTCGTTGATGTTCCAATAGGATTCAACTTGCCGCTAAGAGTCTGAAAACATTTTCGTTAATTATGAGGCAAATTTCTTTGAGTGCATAGTCTTGTTGATGTTCAAATAGGCTTTAACTTGCAGCTAAGAGCCCCAAGACCTTCTAACTAATGTTGATTCACTAGCTTGTAGATGATTGGAGAAATGAGCGGGTATTTGACAGAGAGAGATTAGTCCAAGATGTAAACCCTTGCAAATGGAAATTTGTACAATTTTTAGTAAGCAACAAGGATTGATAATAATTAGAAGAGGGGGTTCTGATGACCCATTTAGCTATTTAGTTGTCATCTTAGTGGTCATTTTTTCAAGGTCTAAGATGCCCAATCCCCCACTTTAGTTGGGAAGACAACATATACTCCATGCAATTATGCATCCTTCTTGACTTGCCCCCACCAAAGGAATATCCTTGCTAGTGAGATCACATGGTTTAGCTAGTACTTAGCAGGTTTTCAACAAGAAAGAGATTCATATCTAATCTAATCATGCAAGGAATTCAGAGGTTGGGGTAGCGTGTTCATACCTATTCTAAGCGGGGTTAGATATAGAATAGAACAGAATAAATACCATCACAAAAGTATATAGAGGGGTGAGGGTTGTCTATGTCGGGGCTACTATACTAGACACCAAGATACTCTCTCTTGGCTGTAAGTCCCCTCACACTCCTCTACAACACGACAAACATACCCTCCCATGAGAGAGAGAGAGAGAGAGAGAGAGAGAGAGAGAGAGAGAGAGAGAGAGAGATTGTATTATTGTCCTCTGAGGTCAAATATGACCTATAGGACCAAAGATAGATGTGATGTACTATGCATGGAGTTGATAAGTGATTCTCTGTGTTCTTGGATTGTGGTGATGAGAGTGGCAATGGACAACTCACATTGTGGCTCGGAGAGAAAAGTGTGTAGGTCTAAGTCATGGCAGCTAAAAATGTGAGGGAAGCAAGTTCGGATGTGAACATCCTGAGCAAATTATCTTTTCCTCTCTTGTAGAGATGATTTTCAATCATTGTGAAGTCTCGAGCCTCTATCTCTAAAGCTCTTTGATGTGCTCTAGAGGTATTTTAAAAAAATGTTCTAGTTGTGAGATAATCAATTATATGTTGACTCCATTCTGGTGCAATTATCACCTAAAACAATGTTGCATTTTCTCTTGGCGGTGTAGGTGTGCATGTAGCATAAATAGTAACATACTCAGCACACATATTTGGCAAATGCACTACTAATTTTTTCAAGCACTGATATGTTTTTGTTTGCGAGCAATGAAATGCTAAGTGCTGAATATGTGCTTCTAGAAGATAGAAATTGTACTCCTCTGGACCTATGCATAATCGTAAAATGTTGTCAAAGCCTAAATGATACAAACGTCTACAAATTAATTGGAAATACTTTGATTGGCAAACCGTCTGTTGTTTAAGCTCTTGTTCATTCCTATCAAATTCTCCTCTATAGCAGAGGAAAATCTATATCTGTTGAGACCACTTGGGTACCATTTCAACATTGAAAAGATATGCATCTGGGATATCATCGTCTACGCCTTCTGGAACTTCTCCATTTGGCAATCTAGACAGATGATCTTCTCAAAGATAAGTCTTTACCTTTTTAACCACTACTGTAAAGTCAAACTCTAGCAATATGATAAACCATCAAACAATGCGTCCGGTATTGCATTGTTTGTTTACAAGGTATAAGAGGGCTTGATGATCAATGAAAGATACAAATTGGTTTGCAAGGAGATAATGCCAAAATTTCTTAACAGTATATATAATCCCTAGCCCTTCCCTCTCAGTGGTAGTGTAGTTCTTTTCAGCACTATTAAGTTTTCTGCTTGCATAGCAGACTGGGAAATCCATATTTCCTTCTCCTAGTTGATCCAAGATGCACCAATAGCAAATTTGAAAGCATCAATATGAACATGAAAGATCTTCTCTCAATGTGGTGATTTCAATATTGGAGCAGACATGAGTTCTTTCTTCAACCTTTCAAATGATTCCTCACACTCAAATGTCCACACAAAGACTACTATAAGTCTGTAAAGGGGTTGGGCAACGACTGCATACATGTGTATAAACCTCTTGTAGTAACCACAGTGTCCCATAAATCATTGTACTTGCTTTGCGTTGTGGTCTAGTAATTTCTATAATTACTTTTATCTTGTCCAAATCCATAGATATGCCATTTTGCGAATACTTTTTTGAGGTGCTCCGATCCGTATATTCATGAATCATCTCTCAAAAGAAAGTGTACACATAGATCATCCATGTAGATTTCCAAGTATTCCTTAAAAGTATGTGCCATTAATCTTTGGAATGTTGCTAGGGCATTGGTCAATCCAAATGACATTATCCTATATGTCCACTCGGTTACAAAATTTTGTCTTATTGATCTTCGCAAGCGATTGTCAGCTGGTTGTAGCCAAGGAATCAATCTATGAAGGAATATGCTCACTTGTCTGCCACTCGTTCCAATACATGGTCAGTGATAGGTAAGGGATAAGTATCCCTTATTGTGGCTACGTTAACCTTCTTTAGATTGGCACACAGTTGGCACACAGTCAAAGTTTACCATTCTTCTTGGTAACTACTACAATTGGAGATACCCAGTTTGTGTGTTCTATCTCGTAGATGAACTCATCTTCCTTTAGTTTATCAATCTCTTCCTTGATGCGCTTAGCAAACGTATCATTGTACATGTACAATCTCTGTCGGCTAGGATTTACATCAGGTTTCAATTGGATAGTGTGTTGACATATTATCGGATCTACTTCCTTTAAGTCTTTGTATGACCATGAAAACACGTCCTTGTACCCCTTGAGAAGGTTTATAAGCTTCTCCTCTTCTTTTGAACTCAGATCAGTTGCTATGTAGACCATCCTTGGCCCTTCTCCTAGCTCTTCCAAGTCTATCTTCTTCGCATCTTCTGGCGTGTCATAAGACATTAGGGCCAAAAACAGCTAGAAAAGGGTTGTTGTTAATCTAAGGATTAAGGAATAGTCCAATAGCCATTTGACACGTATACAAAAGTATGACACTTTTGTCTCCTCTATCTTGGGTTTTGGTGGTCCTATTTTGACGGAGATCGAATTGAATACTCGCCAAATAATATGTGATGTCTTTTTCTCCTCAAGTATCTATAATAGTAGTTATTAAAAGCTTTATTGTCATCTAAAGTAGCAAAGCTAACTTGTTGTGCAATAATTGAAAGATGCTTAGATAATTTTGTGGTAAAAGATCCAACATCATAGATACACGAAGGGATCATAGAGTTGGAAAAGCCTCAGATAAACACGCAACTAGTACCCTTAAATAAGGTAGGAGAGTATTATGAAGGCAAGTGTGGATATACTATGCTTCCATTTGTGTTCCAAGGTATTACAACCATGGCAGTTCTTGACAGTGGGGCTTATATGTCCATTAAAGTAACTTGTTAGCTACTTTAGGAAGCGCATTTGAGAGAGCAAAGCCTCGTATTTTTCTATATGCACTCTTCTGCAAGTTTACTTGGCTTAATAGAATATGCATAATCAAGATGGAGTTAAAGAAATTTGTCCAAGATTCCAATTTTTGCATGCATTGTACATATATGTACATTTTTTAAAGCTATTCTTAGAATTGGATCCCAAATCATAGAAGACGATGGATAGTCGATGACGTTCACACTATTTTTCGATGGTGGTTTTCCAACCTTGTGTTCTGCAAGCCATCCTTTTGTTCCAGTGCTTTTCGTGCAATACAGACATGGATATTTGGTATTGGCACCTCCACATACACCAAACATGCACTTCAATGCTTTTAGGTCGGCACTCAAGTGTCCTACAATAAAGTCACCCATGCCATCTACACGGAGTTGTTCACCTGCATTTTGATCCTGTATCAGAAGGGATATCAGTCTGCAAAAAGAGCCATTTCAATGTATCGTGATTTTCTATTGGTATTTGAGCTGCTCCAATCCACCTAATTTTTTATTGAGTTTTGTGGTATGGAGAATCAAGCTTACCCTGGCTATAATCCAATGCTCTATTCATTAGATATGGATACTCTTTCTATTTTTTGACATTTTTGAATTTCAGCTTCATCCAATTTCATAACAAATATAAGTTTTCCTTCACAATCTACTTCTCGCATGTTATAGTATCTCACCATAGCAAATTGAACTTTTTTTATACTCATCCAAACATTATTAAAAACATTATACTCAAAAGAAGATTTTGTTTTTGTTTTTCGTATGGTATCATTCCTTCTATATGATAGTACTCTCCAAAATGTTCGGGTATTTGTTCAATTAACAGAGTCCTTACTTTCCCAACATTGTGAGGCCTAGGCAACCCAAAAGATTTAATCTTGTAATAATTTAGAGCCTAAAACTAGGCTTTAGAGATGGCCCTGTAACCCCTTCTACTCACGCCCACTGTGTAATGAGATAGCTTAGAACTATATCCTAGTAAGCCATCAACCCCATCTCCAAAAAATCTCATCAAATCATGAGGTGTGTGAAAAGATGGATGCCTTCCAATGCTAGGATCTGGTGGATACAAGCTCCCATCTGTCCATAGATCAATGTGTTTCTTTCCCTCGTTGCAAAGTTGTTGTGCTTCATTTGCAGTTATAACTGGTCTTTGATAAACACTCCACGTAGTAGCATAATCTTGGCTTAGCTTAATATTCAAGTGAAACTTGCGGTTATCACTAATGGAAGATGTATTACTCATTGTAAGTAATGAACACATAGAAAGTATAATGGAGATAACATAGTAGCATAACAAGGTGCATCAGAAAAGAAGAGAGAAAGCTTGTGAAAGGTTAGAGAGAAAAAAGGGAGAGAGTGATTCAAAAGTGGAAACAACTATTTACCGCCAAGTGAAGTAAATGATAACAAATTTCAAGGCGAGATGCAAAGGAATGTGAAGAAAATGATATCTTTTTGAATATTTAGAGATATGTACCTAAATACACTTTAGATTGCGTAGATATGCTTTAAATGACCAAAACGACCAAATTTGGAGTCGTTTTGACCGTCAACGACTCTGCTAATTAGTAGATTAACCAATTCCTTACACAACCCTTTTAGACTCGTTCTTGGCCCTAATGCTTCTTGTCCTTTCACTCTCATATGGGTTGTGTCATCCCTACCTTTCTATATTGGAGAGTGAATTTCTTGTAGTGTGACGGCACACTCATTTTTTCATCATTTTTTTCACACTCTTCTTCACCACTCTCTATTTTTGTTGTCCACACTTCTTTCAAATTTTTCTTGACCTCTCTGTATTTCTTCTTTCTCTCAACTTTAGTCCATTTAGTCTCCCCAAGCTCATCTAGTGTTGGTTCTTTTGTCCTCTTTGGTTTTGTTTTAGTTTTAGACTTTCTAGTTTGTTTTCTTAGATTTTTTATGGTGTCTAGTGTTTTTGGTTTCTGAGCTCTAGAGAATCTCCCTGAAACTTGGTCCTTAACGATATGAATGATAAAGGTTTGATGATCAAAATTAATTGCAATAGGAAGTTCAAATATTAAGGATAGAAAATCCAACAGTAATGGGATCCTAAAGATGTGGAATATTGCAAAAGATGTTGACTCTAGGATGGTTTCCACATTACTAAATTGGCTTAGATATGGCGTGCATGCATGCAAGAGATAGATAGATAGATTGATTGAATTATCGTCCATGGAGGTCATATATGACCCATGCGACCAAAAGGAGCACTGCAACAATTCCTTCTTGGAGTGAGGCGTGATACATATCTGTTAAGGTTTGAGGGTCCATCAAGAGGGTAAAGTAAATAAAAGAGAAACAAAACCTAAGGGGGTTCAGCTGAGGTGATAACCGGCTTAGGATTTTAAAATTCCTGGATGATCGCTTTGCCACCTCGGTAGATTGCCCATTTTCCTTGTTTACGTGCTTAGTTCATGTATCTTCTTGAGCTCACTTGCTTTACTCTTGAGTTGATTCCTGGTCAATTCTTCAGCAATCCAAAGATTTTTATCCTTCAAAAGCGGAGATTGTCATAGCAGCTTCATACGCTCATCTTTGTCCTTGAAAGTGAGTATGCAATGCTCGGGTGGCACATGCCTATGTGTGTTGTTGGTCCATGAAACAATTTTGGGCTTGATATAGACAGGTTGAAGAATGTCATTTAGCTTGGAGATTTCTTCCTTAAGGGTGTCCTCTCTGGTGCACCACGGTGAGTGGCACCCCCCAATCCTGACCTTGAGGCCAAGAGAGTCTTGTAGTCGAAATTCATGTAGGGCTGCCCGTATCTTGCTGTCAATCTTCTTATGTGTTGCTTCATGTGATTCTTTTTGTATTGTTGCCATGGCCGTCTTGGTGAGTAAGGTTTGAACCTCTTGTGCTTTTGCAAGTAGAGCTTAGCTCTCTGCTTCCTTCGCGTCTTTGAGCTTGCATAAACGTTCTTTGAGTTTCTCATTTTCCCCAATGAGTTCTTGAATCCGAGCCTCGAGGGCTGTGAACCTTGCTTCTTGGTGGGCGGCAGGGTCCTTCCTTCGGGCCGCTACCACTGCAAGAAAGCTCTTGCATGCAATGGGAGTGCCAAACAATTACATCGGTGCCACCAATGGGCTAGTGACACGTTTTCATTAAAATTCCTAGCTTGCAACTCTGTCGACAGAGAGTGTGGTGGGTGGGACTGAAGGCTTACTTTGATTTGAATAAGTGAAAATAAACCCTAATATAAGCTCTGTGTAGACGGGTAAGCTTGTGTGGATGTGTCGACATGAAGCACATTTCCAATTATGAGCTTGAAGAGGAACTATGAAGCGTAGAGAGAGAGAGAGAGAGAGAGAGAGAGAGAGAGGAGTTTGACACTGTAAGGAATTTGGAACAAGAAGCAGTTCGATAAAATCAGCAGGTCGACAAAATCTATCTTGGATGCAGGTCGGCAAGAGCTTGCAAAAACCACATTTGCGCAAAGATGATGAGCTCCGGCATACAAGGGCAGGGCTATCGTATTAACACCCCCCCACGGGGCCGCTCTCACCCAGGGGGAGACGTGCATATAAGTGTAGGGCTAGGGCTTTGGCAGTGGCACACACATGTGCGCGCGCACACACACACACACACACAAAGAGAGAGAGAGAGAGAGAGAGAGAGAGAGAGAGAGAGAGAGAGAGAGAGAGAGAGAGAGAGAGAGAGAGAGAGAGAGAGAGAGAGAGAGAGAGAGAGAGAGATAGATTTTATTATCGTCCTCGGAGGTCAAATATGACATATGGGACCAAAGTTACATGTGATGTAGTATGTGTATGGCTGATGAGTGACTCTGGATGCTCCAAAAGTGTGGTGATGAGAGTCGCAATGGAGAGCCCACACTTTGGCTGGGAGAGGAAAGTGTGTAGGTCTAAGTTATGACTGAAAATGTGAGAGAAGCAAGTTCGGATGTGACCAAAAGTTGAGCACTCTAGTAGTGTGTGGTACTCAGACTCTCGAACTTGCAGTGAGCATAATGTGCACAATCGATTTGACTCTTCTCCATTGCCCCAACTCCCTATCTCTACAAGACCATGTTCTTCGCTGAAAGAGGAAACCGTACTCACAGTTACATGCTTGAGCCTATCCCCTCGTCGGTGATACGCACTATTGCAGCCATTCAGCTTAGCTCCCATTTCCTTTGATGAGAGAGAGAGAGAGAGAGAGAGAGAGAGAGAGAGAGAGAGAGAGAGAGAGAGAGAGAGAGAGAGAGAGAGAGAGAGAGATTCAAGTAATCACCAAGTTTTGCAGGATTCTGAGGAGCTTTAGGTATCTCAACCTTGAATTTTCTTATATGGATGAAAATAAAGATTTAAGTGAATGATGTAGAGCCATATCTCAATGCATTGGGTTGAGTAGCTTTGTGAAGTGAGCAAGGGAAAATGTTGGTTTTTGAGACAAGGTTCAACAAGAGGAGTAGGTTCTACAACAATGTTGCAAAGGAAATTAGATAGAGTTCATTAATTTCTGATTCGGGATAGGTTGGGGGCTTGGAAAAGAATCTTGAAATTAGATTGTGGCATCCAGGTGCTATGAATAGTATGAAACCTAGTGTTGGCAAAAGGTAGTTGAAGAAGACTTAGTCTGGGCCAACAACAAGATTTGGGCTACATATCATTACTCAAGCATTAAAGGAGACAAGTGATAACTTAGTAAGCAAGGAGGGGAGTGTGGTCTCAAGGTTTAGCAACAAGAGATGCACTAGGCCAACAACAAGATTTGGGCTACACATCATTACTCAAGCATTGAAGGAGACAAGTGATAACTTAATAAAAGAGGAGGGGAGTGTGTTCTCAAGGTTTAGCAACAATAGATGCATGTGGTTTTGGCAAAGAAGACTGCACCAAAGGACTATGTATGGCAAAGGGGAAAAGGCATGTTGTGTGGAGATGCCATGGTATATTGATGAAGCCCTCACAACATTTACTACTAAAATAACGGGCACTTACAAAGAGTGTTTTCCAACAGAGTTGGGTGCGACAACTACAGAGAGAAGATAGAGATGTCGGCCTTGAGATAAGGAAGGTGAGGGTGTTGAAGACCGCATAAGTTGAACATGGTGTCCAACGATTTGAGATGACTAGCTTCAAGATTTCAAGGTCGCTTGGTGGTGGATATGGAACGATGAGGCTTGCATTGGTTTGAAGTCTACCTGCATTGGTTTGAAGGCTACAATCGATGAAGACTTGGGCCATGTCAAATGCAATCTCTTTATTCAATTTGTGATTTTTTTCCTCTTTCCTTATTTTTTTGCTCTATTTCCTTAGAAAGTTTCTCACGCTTGGCTTATTTTATTTTATGGTCATTCATTGTTGGTCAGCGTTCAAAAAAATATCACTTAAGGTGTCAAAATTCATCCAAAAGTTAGGGGTGTCTAAAACTAACAAGTTGAGAAAATTGTGAGAAAACGATCGCGGTGGTGTTAAACATACTTTTGACTTTTCCCTAACCAAGGCACTTGAATACATTGTAATAAGTCTTCTTACATCGTGATGGAGACGTTAAGCCCAGATCTTATGTATTCTTTTGATTCAAATTCAGCTTAAAGAAGCTTCAAAATCTCAATGGTAGAGGAGCATCTGCCCATAATAAATCTTCCAAACTTGCAATTGATAAAGACTAATTTTGTTGAGAGAGATTGGATGACATATCATGACAGTGAAGGACTATGAAGATACATTGACCACGGTGAGGTCAACCTATATAGGTGCTTAGAGCCATACCTAGCAGAGCTAGCTGATTACAAGCTCTTGTTTGTCTATACATAAGCAGTTGACCATCAATGGAAATCTATAGTTGTTGACAAGTATGGACAATAATAAAAAGTTGTAGAAAGTACAAATCCATAGATTGCATTAGAAAGAGGTGGATATTTGGTCATTAAAAGAACATAGATATCTGCACCAAACACAAGAATTCCAAAAAGGGAGCCACATGGATTCTCTTCTAGAGCGATAATAAGAGATGAAATGATCACGGAGATGGCATACATGCCTCCTCAAGTGAATCTGCCTAATGGACCAATCTCCAACAGAACGTCCAAACCCCTCAAAGAAGAACCTAGGCATAGTAGAAGGCCCGAGGCGAGAGAAGGATTAGGAGAGTCTGTGGTTAGACTTGTAGACAAGCGGCGGGTTAGACCATCCCAGATCCAAAAATGGGTAAATAGGAAATACTTTGGAGATAAAGATCTGAGAGATCACGTAGCGGCTTTTAGAAGAGTGATTAAAACAGAGGAAGTCTTGGATTTTGTGACACTGTTTGCGGGATTTAGACTAACTGTGGAAGATTACACGGCTACATGGTTTGAATCAATAAAAAATTTTGATTTTGAGACTTTAGATGAGGTGTTGAAATAATCCATTGAAGAATTCAAGCACAAAGGAATAGCTCACAATACAGTCTCACAAATTCATAGATTCAAGTAGAAAGAGTGTGAATCAGTACGCAAGATGGAATTACGGCTCAAGAGATATGTCAAGTTCTGACCAAGAACGGAACTACCTACGTAGGCATGATTTGATGTTGATCTTTATCTAGGGAATGAAACATACAGGTATTCATAAGTTATGATAAGGATCAAGACGCTAAAGGAATTAATCAAAGGAGATTTTTATCGGGTGGATAATTTTGAGGAATATAAATGAAACGATTGTAAGAGTCAAGAGGACGACACATCCTCTCAACATAGTGATTCACAGATGAGTGAGTCCATTGAGAAACTAGTGGCACTTATTGATCAAGAAACGTTTATCAACGAAATGGTCAAGAGGTTAGCTTCTCTTGTAAATGCTTATTCCAGGGAGCCTAAGTGGTGCGAAATTGAGAGAAAATGGACAAACCATTTGATAGAAGAGTGCTACTATAGATGGAATATGCTAGGGAGAGGTATGTACAACCTATTCCTGTAGCACCTCCTCCACCTAGATACGCTATGGGGAATGCCGCAAGTCCAATAGGAGATGGAAGGTCACAGCCTGCTGTCTTATGACAACAACATCCACTGCCAGGTGCTAGAATGCCTGTAAACATGAGATACACGTCGATGATGGAAGCATCTCATAAAAAAGCACTAGTACCAACTACAGTGTATTATAACAACCAAAGTGGTTATTGCCCTTCAAAGCGGCAACAGATGAGAGAGACACATGGATTGTTGAGGTCGGTACAACCTCCATGTATTGTGTTTTGACCTAAAGAAAAAAGGTATGAGATGGATGAAAGGACATTGCGGTTCATTGTGAATAGAGGCTTAGCTAGGTCAGAGCTAGTTTACATCCAAGAGGAAGTGCACGAGGAAGCTCCTCAACCAGAGAGAGATTGTCACAAAAGCCGTGGAAACCACTTGGTCAAACAATGTCCCCAGACGGAGATCACACAGGTAAATGATTATTGTCTTGATTGTGGCATCATTCACTTCATCCCCAACTATCCATAAAAGCCAAACCAAGTCATGAAGATTATAAAGAATGTCTTAGGAATGGTTTAGCTACCCAACAGCTTGGAGAACAAAAACATCGTACTAGTTCAAGTAGTTATGAAAGAGCAAGCTCTAAAGGAAGCTGATGAGAACCCAAATACCAAGAAAACAAAAAGTGATACAAGTTTAGAGACGGGTAAACCAAAGACTGACGCACCTAGTCAGAGAACCAAGAGCAAACATAATAGCTAGAAATCTAGAAAGGCTAGGATGAAGGCACGAGGGGAACAAGATCAGAAATCCTTATCTAAGGAGCTTACCAAAGCTAAAGAGAAGATAAGACAACATGAGTAAAGGGTTACACCTTCTCTTACGCAGATGTCTCAACCTCCAGAAGAACCATCCAAGGAGGAGAAACTGAGAAGTGCTAGTTCAGGAGGATCTGTATTGGTCGAGAAGGTCAATGAGCCATTAGATGCCCTCTTGAAAGCCTATGAAGTGTGGCTCAAAAACAACCAAACCCAAGAGCAAAGATGGATGACATATCCATATGCTGAACTAAAAAAGCCAATGCTTGACATGTGATAGAAATTGATTCAAACAGCCCAAGATTTATTAGAGCGACCAGTCGAAAAACCTGAGGGTGTGATCCTTATCCCACCTACACCAGTAATCCCACCAAACCATAAATGAAAAGATCTAGATTCAAGTCATAAGCACGGACCAAATCTCAAGGACCCTGCATTAGAACCAAGGATAGTGTTGAATACCATGGATAACTCTTCCAAGGGATTTCACATAGATATACGTGAGAGTTGTAAAGAAATAGATGGTCTTAATGAACTGTGGAAACAAGTCAGAGAGTCCAATGAAGCTAGTGAGCTAAGCAGACATGTAAACCATACCAATGATGGAAGAGGAGTGTTTCTTTCACCAATAGAGGAAATTAAGACTAGATCTCAAATGAATCTAGACGTGCAATCATATTGGGGAGACAAAGGATTTGTACAATCTATGGACAATTGTTAGCAGCAAGCTAACACAGGTACCATTTTTTGGAGCTCTCATTGTAAAAACATTTATTATTTTGATGAATCGGAAATATTGTAACTCCTATTTTTCGGATAAACTTTGTAATTGATGAGCCGGGGCTACAAGCTTCCAGATTGTATCATCCTATCTTTAGTTAGAGCTCCCAGATTATTAGTTTTGACCACTAAGGTATAAAAGCCAATTTTTGTAATTTATTATTACGTTTTGGATAATGAAATAGACAACGTGAGCTAACGGCACTCACTTATCTCCTTCTCACGCTTTGTACCGGTTGTCACACTGTAGTCGCGTCTATTGCTTGCAATTGCAGGTAAGAGCTCTACGCATTGACGTAAGCATTTCATGGTATTTCATAGCTTTTGGCGTTGCCGACCCACAGTCTAATTTCATCATAAGTAGGAATTTAAACTTTAAAATAAAAAACTAAGTATAGGCGGGGTATTGGGGCATCATTGCTAAGCATTTAGATGCATTCTGGGTCAAAAACAACTAGGTCAAAAATCCACTGCTGTTAATAATCACGAATTTTGCACTCAACCTAAAGTGGGATATGAGACCATAAGTATGTGTGCTTAGGCCTTATAAACATGTCCTGGAGGTTTCGTTACGTTTGGATGTCATTTGATGCTGAAATGGATGTGATTTGTTTTCCGATGAGCGATGGCTTTTGGTGATTTCAGTCACTTGAGTGTAGCTTGAGTTAGATGCGAGTTGTCTATTGTTTTCCAAGAGATTGACAACCTCTTATAGCCTATATGCATTGTCGAGTCAGCTTTCTCCCATGGATTGACAATTTATTCGTGGTTCTCGCTATGTCTGCAAATAAGATAGGAGTGAGGTTAGACGCCTATCCCACATTTGGCGCTGCTGTCGGGGATCGAAGAGACCTAAACTAGGAAAAAACACGAGCGTCTTGTGAAGTTATCCTTTAATTTACTCTAGTATCTCCTAGAGTAAAGACTTTCTTTTTAAAACCTCATAACTTAAGATTGTCATCTTTGGAAGTAATCATACTTGCTGAGTGCCTTTAGGATTGTAGGATTGTAGAATTAGACTAGTAATTTGAGAATGATTGATGGACAAGACAAGTCTTAAGATCAATGCTCAAGAAACCATAAAAAACAAGAAAACGAGTGTTTGTGGATACTTTCACAACTCCATTGCAGTAGAATCTAGGAGTAGGGTAAGTAGAATCCGAGGTGGATTTCAGAACATTGCTCTCTCTAAAAGAATCAATTATGAGTTGTTATGTGAAGTTGAAAAATTTCAGGTCTACGGCAAAAAAATAGCACGAAATGACTGCCAACCACTCAATCCGACTGGAGAGTATGCCTTAAAAGTTGTATGAACCAGTGGATAAGCTCAAGGACACATTGAGGTAAAAATTTCAAGAGTTTACAAAAACGCAGATTATTTACTTTTTCTGGATATTTTAGGCCAAATTAAGTTTTAACTTGACTCAGAGGCTTAAAATAGCTCATGAAAAGACTGTCGAGTGGAAAAGTCCAAAAAAGTGTCCAAAAAACTGACCAAGCTTGGTACCAGAGACTCTATACATGTATACAAACAACTTTTGTAAAGGCACATAGGATTTGGATCAACAAATTTACCAAAAACTAGGTAAAAATTAAAGTCTGTACTGACTTTCGGGAACTTGAGTGTAAATTGGAATTTTTTTTGTTCAAACTCAATGAAACTTGATTCATAGGCTTATATTGATGTGATAGACATGTGTACATGCTCAGTTGACCAAAAAAATGAAAAAAATTGCCAAAAGTAAATAATCGTGATTATTTACATCTGCCTAATTTTTCAATTTTTTTGATCAAGTTAGCATACCACTAGCTTTACCATGTTGTAATAAGCCCACAAACCAAATTTGGTAAGATTTGGATCATTGAATTAAAAATTTTGACCAAATTTGCAAAGACAGTCTGCGGACACAAAACTAGTGATGACCATTTGAACAAAAATAGTCCAAATTTGATGAAACTTGGCTAGGGGGCTTAAGTTAAGGTGCTTAAGAGATCTGTGTCAAGATTGGGACAAAAACTGGCAAAACGTAGTAGGAGTAAATAATCGTGATTATTCACATCTGCTTCAAAAATTGATAATCTTGCACATTTGAGTATACCAGCATATCAAGCACATCAAGTAGACCACACTAATCAATTTTGGTGAAATTTGGATCACAAAGGTCAGACTTAAGTCAGATTCTTGAAAACTGAGTCTACAGACACGAAACAGTTGCTAAACTTGAACAGATTTTGTCCAAACTTAGGGAAACTTGTCCAGGGACCTTAACCGGTTGTATACTTGGCAAATCAAGGCAAAAAGTGCAAAAAATTGAGAAAAGTAAAGTAAATAATTGCGATTATTTACTATTGCTACATAGAGACACCATTTTCGACTTTTGAACTTGTACAGTGTTAGACCAATATAATACAAGGCCACCGGGAAATTTTAGGTTCAATCGGATCCAAATTGGTAAATGTTCACTCAGTTTTCAAGTTGTAGATTAATCCTTTGATTTTTGCAAAAGTAGAATCTAGAAGTTTCAACTGCTGACTCACATAGCTCGCATAGCTCGATTTGAAGTGATACATATAGACCAATCACAATAGTTAGCAAAAACTATACAATCTTTGTGAAAGAATAACTAACTTGATTAAAATTGATACAAGAATCAGGTTGCAGACAAGGAATTGGCAGTTTGACAAAAGTTGCAATCAAGTCAAGCGGAAGAAATTGACAACAAGTCAATCCAACGGTACGTACTCTATCCAGGGCTTCACAAGTCTATCTGAACCTTAGATTTGGGCGTATACTAGGAAACCAAGACATAATTGGTGGAGAAACCTCCAGTAGAGTATCCACCGAAGAAAGTGTGAATCAAGGCAATCCCTTGCACACTATCCTTGAATAAGTCTCAAACACTTTTTTAGATTTGAGATCTGAAATGTCTTCCTACTCGACTCACTCAGAAACTGGAACGACAGTGCGCTATAAACATATACTCTCTTTTTATAAGACTAATCGCCATGGAGCTCAGGTTTACCTAGATCCTAACGAAGAGTATGCTATTCGCATTGATGACCATGGTATTGAGTTCAAAGAGGAAATGAGGGCAAACAAAAAAGAAAAAATGCACATGGATAGAAACGGAACTCAGTATTTACAAGTCAAAAACCCAAAGGTGATAGACAAATGGGGGTCAGAAGTAAATACTATAATTCCAGATATGGCAGCTAAAGAAGGACCACCAACTTTATAATTTGAGGGATACGATCAAATTGATTTGAAGCCTTTGAAATGGCTCAGTACGGATAATCCTAGGATCGGGGTCTATTGTTGGGAGGATAGAAACGTCAAAGATCTTCTATGGACTTTGCATGCCAAATCAAGACAACTAACATCCATGAAGATCATCTATATCTTCAAGATTAAAGATAAGGGTTCAACATATCTACCAACCTACCTGTTTAGGGATTGTTATAACAACAACTTTGTCATGATGACTTCTAAGGAGGTGGAACAAACCATATACCAAGGGTACTCCATAAGGGATGGGATATTGGTCCAAGGAATAGAAACTATTCCAAGAGAAGAACACCGTGAAAGATCTTCTGAGAGTAATGTTAAGAAACCAGAAACCACCTCATCACGAAGAAAACCGGGTGACACTAAAGCCAGTACAAAGCTACATGAGTCACTATTTCGAACACACTAGTTTGCAGGACTTGGAACGGGACGAACTGCCAGGAGACCGGGAGTTGAACCAAATAGACGTGTCAGACCAGCTGATTTTTAAAAATGAGTCAAAAAATACAGTGGATTTGGGAATCCATATGACCACTTAGCAAGCTTTAAGCAAATGCTAAGAGCAGAACGCATATCCGATTTCCCTACTCAATTCGAGGGGTTGGAATGACATTAGAAGAAAAAGCATTGACATGGTTCCAAAACATTCCACCAAGGTCAATCATGGACTTAAATACATTAGCTCAAGGATTTGTAGCTGCTTGTTCCAAAATGGGGATCAAACACAATTGGGAACAACTACTGCAGCACTGCTTTCAGCCAAGAAGACATGCTCAAAAGGATGAATGACATGATGAATAATATGCAAAAAGCACCTATGAATGGATTAGGACAAGGGATACCTCAACAGGGACAACCAATTAGGCCACAAAAATGGTGTGCAATTGAGGGTAAATGGACCAACCATGAGATCAATGAGTGTTATTACCGACCAAAGTATGATGGGAATGTTCAATACATGGCTATGAGACCAATATGCTGGGAATGTTCAATACATGGCTATGAGACCAAAAGGACAACCCACATACAGATGTCAGCCTAATATGGCCCCAACTCAAAGACCACAAATGGATATGGAAAGACCTCAACCCGTGTTGGGTCAACAACCTCCATATTAAGGACATAATATAGTGCTTGTAAAGTAAAGGCATCCAGAGGGAGTCATAGATGAACAAGCACTAGTGCCTATTACACCCTATGCTGAGCCTAGTCCATCTACAGTTATAGTAGAAAGAGATTGGTATACTTTACATCCACCACCAATGAAAGAACTTGTGACTTATACTCCACCAGAGCTTGAACCAATGTATTTTGTGGCTAATCAAGGTGTTAGACCTCCTATGATAAGACCCATAATTAAGCCAAAATTGGAAACTGTCATAATTGTGGTGCAGATGATCATTGGAAAAATGAATGCCCAGAGCCTGACAAAAACCTCAAGCCAGTTGAATCTTATTGCTTACAATGTTGCAAAAAGGGAGGACACTTCCCAGAGGATTGTTCAAAAAATCCTTTAAACAAGGGTACAACAGTAGTGAACATAGTCCAAGTGATATCTAGTAGCTCATTCGAGAGGGAACCGATTGTTCCAATCAAGGTAATCACCAGAGCCCGGGCTAAGAAAAAGAAACATAACTCCTCTGATGATTTGAAGAATACAAAACTTTCCTCTCAAAAGACCAAAAGAAGCAGAAACAGAAGGTATGAGATGAGAAAACAGAAACAACGGGCTGAAATCAAGGAGAAAGCAAAAAAGCTATTTCAAGAAAAGGTGAAAGAAATTGGAAGTGAAATCAAGAAAACCATCGTGAAATTTGGAGGATCAATTTTGGTTAATAAATTTTTTGAGCCTATTAATGCAGCCTTGGAAGCTTATTAAGGGGACTTAAAGTAGGCCAAAACATGGAAAACAAATGGAAAAACTATCCTTCTCTAGACATGTAAGTAGCTAAGCTTGAAGCTTATCAAAATTTGGTACGAATCATGCAAGAGATGCTGGAAAAACAAAAACCCAAGCTCGAAAGTATGGAAAAACTTGAAGAGCTTGTGATAGGAACCAATAAAGAAAAATCCAAAGTGGTGATAGTTCCCCACCTTGAAACAAAAGATCTAGAACTTATGTGCCGGATAGCGAAGATGCCTTAGACAGAATTCCATTCGTAGAAGAAGATTGGCCAGGACACTTATGGAAAAAATTTAGAGAGATTAATAATGGGAGCTTAACTCTGAGGTCAGCTCCTCTAGAGGAAGTTTGGTTAGACAACCTACATCCTAATCATGGATGTACAATCCTTGTATGGGGATTGCATATATGAAGCTTCAGGAATGTCTAAACCATTGACCTTGAAAACATTACCCTCTTACTTGGGAGATAACGAAGATGAATCCATAGTGTGTAAAACCACTCAAGTAAAAAGAGCGGAACAGACCCTAGAAGTAGACAACATTCATTCAATCATGTCTACACCCATCCAATGCACTCTTACTTTATGAAAACTGTTGAAAATTAGGTCATATTTATGGAATGATCTATAGAAAACTCTAGAGAAGGTGGGAATAATTGGGCTAATCGCAAAAAATTTAGGAAAATTTAAACACGAAATGGATAACAAAGAGATTCAATCTATTTCAATGAACAAAGTCGGAGAATACTACGAAAGGGAAGACGAAAACACGACCCTTCCAGTGACGTATAATGATATAGAAACCATGGAAAATACTGGAGAGTGAGGCATGCATAGCCATAGCCACAATAGCAGTATGAGTATCCTGGGGACAACCAGCCATTAGACAAACTTGAATGAAGTTGCAATTGGCTGATGGACACATTGAAAGACCCTTAGTGATAGTTAATTCCTCTGGGATTTAATATCAACACACTTTTGCCATAGTAAACTTTGGAAAGAAACTCAATTACAAAATCATGTTGGGAAGACCTTTTATGCGACAAGTACAACTCATCTAAGATTGAGGAAACAATTATCTGTACTTGAAGCAAGTGGGATCAATAACAAAGGTTAATCTAAAAGATCACACTTATAGAGATGTCATGAAAACGCACATACAAGAGTTCGATTCAGTCTCTTCGGCTGAAACTAAGCTTCCATCTTGGTTGAACAAAGACACCCCTATTTGGATGTGCGGAGTTTCAGGAAATGAGAGCTTAAAATGAGAATAATGTATCTTAGAAAGGGATTGCACAGATGAAGCCTATGTACCTGAACCCTTTTTCGAGCATTTGTTTGATCCATTTGAGTGGATTTAAATTTTAGCAACAATGGATGTGTGTGTAAATACGTCTATGCCTACTCAATTTTGCAATGAGGATGGCTATGACATAATTCCCATACGAATGATCTCAACCCTCCACGTTGAAGATGAAAATTCCGGAATCCAAGGACTTGATGAAATCTCAAAAAGTCTTTTCAAACGTCTACTATGATGCAACAAATGAGTTAGAAGAACATTCAGCTACATTAAATGATTCGGGATCAGAAAAAGAACATGTGAGAGACAAACTGCTCATGAAAGGAGGAGAGGAAAAGTTTTTTGACTTTCCAAACCAGAAATCGAGAAGACAGCAATGGTATAGATGAAAAAGAGACACCAAAAACGTGAAAGCTAGACCTATGCCATCAGTCTCCAGTAGAACACAGTTCCTAATGCAGATAGATGCACATGATTGTATCAAGGACAAAATCACTGGTAGATATCCTTTAAACAAAGAACATGAAATGACAAAATCATTGAGAAAATCGAGAAAGGAAACTCAAGCAAAACCTAAAAACCAATACAAGGGCTCAACCATGACACGGGTTGAATGAAAAAAGAAATATCAAAAGTTGAAAAAAGCTCTAAAGGAGATATATACGACTAAAATGGAAATCACAAAAGAGAATGATACAGATGTAATGAGCGTTCCATCCCATTACAAGAAATATACTCTCCAAGATAAAAAAATCATAGTTGAACAACCTGTCAGGCAACTATGAAAACATGGCAAGTCCTATGAAGGACTTGAAAATGCAAAAAAGATAGACCTAGCCAAACCAGGGGAAGAGCCTAGACCTGCCTACATTGCAAATGACCTGACAGAAGAAGAAGAAGAGCTTTTGTTAAGCTTACTGAAAGAATACCGAGATATCTTTGCTTGATCTTATAAGGATCTCAAGGGTGTTGATCCAGAAATCTGCCAACATACCATACCCATGAGAGATGATGCGAAACCAAGTAGACAGGCCATACACATGTAATAAAATTTTTTCTAGAAAGATGAAAGAAGAGATTGAAAAACCAAAGGAAGCTGAATTCATTCATGAAATTGAACACCCAGATTGGGTGTCTCCAATTGTGGTAGTACCCAAGAAAAATGGAAAACTACGGGTGTGTGTCAACCTCAAGAAAGTGAATGCAGCTACCATTAGAGACAACTTTCCTCTTCCTATCACTGAGCATGTTTTAGAATGAGTTACATATAAAGATTGTTATAGCTTTTTAGATGGATTTTTGGGATACAATCAACTTTTGGTTGACCCAAAAGATCAACGTAAAACCGCCTTTTCAACGGAATGGGGTATTTTTGTCTATCGGGTTATGCCTTTTGGGTTACTTAATGCTCTTGTCACCTTTCGAAGATTGATAAGCTATGATTTTAAAGAATATCTTAGGAATTTCTTAGAAGTATATATGGATGATATATGCGTACATTTATCAATCCAACCTAATCATTTTGAACACCTCAAAAAGGTATTCGAAAAATGTAGACTTATAGGATTTGCTTAAATCCTGAAAAGTGCACATTTATGGGTAGGCAAGAAAACATTCTTGGACATATAGTGTCTAAAAATGGCATAGCTACCGATATGGACAAAATTCATGTTATTGATGATTTGCCTAGACCAACAACAATCAAAGGGGTTCAAGCCTTCATGGGACATTGTGGATATTACAGACGGTTCATTTACATTCGATGGTCGGAAAATATGCTATCATTGATGACCATAGCTCAAGTGGATTTGCAAATACCACTTCCTATTACAATCACATTAATTGAGCAATTGGCTATGTATCAATTACTAGTTGGGAGGCTATGCAAAAGAAATCAAGATGGAATATTGCTGTTGTGCATTAATCTTGAGGAGAAAACCCAATACCTAAGTGAAGCACATGTGACCATAGTAGGACTTCACTTTGTGGAAGACCAAACTATGCGACGGATTTTGAGACTTGGAGTATTTTGGCCAACTATGAGGAGTGATGTTCATTATTTTGTGAAAGATTGCCCTCAATGTCAAAAACAAACACCCATACCTCATGTAACATTGTCCCAAATGTCACATGTTCCTAAGTGGAGTAACTGTCTGGTTACTTACTTATTGAGCCGAACATTTCCTGAGGATATGAGTAAACGCCGTCAAAGAGCAATTAAAACAGAAGCAAGAGATTATTCTCTTATTGGAAACCAATTGTATCGGAGAGGTAAGGATCAACATTTGCGTCTTTGTGCAAATGAATACAAATATATTCCTATTATAGAACAAGCACATGCTAGATTAGCTGGAGGTCACTTCTCTAGCAAGATCACCGCAAGAGCAATCTTAATGGCAGGCATATGGTGGCCAACACTTTTTGCAGATTCCAAGGAATATGTTCGGAGGTGTGATGCTTTTCAACATGCAAAAATGCCAACCCGTGTAGATAGCATGCCCTTGAGACCAATGATGGGGGCTAGAGCTTTCGCAAAATGGGGTATATATTTTGTTGGGCCAATACAACCACCTGCTTATAGAACCCAAGATCAATATATCATTGTAGCTATGGACTATTTGACCAAGTGGGCCGAGGCTAAAGCAACACAAAACAATGATGCCATAACCACTGTCGCATTCTTATATGAGTATGTGTTCACAAGATATGGACTGCAATAGAAATAGTCAGTGATAGGGAAACTCATTTCCTCAATGAGATAATCAAGGATCTGCTTAATGAATTTATGGTCATCCATAAGAAATCAGCTCCCTATCACCCAGAAGCAAATGGACAAGCTGAGCATACGAATAAAATTCTTAGCTCGATTTTGACTAATATAGTTAGTTTAGGAACGACAGACTGGGAAATGAATCTCCATGGTGCTCTATGGGCTTATCGGGTTTCATTCAAAACAGCTTTAAATGCTACACCCTTTAACCTTGTTTATGGTCTTGATGCCATATTGCCAATAGAATTTCTATTGCCGACACTAAGGGTAGTTAAGAATCATGAGTGGACTGGACATGAATTGTCAGAGAGACTTGAAGATTTAGAAAAGCTAGATGAGCAAAGGCTAACTGCTATAGCTCACATCTATGCACAAAAGCAAAAAAAAAAAGTTTTTTGATTCCCATATAATTATAAAATATTCAAAAAAGGAGACTTAGTTTTAGTCTATTCCCTTAAGCAACACATTCCCAAGTTTGAGAAAAAGGGAAATGGACAGTTTATCATTGAAGGTGTATCTCCAAGTGGAGCAGTTAAGTTGTCCACCCTAGATGGTGAACAAATGGCTAATTGGATTAGTGGACGTCGATTAAAGAAGTACAATTTTTCACTAACCAATGAATTAATAGGAAGGATGCATGCAACTAAGCAAAGAAAGATAGAACGACAGCAGGTTATTGATGAAGCCCAAGAAGAAGCTCGGCTTTGAGTACTTAAAATAAAAGCTGCTCTCAAGAATCAACAAATACCTATTCCCATCAACACTCTAGAAATAGATGAACGACAATGGGAATTGTAGAAAGAGGCCATGTCAACAGATGATGTATGGTTAGATGGAATGGACCTTCGCGTCAAAGTACAGCTGAACATGTTGGGGTTAAGGCCTATGTGCCTTGACCGGTCGCCCAGGTCATGGGCGCCTGCCCACTGTTACCCTATACTTATAGTGAGTATATTGTATAGGGGGAGCTGCCACTTCACAGTCTCCCCACCCACATCGTGTGTGTGTGTCTCCTTCTCTCTCTCACTCTCCGTCTGTGGTGCTCCCCGATCCCCTTCAATTGGTATCAGAGCGTAGGTGCGGAGGGAGCGCGTGTGTGCACAGTCACGACGACAACGGAGAGCCAGTTTCATTCCCGAAATCGAGTCTGCGCGCGCGCACACTTTCAAGAGTGCAAACAGGGTTTCGACTCCGGCATCGGCAAATTCAGCTTTTCGAGAGAGTTTCCACCAAGTGTTCTGGCGTTTTATCCCCCTTTCAAAGCCATTCGAGCCATCAGAAACCTCATTCGAGCTATGGTTGAGGAGCTGCATTTTTCAGCCCTCTTTTGGCAGTTTATGCTGCGTTTTTGGGTCGAAACGGAGGTTTTTTGGCATAGCTTTCACACTCCAGGAGTCTACCTTGGGGTTTTGGCACGCTCCGGACGCGCTCGTCATATCAGAATTTTAAAATTCTGAACGCTGAATTTTCTGCAGCAGCAGCAGTTGTTTATTGTGTGTAGAGGATTCCACACATGGTTTGCTCTCATATGTGAGAGTGATATTTGCTGCAAGTTTCCTCATAGGTGGGAGGATACAATGTATGCCTGATGTGGTTTGATGCTCAGGGAGACTAATGTGATTGCATTTTGAGCTCGGCAATGTATGCCTTGAGCATGTTTTTTGGCAGTCACAGGTAGAGCAGATATTTGTGTACTAGATTTGCAGGTGTTTGCAATGATGTATGCAAAGTGTGGAGATTGGTGCATGCATTTGGAGTGCGGTTTGATGCGCTTTGGTTGCTCATGGTTTTGAGCGTGCAGTCAGTTTGGTTACTGGTTTTGTAGCCGTTTTACTAACGAAACTCTGGCGAAATTTTCCAAGGAGTTTTATGCGCATCATTTATGCGATCTAGGTAGAGATTGCGGATTGCACTCAGCATTTGTATGCGGTGTTCTCTGCAGGTGGGAGATTTGTGCGTGTGTATGCATCGATACCGAACAGTGTGGGCTTGGTAATTAGCTCACGCTTTGACAGGCGTAGAGTTATCTTGGCACACTCACAGGAGTGAGTATTGTGATGTATGCTTGTGTGGCTACGAGCTAGGTAGCCGGATTCGAGCATTAATGGCTTGAGGTTTTTCAGCAGGTTTCAGCTGCAGGTTTACAAGTTTACAGGCAGGTTTGAGGGCTTATTTGGGCGTTGAATTTTCAGCCATTTTTTCCTCTTTGCAGGTGTCCATGTATGGCTCAGTTGTAGGCTGATCTGGGACACGTTTGTGACTTGTTTATGCAGCTGTTTAAGAGCTGAATTTTGGGGCTGTTTTGGGACTGATTTGCAGCCATATTTGCAGACTTTTGTTTGATGCGATTCGAGCCAGTTTAGGGCTGATTTGGTTGACATTGCGGGAGCTCTATTTTGGAGTGTGTCTCACAGGTTTTACATTGTGTTTCTGGCCATATTGGTAGACAATTTCCAGGTGTTGTTGGTGAGGTGGTTTTGCTATCTAGCTTACTACTTGTGCTCATGGCAGAGACAGGTGATCGATCAGATTGTGACCTCTCACAGATGCGCGTGTTTGATGGGTCAGACTTTGTGGCATGGAGAGAGTGTATGCTTGATGCATTGACACAGCGAGGGTTGCATCGACCATTGAGTGGCGATGCAGGTGGACCTTCAAACATGTCTGATGATCAGTGGCAGAAGCTAGAGGAGATGGCACTATCTACGCTCTCTTTGCACCTTGCGGAATCTGTATATGCTCTTGTTATGTATGAGACTACTTCGAGAGCACTTTGGCGCAGATTACATGATATGTATGATAGATCTGAGTCATCATGGACTCGTGTGAGACATGTACATTCACGAGTATACCGACAGGTGATATGTTGGTATTGTGGTCATTCTGGACACGTTAGACGGCGTTGTTTTCTTCGTATGCGACATCGTAGGAGACATGGCAGTCTCAGAGATGTATGTAGTGATGCCATGGACTCAGTTGCTTTGGCAGTTGAGGCAGATGTAGTGTCGAAGTATACTGGTGACGGGGATGTCACTTTTCCCTCGAGCTATGCACAAGATGCTATACATGTGGATAGTGCACTCCCTTCGCAGTGGTTGCTAGACGTAGATGCTATGTTTCATGTCACGCCGCATCGTGCATGGTTTTGTAGCTATTCTAGCGGGATGCTTGGCAGTGTACGTTTGACCGATGGATCGGTGCATGCGATAGCAGGTGCAGGAGATGTGAGACTGTCATTACCGAGTGGTGCATCTTACTTGTTACGACATGTGCACTATGTACCAGATTTGACAGTGATTTTGATATCGATTGGTCAGCTTGGAGATTGTGGATGTCAGATTTCGCTACGAGAGCGAGATTTTGTGATGCATTTGGGCTCGCTAGTGATTGCGAGAGGTGCTAGGAGTGGTACAGGTTACCCATTGCATGTGGATCACGGGAGAGACGGTGTTGTCTCTGTGATCATGCAACCAGGTAGAGAGCGAGAGAGCAGGCGAGTCTCTTTTGCTTGTGGGTTGCAGGATGCTTTGCATGGAGTGCAAAGCAGTGACCTTGTTGTGCAGGTTGCGTCTACGGATGCACAGGTAGAGCGGGACAGCTCTAGTGAGTCACAGCAGGATGAGTCATCAGAGGTGATGACAGAGATGACTCGCATGGATGCTGAGTTATCGACTATTGTGGATTCATTTCTTGATATGCTTATGCCAGAGCTTGATGCAGATTCAGGACATATGGATACTCTTGGTACACATGTGATATGTGGTGGGCACGAGGAGTCACTCCAGAGCTCGGAGTGAGAGTGCCATGGTCTCTATGATAGGGGACAGGATTGCCATGAGTTGAGTTCTGAGTTGGAGGTGGCAGAGGTTGCCAGGGCTGCATCAACGTTCGGTGTCCTTATGTACGAGATGCTGATCTCGAGGCCCGACATAGCAGCTGCAGTGGGAGCATTTGCAGCAGGGTTGATCAGTCATTTGATGACTGATCTCGTCATAGAGCATAGGAGAGGTTTGCAGGTATTGGACCGATACTTGCAAGAGTGCATGAGCTCTTATAGACTATTTGCAGAGCTTGGAGCTAGCTCTGTGTGGCTTCCCCAGCGGGATGTTTGTCTATCAGTAGAGCCGGATGCACTAGCTCATCGAGAGTCAGTGGGCATAGATTGAGAGAATCTCTCACCTTCTATTAGTTGTACACTAGTAGATCTTGCTTAAAGGCACATTGGCCTTTAAGTGGGAGGTTGTTGGGGTTAAGGCCTATGTGCCTTGACCGGTCGCCCAGGTCATGGGCGCCCGCCCACTGTTACCCTATACTTATAGTGAGTATATTGTATAGGGGGAGCTGCCACTTCACAGTCTCCCCACCCACATCGTGTGTGTGTGTCTCCTTCTCTCTCTCACTCTTCGTCTGTGGTGCTCCCCGATCCCCTTCAGAACAATCATAGCACGAATGCATTGGTCGACATAGGAGCTTGAGTAAATGAAATCATTTATTCCACGTACAAGAAAGCAGCAAATTGGTCTTTGATAGCAGGAATAACGACTATCAAAGGATGCAACAAGAACCCAACACAACATTGGGAGTAGTCAACTTAAATGTGATAGTACACGGATGTTCATGTTGTCATCAGTTTGTATGCTTGCCAGATGAACAAATGAATGAGACAATGATTCTTGGAATCTCATGGATGCAGACGTACAAGGCAGTACCATATTGGGATACCAATCAGCTCAAGTTATCACCTAAAGGTGGGCAACTCGTTGTTCCAATTACACCAAGCAAAGAGGAATGGAAAAGAAGTTAGCAGCAGAGCAAACCATGAAGCAACCAATCTTCTCCAGCCTATCGACAAGTAAATGCTACAAGTAGCATGCAAGGAGTCAGGAAAATTTTGGTACCAAAAACAGAGCTTAAGGACAAGCCGATTCAAATCTGGGTGCCCAAAACATCATCGATAGTACCAAAGATGGTTCCAAGGTTCAAAACACAAAGAGGAGCATCTCTGAGCAAGGAACCTAACATAAAATGGATTTGGAAGAAAAAGAAGCACTTATCTTCTCCGCAAACTGTAAAATCGATCAAGCAATGGAGAGTTAAGCCTCAGAAAACTCAACCACAGCATTCTGACCAAGACAAACCAAGATATTAATGGCGGCTAAAAGCTCAACAACAATCACTAGTGATACCAATAGCTCAGGAAATCAACATGCTAAAGCATCCTGATGGTACAATCAAGCAAAGAGCACACAAGCTACAAAATTTTCTCTTTGGAAGATAGCATCAGAAAACCTCGACATCAGAAATCCTTGAGTTAATTACTCAAGACCCAACTCTTGCACATCATAATGATTTTAATTGCATTAATCTTCAAAGCATGGTAGATCCAACCAAGGCTATGCATAGACACAATTGTTCAACCCATGCACACAGTCGTCGCGGAGTACGCCATCTAGGAGAGGTGGAAGGGCACTAAGTAATTAGGGGCAATGTTTGAAGAGGGAGGAAAAAGTTTGATGTTAACTTGTGATTTTTTGCAAAATACCTAATAATGCCCTTATAAATCATCAACAGGGGAAATTTAACTGATAGTATCTCCCTGATGAGTGTAAATAGTGTATATACTATAAAAAATTCATCAAAAAATAGTCCTTTTTGGTTATTTTTCATCATAGTTGCACCAAAAAATATCATTTTTGATGAAAAAGTTAATAATTGCGATTATTTACTTTTTAGCCAAAATGGGGGAATTACAACTTTGATTTCATGGGACCACACATGATGTCCTAAGCCCACTAACCAAGTTTGAACAAATTTGGAGCTCAAAATCTCAAAATTCCTTTATATCTACTGTTTCAGAGACGAAAAGCATAAATCTGGCACCATTCTCACCCTGTGCACTCAAATGAGCCCATATTTCACTCAGAGTATCTATTTGATATATATTCCAAGCCCATGATGCCAAAATTGCAAAAAGTTAAAAAAATTCATCAAGCTGCAAATAATCATGAATATTTACTTTTGCTGTAAATTTTTGCTTGGACTTCATGATTTTGATCTTTACATGTTTTTATGCATCTATGCATGTTCAAAAATTGATTTCAAGAAAATTGGACTCAATTTGTCAGCAATTCAAACTGAAGGACATTTCAGAGCGAAATCTGTCAAATTTTCTAACTTTGGTACTCTTTATGCACTTAATAGGAGAAATGCAAGCTGCGGAGAAGGCCAAGAAGAGGGTATCCCAAAAAGAGAAGCTGCAAGAGTTGCCACCATATCAACTGGACCCTAGTTCAGTAAAGACAGCCAAAGCAACCTATCTCTTGAAACTTTTGCCAAAAGAGTTCTACGATATCGCAGCAAAGCCCGAAACAAAAGAAGTTAACAGAAGGCTTGGACTCGGAGAGTTCTACGACCAAGAACCATGTGGTGTAGATTTTCAGAAAGCTTATGAGCTCCTGTCCACAATCAAGGAAGATGGAAGAGCCCAAATTACTGACCAGCAAGGGCACAAGGTAGAAGTGGTAATTACGAAAGAAATTGTAGCCTAAGCTCTCAAATTTCCGACAGAAGGGATGACCATGAGAGCTAGAGACAGAAAGACAGCAGGTACCTTCACCAAGGAAACCGCTGCGGCAACCTTTGTTGATCTTAGCCAGAAGCAATTAGTGGAAGAACCGGCACGGTTATATCACCAACACTTCCACTTTCTAGCAAAGAGATCGCCAAGGTACATAACATCCAATCATGTAGCTGCAACTACATTTACACAAGTGTTAAAGTCGACAACCAGGCAGCCCATTGATCACGCACAGTATGTGTTATCCACGCCGAAGGGTACCAAGAAAGAGGGAAAGATAACGTATTTGGGAGCACCTGAGGGACTCACAAGAATAGCTTACCATGCTATCGGTATGGTAATGGCAGAAAATTTTCCACCTGCCCCAAATCAAAACACATGGATAGTGTCAGCACAGCCATCTCCAAGAACCACAAGGTCGACAAAAAGAGTTTACAAATCTAATGAGGAGTCTGAAGAAAGCTCTCATGAAGCACATAGCAGAGAAAGCTCAGACAATGAAGAGAAGAGAGCCAGAAGAGAGGAGATGAAGAAAAAGGCAGTGGCTGCACATCAGGAAGAACCTCAGTAAAAAAAAAGCGAGGTTTGAACGGGAAAAAATAGACCTATGAAAGAAGACGCCAAGCTGCAAGAGAGGACCCAACACGGTGGGTACCAAAAGATCTAAAGGGTCCGAGAACAAAGAACCCTGCACGGAAAGAAATGGAAGACCCAAAGGATTTTTTGAAAAGAATGTACGCAAAAGTGGAAGCATTAAAGCTAAAAGAAGCCCAAGAAGCTGAGAGAAAAGCTAGAGAAGATGCGTCCAAGCAAGGAAAACAAGCTGAAGCGACACAACAAGATGAGGCCCAACACAGAAAAAGTGAGATGTCTCCCAGACCATCATCACCTGCTACGGAACAACAAGACCACCCCATGCCAAGCCCTCCACCATCACCAATAGATAGACCCACAAAGGGTGAGGAAACTAAAGAAAAAGAGCCTTTATAGAAAGAAGCAACAAAATCTGCACAACATGCATCAACTACTTTTGAGCAAGGCAAAGAAAAAGAGCCAGAACTAGAAAAAACAGCAAGTCCTGAACCAAAGGAGGCAACAAGTTTTGAGCATCCAAAGGCACAAGAAACAGAGGCCTCACCGTCTACCACCACCCAACAGGAAACGACTGAAGCAACCACACAACCACAAAGAGAGGTAGAAGCCCTGCAACCAGTAACTGCCACAATCCCACCCAAGGACCCACACAAAGAGACTGCTGAATCATCTAGGCAGCTCACAAGAACTGAAGACTGGCAAACAAATGATGAAGTAATTCTCCAAGTTAATGAATATGCAGAGCAAATGTAGGAGATGACATAAAAAAATGCGATCAGCAGCACTTAGCTGCTGTGCTAAGGCTAGAGAGTTGGAAATGGTGATAGATGCCCTACAAGGAGAATTGAAGGAGAGGATGAATGTCATCAATGATTTGTAGAAACAAGTCTAAGATTTGAAAGCTAAAGCTGAACAACACCAACTAGCCAGAGAAAAGCAGCAAAAGGAAATGGAAGAGCTAGGCGAACTTCTCATGAAGTCAATAGATGCCTGCAAGACCAAAGACGAACAACTGACGAAAGCTACCAATGAACTCTTAACTACAACTCTGTCAGTTCAAAAGATCCAAGTCCAACTAGACGTAGCAAACGCTTCATTACAATACTCAGAGCAGAGGATCAATGATCAGGGAACCTTCTTATGACAGATAAGAGAAAATCCCACAGTTGCCTCGATCAAAGGTACATATGAAGTGTATAAAGCACTGGAGAGAAAGAATAAAGATCTTGAGCTAGGGCTAAAGCTAGAGCAGTCACAACGCAGAGACCTTGTATTAATGTGGGTACAAAGAGAAGAAGAGATGCTCAAGGAGATAGCAGAGTTGAAGAGAGTCAACCAGCTACTGCGAGATGGACAGCAAGAGATGCAAGAAGAAGCAGGTACATCCAAACAACCACACATTGATATTCCCTCAGTCTCTTTTGTTGAGATGGAAACACAGCCAACAGAAGAGCTAAGTGGAGAAGAAGAATTTCAAGTACCAATAACAGATGCCGATCAAGTGCCAATGGTCCAGCTGTCAAAATGTGAAGAAGATGCACTTAAGGAGAAGGTTGCTCAGGAGATGGATGAGCAGTGGAAAGCAGTGATGGATTGGGAGTTGAGAATTCTTCATTCTATCAATGTTACTTAACTTGCTCCCAACCAAATCAATGCACAATGGCATCAGCAATCACTGCCATATCCCTTGATCAAGGTTGAGCTGCTACAGGTCAAGGAACGACTATATAAAGACATACAAGCAGAAGGCACAGATGAAGTCCACCCCAAGTGGAGAAAGACCTGGTTGAACAAGAATCCTAGATACCATAAGAGCACCTGTGGCACTTCAAAAAGACCCAACTTTTTGTCTTGTACCAAGAGTAAGGACGTGGCAAGCACACGAGGCAATGACAAAGAAGCGGCCTACATGGCTGAGTTATTCGAGATTTCCAGCTCCAGAGAAGGGAACGTTGACAGAGGAATACATGGTGAAAACCCTAACCGGCACCATGGCATTCTTCAAAAGCCTCCCTGATCCCTCATGTGCTATGCTCTACAATATTTTCCGAATGCTGCTCACATGCATTGAAGCCTTTCATGAGCCAGAGCAAGAAGGAGCACCATGGATGTCCTTCCTCACTGGCTCACTGGCCAACCTTTAGAAGAAGTCCTTTATGGCTTCTATACCCGCTGCATGTTCTTGTCATCTCATAATATGTTGGCGTTTGTTCTACACAGTGTTTTTCACTTGGCGAACAAAGATTTTTGGGTCAGTGATCAGCAACCTGGCTTCCAAATCGTAGGCTACTCCATTGTCGAGCTAAAGAATAGAGTCACTATGCAATTTTTGCAGGTTCCAGAAAAAGAAAGAAAGATCATATATGAAAAAGCTTCACATGCACTTAAAGACCGCCTCGCCAGCCATCAACCCGAAGATTATTTCAGCCCATAAAGCTGAAGATTATTTCATCCCATAAAGCTGTGTCAAGGGACAACACAGGCAAGGAGGGGGGAAATGTTAGCAGCAAGCTAACTCGGATACCATTTTTCCGAGCTCTCATTGTAAAAACATTTATTATTTTGATGAATCGAGAATATTATAACTCTTATTTTTCGGATAAACTTTGTAATTGTGAGCTGGGGCTACAAGCTTCAAGATTGTATCAACCTGTCTTTACCTATCTTTAGTTAGAGCTCCCAGATTATTAGTTTTGACCACCAAAAACCTTGGCTAAGTATAAAAGCCAATTTTTATAAGTTATTATTAAGTTTTGGATAATGAAATACACAGCGTGAGCTAACAACGCTCACTTCTCTCCTTCTCGCGCTTCCTACTCCCTCCCCGGTTGTCACATTGCAGTCGCGTCTGTTGCGTTGCAACCGTAGGTAAGAGCTCTATGCATTGACATAAGAATTTCATGGTATTTTGTAGCTTTTGGTGTCGCTGACCCGCGGCCTAATTTCATCATAAGTAGGAATTTAAGCTTTAAAATAAAAAACTAAGTATAGGCGAGGTATTGGGGCATCATTGCTAAGCATTTAGATGCATTCTAGGTCAGAAACGACTAGGTCAAAAATCCATCGCTGTTAATAATCAAAAAAATTTCACTTGACCTAAAGTGGGATATGAGATCATAAGCATGTGTGCTTAGGTCTTATAAACATGTCCTATAGCTTCATTACATTTGGATGTCATTTGATGTTGTAACGGATGTGATTTGTTTGTCGATGGGCGATTGGATTTTGGTGATTTCCGTCACTTGAGTGTAGCTTGTGTTAGATGTGAGTTGTCTGTTGTTTTCCAAGAGATTGAAAACCTCTTGTAGCCTCTATGCACTAGTCAAGTCAGATTCCTCCCATGGATTGACAATTTATTTGTGGTTCCCTCTATGTCTGCAACAATAAGATATGAGTGAGGTTAGACGCCTGTCCCACAATAGTCAACCCCATTTGCTAAGAACACTACCGTCCTATACGGGAGAGTATGAGGCCAAGTTAGATGTTGTTGCAGTCCCATCAGAGAGAAAGTCATTGATTCAAAAGGTCTAATAGACATTCTGTTGACACTAGTCACCTATACGATAACGTTATCCGAGTTGCTCAAATTAAGACCAAACATGTGGACTACTGTGAGAAATTTGGAGTAAAAAACCCAATGACTCAAATCGAGGAAGGAATCAAAGAGCTAGAAATTCCTCAGCTAGACACTTGGCCAGTGCCATTAAACAAGGTTGGAGAGTATTATGAGGGAGAAGATGGTAACTCCATTCTTTCTATGGAATTCCAAGTTATAAAAACCATGGTAATCCTTAACAACAATGGATCTGGTGTTTCCATCACAACAAAAGAGATATAGAAAAAACGAGGAAAATCAGCAATGAGGGTTACCAAGATGAAACTACAGCTTGCAGATGGACACACAAAAAGGCCCATATGACTACTAGAAAAAGTAGTTGTTACTTCTTGTGGCATGGAGTATGAGCATACCTTTGCTATTGTTGATTTTGGCAAGAAGAACAACTATGATATCATTCTAGGAAGACCATTCATGCGACAATTGAAAATGGTCCAGGATTGGGGATTGATCATATCTACCTGAGACATATGGAAACCACAACAAGGATAGACTTGAAAGACCATAGCTACAAGGACCCCCGATTGAGGAGTTCAATTCAGCTACGATAGCAGGACCAAAACTTCCAACATGGTTGGGTAAGCCTATAAGGAACTGTGGATGTGCAGAGCTTTGCAATGTGGAAGCTTAAAGCGAGAGGAATGTATCCTAGAAAGGGCAATGAAATACAAGTATTATATCCCAAAAACATTTCTTGAAGAAGGATTAGAGCCACTAGAATGGGAACACATCTTGGCTACTGTGGATGTATGCGTTGTTCAAGACAACCGAACAACAAAGTTCTGTGATAAATATGGCTTTGATGTTGTTCCTTACTTTGTAGTGAGTGTGATCCAAGAAAATGAAGACAAAGAAGAAGACAAGTTCTATGACTCTGTAGACCACTTGGAGCATCCAAAAGATACCAACAATGGAAATTTGGACAATCCATGAGGTGGCATAAACGGCACTTCAACTAATGCACGGTTTTATGATTAGTCAGATCAAATATCGAGGAACCAATGTCACCACTACAAGAATAAAGTGCATCAAAAGTGGAATTCAAATTTTTTGGTGGAAATGCAATTGCAACAAGCATCCTCATACGTGGCTCCTATACATGAAGAAAAGACTTAGCCAAGAAGAACACAACCATGTCAACAAGCTAACAACGCGCTAATCTATCGGCTAGAAAGGCCTCGCAAAAACACCAATCCAAGAGCAAACTAACAGTAACTTTCCATAACCAGCCAAACAAAAAAGGGAAAGTGCCAAAATTCAACCTTACTAAAGCTAGTAGCGACATTGATGATTCTTATGAGTCATCACGATCACTAGCAGCTTCAGTAACAACCAAGGAGGGCTAAGAGCAAAGAACAACAAGTCAAAACCAAAAAGTTTGACAAATCTGGATACGAAAGAGCCAACTCATCAAAAAACAGGTATGGAACAAGAAGACAAAGATCTTTGATGAAAAACCACAAGATCCAACACCAAAAGGAAAACAATTGAAGTGTGTAAGAACAACTAAGAAAATCACAAAGCTAAAAGCTTTTGCAACTTAGATTTGGGTTCCAAAGAAGTTGATTCAAGCACAAAGAGGTCAGGAGTTTATTTTGATTCCAAAATGGTTAAAGTTTATTTGGATCCCGTTCTCAACCAAGAGTAGAAGGACTGAAGCAAATAACGATGCTGACTCACACAATGAAAAGGTGGATCCCAAAGAATTCTCTTCACACAAAACGAAGCATGCACAAGTATGGGTTCCCAAAAGAGCAACATCAATGAGACAGCTAGTAATCACAAAGAAGTGGGTCCCAAAGGAAACCAATAAAACTATTGTCACTGGACCGCTTCTTGAATTGTTTCAATTCCTCTTATGGTTACAGTATAGCTAGACTAGAGTAAGTCACTCACTTCAAGCTAGAACCCACTGATGAGGAACAATGCCAAATAGGACAACCACAACAAGGCTAAAATGGATTCCAAAGAAGCATCAAACAGATAAGTTAGCCTTCAAAAAATTTATCTGCAACCTTCAATCAAGAAAACGACACCAAAGCTTTAAAGAACATCTCATTGCTTAGAATAGGAAGCCTCTCCAGCAAATGCCAATAAGCACACTGCTTATACCCACATCTTGCATATCATAAATTTTTCCATGCATTGACTGTGTATGCATGGTAGGACTACATTATAAGGCCTACATTGGCACAATTTTTGAATGCCCAAGCACATCACATACCCTTTACGATACCATGTCATCTAGGAGGACTCCAAATAGGAGGGGGGGAGGCATTCTAAATACGAACCTAATACTATGAATATTAGAGGGCCATGTTTTTTAGTTGTATTGAATTTTTGCGTTTGATTGTGATGATCTTTTGGCAAAATTCAGAGTATATGCCCTCATAGAAGCCTTACAAAAGGAGTATGGGGACAAAATCCATATGGACATGTGTACAATGTACATAGCATTTAGAATTCTATTTGAATAATTTTGCTTTTTGTTGAGTTGAGTTTTGGTTTTATTTTGTTATTTTTAAGATTTTCTTTTTTAAAAAGAAGGGAAAAAGTCCACAATCCAAATGAAGAAAAGAGATTGAAGCGATGCGAGAGTAGTACAAAGAGAAGCAGCTACATAAAACTGATGAAACTTCACGAGGAATGTCTCAAAAGATATATGCAAAAGGCTAGAATGTCAGAGGCAAGAAAAGAATGTTGATCAGCCTTCAACAACAATATGAGGCCAAAAATGATTGAGAATGGTCATAAAACTCTCCGATGGTCTACAAGGACAAAGAAAGTTGGTGATGCAACTAAACAAAATCACCCATCAAGTTAAAGTTTCCTGTCAAACACTTCACATGACTACAAGGCTGTATACAAGAAGTAGATCTCTATATTGTAAATCTTCTATCTTGTATGTGACTTAATGAAGCCTACCAAACAAAAGGGACTAACAATACTGACAAAAAAAGGGGCAAAAATGATAATTTAGTCACATTTTCCTAATATATATATGCTAGAGCAACCAGGGATCAAGCCAAATTTTGGCCATCATCATTGGTTCTACATGTGTTTGGCAACCAGAGGGTGCCAGAGATGCCCATCAGCCGTTCTCAAGACTAAAATCCAAAAAGTTAGCTTGTAAAGCAAATGCAAGTCCAAATCAAGCTAAACTTTGTCAAGAGGCTACAAATAGAGAATAAAAGCTAAGGGTTTTTTTTCTTGAAAGGAAAAAAACCCTAGCTAGTCAAAGATGAAAATTTTCCAAAGCTAAAGCAATGATAGCCACCTACATCCCATGTACATCGTGTATATGAGCTTTGGGGACAAATGGACAATGATAGCTCATAGATGGTCATCTATTGCAAATGATGTCGACGGCAGATAAGGTTCTTTTGAAGCAAGTTACTAACTTGGGGAATTAACTAGGGTTTGTCAGGCTTTAATTAAGCCATGTATCAAGTAGAAGCAGTATAATGATTTACACATCACAAAAAGGTAACAGTGGCAAATGCAACTTTGATCACTTTGACGCAGGAACAAAGGAGTGAACCACAAAGAAGAGAAGATACAAATGGTAGAAACACCAACCTTCACAGGGGTACATATCTTGTCTTTGATGAGGTGGATCAAATGCTAGACATGGGTTTTGAACCTCAAATCAGGAAAAATTATCTCCCAGATTCGGCCTGACAGACAGATTTGTATTGGACTGCAACTTGACCTAAAGAAGTTGAAGGTTTAGCCAGAAAAATTCTGAATCCTTACAAAGTTGTCATTGGATCACAAGATTTGAAATCCAATCATTCAATTCTATAGATTGTAGATGTTGTTTTTGAGAATGAGAAATACTCAAATTGACAGATTTACTAGAGTGAATGATGGATGGAGCTTTATAAATCCATGATGATAAGAGTCAAGCTGAACGAGATTGGGTTCTTTTTGAATTTAGATCTAACAATAGCCCTATAATGACAGGAACAGATGCTTCAACTCGGGGCTTGGATGTGAAGGACATAAAGTTCATTATCAATTATGATATTAATGGCTTATAGTTCTTGTTGTGGTTTGACAAAGTACAAGCAGTGGAGCACAAACAAAAGCAAGAACAACAACAAAGACCACACCAACATTGACAACCAGGTAATGTCAGGGATGACATAGGGAGGGGGAGGGGGGGGTTGACACATATGACAATAGTACGATATAACTCAACAAAGCCTTATTTTTTAAGAGTTATGAAATGTTGACAATTATGTTTAAAAACATCATTTGTAATTAGTCTAGTTGCAGAAACTGGAGTACAATGGCACTTCCAGATTGTAAATACAAAGCCATTTGACCCTTTTGAACTCTTTCTTAGTTTTAACCTATGGTAGCCTTAGTATATAAGGTACCTAGGTCATTTTGTAAGGAGAACTTTTATCATAATCAAGTTTTAAGATGTTGTCAATTGTTTGTGAGAGAGAAAGAGAGAGAGAGTGATCTTCATCTTGGCGCTACTCCTTGCTCGTTCATCACATTGGAGATCCGAATGCATCATTGTTCTAGGCTTGACAAGAGCTACGTAACAACACCAAGCATTCCACATGGAATGGAGGAAACATGCTTGTGTACATACGAGCTATTTGTGGTCGTAAGTATATCAAACGATGTCTATTGTTTTGCATGCAAGTAGTCATTAGAATCGTGGTGACATAAGATACGCATAGGTACTCATAGACTTTAATTCCAGGCACTTCCAAAATTTTTCTCTGTCTTCATATGTGTTTTCTATAGATGGATATAGAGCGAGATTTTTGGGTGTTGAGGCTTTGGGACAAGTGTATCCTAGAGAGGGGATGGTGTTCCTTAAGTTTTGTACGATTCTCGCATGGTTTGGTGAGTTTTCTTTCGTTTTTGTGCATGTGGGTGGTGTTAGGAAATATGATGTAGCTAAGTAGATAGTTGAGTAGATTACTTAATGGAGAGAGATAATTTTCCACAAGAGTTTATAGAGTAGAGAGAGAGAGAGAGTACACACGATATACGTGGTTCACCCAATGTGGTCTACGTCCATGGGAAAGCAACCACTCAATGGCTTTAGTACTTCAAAACAAGAAGTAGGTTAGAAAGGGATTATACCCTTAATAGACCTTGCTTCACTCTCACCACCTCACACCCACCTTGTTGCATCAACTTCACACTATGAAATGTGTGTAGAAATGGCCTCCTTTTATAGGCCAAAAGGGCTACCCTCTCTCATGAGAGGCAGCCATGTGTAGCCGCCCTTGTGTAGATCAGTCCAAATCGGACCCTCCAATCCGCCCATGTGTGGCCGCCCTTGAGAAGACAAGTCCTCCTTTGAAATCGGCCACCGGCCATTGAATTCGGCCACCGACCACCACCGGCCATTGACTTCTGACCACCGGCCATCGGCCATTGACTACCGCCCACCGGCCAAACGATCGGCCGGTTTTCGACCACTTTTCTACCGTCGTTCAGCCATAAGATTTCGGTAAAAAGGAATATTTCGGTGAAGCCAGTCTCGAGCTTAGGCTCGAAACTGGGCATGAAAATTTTGGTTTCCAGCGAGTGATTTTATTTTTTGGCGAGTTGTTTTTCTTCACGCACGATCGCTTCTCCTCATAATGGGGGCCTTACAAATGTGCGTTCTTAACACAGAAAATTACAAGGGGTAAATCAGGCTCCATACTTAACATGTGGGTGGTGTACTTGAGAGCAGTGAGATTCTAGATTGTGGTTTAGTTAGCCTTCTAGAGTGTTGTATGCGTGGGATGGTCTCAACTTGATAAGCTAAAGAGATTGTTGTCGTGCACCTATCGTGCCATCTGTGCCCTCGATTGACATCATGTTGATCTAGGTATTTTTGCATGCACTTTATGAGTGGTGTGATTCGCTCTCGCAAAACTTGGTGATCAAGAAGAAGAAAGGAATGAGCATGTCAAATCTAGTTCAATTTTGACCGGCGGTGATAGAAAGACTAAATTGGGCCCACAAAGCCTGATTTGTTGGAATTTTCAAAAATGGGACAATCGGAGTCCAAATGAAGAAATTTTCAGATGGATAGTATACTTCACGATCTAGAAGAACTAACCGCCAGGGGGTTTGAGAGAAAATTATTCGAAAAGCCCAGGTATGTATAGTCCTAGTTGGCCAAAAATAGTCTCATTTGTACTTGCTATTTTTTGGAGAGATCTCTTGGAGGCTTCTTTGCATGCACTTTCTATAGTTCCTAGCAACCACCACAGTATATAGTCTTATACGAGACATGAGAGCTAAGTTCTTAACTCACTAATGAACATGTTTAGTCATAAATATGGGGCTAGGGTATTCCGAAAAAACCCCTAGGCTAGTAGAAGCTTCCCTGGAGCGAACAAAAGAAAAAACGATTGTAATGACTGACTCGATGCACCAAATCCAACCAAAATTGAAGGGAGCCATAGCATAGGTATATCGAACATTTTGACAAGCTCAAATGACCATTTCATCAGGGGCTAGGGAGGGAGGTCTTTATAGATAATAAGCTCAAATTTGGGCCGATGTCAGAATCAAATTTTGAATTCACAAAAGGATCTCCCTACAACCTATGGAACATGCTTATAATCTTGGAGTGAAGAAAAAGATTGTTGCCAAGTGTCGGGGGAAAAAACCACCAAAGTCATAGGACCAACAATGGAGAGAACAACCCCAATGGATCAAAACAAGTTGAAAGATACCACTACCAAGTGTCGGAGGCAAAAACTACAAATTCATAGGACCAAGTGTAGAGAACAGTCTCAAGGGATCAAAACAAGTTCAAAAAAGGGCAAAAAGTTACTTACTAAGTTTTTCTAGAACAAGTGTGAATCACCAAATGTTAAATTGGTTTAAAACTTACAAGGGTAGATAATAAAGCACACTTATCATCTACAAGCATAGATTACATCCCATTTTTGCACTTTTTCATCAATGATCCACATCTTGTATTACACCCCTAACCCCCCTTAGGTCACAAAAATCACTTTTATTTTATTCCCTTTATCAAGAAACGCAATAGAGCTCCCAATTTTCAAAGTTTAGACAAAGGAACAACTACAAGCCCAAAAATATGCAAAATCACATTTAGGGTAATTGGACATGATGGAAAACTACCCCATGAAGAGAAAATGCAAAAAAATTACAAAAATAGCACTATAGATAATAGGTGCGCTTATTTTCTATGGAGCCAAAATGAGCCCAATTTTGCAAAATTTTGTCACTATTAGCTTTATTATGTTATTACAAGCCCACACATTAATTTTGGGACAAATTGGATATCCCAAGAATTTGCACCAACACTCTAACAAGGAAATTTCAACTCCAAATTGTACCTAATGCCAAATCTTCATAACTCTAGGTTCAATGCAAAACTTACCAGTACAAAAGAAAAAGACACTCAAGCCATGGAGAAGCGGATTAAAGACCTTGAGATTGAGATCAAGCTAGAACAAATACAAAGAAGAGAGCTATCTCTTTCTTTCATGCACAAAGAAGAGACCCATCAAAAGTAAATTGCTAATTTGCAAGCATTCATGAAGGCAACTCAAGAGAAATTGAAGGGCAAATAGAATCTATAGGATGAGGATATCCTTGAGTCACTGCCAACATCAATAGAAGCTTTGCAGTTCCTACAATTTGAAGAGGAGACTGATGCCACCACCATACTTCCAAAATCAGGACCAATTGAACTTGAGGGTGAGCAAGGGCCCATAGATAATTTTACTACCAACAGAAATAGAAGCTTTGCAGCTCCTACAATGTGAAGAGGAGACTGATTCCACCACCATAATTCCACAATTAGCTCTAATTGAACCTGAGGGTGAGCAAGGTTCCATAGATAATTTTACTTCAGAAGCTGAAATGGCCTTGAAGGTGAACATAGATCAGCAAGATATAGAGGATATCTAGAAGGCATCACTGGCATGGGAGTACTGAATATTACATTATTTCATTGTTTCCTAGCTGATTTCTCCACAAATCATAGATGCATGGCATCATCAGTCGCTCCCTTATCCTCTTGTCAAGTGAGAGATCCTTGAAGTTAAAGAAAGACTACTCAAAGATCAAGCCACGGAAAATGCAAAATCACACCTGGCTTGGAGGAAGTTCTGGTTGAATAAATATCCCAAATATCTAATATTATTCATCCAAGCTCCTCCAAAAGTTAGAACATTTCAAGACAAGGGTCATACTGCTAAGAGCTAGGAACTAAGAGCTTCGAACGGATAAGAGCAAGAGGCTTAGGGCTAAAACAGTGCCATGAGGAAAGGGGCTCCTATGTGTATCACTCCTAGGTCAAGGCCTTGGGCTATATAAGGATACGTTAGGGTGGCATTTTGATGGCATCCTAGCTACCCTTAATCTCATATTGGTATCAAAATAGATTTGACACAGGATAAAGAACTGTGTGCAGGCTCGCTTAACAGAATGAGGAAGATGATGACTATGCTATGTGGGAAGGCGAGCTTAGCCGTGGAGTGGGGAGGACTCAAACTTTAAGTAAATTGGTCATTGTTGTGGTATTCAAAGGGATAGACCAAGGGACGAGTTCAATCCAATGATAGATATTTGATCGAAGACTTTTTTTTCTTTGCTACATCCTAATGACAAAAGTATCTATCTAGTTTGTCTTGCAAGGACTATTTCTAATGTTGATAATGATTCTTTGTCACCTAACTAAAAGAAAACATTGGAAAAATATTGGGCACCTTTTGCAAGAGAGAGTGGCATAACAGATGATCATGCTTATGCTAATTATTAAAAGGGGCTTTGGACCATCAATGAGAAAGATATGCAAGTGTGGGAAAATGCATAAGAAATCAAAATATTGCCTAGGTCTCTATAGTGGAAATGAGTCTGATAATGTTGACTCCAGTGAAGAGCAAAGTCATGTAGCTTGAGTTTTTAGAAGGCTTTACTTACAATTATTGCTAGGATTAAGGGGTTACTAAGTAGCAATTAGAGTGATGTAATTATTAGACAGAGAGATATATAACATACAAAAGAAAGAAAAGAGAAGAGAGAGAGCATACACAATATATAGGCGGTTTATCCAAATGTGGGCTACATCCATGGAAAAGTAGCCACTCACTATTTTTATACTTTAAAATTGAAGTAATCTACAAAGATCTTAGAAGCCCTCAATGGTTCTCCCATTTGTTTCTCTCTTTAACTTGCACTTCTTGCTTCATCAATCATGTGTAGAAGAGGCCTCCTTTTATAGATAACATGGAGTCTCTATGGGCTACCCTCTAACATGAGAGGTAGCCACCCATGTTTAGACGTTGGTACAAACAAAGTTGGTCGAGGCTAGAAGTAGGGCTAATGGGAAAATCATCAAAATGCTGACAAAGTACGTGTATAAGCAGGAGACTGAGTGGGAAACAAATGTAAAGAAGTGTCTACAAAGTGGCTACAAATTTCACTCCATTTGAGTTTGTCTATGGTAAGGAGGTTGTGTTGCCAATGCATGCACAATTAGGAGCTTTGAAAGGTATGTGATGTGTGAATGCCACTCAAAAAAGGTTTTGCAAGATCAAATAGCCAGTCTAGAGGCTTTGCAAATGGACAAGGAGGCAGAAGTGCACTACTATGTGAAGCAGAGATAGAAGTGGATTGCCAAGTTCAATCAGAACTTACCGGACAAGAAGATAGAGGGGGGGACCTGGTGATAAAGTATGAAAGTTACGTGGACTTCATGTTCCAAAAGAAGTTCAAGAAGAAGTGGATGGGTTTGTATAAAGTGTAGAAGGACTTTCCAACTGGGACCTATCAACTGGTAAGGGAAAATGGTAAGCTTCTTAGGCACAGGGTAAATGGTGTGCAGCTGAAGCTATATTTTGAAAGAAGTCTAGTGCCTGAGGTGCATCACGTTGTAGCGAAGGGGGGTGGGCATCCCACCTAAAGTATAAAGTGTGAAAGAGGAAATGAAGTGTTTATACATAGCATGTACATAAAGTTGCGGTTTTGCAAGTGCTTTGAGCTGTCAGTTTGGTTTGCCAGTTTTTAAAGTTTTGTAAATATGCTTTTGGTCGAGCATAAATGTTTGATGAGGGGGTTGGGAAATGATGGTACATACAAAGTTGGTCGAAGCCATAAGTAGTGCTAAGCAGTGCAAGAGGTATGCACATGTGCATGGTAAAGGGTTTTAGCTGGTATCAAGGTCCAGGGCAGCCAAGAGGTAGCAAAAATGTATTCCTGATGCGGATTTTGAGGCCATAAAATCTCCAAAATGGGTCAATTAGGATGGCGGGTTCAAGTGTCCAAAATGTTCTATCAATGTTCTAGAGTGTGGGGTTCAATGTGCTCTAGAAACCGGTCGTGTCAAAGGGAGCCTCGGTGGGTGGATGCATGAATAGGTGGCCCGGTTTTAACCGGTTGAAAGTTTCTTTTGGAGGCTTAAAATTTAGGGGGTATGAAACTGGTGTTATGGGCAAGAATTGTTTGAATTAAATAATCGTGTGGAGGATACAAAATCTTAAAAATCATGTGGAGGATTCAAAAACACATGTAGAGCCCACGTCAGAACGAATGTTCAGTTGAATGTTTTCATGACTGTGACTTCTCTGTATCTTTGTGCCTTTCTCCTTCTGCGCCTTTCTCAGCTCACTCTACAGCCCCCTGTGCACGCTGCTTATCCTTCGCTATGGATAGCAACCTAAGAAAGAGCCCAAGGAATGCAGCCCGACAGGTCTCCCCCACAAAGACCCGACATTCTCCCACGAAGGTATGTCACCTCTCTCTGTGTTGTGTACAGCGGACCTGTATGTGTAGTAGAGTACTGAGGTGTGGATACATTGAGTAATGAATATGGATTTATTCCTTTCAGAGACAGAAGTTACAGCCTCCTCCCAAAATCAGCCTCTTTGTTCACCCCAAGGATGTGGAGGTGCCATTAAAGGCATTCTGCACGACAAAGGAGGATTTTCACAGGGAATATGGGTTAAGTCTTGAGGGGAAAGATGTTAGGAAGTTGACAGATGCAGATGTGCCCATATCCGACTGGATGAAAGTTTTCACGTGTCTTCCAGTGAAGGAGAAAAAAGTGCCGATAAAAAAAGCAAGGCCGGATCACTACAAGGCACTCTACCAGCTCTACAAGCAGGTGTACCAATCCAAACCACCAAACTATCTGCTGGGAGTCAAGTTTACACGCGGATATGTTTATTTCATATGCACAGGTCCGGTAAAGTGGGCTGAGTTTGCATCTGAGGTGGTGAAGAATGTGACCAATGAAGGTCACTTAGATAGGAAAAGAGAACAATGGAAGTCAGAGACTTCCCAAGTATCCACAGGAACCCCAAGTGGTTCTGCCATCTTCTTAGTAAATACCCCATCCGGAAGTACACCAGTCGGAAGTGGACTTTTTGCGACCACTCAGTCTGTGTTTAGTGTTGAAGTATCCACTTCCTTGCAAGAACTTCTTGTTGAGGTTAGAAAATCTCATGACAATGTATCAGCCGAGTGTCAGAAGGCTAAGGATTCAGTGGTCAAATCTGTTGCTGATGTGCACCGTTGCGAGGGTGCCCTTGACACCATCCAAATGCACTTCCCTGATGATGCCAATGTACCAACAGGCTTGCTTGACAGCCTCCAAGAAAAATTTGACCAAGCAAAAGCCACCCTACAACAGGCACAGGTATGCTTTTAACTCCATCTGATTGTAGTATAATACCTGCAAAGTACCATACGGTATGATTTTTCATACCGGTAGGATTATATCATATTCGGTAAGGGTAGATGACAATACCGGTAGGATGTTATGATACCATTAGGATTATACCCTACCGGTATGATAACATCCTACCGGTATTTTTATATCCTATCGGTAGGATTTAGGAGATAATCCTACCGGTATGATAACATCCTACTGGTATGGTTACATCCGACCGGTATGGTTAGATCCAACCGGTATGATAAAATCCAACCGGTTTGATGTTATGCTTCCGGTATAATGTTATCCTACCGGTATGATGTTACCGGATGTTATCCTACTCGTATGATGTTATACTATCCAGTATAATAACATTATACCGGTGGGATAACATCATACCAGTAGGATGTAATCATACCGGTATGATAACATCATTATATCGATTTTCAAGCATTCATACCGATTTTATACCTGTTTGACATTGTCTGATAACAGAGGTCTCTTGCCTACAGGAAGAATTATCCAAATGCTTGGACCATGAGGAAACCTTTGGTCTCTATGTCACGTTTGTGACAAACATGATTAGTCAACCAATGCTACCTGAAACCATAGTCTTGCCTGCACGAGTTTCAGCTCCTGGACATACTGTTGTTCTCATTGATCTGTGCAATGCTTGTGGTGTAAAAATTCATGATCACAATCGCTCAAGCCATGTTGTTCTATTGCCTTGTTCACATGCATACCATGCATTCTGCTATGCTCACTTGGCTGAGAAAGGAAAGTGCATGCTTAAGGATTGCCCCAGAGTTATTTCTACAGAAGACCAATCCCTTCTAAAGAAGAAGCCAGTTGAACCATGCCCAAAAACAGGTGAGAAAAGTGTTTCACTGGGTAATCAGGTGGTTGACTTTTGTCTTCTCTGATGTTTTTTCAGGTGGTTGGTTTTTGTCTTCTCTGATATTTTTTCAGAGTCAAGCTGCTTCAGAACTACTGCCGGTAAAGACACAGGGAACGATGCAGTGACGCCTTCATACAAGACACCTGTGGAGGTATTGCTTGATGAAAATGTCCCTGGTAATGCTGAGAAACCTGTTTCGGAAACAACAGAAGAAGAACAAAACTTTGAGGTAAAGGAGCAGAGTACGACTGGTACTGAAGGGAAAACCCAGGATGAGGAAGACGATGTGTTGCTAGACACTGGCATGCGGGTGACAAGATCAAAGACCCCGAGAAAACGAGGCCAACGTGGCAAGAGTAAGTTTTTTCATTGATTATGGCTCTAATAAGTGATCTTTTGTTGCACAGCTTTCTAAAGCTGATGGTCGTGTAGATGTCAGAGGCTGGAGTGAAGTCCCGAGGAGACCCTTGCTCAGCATATAAGAAAGGCAAAAAGAAAAAAATCGAGAAGACTGGAGATGAGAAGCCTGAAATGAAGCAAAAAAGCAAGGAAGAGGAAGAGACCCAGTGGCAGCCAGAAGAGGAGATGGACATAGAAGACACTAAGGAGATGCACAATACCGGCACAAGTTCTGACCCTAAACCCAGAGCTTGCAAAAGATTATAGTTTGCCCCCCCTATGTTTCTTTTTATGTAACCACTTCTGAAATTAATATAACTTTCTTTCCCATTCGACGTCTCTTTCATCTTGTGCCTAATTTTTGAACATTGTGTGTTTTTATTGTATGATTTCAATCTATAGATATGTCCTAATTGCATATTTAAATTTGAGTCTTGTGTAATTTTGCATCTGCAAATATGTTTTCAGTTGAAGAATGGCGCCTTGCAGATAGGTTCAGGGTTGACAAGCAGAATGGCAGGGCTGACATTCGTGCAATATGGAATTGCGTGTTGTGTCCTGCAGTGCTCGTGTTTCCTCTATGGTATAGACTAATTAAAAGAATCCCACTGATATGGCCAAGGCCACCACCTCCGTTGAGCATCCAGCGTAGGGTTCTCATTTTGGACCTTAATGGATTACTGCTCAAGAAATTTGATGGAAAATATGGTGAAGAATTGCCCCACTGGCCAGAAATGCGGTATGTTGTTGAAGGGGATACACAGTTTTGGGTAAGGCCCGATGCAGAAGTGTTTCTGAATTTTTGTTTCAGATGGTTCGAAGTGTGGATATGGAGCTGCTGCGAGTTTGAGAAGCTCAAACGCACGCTAGCGACAGTGTTCCCTGACCACCACAAAAGATTCAATAGAGTGGTAAGTCAAGCGCAGTGCACAAGGGCCCCTTTTAAATTGGGCACGACAAATAAACCGGTGTTCCACAAGAATCTCGAAAATTTTCTTGACCTACCACCTGACACACTTATCTTTGATGATTCTGGATATAAGCTAATGTTTAATCCATTGGGGTCATTTCTTGTTTTTCCCAAGCTAGAAAAGAAGTCTAAAGAAGTGCGCGCCTGTTTTCTGTCAACCACTGTCATAAACTGGCTGGCACACTGGTTGTACTCTAAGGACAGAATTGAGTATACAAAGAGGACTGTAATTTGTGCACATGGACAACCTGACGACACCTATGTGCATCGTTTTTATTGGAAATGGCGGATTGACTTTTTCAAGAAGAAAGGAACAGATTTTTTATATAAAAAGAAAGCTTCATAAAGTTTGTGAAGTGGGCAACTTTTGTCGATGTATTTTTTTGTCGATGGATGTAAATGGAGAATTACTCAGCCTTCTTGTCAATCAATGTAACAGAATTCATGTATAATACATTTACAAGCAAGTTGCACGGAAATACGTTGTATTCTATATTTGAAGTATATTGCAAATAAAAGGAGAGAGAGAGAGAGAGAGAGAGAGAGAGAGAGAGAGAGAGAGAGAGAGAGAGAGAGAGAGAGAGAGAGAGAGAGAGAGAGAGAGAGAGTCTGATAACGGTATTATACCGGGCATGAGTGGTATGATACTGAGAAGTGAGAGAGAGAGAGAGAGAGAGAGAGAGAGAGAGAGAGAAAGAGAGAGAGAGTCGGATACAAAGAAGTGACTTGTATGATACCGGTATGATTCTTTCAAGTGACTGGTATGATACCGGTATGATACTGAGAAGTGACCGGTATGATATTGAGAAGTAACACACACACACACACACACACACACACACACACACAGAGTCTTATACTGAGAAGTGACTCGTATGATACTGTGAAGTGACTAATATGATACCGGTATGGTACTGAGGAGTGACCGGTATGATACTTAGAAGTGACACACAGAGAGAGAGAGAGAGAGAGAGAGAGAGAGAGAGAGAGAGAGAGAGAGAGAGAGAGAGAGAGAGAGAGGGAGAGGGACTGGTATGATACCGGTTGATACTGTGGAGTGACCGGTATGATACTGAGACGTGACAGAGAGAGAAAGAGAGAGAGAGAGAGAGAGAGAGAGAGATAGGGACTGGTATGATACCGGTATGATACTGAGGAGTTACTAGTATGATATCGGTATGATACTGAGAAGTGACTGGTATGATACTGAGAAATGACAAAGAGAGAGAGAGAGAGAGAGAGAGAGAGGAACTTGTATAATACCGGTATCATACTGAGGAGTGGCTGGTATGATACCGGTATGATACTGAGAAGTGACTGGTATGATGTTTAGAAATGACAGAGAGAGAGAGAGAGAGAGAGTGAGAGAGAGAGAGAGAGAGATAGAGAGAGAGGGAATGTATGATATGGGTATGATACTGGGAAATGACTAGTATGATACCATATCATACCGGTATGATACTCGGAATTGACTGGTATGATACCGGTATGATACTGAGAAGTGACTGGTATGATACAGAAATGATACTGAGAAGTGACAAAAATAGAGAGAGAGAGAGAGAGAGAGAGAGAGAGAGAGAGAGATATGGAGAGAGAGAGAGAGAGGGAGAGGGAGACAGTTCAGTTTACAGTTAAAGGCAGATATACACAAAATTATGCATTATGCATTTCTTAAGATGGTTACAGCTCAAAAGGCATACTATTGTAGATAGACTCGCTGACATCAAGTGATATTGTATATAGTTTTGAGTTTCTGGGATGGGGTATCATGGGGATTTTGATTGCCCGAACAAGATGTGAATATATGAACACCTCTGGCTTTTTTTCCAAAAGCTCGTAGGTCTGCTCATTTATCATACGATAGTAAAACCCTTTGATAGCATAGGATCCTCGCCCAATGATATTGCCCCAGTAATCTTCAGCGTCTGAATGAAACTCTTGAATAGCTGCAGTGCATTTCACTATATAGAAATCCACTTTTTCTTCATTGTCATTTGGTGCGGGAACGGCAAAATTATCACCAACAATAAGAGCTTGACTGAGGGTGTCATAGTGTCCTTCATACGTTGCATCCTCATTTATTTCGTTGTCATCGTCTTCCCCTTCTTCTATAGGCTCCAAATAAGGTATGTCAAGAAAGGAACGTGTGACTTGCTCACACATCTCCTCCACTTTTCCTGTTTACATGCACTACAGAAACAAGACAGTGAACGTGTTCTCAAAGCAGTTGTATCATGCTCTGAATATGCAGAAACAGAGTGCATTGAGCGGGTATTTTTTACAGCCTTCACATCCCAATTTTTTCCCCTTTCGACATCTCCCAATTCAATCACCCAAAAAATCTTGCTTACATAACGGGCCTGGGATGCATAGGTGGCTGTAGCACCATCTGACAAGGTCCGTCTCAATAATTCCACAACATCTGCAGCACAATCTATCTTTGGGCAGTCTGGCTGCAATTGGTATTGAGTTAAAGACCTTTTTATCACTGCTCCCGCACCGTCGTGTTCTCCCTTACCATGTCCGGATCCAAAAAAGTTCCAAGACATTTTCCATCCCGTAAAAACAATGTATCTGCAATTTATTCAATGGATAGAAGAAGATTAATATACTCTTGGCACGATAAAATTACCAAAAAAAACACGTATTATAATGTTACTGATGTTAGACAAGCATTTTATTACAACTTTAATGCCACTATTATAGGTCTCTATATTGAAACCACCTTCAGATAATGTTTGTTAGAACATGGTATACCTGGCAAGGAAATAGAATGGTCTTCTTGCTTTGAATTGTGAAGCTGCTCCATCAGGCCATACCCAATGACTTTTTATGTTTAGACCAAATTGCTTTAGCCATTCCGCATGTTTCAGAAAACAGTGTTGAACAAAATGTGTGTCACGTTGCTTGTCATCTGAAATGAAGAAGTGAATTGTCTTGTGGATGTCACCTGCATAATATAAAAATCAGAAATTATTGAAGGCTTAATACAAAAGAAATAATACCGATCTAGGGTGATGTCGTTACCTGCAATTCGGAAATATGTTATGTGCACAAAAATAGTCACTTGATTTGAATACCAGTGCATGGACTGAATCTCATTTTGTTCTTTGAAACTATAATTTTCAGCAAAGTCAACAACTGACACAACAACATCTTCTGGAAAGCTTTGTATACATTCCTTATATTGTTCTGCTTGCCATCTATACACAAAATTATGCATTATGTATTTCTTAAGATGATCTTTCAACATGACTGAGAGATCCTGGCATGATATTTCCTTATGCGACAAGACTTTCCTTTTCTTGTTCAGACCGTCACGCGCAGTTCCTACTTCTAGGTCCTCAAAAATCTTCACCACAATCTTTTTAACAATAAATTTAGCCTCTGCTGCACAAAAGTCTAACTTATCCGGGCCACACCTTTTACATTGACCACTCAAGCAGGAAAGGGCATGGAAGGTGGACGTATCTGATTTTGGACACAGTATAGAGTCCAATAAGGCTATTACACTCTTGATAGGGTTTTTTGGTGCCTTGCATCCACCATTGTCTTTGCATATGTTGCATTGACAATGGCAAGCTTTTCCATGCAGACCGAATACAGAACTTCGCATGTGATTTATGGCATCCTTTAGGAAGGACATTTGAACATGTGAAATGCAGCAGAGCAAGTATATCGGTCTCTCAATTTTCACACAAAATATGGCTTCATGTACTCAAACGCCCGCTGCCTTATTACAATTTCAGGGTATTGTTCTTTGAAGTTGAGAAAGAGCTCCACCTACAATGAAAGACATATATGGTTAAAGAACATTGAAGAAAACTGCAGGTTTTTATTATCTTTGAGGAAAACTGTTACATTACTATAAACCAGTATTTTTATTTCAAACCACTATGTTTTCTCACTTAATTGGTTAGGTAAACCAGTATATATGAACACATGTCCTTGGTACGTACCAATGGTATATAAGTGTCAACCAGTGCAAATGTTCTTACTGCTGATGTAAACCAGTCTTTTCATTTATAACCGGTATGTTATTTACCTAACCAGTACAAGTGAGCACTTAACCACAATGTATACCAGTGAGAAATAAGTGTTAAAAAGAATGAACACATGCCCTTGGTACGTACCAGTGGTATATAAGTGTCAACTAGTTCAAATGTTCTTACTGCTGATGTAAAACAGTTTTTTCATTTAAAACCGGTATGTTATTTACCTAACCAGTACATGTGAGCACTTACCCATGATGTGTACCAGTGAAACATAAGGGTTAAAAAAATGAACACATGTCCTTGGTAAGTACCAGTGGTATATAAGTGTCAACCAGTTCAAATGTTCTGACTGCTGATGTAAACCAGTCTTTTCATTTATAACCGGTATGTTATTTACCTAACCAGTACATGTGAGCACTTAACCACGATGTATACCAGTGAGAAATAAGTGTTAAAGAAAATGAACACATGTCATTGGTACGTACCAATGGTATATAAGTGTCAACCAGTGCAAATGTTCTTACTGCTGATGTAAACCAGTCTTTTCATTTAAAACCGGTATGTTATTTACCTAACCAGTACATGTGAGCACTTACCCATGATGTGTACCAGTGAAAAATAAGGGTTAAAAAAATGAACACATTCCTTGGTACGTACTAGTGGTATATAAGTGTCAACCAGTGCAAATGTTCTTACTGCTGATGTAAACCAGTCTTTTCATTTAAAACTAGTATGTTATTTACCTAACCAGTACAAGTGAGCACTTAACCACGATGTATACCAGTGAGAAATTAGTGTTAAAAGAAATTAACACATGTCCTTGGTACGTACTAGTGGTATATAAGTGTCAACTTGTTCAAATGTTCTTACTGCTGATGTAAACCAGTATTTTCCTTTAAAACTACTATGTTATTTACCTAACCAGTACATGTAAGCACTTAACCACGATGTATACCAGTGAGAAAAATGTGTTTAAAAAAAATGAACACATGTCCTTGGTACGTACCAGTGGTATATAAGCGTCAACCAGTTCAAATGTTCTGACTTCTGATGTAAACCAGTCTTTTCATTTAAAACCGGTATGTTATTTACCTACCAGTACATGTGAGCACTTAATCACGATGTATACCAGTGAGATATAAGTGTACAAAAAAATTTACTGTATATGTAAACCAGTATTTTCCTTTCAAACAGATATGTTTTTTACCTATCTGACAAGACAAACAGTACACGTGAACACTTGACGAGTACATGTGAACACTTAACCACTATGTATACTAGTGAGAAATAAGTGTTAAAAGATTTTTACTGGTTATGTAAACCAATTTTTTACCTAACCAGTTTATACATATCATACGCGTGTGAAAGTATGCGTCTGCAAACGTATGTTTCACCAAACATACACGTATGATAAAAACTATGTTTCCATTTATATTCTCCTTCACATCCAATATTTATCTACTCTTAGTCTAGGACCAAATACAGATTCCCCTTATTTCCATTTATAACTTCCTTCATATCCGATTTCATATCTACTCTTATCAACCCATTTATAGTGAATATAGGTCATGAATGCAAATATTAGAAAACAAAAATGGATATAGTGAAGCAAGTTATTACCTGAGATTGTTCAAGAAGATGCACAGGATGTTTGACATATGAATTTCTTCCAATACGCTTTCTGCACACATCCTTCTTATTGGGTGAAACACGAGTGTTAGACATCCAAAAAGAGAAGATCAACTCTTTCTCTTCAGGTGTTATGAAACCACGATCCATGGGCTGTCGAGCACACAAAGAGATTGGAAAATTGCCATCACCTGCTGCCCTCAACCTATTCTTTGCAGCTATGAAGTTCCTCTTGTGCAAATTTAGCAACTTAGATGCAGCTGAAACATTCACTTTTGAGGTAGATGTACACTCAACATTCATAAGCATTGTGATGATGAACCTTTTAAGAAAGAGCTCCTGTCCGCTCTTGGGTAATTTGATTGCATCTATTGTGTTGCGTATGGCTTCAACAAAGGTTGCTTGTGCCCTGGGCATTTCAGGGTCTCCAAGAGAAGGATGGTTGACAAACTTGCACAAAATATCTGAGCGTGATGCAACATCGAGGTCCTTTATATGCCGGTTGAAGAGCATAACAAGGTCATTGCAAAGTCTTTGACGCTTTGCATCATCAGCACCATTTTGATCATTATCTTCCTCACGTGCTACCTGCTGAAGCTTGTTCTTAGCACATTGCTCCCTCTTTCTCGTAGCATGATATTCCTTGACCGCATCATTAGCATACCTAGCACGGAGTTCACAGTGAGGTGCACAAAATATTTGAGCGTGATGCAACATCGAGGTCCTTTATATGCCGGTTGAAGAGCATAACAAGGTCATTGCAAATTCTTTGACGCTTTGCATCATCAGCACCATTTTGATCATTATCTTCCTCACGTGCTACCTGTTGAAGCTTGTTCTTAGCACACTGCTCCCTCTTTCTCGTAGCATGATATTCCTTGACCGCATCATTAGCATACCTAGCACACAGTTCACAGTGAGGCTGAGAGCCGTCACATACAGTGTGAGATTCTTGCTCCATGCTAGAGAGGGAGAGATTGAGCGAGGTGATAGGCCTACAGAGAGCAAGAGCAGTATATGACAGCAATAGATGTGTGATAGGCCTACAAAGTAAAACAGCAATTTGTGCTCCTACACAGAGAGTTAGAGAGAGACAGGAAAACGAGAGAGCGGGAAGACAAAGAGCTGGCTGATGTGCATAGTTAAGAGCTACAGAGCCATCTTCTATATTTGAAAAAGAGACGTGGAAATAGTAATGGTGTAAAGAGTTGGCTGACGTGCATAGTTAAGAGGTACAGAGTCGTCTTCTATATTTAACAAAAAGCTGTGGAAATTCTATATTTAATTAAAAAGCTGTTCAAAAGAATATATCGAATTGAAATAATAGAGATGGTTTTATGTACCGGTTATAAAACCTCTGTCCCGGACAAGGTTTTTGGTCCACCTATTCATGCATCCACCCCGGTGTGAGAGTTATGCAAGTTCAAAGTTGGAAGGTCTAGCAAATCTAGGATAGACAGGGCAGCTGGGGATGGGTGATTAGACTTGATGTGAAGGGATACATGCGTAGTGCTTGAATTATGGAGCATGCATGTATTTTTGGATTGCGGATCGGAGCTCTGGATTGCAAGTTATGGCCATCAGAAGATTTTTCGGGGGGCCACTTATGGGCCAGGTTGATCGCATTGGAGGACATGCCATCCGGTGTCTTTTGGGCCCCTCGACAAGGTTCTAGAGGGTTGTATGCATCACGTAAAGTCAACAAGAATTGACGACTTGGCAATCTAGTGTGTGATCGTCGAGAAATGGCAAGTCAAAGTTGGCGGTTGATGATGATTGTAAGGAATTTGATGTTTTTTTACCATTTTTGATGCTTGATGATCGTGGGCCTCGGATATGTCAAATTCAAGGGCAAGCACGTAATTTTGAAGTCCAGGACGGTGGCTCTTAGTTAGAATTGGCGGCTCGAGGATTGGGGACCCAGCAGGGAGGCAATGGAAACACTTGCAGGTTTTGGGGGGGGGGGGGGGGGGGGGGGGGGGGGGGGATGGATTTTCTCAAAAAAGAATGGGTGGTTTTTGAGGCTTTGGAGGCAAGTGATTTGGGACTGCCACGTGGCTGAGTAATAACCCACATGTGCAGTTGAGAGGCAAAAGTCCACAGTATATGGGCCAAAAGTGGTCCCTCTTATTGTGCATGAGTAGAGAGTGAGGATGAGCTCTCTTATGGAGCTGAGCCATTGCAGATTGAGGCGGGCTCTCCGTGCAATGGCACGGCCAGAAAAGACAACGAGTTTGACCAGGGTGGGCGTAGCCGGTGGCGCTCCGGATGGCGGTCAAACGCATTGGTACAGCCAAAGTGTGTCGACCATAGAAGATGACATGGACAGATATATGCAGGCTAGTAGAAGCATGGCAAAAAGGCTGGAGCACCTAGGAAGATCATGGGATGACAGGTAGTAGCGGAGGTGTATGACTGATGCGGTTTATAGGCCAAGAAGAGCTCCATAAGGGGCTAATTTGAATAGCAGATGAAGGATGTGAAAAGTGAAACTTTTGGGTCCAGAATGTAGAGTTTGAAGTGTTGAAGGAGCAAGTCCAAGCGGCTCATCAAACCGAGCTACGAAGCCCAAGATATTGAAGGTTGAAGGTTCAGTGTGTTGTAGATTCTTGCCGGATAGGGCAGCTAGAGACAGGTGGTCCAAGTGGAAGTCAAGGTACATGTGTGCAGTGCCCAATTTATGGAGCCTACCCGTCTTCCCAGGTGTTAGATAGGAGCCACGGATTGCAAGTTATGGCCTGTTGAAATTTTACCGAGGGCTAGGTTGGTGCCCACCTGACCATAAGGGGAGGTGTGCCATCTGGCATCTTTTGAGCCTCGACAAAGTTCTAGAGTAGGGTATGCATCATACACAGCTAGCAGGAATTGATTGCATGTCGAATGGATCCCGGAGTGAAAAGATATAGAAGTCTGAAGATTGGATGCATTTGTCCGAAGTTGGTTGCAGATGAATTTCTTGGTTTTTGCGGCCTCGATTTGGGGGCTTGGGGAATTGTGAAGTGTAGCAAGGTGGGGTGAATCCGGAGTCAAACAAAGTTTTCAACCGAAGTTTACGGTTTGACAAATGCATCAGCAGGTGATGGTTTGCTGGCAGTGCAAGAAGATGAAGGAGGTTTTTTTTTGGCATCCAATGGATTTTAACCAAAGAAAAGGGGAATTTTTGGGGGGTGACTCACCACAGGGCGCCACATGGCAGCCCAAAATCCCATATTCGAGAGGTGGGAGCCGGAAGGCAGTGGATATGCGCTAGAGGGTGAGCCCCAATTGTGGCATGCAAAGTGAGAGCTCCTTAGAGCTGTGGCGATGGCAGGCCATGGGGGGTTGCTATTGGTGGCGTAGGTGGCACACATGTGGTTTTGGCTGGAGGGGCTGGCGCAATGAGCGCGCCCGCTGGGAGAAGGTCGGCGATGGCTTGAGCGACAGTCCACTGATGACGTGGTAGGTGCCTACAAGGCCCTATGCCCGCGCCCGTTGGGGCGCCCATTTTTGAAATAAGAAGCCCCCCCCCCCCCCCCCCCCCCCCAATAACGAGGTCGCTATTGCTCTAGAGGGGGGGGGTCCCACCAGTGGACAACAAGAGAGAGTTGGAGAGGCAGCCCAAGGCCAATCAAGGGGCTTGTCCCGTGGTCAAGGATAGAAAGTTAGAGTAAGGGTTTGAAGGCTTCAAGGTGCAAGTCAAAGGTTGAATCCCACAACAAGTGTGTCGGGAAAGAGCAAGAGAGAAAACCCAAAGGGTTAGAACCAAGAGGCCATTCTAAGGGCGGGCCAACGGGATGAATACATTTATAGAGCTGGGCGACCAAATTGGGCAGGTTTGCACCATGAAGATCCAAAATATTAAGTGTGCCAAGCGATTGCAACGCAAAAAAATTCTAAATGAAGCTTCAGTTGATTGCACGAGCTAGATAACTCCTCTTTTTCCAAAGAGAGTTTTTGGAAGCTTTCAAGCCTGTGTATTGCAAGCTGTAAGAAATGCGGAATACAATAAAAATCTAGTAGCAGGGAGAGTAGAGAGAGATATGATGCAAAGTAGATTAGTGGCAAATCAAAAACCTTAGATTAGCACACTATTACAAAGTGATGGAGTCATCCACCCATGCACTCTCAATGTATAGCTTAGATGGCGATTTAGACAACTAGAGCAAGTAGGAATACAAGGGACTAACAATCCTTACACAAGGATGTGTTGTGTGCGTCAAGTGTGCACACCATTCTACCGAATTACTCATGAGAAGGCCTCCTTATATAGATGTAAGGGAGCCTCTAAATGCCCATATGCTGTCGCCCTTAGATAGCCAAGTCCAAGTAGGACTCTCCCATGCACCCATGTGTAGCCACTTTTGGGTAGACAAGTCCTCCTAGAAATTGGCCACCAACCAAGGAAATCTGGCCACCAACCAAAGACCACTGTCCGCCGACCACCAGCCAAAGACCACGGACCACCGGCCATCGAACAACCATTTTTTGATTGTCTTTTGGCCGTCTTCCAACCAAGATATTTCGACAAAAAGGAATATTCCGATGAAGGCCCCCAAAGTTGCCCTTGAATTTGCTCCGTACCATCCACGATCACAAATAGAGATCTCATCAGCATGCAAAGCTGGAATCAACCAAATATATGTGCACCATTGGCTTCTCCTCATATGGGGGCCTTACAAACTGTGCAGCATATATTGTGGTGGCAAAACTGAGAGAGGTGGGCATTGCAAGTATACCAACACAAGCTTGCCATTGGAGCTGCATACTTGACTATACTATCTCCCTATGCAATAATACCAAACCTTTTCCCCTATTTCTTGTGTTGCTTCTCCCCATCCCCCTCCTTTTCTCTCACTCTTTGTGTACTTGCCAGTGCTTGTAGAGGGTTTGCCTGCAGCTTGAAGGGTGTTACCAAGAGGGAAGAATTAGGGTGTCTTGTGAGTCGGAAGGGTGAGTTGAGCAGTGTGGGTGAGTTTGTGTTGTGAGGTGTTTTTTTGCAAGGGGTGAGATAGTTGTTCTGCATGCTAAAGTGGAGTTTTTAGTGCAAATTAGCCAATTTGAAGGTGTGATTAGAGAGGTTAGGGGTGCTGTGGAATCCTTGGGCTATAGAGAGAAAACATTCTTTGTGCTGGGTGTGTTCCCTATTCCCACTCTCCATCTTGTGGTGCCCCCACTGAGGAGCTGTCTGATGCTCCAATTTGCCGTTGAAAGTCGTGCTTTTTAGCCGACAAAGCGGTTGGCTGATGGTCAAGGTGTTTGATGGTCGAGTTTGAAGCTAACAGACATGATGGAGCTAGGTTTTGGCCCCATATTTACGGGCATTGAAGATCCCACGAGGATTGGTTAGCATATTTCGAGTTATGGCTGCTGTCGATGCGTATATCGACGGATGCAAAAAGGTTGCATATGGTGCTGTTGTTGATGCAAGGACGAGCCAACGTGTGGTTCGATGGTTTACAGAGCAGTGATTGAGGATGTTGGCAAAGATGACAAAGTCAATTTCCTGAGCGGTTTTGGGAAGCGATTACGGCAGAAGAAGCTGGTACAAGTCTGAAGGCTATACACCAGGATGTAATTAAAGATTTCTCCATTTTCATTGAGCAGTTTGAATCTTGTTGGAAGCAGTTAGAGATTGCTACTGGGGTCGAAAGCAACCAGTAGTTGAAGCTTTCAAAGCTGCTGGAGTGCTTACATTTGAGCGTTAGAAAAAAGGTCGAAGACGGTGCAGATACATACAAAGACATGACATATATGGCAAAGATAAAGAGCAGAAAGGTAAAGCGGAAGCTAAAGCTGGACATGTTGAACCCAACAGATTATATGCCTGTTGTGGAGGTAGCAAAGTGCTCTTTGGTTCAACCAAGGGTGGTTCCAAGTGCTCGGAGTGCCAAGCCTGTTGAGGTAAGACCTACTGTTGGTTATGTTCCTTGGAGATTTCCAGTATGTGAAATGCATGTGCCGAGGGTGGAGGAGCGTATCAACGAGGAGAAATTCCATGTGAGGTGAACAGAGACGCGAAAGAGGTAGTAGATGAGGAGGTTCCGGTGCAGCTTGAAGAGGTAAAGCCTATTCTTGTGAAAAGTTTGCATGAAAAGATAGCAGAATGCAATGGGGTTGCAGATACTGAGGGTTCATGAGCTGATGAAGAAAGTGAGGGAAGTCAGGATGATGGTCAAGCTTTTGTGGAGTAGCAAGTGGATGCAGATGCTAATACGGAGTCGATCTATAATGTCGATGATGATGAAGTACAAGCTCAATTAGCTGGGAGACAAGCGAGGAGAATGGAGCGGATGAGTCCACATCCTATGACGGAGAGACAGAGTCTGAGGAACCTGAACTGGTAAAGGTAAATTTTCCCTCTTATGTGTTTGATGATATGGTAGTAGCCCATGTGCAAGAAGAGCAGGGAACAAAGCAAGCTAAGATGCATGATGAAGACCAGATGGAGCAGTCTAGGCCTACAGATGATGGAATGCAGGTGAAGGTGGTGTGTGGGGCCATGCTAATGGCTGTGCTGATGAAAGTAGCAATGGAATGTGCCTATGGAGGAAGACAACGATGGTGCAATAGAGAACGAGTTTCTCTTTTCCTTGGCGGAGCATGATGCAGTGATTGAAGAGATGCTTGAAGAACAAGAGGTGGAAGCTGAAGAGCAAGAGGTGCTGATTGACCTTGAAGGGCCGATTAACGAGGAAGGGCTCGATGATACTCAAATTGAGTGTGGGGCCAAAGAGGAGGTTGTGATGCCAAAGACAGAGGAGATTCCGATGCAAACGACATGTCCAATGGTGGAGAAAGAAGAATCCCAAGCAGTGACTTTGCTTCCATTGAAGGTATGTAAGCTATGGTTGATGGATAGGGTGGTAGATGCAGCTATGTGGTGGATGGCTCACCAGGTGCAAGGTTCTATGGTGAAGTCCTCCACTTTATTTGGTTGGGAGGGAGGGTCGGACATGTGTTGGAGCTTGGTGTCAGGTAGGCTAGGGCCAGCCTACACACATGGTGATCTAGGTGTTGTGGTATGGCACTATGGTGAACAATTACAGATAGGTGGAAGATATCAAAGGCGGTGTTTGATCCAGGTGGGAGCAATGTGATGCAGGGGGTGGGGCAACCCATTTGAAGGTTTCACAGTAGACAGAATAAAACTGGTACATATGGTTTTGTTTTTCTCATAGTGTGTGCCAGGTTTTGCAGTTAGAAATCGAATAAAGCTCTTATGTGGTTGAGCATAATAGCTCAACTAAGGGGTGGGCAATGATGGTACAGCCAAAGTGTGTCGACCATAGAAGATGGCATGGACAAATATGTGCAGGCTAGCAGAAGCATGGAAAAAAGGCTAGAGAAGCTAGGAAGATCATGGGATGATAGGTAGCAGCGGAGGTGTATGACTAATGCGGTTTATAGGCCAAGAAGGGCTCCATAAGTGGCTAATTTAGGTAGCAGGTCAAGGATGTGCAAAGTGCAGCTTTTGAGTCCAGGAATGTAGAGTTTGAAGTGCTAAAAGAGCAGGTCCAAGCGGCTCATCAAATGAGCTACGGAGCCCAAGATATTGAAGGTTGAAGGTTCAGTGTGTTGCAGATTCTTGCCGGACAGGGCAGCTGGAGATAGGTGGTCCAAGTGGAAGTCAAGGTATAGGTGTGTAGTGCCCAATTTATGGTGCCTACCCATCTTTCCAAGTTGCAGATAAGAGACAAGGATTGCAAGTTATGGCGTGTTGAAATTTTATTGGGGGCTACGTTGGTGCCCACCTGACCACATGGGTAGGTGTGCCATTTGGTGTCTTTTGAGCCTCGACAAAGTTCTAGAGCAAGGTATGCATCATGCAGAGCTAGCAAGAATTGATTACATGTCAAATGGAGCCCGGAGCAAAAAGATAGAGAAGTCTGAAGATTGGATGCATTTGTCCGGAGTTGGTTGCAGATGAATTTCTTGGTTTTTGCGGCCTCGATTTGGGGGACTTGGGGAATTGTGAAGTGCAGCAAGGTGGGGTGAATCCGGAGTCACACAAGTAAGTTTTTGATCAGGTTTTACGGTTCGACAAATGCATCAACAGGTGATGGTTTGCCAGCAATGCAAGAAGATGAAGGAGGATTTTTTTGGCATCCAATGGATTTTAACCAAAGAAAAGGGGAATTTATGGGGGGTGACCCACCACAGGGCGCCATGTGGTAGCCCAAAATCCCATATGCTATACGCGAGAACCGGGAGGTAGTGGATATATGCTAGAGGGTGAGCCCCAATTGTGGCATGCGAAGTGAGAGCTCCTTAGAGCTGTGGCAATGGCAGGCCATGGGGGGCTGCTGTTGGTGGTGCAGGTGGCACGCATGTGGTTTTGGCCAGAGGGGGTGGCGCAATGAGCGCGCCTGCAGGTAGAAGGCCGGCGATGGCTTGAGCGACAATCGATTGATGATGTGGCACATGCACGTAAGGCCCGGTGCCCGCGCCCGTTGGGGCCCCCATTTTTGAAATAAGATGCCCCTCCCAATAGCGAGGTCGCTATTGCTCTAGAGGGGAGGGGTCCCGCAGGTGGACAACAAGAGAGAGTTGGAGAGGCAGCTAGAGGCCAGTCAAGGGGCTTGTCATATGGTCGAGGACAGAAAGGTAGAGTGAGGGTTTGAAGGCTTCAAGGTGAAAGTCAAACGTGGAATCCCACAACAAGCAAGAGAGAAAACCCAAAGGGTTAGAACCAAGAGGCCATTCTAAGGGCGGGCCAAAGGGATGAATTTAAATGGAGAGCCGGGCGGCCGAATTGGGCAGGTTTGCACCATGCAGATACCAAAATACCAAGTGTGCCAAGTGGTGGCAATGCAAAAATAATTCTAAATGAAGCTTCAATTGATTGCACGAGCTAGATAGCTCCTTGTTTTTTCCTTTTTAGCCTTAGCCAAGCCTTATAAAAGGGCATAGAAGTGATTTTTTGAGAGCTTGTAAGGTTTCCAGTTTCTGAAACCTTAGAAATTGTACAAAGCCTGTAAATTTAACTTGAAAACACTATAGAATGATTCAATCATGGCTGATATTGGTATTTTTGGAATCATAACCAGAGCTTTACTATGATTAGTATATTTCAGAATCAGATTCTGACAAAATCTGGAAAAGTTACGGGCCCTGAAAGGTTACATTAGGAATTCAATTAGTTAAGAAAAATTGGATGGTCTCAGTAATTATTATTAACAAAGACTTTCTTATCCTAAGGTTCTAGAAATTACTGATATTTCAATTTTCATCATTAAAAATCAATAAAATCACTCAAAATCGATTTTGGAAGCTAAGGGGGCAGTGTGGAGTTGTGGCGAACCTGCCTGAGACAGTTTTAGCACAAGGTGGTGCTACCTAGAAGCTGGGGCCTTGCTTGAGGTGCCAAAACCTGCCAGGAACAGCCCGGGGCCCATAAAAACTATATAAAGACCCCTTTCCTTCATAAAAAATTAGACTTGGAGCCTTGGCACATTCTCTCTTATCTAGAGAGACCTCTACGTAGAAATCACTAGAGATCAAAGCTCTAGTTGGTTAATTAACGGTAATTAGGACTAACCTTTCTTAATTAGCAAAGCTAGGTTAACCTATTTACAATTTTCTTAAATTAATTGAATATTAATCCTATGTATACTAAAAAATCCTCTCTTAATTAAAAATTCTTTGCTGATTATTGTGATGAATCTTAGGGATATTAAGCTAACTAATTATTATATCATATTAGGACTGAAATTATCCATTTTATCTATAAATTAATGGTAATTATACTAATTAAGTTTAGATTAAGATGAGATAATTATTAGGGCTATTAGACTAACATTATGCTAGGAAAATTATCTTATAATTTTTTGAGTAATTTTCATAATTAATTAAGCAGAATTACATTGTGTTTGAGAGAAAAATAAAGTAGGAAATGATCAAACTAATCCAAAATGCTTTGAGATATTTATCAGAGGTAAATCAAATCTTATGAAACCCATGATAATTATCTTAACCTCAGATAATTAGTTTAACTAATTATCTTTGTAAAATTACATTATTTTTAGGGAAAAATAAAAGGGGGAAAATAGTAAATTAGTCCAAAAACCATTGAGATAACTATCAGAGGTAAAACACACCTTGAGGAACCCGTGATAAATATCTTAATCTTAGATAATTAGTTTAGATACTTATCTTCATTAAAAGTAACTGATTTTGTGTATAAAATAGAGAAAGGAAATCAGTAAATGAATTTATACAATTACCAAATAAATACCTGAGGTCCAAAATCACTATTGAAGGTTGGGAAAACTACCTTAGCATAAATGATGGGTATAACAAATTAATATCAGCAAAATTTGCCTAAATTAGACCATAAGTATAGGAGGGAAAAGTTATAAATCAATTTTATGGAAATTCCTAAAGATAGAACATATCAAATTACATCTAGGGTAAGAAATCCACTAGCAGATAGGAATTATAATTTACTAAGGCTAATTATAAGATATTCATGGAATATAGACTAAGGAGAAACCCAGTAAAGTAACTCTCATAATTGGATGATAATTATGGGAAAATACTAATAGTACAAGGAAGTTACAGGAGAAAGATCTCATCCAATAAACTATCAAGTATACCTACTTACTCTAAAAATCCTTATTTTTGGGTAAAAAAGAAGAAAATAGATTATACCTCTAATCAATTAAGTCCTTTTATAAAGGTTGCCGATATGGCTCCAAAGAGAACCAGAGGAAATCCTCTTACCGAGGAAGAGGATGTTAGCAACAAAATAAATAAAGCCACTTATGACCATGAGGTTGGGTCTAGCCATAGGCCGACGGAGAAAAGTCTGCAGGCTCCAATGCAGCAACACATGGACGACCAGTCCCAGGTGGATTTCTATTTTGTTCGCTTAAGTCTTTTAAAGTTCATTTCTAAGTTAGCATTGCATATGTAAGGGTTAGGAAGGATAAACTGGTTGTAAATGGAAGATAAATTCCAGGAAACTAGTGAGCAATGATTATAAATAGGAAAGAAATGATTAGGTTATGACTGATTGACCTAGGAAAGAAATGTTTAACCATCCTTAAGACAGCTTGTCTCAAGACACCTCTCATTCCTTGGAATATTTTACTCCAGGTAATGAGTAATGATGGCTATTTCGCCATGGATGAGTCGGTTTCCTTAGCATGCGTGGAGTCTTTACCCCGTGCTTGTTTCTGTTTGTGGATATTACTTAAGATATCAAGTTTATCCTAGAGGAATTGCCCGGTTGTATGGGCAACCGGTTGGCGTATGGGCGTTCGGACTTTGGGTGATGGCTTTTTCCACCCCGGTTTTATAAATAAGGAATGGGTGCCGTTTTTTCACCCCTGTATAGGTGGTCTTGAGACAAGCCAGTACTAGTCAGAGATACTTCAGAATGACAGTACCTTGTCTTAAGTCTAAAGATGTTTGTTTGCTAAAAGAATGTTTTCAATACTGTTTTCAAGGGTTGTCTTAATGAAATACAGTGATGAAATTCAAAAGAAATCATTATTTTAATTGTGAAAAGAATGTGGTAGTAATTAAACAACACAAAAATCATGTGTGAGTGCGGGGTGGTAAGTGGGGATTGACTAAGGTTGTCAATCATCGATGGGTGGACCTGATTAGGCAGGTACTATCCATTCTCGTGCACTAAAACATTTAGAAACTTCTTCACTTGGAAGAGGAATCCACCAACGGTTGTGCCCTCACATATGTTAGGGGGGGAAAAGCGTTGTCTAAGGAAACCTTAATCTAATGATGGAAGTTATAGAGCCGGAATAGTTTAGTTTTTTTATTATGGTCTCGTTTCCACCGCGAGACAGGACTAGGTCTCCTTCTAGGGATATAAACCTAAACATTTATCAATGGTAAGGGTGAATTCCTTGGAGTTTTTCTTGTTTAAGGACTCTGACTTTAGTAGGCCTAGAGACCTGTCAATGGTCCCATCCCGTTTTTGGTGTCGGCGGGTATGGGGTCCTTACAGGGCTTTTTTGCGAGAGAGAGTTTTTGGAAGCTTTCAAGCCTGTGTATTCCATGCTTGCCATTGGAGCTGCATACTTGACTATATTATCTCCCTATGAAATAATACCAAAGCTTTGCCCCTATTTCTTGTGTTGCTTCTCCCCATCCCCCTCCTTTTCTCTCGCTTTTTGTGTACTTGCCAGTGCTTGCAGAGGGTTTGCCTGCACCTTGAAGGGTGTCACCAAGCAGGCAAAATTGGGGTGTCTTGTGAGTTGGAAGGGTGAGTTGAGCAGTGTGGGTGAGGTTGTGATGTAAGGTCTTTTTTTACAAGGGGCGAGACAGTTGTTCTGCATGCTAAAGTGGAGTTGTTAGTGCAAATTAGCCAATTTGAAGGTGTGATTAGAGAGGTTAGGGGTGTTGTGGAATCCTTGGGCTATAGAGAGGCAAACATTTTGTGTGTTGGGTGTGTTCCCTATTCCCACTTTCCAGCATCGATGATGTAGCAAGGCCCCGATAGGTGGCTGTTCCCACGCCCATTAAGGGCCATGGTTTTTTGAAGACAAAGCCCCCCCACCCCCACAAGCAACCTCACTAGTGCCAAGGGGTAGGGGATGTGTCATGTGATTTAGAGGGTATATGAGAGAGAGAGAGAGAGAGAGAGAGAGAGAGAGAGAGAGAGAGAGAGAGAGAGAGAGAGAGAGAGAATTCAAAGGCTTAAGGGGAGTCAAAGGGCTGGTCAAGGGCGGGGCAAAGTGGTGGTCCAAGCGAACAAGGGAAAGAGAGGTCAAATGTGTGTGTGTGAGATAGAGAGAAAGAGAGAGAGAGAGAGAGAGAGAGAGAGAGAGAGAGAGAGAGAGAGAGAGAGAGAGAATTCAAAGGCTTAAGGGGAGTCAAAGGGCTGGTCAAGGGCGGGGCAAAGTGGTGGTCCAAGGGAACACAAGGGAGAGAGAGGTCAAGTGAGGAGGTTCCAAAGATGGTAGAGTCCGGGTGGAGTTTGAAAGGGCCAATGAAAGGCAAATAATCAACCAAAGAGACCCTTGACCTTCTAGGGGTGGTAAAAAAGAAAGTTAATTAAAAATTGAAATTGCCAAGGGCACTTGCGACATTGCTAGTGCACCCCCCTCAAATTCAAGTGCAAGCAAGAGAGCAAATGAAAATAAGGAGGCTCCGACTTCCAAAGATGCCAAATATGGATGCCAAATGGATCAATTAGAGGGCATTTTCCAAAGTTAAAGGCCCCCCACTATAGAAGTTAATTTTTAATCAAATTAGGGCTTTTTGGTGCCGTTTGAATCCTGCAAAGTGGAGTTTTTTTTATGAAGCTTTGGAAGGCGATCCAAGGCAAGCGTGGCCGGCTCTACGGACGACGTTTCTTCATGATTTTTGCAAGGAGGCATCCCCAAGTGAGATGGATGCGAAGCTGAAGGCGCTTAAGCAAGATGTAAGTGAAGATCTCAATCAGTTTTTGGGTCATTTTGAAGAGTGTTGGGCAGAATTAGCAGCATCCATGCAACTCGCTAATGGGGATTACTTCAAGCTGGATAAATTCATGGCAAGTTTGCACCCTAAATTCCAAAAAATTACAATGGTGTTGTAACAATTGCACGGTCAAAGAGCAAACAGATAAAGAAGGAGATAGAGCAGGGCATGTCGGGCTATGAAACAATGCCCCCCCCTTCAACCATAGAGTCCAAGTGAGGCTATGCACAAGGAAAATCATGAAAATCAAGGCGTAGGTGTTGTGCCACAGAATTGGGTACGTACGGTGGAGGATTTGTCCGAGTAGATGCAGGAACTGTGGCTAAGCATGATGGATAGATGTGGGATAGGTATCTAACCTCACTCCTATCTAATTGCAGCCAGGCTACAAGAGGTTGTCAATTTCTTGGAAAACAACAAACAACTCGCATCTAACTCAAGCTACACTCAAATAATTGAAATCACCAAAAGCCAATTGATCATCGGCAAACAAATCACATCCGTTACAGCATCAAATGACATCCAAACGTAACAAAACTTCTAGGACATTTTTATAAGACCTAAGCACACATGGTTATGGTCTCAAATCCCACTTTAGGTCAAGTGCAAAAATCGGGATTATTAACAGTAGTGGATTTTTGACCTAGTCATTTTCAACCCAGAATGCACTTAAATGCTTAGCAATTGATTTTGAAGTGTAAATTCCTACTTATGATGAGATTAGGCCGTAGGTTGGTAATACCAAAAGCTACAAAATATTATAAAATGCTTACATCAATGCATAGAGCTCTTACTTGCGGTTACAACACAACAGATGCGACTGCAATGTGACAACCGGGAAGGGAGTAGGAAGCACAAGAAGGAGAGAAGTGAGCAGCGTTAGCTCACACTGTGTATTTCATTATCCAAAACTTATGAAAAACTTAGAAAAATTGGCTTTTATACCTTAGCCAAGGTTTTTGGTGGTCAAAACTAATAATCTGGGAGCTCTAACTAAAGATAGGTTGATACAATCTAGAAGCTTGTAGCCCCTTCTTATCAATTACAAAGTTTACCTGGAAAATAGAAGCTACAATATTCCCAATTCATCAAAATAATAAATCTTTTTACAATGAGAGCTCCGAAAAATGTGATCCAAGTTAGCTTGCTACTAACGTTCCCCCCCTCCTCGCTTGTGTCGTCCCTTGACACAGCTTTATGGACTGAAGTAATCTTTGGGTTGATAGTTGGCAAGGTGTGCATGAAGTGCCTTCTCATATCTAATCTTTCTTTCTTTGTCTAGAACCTGCAAAAATTGCATGATGACCCTATTTTTTAGCTCAATGATTGAGTAGCCTACGAATCTGGAGGTTCAGTTGTTGATCACTGGCCCAAAAATCTTTGTTCGCCAAGTGAAGAACCCTATATAGAACGCTTCCTCGAATACCAACATATTGCTAGAAGGTAAAAACATGCATCGGACGGAGAAGCCATAAAGGACTCCTTCAGAAGGTTGGCCGCTTAGGTCGTAACAAAGACCTTTATTTCCCTCGAGGAACGACATCCATGGTGCTCCTGCTTGCTCTGGCTCATGAAAAGCTTCAATGCATGTGAGTAGCATTCGGCAAATTTTGTAGAGCATAGCACATGAGAGATCAGGGAGACTTTTGAAGAATGTCATGGCGCTCGTTAGGGTTTTCACCATGTATTTCTCTGTCGGTGTTCCTTTTTCTGGAGCTGGCAATCTTGGATAATTAAGCCATGTAGGTCGCTTCTTTGTCATTGCTTCATGTGCTTTCCATGTCCTTACTCTTGGTATAGGACAAAGGTCGGGTCTTTCTGAAGTGCTGCAGGTGCTCTTTTGAACAGAATCAAGTATCTGGGATTCTTGTTCAGTAAACTCTTTCTCCACTTGGGGTGGACTTCTTCTACACCTTTTGTCTGCATGTCTTTATATAATCTTTCCTTAACCTGTAAAAGTTCTACCTTGATCAAAGGATATGACAGTGATTGTTGATGCCATTGTGCATTGATTTGGTTGGGAGTGAGTTGAATAATGTTGATTGAATGGTGAACTCTCAACTCCAAATCCATCGTTGCTTTCCAATGTTCATTTGTCTCTTGAGAAAACTGCTCTTCAAGTGCATCTTCTTCAGCTTTTGATAGCTGGATCATTGGCACTCTTGAGCAAACTGCTCTTTAAGTGCATCTTCCTCAGCTTTTGATAGTTGGATCATTGGCACTTGATCGGCATCTGTTATTGGTACTTGAAAGTCTTCTTCTTGTCCCAGCCCTTGTGCCGGATGTGTTTCCATCTCAGCAAAAGAGACTGAGGAAATTTCAATGTTTGGTTGCTCAGATGTACCTGCTTCTTCCTGCATCTCTTGTTGTCCGTCTCGCAACAACTGATTAACTTTCTTGAGGTCTGTTATCTCCTTGAGTAGTTGTTTCTCTCTTTGTACTTGCATCAATGCAAGGTCTCTTTGTTGTGACTACTCCAGCTTGAGCTCTAGCTCGAGATCTTTATTCTTCTTTTCCAGTGGTTTATATACTTCGTCTGTAACTTTGAGTGAGGCAGCTACGGGATTTTCTCTTATCTGTTGCAAGAAGGTTGCCTGATCATTGATCCTTTGCTCTCAGTATTGTAGTGAATCATTTGCTACATCGAGCTACACTTGGATCTTTTGAACTAACAGAGTTGTAGTTAAGAGATCATTGGTAACCTCTACCAGTTGTTCGTCTTTTGTTTTACAGGCATTTGTTAACCTCGTGAGAAGTTCACCTAGCACTTCCATTTCTTTTCTTTGCTTCTCTTTTGCTAGCTGGTGTTGTTTAGCTTTAACTCTCAACTCTTGGATTTGTCTTTGCAGGTCCATGATGACATTCATTCTGTCCTCGAGCTCTCCTTTGAGAGCGTCGATAACCATCTTCAGCTCTCTAGCCTTAGCACTGCGGCTAAGTGCGGCTGTTTGCATTTTCTTTGTTATTTCTTGCATCTGCTTGGCATATCCGTTTACTTGTAGAATAAGCTCATCAATTGTCTACCAATCTTCATGATATGTCGGCTGTCAAGATGTTTTAGTACTCAATGTGTGTGGCTCCTTGGTTGGGGTTGTGGTTGCTTCGATTGCTTTGTCTTCTTGAGGTTTTGTGGATGCCTCGGTCGTTTCCTGCTGGGTGGTTGTAGACAGTGTGGTTTCTGTTTCTTGTGCCTTTGGTTGCTCAAAACTAGCACTCTCTTTTGGTTCAAGACTTACTACCCTATGCGGTTCAAGATCCTTTTCCTTGGTTTGCTCTCCCTCAGTGGGTCTAAGTGTTGGTGAAGGTGGAGGGCTTGGCATGGGGTGGTCTTGTTGTTCCATAGCAGGTGAGGTAGGTTTAGGAGACATCTCTTCTTGGTCGTGCTGTGTCTCTCCTTGTTCTATTTCCTCTGCCTATTTTGCATATGGTGAGGTAGGTTTGGGAGACATCTCACCCTGTTCATGCTATCGTTTACTTTGTTGGGCCTCTTCAGCTTGTCTCTGCTGCTCCATCGCATCTTTCCTTGCTTTTCTTTTTGCTTCTTGTACTTCTTTTTGCTTTAAGGATTCTACTTCCTGGTACATGCGTTCAAGAGAATCCTTGGGATCTTCTAGTTCTCTTCTGGCAAGATTCTTGGTTCGGGGCCTTTTATATCTCTTAGAACCCAACGTACTAGGTCCTCACCTACAGCTTGGTGGCTTCTTTTGTTGTAGGTCTCTTTTTCCCTTTGAAACCTCGCCTTATTTTGCTGCGGTTCTTCCTGATGTGAAGCCACTGCCTTCTTCTTCATCTCCTCTCTTCTAGCTCTTCTTTCCTTGTTGTCTAAGCTTTCGCTGCTATGTGCTTCATGTGAGGTTTCTCCAGACTCTTCATCAGATCTGTAAACTTTTTTTGTTAACCTTGTAGTTCTTGGAGATGGCTGTGCTGACATAATCCATGTGTTTTGATATGGGGCAAGTTGCAATTGTCTGCCATGCCAATAGCATGGTATGCTATTCTTGTTAATACCTCAGCTGTACCCAGATGCATGATCTTACCCTCTTTGTTAGTACCTTTCAGCGTGGATAGCACATACTGCGCGTGATAAATGGGTTGCTTGGTTGTCGACTTAAACACCTGTGTGAATGTAGTCGCAATGGCATGATTAGGTGTTGTGTATCTTGGCGGTCTCTTTGCTAAAAAGTGGAAGTGTTGATGATATAACCATGCGGGTTCTTCCACTTGCTCTAGATGAGTTCAGCAAAGGTTGCCACAGCAGCCTCCTTGGTGAAAGTGCCTGCTGTTTTTCTGTCTCTGGCCCTCATTGTCATCCCCTCTGCTGGCAGCTTGAGAGCCTCGGCCACAATTTCCTTTGTTATCACCACTTCTACCTTCTGCCCTTGTTGGTCAGTTATTTGGGCTGATCCATCTTCCTAGATTGTAGACAAGAGCTTATAGGCTTTCTAGAAGTCTACACCACACGGTTCTTGGTCGTAGAATTCTCTGAGTCCGAGCCTTTTGTTAGCTTCTTTTGTGTTGGGATTTGCTGCAACATCATAGATTTCTTTTGGAAATAGCTACAGCTCAACCTGGTGTCCTTTCTCACTTTTAAACCTGCCTGTGAAAACTATGGTGTTGTTTTCTTCAAGCTATTCCCTGGATAGATATGTTGCCTTGGCTGTTTTTACTGAATTGGGGTCCAGTTGGTATGGTGGGAACTCTTGTAGCTTCTCTTTTTGAGAGACCCTCTTCTTGGCCTTTTCCACAGCTTGCATGGCTTCTGTTAAGTGAATAGAGTGCCAAAGTTAGAAAATTTTTGCAACTTCGCTCTGAAATGCCCTTCGGTCTCTGCATTGCTGACAAATTAAGTCCAATTTTCTTCAAAGTAATTTTTGAACATGCATAGATGCATAAAAACATGTAAAGATCAAAATCATCAAGTCCAAGCAAAATTTTGCAACAAAAGTAAATAATCGTGATTATTTACAACTGATGAATTTTTCCAACTTTTTGCAATTTTGGCATCATAGGCCTGAAATATATATCAAATAGATACTCTGAGTGCAATAAGGGCTCATTTGAGTGCACAGGGTGAAAATGGTGTCAGATTTAGGCTTTCAGTCTCTAAAACAGTAGATATAAAGGACTTTTTTTATTTTGAGCTCCAAATTTGTTCAAACTTGGTCAGTGGGCTTAGGATGTTATGTGCTTTGGTCCCATGAAGTCAAAGTTGCAATTTCTCCCCATCTTGGCCAAAAAGTAAATAATCACGATTATTAATTTTTTTATCAAAATGGACATTTTTTGAAGCAACTTGGTTCTAGGCATGATGTAGACTATGTGAATGAGATTTAAGGTGATAAATAACTCAAAAATTGGTTTGAAAGGACTTCTTGGCATTTTTTGGCAATTTTCCAAGTTATCATTGATCAATTTGGCTCATACTTGAAATGTGGCATGTAATAGGTGTGTACAAATGATAGGTGATGTGAAGGTACCATTTTCAAGCCAAAAACTTGCAAAAAAATAATAATCGCAATTATTTACAGCAATCATTTTTTTTTGCAAAACCTGACAAATTTTGACCTAAACATATTCAATACACCTAAAACAAGTCCTAAATTGAATTTGGTAAAGTTTTGTCTTGTCGGCATCACTTCGTGCTTTGTCGACTCTGAATTCACCGATTTTTGGGACTACATGGCCTGTGGAGTTGGTTAGTCACTTTTGAGGCTATGGACTTGTCCGCTACATAGTCCTGAAGCAACTCATCTATTTTTGGCCCATTTGGAGTTAGTTTGATTTTGTATGCCAAATTTGACGCTTTGTAGCCTTTGAGCGGTTTTCTGCTTTTTGAGGGCTTACCTTGATTGGTTTTATGAAACCAACCATGTACATTGTATATACACCTAGTCTATAAGTTGTCTGTGGAGTCAGAATGCAATTCTAGCATCTGCTAAAAACCTAGCTTTTCTACTTGGGACCCCGCTCGACCCCTGTCGAATGGGCAACTGGTGATGTAGAAGTGTTCTATAATGTTTGGGCATGCTACAATTCAAGTATCGTCTGATTTGGTTAAGCTGACAGGCCGCTATGGTCAATTTTTGGTCGTAGGACTTCGTGAATTGCTCAGATTCTAGGGTTTTTCCCTGGGGTTTAGCCTAGCTATCGTTCATACAGAATGGATCATTGATAAGTATAGAACTTACCCCTCATGTCTTGTGTTAGATGGTGCTGAAAACAGGCGACTGTGGACTCCGGAAAATGTGCGCAAAGAAGGTCGAAAAGCTCTCTCTCCAAAGGTGACAAGTGGAAATGAAGTGATTTTAGACTACCCTGGATATTTATACTCGGACTTCCTAAACCATTTTTTCCCAAATTCCCTTGTTAGTCCTACTACACAGTGAAATCTATGTTAGACTCAAAATTTTTTGCAATCGGATTCATGTAACTCATTCTGCAAGAATCATTAGGAAAATTTTGAACTCATTTTTGGGCCTTTTAAGAGTGCCACATCATCAAAGTTGTACAAAAGAAAGCAACCCGGTAGACCCCTCTAAATATTGCTTAGAACCCCATGATATGACCTATCATTGGAAAGTTCTTGAAAAATGGAATCTAAAGACCCAAGGTCCGAAAAGTTTGGATGACTTCTGTGAAAGTTATGCCATTTTTTTTCAATCAGCCAGGTTTCGTTATCGTTACGGTAATCTAAAATCACCTTTTTCTAGATCTACATGAAGGCAATGTCCAATACATGCATGCTATATATCAATAGATAGCATTTTAAGAGTAGATTCTAAATATCCAACCTCCGACAATTTTGGATCTTATTTGCAAAAAAATTTACCGATCCCCACTTTTTGAAAGCTATGCCACATCAACAATTCTTACAAGGCCCATTTTTGAGTCCAAACTTTTCCTAATGTCTGCAAAAGTAGGTCTTGACTGCCTAATTTAGGCTTCCCGCTTCCATCTCTCGATTTGATTGAAATTTTTCATGCATGTACGCCTTGTCCTTCTGATCATCATCATATCTTAAGTTTTTCCATCTTAGCTCATTTGCTATTTGTTATTAATTTTTGACATGAAAAAAAAAATGCACTAAAAAGGCAAAGTGAAAATCCAATAATTAAGAAAATCCATCAAAAAACACTGCTTTATTGTTTTTTGTTGGATTTCTCCATTTTTAAGTCCCAATATCAAGAAAAATGATGAATAATAACCAAAAAAGAGTATTTTTTGATGCTTTTTTGATAGAATATACACTATCCACACTCATCAGGGAGATATTATCAGTTAAATTTCCCCTTATGATGATTTATAAGGACATTACTAGGTAATTTTGCAAAAAATCACACGTTAATATCAACTTGTTTCTTTCTCTTCAAACATTGCCCTTCATTACTTGGTTCCCTTCGACCCCTCCAGATGGCGTACTTCGGGACGACTGTGTGCATGGCTTGAACAATCATGTCTTTGCATAAACGTAATTGGCTCTACCATGCTTGAAGATCAATGCAGTTCAAACCATTGTGTTGTGCAAGAGTTGGGTCTTGAGTAATTAACTCAAGAATTTCTGATGTTGAGGTTTTCTTTTGTTGTCTTTCAAAGAGAAAATCTTGTAGCTTGTGTGCTCTTTGCTTGATTGTAGCATCAGGATGCTTTGGCATACTGATTTCCTGAGCTATTGGTACCAATATTGGTAGTTGTCAAGCTTTCACCCACCATTGATATCTTGGTGTGTCTTGGTCAGAATGGTGTGGTTGAGTTTTCTAAGACTTAACTCTCCATTGCTTGATTGGTTTGATAGTTTTAGGAGAAGATAAGTGCTCCTTTTTCTTCCAAATCCATTTCGTGTTAGATTCCTTGTTCAAAGATTTCTTTTTTGTGTTTTGAACCTTGCAACCGTCTTTGGTACTGTCGATGATGTATTGGGCACCCAAATCTGATTCAGATTGTTCTTAAGCTGTGCTTTTGGTGCCCAAATTTACCTGACTCCTTTCATGCTACTTGTAGCATTTTCTTGTCAGCATAAGGAGATCAATCTCTCCTCCCACAAGGCAGCGCTGAAGCTCTTGACGCAGTCGGCCCTGCTGACGCTAAAATTGGGGCCCACCTAGTCCCTACACGTTTCATGAGACGATCCTCATGGGGAGCGAGAGAGAACAGATGCTGCCACAGCAGCTAGACGGCGGGCTATCTTCAAGGCTCTGGCTTGGATGGGGAGTAATCCGCATCCGAGCGTCCTCTAGATAGGTGTGAGTGCAACGAGTGCCTGGCCCAAGCCCAAGCAGAGCAAGCCGTACGTAAAGCAACCTCCTCTGTCCAGGAGTCCTCATGAATGTATAGATAGCATGGCAAGCACTATGTATCAGCAAATAACTAAACCACAATGTGTCTACATCTTACTGAGTCTAGAGGTGTCACCGCAAACTTGGCCAATGGCCATAAAGTTTGGAGCATGTCGGTAACTCCTAGTTCTCCCATGTGGTGAGAGAACTCTAGGACCTGTGTGTGCAACCATCCCAACACTGAGTCGAGAGTCCACTCTGTCTGGATGCCTCCAGGAACAAAACATGGACCCTGAAGCAGGCTACTTCATGGTCTGCTGAGGGGTCATCGAGAAAACGACTGAAGCCGTAGTCGAAGAAGTCCCATTGGCGTCGGATGTCAATTCTCGTCAGACCACGAGGGATAGCTGCAAGGGAAGATGTTTGTACCTGTAGAGGGGGTCGCAAGAAAGGTTGTCCCTCTCTTGCTAAGTGACTCATGGCAAAGGCGCTGCCAAGAGATCCCGGGGAATTCACTCTATGTACAAAATGGAACGCCACCTGCGAGCGGACAACTTTGATAAAACCCCTATATACACCTCATATTAGGGAATATGACCCCCCTTTCTACACTTATACGACAATCCATGCAAAAAACTATCATACCCCTATCTTACATATAAAATTTAGGTCTTACATGATCTAGATGAGTAAAACTAGTCAAAGAGCATGTAGCATAGTGACTGGCAACGTACTAAGGAGCCACTTCTATTGATAACTAGATGTACCCTATTTGTCTCTTAGTTTGACTTTGAAACTATGTGCGCGATCAGCCTGCACTCTACCTACTCGTCCAATTCGGGTCCAATTTTGACCCATCTAAATTACTCAAAAACCATGGTTATAAAGTTTTGCTAGGTTCTCCATGTAAATTTGCATCTATACAAACTCAACAAATGGACTATATACAAAGGAGTGTTAGCTCTTGCATGTATCTTTGTAGCTATTGACTCACAAGTTCAAGGGAAGAATCTTTTGGGAAGCCATGATTTTGAAACACAAAAACTTCCTCTCATGTTTCCCTTTTCTCACTTCCCCCCCCCCCCCCACACACACACACACACATAAATATGATACCCCTTCCCTTATTTTTAAGCTTGGAAGATAAATTACTGGAGGCCTATCCCTAACTTATACACTTATGTAACTTGTAAAAAAACCCCCCTCCCTTGCACTTACGTGCTGCGGTAAGTTTTCCATGGTGAATCTGTTGGGGTATAAAGCCCAATGTGGTCGCCCAGGTAAGTGGGCGGGCCACCAGGTATCTACACATATTCTTTTGTAAAAACCTAATAGGAACTCACTATGCTCTACACATTACAGTAGAGCGAGTTCACCATATCGTCGTGCTCTTCTTCTCGCACTCTCTCTCGCGTCGCACTTCTGCTCGTACTCCTTCAACTGGTATCAGACCTCAGATCGAGGCTCGGGGCACCACTGCAGGAGGCTAGAGTCACCAACTCAAATTGGAGTGAAATTTGACAGGCGAAGACACGGCCCCAAATCTTGTGGGAGAATCCGTAGGGCTTGGTGTGCTCAGAATTTCATTCTGAGGTCATCTCGGTCACCGTTCGGCTTCGACAAAGTTCTGCGCAGGCCATTTTCGACTACGTGGTCTCAGCGGGTGCAGATCTGACTCTGCAAATTTGGGTTTTTTGGCCTATGACTGCAGGTGCTGAGGATATCGACACTCCCATAGTGTTGATTTGTGGCTGTCTACACATCGAAGGACGGCTCACAGTTCTTGGAGGCGTGTCACATACGACACGGGCGCATCTACACACAGTCTGTAGGCGACATCCACTAGTTCATCAGGTAGCTTGTGTTTGCTGCTTGATATTCTAGATTTCATCCTGACATTGCAGGTACTTCCACATGGGATGTATTTTCACAGATGATGTATGTCTGTTGAGGGTTTGCTGGCTGTGAGTCACGCAGCAAACAACCGCCGCAGCGGTTACAGCATACAGTGGGAAATTTGTGGATGTATGACTTTGTGGGAAGTCTATGTACTGTCAGATTTACTGCAGCCTTTGTTGAGGGTCAAGTGAGGTTTTATTGAGTTGGGGGATTCTCGAATGTTGAGATCCTTTCGGTGATACAGGTCTTGGAGCGATCCCTCGAGCACCCTTAGATAGGCAGCTAGGATGTATTGACTATGAGTTAGACAGTTGGGATTGCATCTTTGCTTTACTGTCGTTGAGGCATTGTCGCAGTCTATGCTTACAGAATAGTGACAGGACAGTCAGAGACAGTACAGGTGCAGGACAGGTTTACCCGCAGCTTACAGTGTCAGAGAGACAGTGTTTTTTGAGTTGTTTTTTGGTCTGTTTTTAGTACACCAGAGCCATTTTACAAAGGAGACTCTGCCAAAATTTCTGCAGAATCTGAAGCTTTCTTGGTTCATTTCACAGGTTGATATTGGTTCAGAGGTCAATTTACAGGGGAAACTCTACCGAATTTTTCCCAGAAAAGTAAACTACTGTGAAGCGTAGCTATGGCTGGATCACAGGACACTGCTCTTTACAATATCAAGAAGCTAGATGGAACCAATTTCCCATTGTGGAAGAAACAGATTTGGCACATGTTGGTACAAAAGAAGCAGATAAAACCTATAAAGCTCAAGGGGATAAAACCAGAAGATATGGACGAAGATGAATGGAGCGAAATGAATGAATTGGCACTTTCTACCATTATGCTGACTTTGGCAGAAAGCGTTTACTTCAATGTAGCAGACGAGATGTCGGCTTATCAAGCATGGTTAAAGCTGAGTGATCTTTATGAGAAGCAGAGTGCAGCTTCACAGGTATACTGGCTTAAGAAGCTTGTTGACTTGAAGATGAAAGGAGGGACACCTATGTCCAATCATCTGAATGAATTCAACACAATCTATAGTCAGTTGTCAGCTCAAGGTGTCAAGTTTGATGAACCTGTTAGAGCTATGTTCCTGTTGATCACATTGCCGGAAAGTTGGGACACTTTTCGCACAGCTTTGAGTAATTCTGCACCTCCAGATGGTTTGAACATAGCAGGTGTAGAAGGAAGTCTGCTTACTAAAGAAACCAATAGAAAGACAATGGACAAAGGCAAAGGAACAGCCTTAATTGTCAGGGGAAGGACCAAAGAAAAGTACAAAGGTGTAAAGAGGAATCAGTCTCGTAGCAAGTCCCGCAGTGCTAAAGGCAAGAGTGACATAGAATGCTACCATTGTGGTAAGAAGGGTCACATGAAAAGAGACTGCAGAGAATGGAAAGCAGAAAAAGGCAAAGAGAAAGCTGAAGACCATAGTGAGAAGAACAAGTCCTCAGTGAAGATTCAAGAAATAAATGTGACAAACACTGTTGCAGAGGATGACAGTCTAGTGTCAGGAGACATCTACTTCTTGAAGAATACAATGGACTCAGCTCTTCTTACAGCATCTGATGGAAATGCACTGAGTGGCTGGATTATAGACTCAGGGGCATCACTTCATGTGTCTCCAAACAAGGAGTGGTTTACCTCTTATGTGACCACTAACGATCATTTTCGGCTCGGCAATGGGCAGACATGTGATATCTTAGGTGTTGGAGATGTTCAATTGAAGTTTCAAAATGGCTCTTCTTTCACGCTGAAGAATGTGAGACATGTTCCGGCAATTACAAAGAGCTTGATCAGCACAGGTTTACTTGATGATGCTGGCTATGTCACCACTTTTGGACAGAACATGTGGAAGATATCCAAGGGTTCTATGACAGTAGAACATGGAGTAAAGTCTGGAGGACTTTACATGATTTATGTATCAAATGTCTCTAAAAATGTAATCAATGTAACCGAGCAGCCGAACGTTTCTTTGTGGCATAGCCGGTTAGGACATATGTCCAAGAAGGGAATGGAAATCTTGTCTCGTTCTGGTTATTTGCCTGGCTTTTCATTTAATGATTTTGAATTTTGTGAACATTGTCTGTATGGTAAGAAAACACAGCAGCCACATAAGCATAGAAGCAGTAGAAGAGATACACAGTTGGCACTTGTTCATAGTGATTTGTGTGGACCTATGCCTAACCTATCTCTAGGGGGAGCTTCTTACTTTATGACATTTATAGATGATTACTCGAGGAAAGTATGGGTTTACTTTCTCAAGCACAAGGATGAAGCGTTTAGTGTTTTCAAAACGTTTGTGACACTTGTGGAGAATCAGAGTGGCAAGAAGCTTAAATGCTTACGCACTGACAATGGTGGAGAGTATGTTTCAAAGGCCTTTCAGGACTTTTGTGAGTCAAAAGGTATAAAACGTGAACTTACTGCTCCTTACAATCCTCCTCAAAATGCTGTTGCTGAGAGGATGAATAGGACCATACAAGAGAAGGTCAAAAGTATGTTGTCTAATGCACAGCTGCCAAATGGGTTTTGGGCTGAAGCTGTATCAACAGCTGCTCATCTTGTAAATAGATCTCCTAGCAAGGTTTTTCAGAAGGATTCAGTGCCAGAGATGGTATGGTCAGGCAAAATGCCCTCATACAAGCATCTCAGAGTCTTTGGCTGTGAGGCATATACTCACGTTCCAAAGGAATTTAGGAACAAACTTGAGCCAAAGAGTAGAAAGTGCATCTTTCTAGGCTATGGTAATTCTGGTGAGATGGGGTACAGACTTTGGGATCCCGAATCCAGAAAGGTTGTCCGTAGCAATGATGTTCACTTTAATGAATCCAAATATCATTCTAAACCAGAGAGGGTTGAGGAGATTAAAAGAGTTGTCTTCCAAGAAGATGGACCTACACGTGCAAGACAAAATGTCAGGGCTCAAGAGGAGCAAGGACAGGATAGAGTGGAACCACAGGTGGTGGCTGAGCCTGAACCACCTATTGTGCGTAGATTTGGATGTGTCACGCGACCTCCTGATAGGTTTGTTCCATCTATGAACTATGTCATGTTGACTGATTGCAATGAGCCTTCATGTTACAAGGAAGCAGTGTAAATGAAGGACTCTGGGAATTGGCAATTGGCCATGCAGTTAGAGATGACAGCTCTACATAAAAACAAGACATGGAAGCTAGTTAAATTACCACAGGGCAAAAAGGCTCTACCTTGTAAATGGGTTTACAGGTATAAGATCACCGCTCATGATAGTCAGCCAAAGTACAAAGCAAGGCTTGTTGCAAAGGGCTTTAAGCAAGAACAAGGCATTGACTTTGATGAAGTCTTCTCTCCGGTGGTCAAGATGACTACATTGAGATGCTTTCTTGCATTGGTTGCCATATTAGATTTGGTGTTGCACCAAATGGATGTCAAGACAGCGTTCTTGCATGGTGATTGAGATGTGGAAATTTACATGCAGCAGCCAGAAGGGTTTGTTGAGAAAGGCAAGGAAGATTGGGTATGCCAGTTGTTAAAGAGTCTTTATGGCTTAAAACAATCACCGAGGGCATGGTACCATAAATTCCACAAGTTTATGCTTTCTCAAGGCTACAAACGTAGTGAGTTCGATCACTGTCTATATACAAAGAAGGCTAAGGATGGTAGTTGGCTGATCCTTATTTTGTATGTGGATGACATGTTGATTGTTGGCAAGCACTTGGAAGAAATTTCAGCTTTGAAGTCAAAGATGGCAAAATCGTTTGACATGAAAGACATGGGTGAGGCAAGTCATATACTTGGTATGCGCATTGAGAGAGAAAGATCAAAGAAGTTGATTTGGTTATCTCAAACAAAGTATATTGACAAGGTTTTGCAACGTTTCAATATGGAGAAGGGAAAGGCATTGAGTGTTCCATTGCCACCATATGTGAAACTTAGCAAACAAGATTGTCCTATGTCTAAGGAAGAACAGGCTGAAATGGATAAGATTCCATATGCGTCTGCAGTGAGTAGTTTGATGTATGCAATGATTGCTACTCGCCCAGACATTGCATTTGCAGTGGGAGTAGTAAGTCGATACATGTCAAACCCAGGCAAGAAACATTGGGAGGCAGTGAAAGGAATATTGAGATACCTGAAAGCTACAAAGAGTATGCGTATATGCTATGGGAGTCAGGAGCTAAGTGTAAAGGGTTTTACAGACTCAGATTATGCAGGTGACTTAGACAACCGAAGGTCTACGTCAGGGTATGTCTTTACATTGGCTGGTGGAGCAGTATCATGGAGTTCTAGATTACAAGATTGTGTTACTCAGTCTACTAGAGAGGCTGAATATGTTGCAGCATCAGAGGCATGCAAAGAATCAATTTGGCTTAATCGACTAGTAACAGATTTCGAAATCAAAGAAGAGATGCCTGTGTTATATTGTGATAGTCAAAGTGCTATACAATTGGCTCGCAATCCAGTTTATCACTCAAAGACAAAGCATGTGGATGTGAAGTATCATTTCATCAGGGAAATGCTCGAGGATAAGCAACTTCAGCTTGTCAAATTTCACACCACAGAAAATTCTGCTGATCTACTTACAAAAGGACTTCCCTCAGAGAGCTTTGCGCATTTTCGCAAGCACTTAGGTGTAGGGTAGTACATCACTTCTCTACATCTCTTGTATATTAGCTTGTATAGTAGCTTCTCTCACACTTAAAGTACCACATTGGACTTTAAGTGGGAGGTTGTTGGGGTATAAAGCCCAATGTGGTCGCCCAGGTAAGTGGGCGGGCCGCCAGGTATGTACACATGTTCTTTTGTAAAAACCTAATAAGAACTCACTATGCTCTACACATTACAGTAGAGAGAGTTCACCATATCGTCGTGCTCTTCTTCTCGCACTCTCTCTCGCGTCGCACTTCCGCTCGTACTCCTTCAGAATCCCCCGGGCAAGAGATCTCCTAGCCGCTGGAAAAGTCCCTGCCCCCTGGGTCGACTGTGGAACTGAAGCAGGAGGGGAAGGGAGAAGCAGCTGGGGGGAGCGGTGGAGAAGAGGGGCGGGAGGGAGTGGCAGAGGTAGAGGGGCGGGGGGGAGAGGCGGCGGGAGCAGGAGGCGGGGGGGGCGAATGAGGAAGAGGGGGGGAACTCGGGGGGGGGGAGGGGCTGTCGAGGGTGAAGTTGGGGTGGGGGCTGGAGCAAGGACCTCATCCTACTCAAGAGGACCAAACCGGTTCCCCGTGGGAACCCACTGCTGCTGAGTAGGCGCATGAGGACCACTCTGAGTGCCACGCTGACGTTATGGCCTCTGTCGTTGTCTACCACAGGCTTGTTGCCATCCCTCATCCACTGGAGACCCAGGCTCAGAGGGTGGCTCTGCATGTGTGCACTATGTCTCTGTTTGTGTCTGCTGGCTAGCCCTTGTAGGTTGGGGCTGAAGATGTGGTGTAGGTCGAGGCCTCCTCCGTGGACAGGCCTTCGCTAGATGGCCCATCTGTCAACAAATGAAGCACTTGTTTGGGAGGCCCGAATACTCCACACTCTGTCTAAACCAACCCCCACTCACTTGAGGCAGAAGAATAACCTTCGGGAGTGTGTGAGTGTCTCTAACCAAAATGTGAAGTGAGGGAATGCCAGCCGCCTTGGCAGATACTGAGGCTGCCGTGCGAGGTGTCTCCAAGACAGGCCCAATGATTGATCCGATCCTGGACAAAAGTGGTAAGTACTCCCTCCCCAAACTCGGAAAGCAAACAGATATGGGGATGTCTTCCTCCTCTACTAGAACATCCGCAGCAGGGTCGAAACCATGTCTCCACTATCGAAAGTGGGCAAGTGCTGCTCGGATGGTCAGTGGACTCATGGCGATGACCTTGGATGCCATCTCGGAGGTCTCAAACTCGATCTGATAGTACCCTCATCCGAGTATCTGTATGTCCAAGATTTTGCCCACCTCTACGAGAAGGCGGGCCTGGAGAAGGTCATGCAGCTCTCCTCTTCTAGGTCGGGTGTCGAGAATCTTGCAGGTGACAGAAGTCACCTGCAATCACTCTACCTCTGCGCCAAGGATCACTTCCTCTATCGGTGAAAGAGCAAGTCGAATGGTGGGCTCAACGGGGCGAGCGAGGGGACTTCGGACAAGCCCCTCTGTGGGGGCGGAGCTGGAGCCTCCATCTGTGTCTACTGCTGTGGTGAAAAAACGGGCGGTGGAGAGAACCTGTAGACGAGCGCCGAGCACTGCCCAAGAAGACAGTGCTGCATGAGCCAATTTGCATAAGGCTTTGGGGAAGAAAGGAAGGGGGGGGGGGGGGGGGGGGGGGGGGGGGGGGGGGGATGGCAGTGCAACAGGGAGGCAGCGGGCGGCCTGTGAGGCGACGCAAAAACAGGGGAGATAGCGGGCGGGTTGTGTGTCAGCGCGCAGGGGCTGGCGGGGCGCGGGTAGCGCTGGGGCAGACGGGGGGGGAAGGTTAGCGATGGCGCAGCAAGGGGGGGTCGAGCAGCAGTAGCGAGCGCGTTCATTGAGACTAATACCAAGATATCTTTACTTCGTCTTATAAGGATCTCAAGGGTGTTGATTCAAAAATCTGTCAACATACCATACCCATGAGAGATGATGCGAAACCAAGTAGCCAAATGCCATACACATATAATGAGACATTTTCTAGGAAGATCAAAGAAGAGATTGAAAAGCTAAAGGAAGCCGAATTCATTTATGAAATTGAACACACAGATTGGGTGTCTTTAATTGTGGTAGTACCCAAGAAAAATGGAAAATTACGAGTGTGTGTCACTCTTAAGAAAGTGGATGCAGCTACCATTAGAGACAAATTTCCTCTTCCAATCACCGAGCATGTTTTAGGATGAGTTGCAAGAAAAGAGGCTATCGGGATACAATCAACTTTTGGTTGACCCCAAAGATCAGCATAAAACTACCTTTGCAACTGAATGGGATATTTTTGCCTATCGGGTTATGCCTTTTGGGTTAACTAATGCTTCTGCCACTTTTCAAAGATTAATGAGCCATGCTTTTAAACTTATATCTTTGAAATTTCTTGGAAGTAGATATGGATGATCTATGTGTACATTCATCAATCCAAGCTGATAATTTTGAACACCTCAAAAAGTTATTCAAAAAATGTAGACTTTATAGGATTTGCCTATATCCTAAAAAGTGCACATTTATGGGTAGACAAGGAAAAATGCTTGGATATATAGTGTTTAAAAACGGTATAGCTACTGATGTGGATAGAATTCATGTTATTGTTGATTTGCCTATACCGGGAATAGTCAAGGGGGTTCAAGCCTTCAGGGGACATTGTGGATATTATAGACGATTCATTTACATGTATGCTATAATTGAAAAACCCATATACAACTTGATTACACACTTTGATTGAACTGATGAGTGTGAAGAATCCTTCATGAAGCTTAAGCAAGCTCTCACTTCAGCTCCAATATTGAAAGCACCAAATTGGAATAAGATATTTCACATACATGTAGATGCTTCCAATTTTGCCATCAGGTGTATACTAGCTCAACCAGGAGATGGAAAAACTGATTCTCCAATTTCTTATGCTATACGACATTGAACATTGCGGAAAATAATTATACCACCACCAAAAGGGAAGGATTAGGAATGATCTATGCCATAAAAAAGTATAGGCATTACCTATTAGCAAACAAATTTGTGTTCTTTGTGGACCACCAAGCCTTATTGTACTTGGTCAACAAGCCATGCAACACAGGAAGAATAGTGCAATGGTTCATCATTCTTTTGCAATTTGATTTCACTGTAGTTGTGAAAAAGGTCACCACTCATCAAAGAGCAGATCATTTGTCAAGGATTATTTCAAGAGGACCACCCAAGGGAGTAGATGATGATCTACTAGATGCATATCTGTTCGCTGTGGAAATGATACCTCGATGGTCGTAAAACATAGTATCATTGATGACCATAGCTCAAGTGGATTCAAAAATACCACTTCCGATTACAGTCAGATTAATTGAGCAATTGGCTATGTATCAATTACTAGTTGGAAGGTTATACAAAAGAAATCGAGATGGAATATTGCTTTTATGAGTTAATCCTGAGGAAAAAACCCAATACCTAAGTCAAGCACATATTACTGTAGTAGGACTTCACTTTGTGGAAGACCAAACTATGCAAAGGATCTTGAGGCTTGGAGTATTTTGGCCAACTATGAGAAGGGATGTTCATTCTTTTGCGAAAGATTGTCCTCAATGACAAAAACAAGCACCCATACCTTATGTAACATTGTTTCAAATGTCGACTGTTCCTAAATGGAGTAACTATCTGGTTACTTACTTATCAAGCCAAACGTTAGTTGATGGTATGAGTAAACGCCGTCAAAGAGCAATTAAAACTGAAGCAAGAGAGTATGCTCTTATTGGAAACCAATTGTATCGACGGAGAGGTAAGGATCAACACTTGCATCTTTGTGCAAATGAAAACGAATATAATCCTATTATAGAACAAGCACATGCTAGATTAGCTATAGGTCACTTTTCTAATGAGACCATTGCAAGAGCAATCTTAATGGCATGCATATGGTGGCCAACACTTTTTGCAGATACCAAAGAATATGTTCGAAGGTGTGATGCATGTCAATGAGCTAAAATTCCAACCTGTGTAGATAGCATGCCCTTAAGACCAATGATGGGGGCTAGAGCTTTTGCAAAATGGAATACAGATTTTGTTGGGCCAATACATCCACCTACTTATAGAACCCAAGCTCAATATATCATTGTAGCTACGGACTATTTGACCAAGTGGGTCGAGGCTAAAGCAACTCAAAAGAATGATGCCAGAACCATAGCCGCATTCTTATATGAGTATGTGTTCACAAGATATGGACTACCAATAGAAATTGTCAATGATAGGGGAACTCATTTCCTCAATGAGGTAATTGAGTATTTTCTTAATGAATTTATGGTCATCCATAGCAAATCAGCTCCCTATCACCCACAAGTAAATGGACAAGCTAAGCATACGAATAAAATTCTTACCTCGGTATTGACAATAGTGATTAGTTCAAGAAGGATAGATTGGGAAATGAATCTTCATGTTGCTCTATGGGTTTATCGAGTTTCATTCAAAACAGCTTTAAATGCTACACACTTTAACCTTGTTCTATGGTCTTGATGCCATACTACCAATAGAATTTCTATTGCCGACACTAAGGGTAGCTAAGAATCTCGAGTGGGCTGGACATAAATTATCAGAGAGACTTGAAGATTTAGAAAATCTTGATGAGCAAAGGCCAATTGTTGTATCTCACATCTATGCACAAAAGCAGAAACAAAAACAATTTTTGATTCCCATCTAATTACAAAAATCTTCAAAAAGGGTTGAGTTTGCCGACGACTCAGCCTTGTACTTAGATGGCTAGGAGGCCAACCTTCACAGGTGTGAGAAGGATCTAGAGACCTTCTGTTGTGCATCAGGCGCACTGATCAACTGGAGAAAGATAGTGGCTTTCTCGATTGGTAGTGCTCATGTGCCCGATTGGATGCCAGGAGAGGGTTTTAGGTGGATTCCCCCAGGGACTGCAGTTCGGTACTTGGGCTGTCAGGTGGGTTTGAACTTGTCTCCCAAGCAGTAGATTGCTCCCCTTCTCCTGTCTAGCAGGAGAAAGTTGTTACATTGGAGCTCAGCACGACTGTCTTTGGCTGGCAGAGTAGTAGTTTCCAACCAGGTGTTGTTAGCGACTATGTGGTACATCACTTCTTGTTGGATCTTCTTGAGTTCTTGTATCATCCAGGTAGAGAGGCTGATCAGGAACTTCCTTTGGTAAGGACGTGACACTCAGATAGCCCGAGCCAAAGTGGCTTGGCAGGTCATCAATCTTCCTTGTTCACAGGGAGGACTTGGGATCATTGATCTAGCACAGCAGAGCAGAGCCCTCCTTGGGAAGTTCATCATCAAAGGACTTCTTCCAGATGAGGAGCCCTGGAAGGAGTTCTTGCTACAGCGGCTTCGTGCTAGGGTGCCTCAGGCAGGAGGCCCTTGGTAACCTTCGACCAAATGGATCTTTACAGAGATGCGCAGAGTTGGTTTGAGCAGGAGACTGGAGGACCGCTTCGTTGTGAGCTTGCTTCGATCTTGGGAGCTCTTGCTGCATGGCCTAGAGCAGAGACAGCTTACGTGCACAGAGGAGCGCCTACGACAGCCCCTCCTCTGGAAACCCATGGTTGGCACTCAAAGAGGCCACTTGGTTGGTAGTCGGCCTCATGTTTCCTGGGGTCCCGTGGCAACAGGTCCAAGGTGCTCTTTAGGTGACTGGCTACAGTTCACAGGTTTGTTAGAGGAGGTGCAGGGTCTCCATCTACAGGGCATGAGAGGGGTGCATAGCATGTGCCAGGACATCTCAGAGTCAGTTCCAGCTGAGTGGCTCACGCCTCTCAAGCTAGTAGGACCCCGGTGGATAGGAGCCTTCACACGACTGGAGGTTCTCATCTCAGTCAGGGCCTGCTCAGAGACTGTTCAATCCCTTTTCTTCGAGCTCCACGGTTGGGGACTCCTTCAGCTAGTTGCAGTAGAGGGACGCCTTCAGCGAGTTGCAGTAGAGGCCCCGCAAGTGGCAGAGTGCTGTTTTCAAAGGATCCGAGTAGTGGGCATCTGTGGGAGGACTTGTGTCATAGATCCTGACCCAGTAGCCCTTAAGACTGGACACTGGAGGCTGTGGGCTTGGGAGTGTTGTCCACTAGCACGAGTACAGTGGGATCCTGGTGAGTGGCTATGGAGGGATCCCTTCTCTTCTGCAGACCATCCAGGAGTCCCGTTCTTTCAGTACACTATTCGTCTGGGACGTCATATACTAGCAACACAGAGAGAGGCCCGCCCCGCTACAGCACCTCATTGGCAGGAGGAGGGTCTCACAGCTGAGTTCTTGATAGCATTTTGGGAGAGGTTGTGGGACTCCACACAGCCGAGGTGAGTCACCTTGTTTTAGTGGTTGGTCGCACACAGAGCTACAGCAGTTGGGAGCTGGCTAGTGCATAGTGGTCTCTCGGCCGCATGTGCAGCTTGTGACCATCTTGTGGAGATTTAGCGTCACCGTCTTTGGGACTGTCCCTCGCCCCAGCAGGTGTGGCTACAAGTTCTTCAGCTAATGCCTGCTCTCTCCATGGCTCGACAGTACACTTGGGGAGCAGCAGCTTGATCGACCCTCATGGGCCCGGCACTTCAGTTTGAGCTATCCTCCACCAGCAGGATGATAGTGATGCAGGAGGGGCAACCTACACTTTAGCCTGCTATAGAGCTTACTCCACAGGAGTGGGACAGTGAGAGAGAGGAGTGTTGGGAGCTCATCACTAGCCTGACACTTTGGGTCATCTGGCGGGCCCATTGTTTCCGCATCTTTGAGGCTTGCCCTGTGCCACTAGCAGAGACTGTATGTGATTTTTGGCTAGAGCTGATCCACACTCTCAGAGGACAGCTCGAGGGACTACAGGTCAGCTCCGACCGCATGCGGGAGCGCAGAGAGGCTTTCCTACGACTGTGGCATCCTGGGTCTTTCTACACCAAGGTCCAGGGTGTACTCCGATGGCACTACCAACCACCTGTGTGGCTTTTCCCTCCCCCCATTTCTTGATTTAGCCCCATTGTACATATGCTAGTTTTTTCATTGGGAGAGTCTCCCACCATGGTTGTTGTAGCCGTCTCTTGAAGAGGTGGTTGTAGTCATATGGGCAGTTTTAGTAACTACTAGAAGGATCTTTTTCTCGAAAACAAAGATATCTCGGTATTCTTTCAGTAGGCTTAACAAAAGATCTTCCTCTTCTTCTGTTAGGTCATTTGCAATGTAGGAAGGTCTAGGCTCTTCTCTTGGTTCTGTCAAATCTATCATTTTTGCATTTTCAGGTCCTTCATAGGACTCGCCTTGTTTTTGTAGTTCCCTGATAGGTTGTTCGACTATGATTTACCGGTCTTGGAGAGTATACTTCTTGTAATGGGATGGAACACTCATTACATCTTTAATTTCCCCCTCAGTGGTTTCCATTTCAGTTGTATATATCTCCTTCAGAGATTTTTTCAACTCTTGATATTTCTTTCTTTGTTCCACTCGTGTCATTGTTGAATTCTTGTCGTGGTGTTTAGGTTTTGCTTGAGTTTCCTTTCTCGTTTTTCTTGATGTTTTCGATATTTCCTGTTCTTTGTTTAAAGGATATCTACCAGTGATTTTGTCCTTGATGCAATCATGTGCATCTATCTGCATTAGGAACTGTGTTCTACTAGAGACTGATGGCATAGGTCTAGCTTTCACGTTTCTGGTGTCTCTTTTTCGTCTATACCATTTCTGCCTTCTCGGTTTCTGGTTTGGAATGTCAAAAAAAAAATTCTCCCCTCTTTTCATAAGTAGCTTAGCTCTCACATGTTCTTTTTCTGACCCCGAATCATCTAAAGTAGCTGAATGTTCTTCTAACTCATCTGTTGCATCATAGTAGAGGTTTGAAAAGACTTGTTGAGCTTTCATTAAGTCCTTATATTCGTGAGTTTCATCTTCAATGTGAAGGATTGAAATCATTTGTATGTGAATTATGTCATAGCCATCCTAGTTGCAGAATTGAGTAGGCATAGACATATTTACACATACGTCCATTGTTGCTAAATTTTGAGTCCACTCAAATGGCTCAAAAAAATGGTCTAGAAAGGGTTCAGGTACATAGGCTTCATCTGTGCAATCCCTTTCTAAAATACATTCTTCTCGTTTTAAGCTCTCGTTTCTTGAGGCTCCACACATCCAAATAGGAGTGTCCTTATTCAACCATGATGAAAGCTTAGTTCCAGCCAAAGAGACTGAGTCAAATTCTTGTATAAGCGTTTTCATGACATCTCTATAACTGTGATCTTTTAAATTAACCCTCGTTATTGATCCCATTGCTTCAAATAATTGTTTTCCCAATCCTGGATGAGTTGTACTTGTCGCATGAAAGGTCTTCCCAATATGATTTTGTAATCGAGTTTCTTTCCAAAGTCTACTATGGAAAAAGTGTGTTGATATTCAATCCCACAGGAATTAACTATCACTTTTTCAAGCAGTCCTAAGGGTTGTCCATCAGCCAATTGCAATTTCATTCGAGTTTGTCTAATGGTTGGTTGTCCCTAGGATTCCCATACTGATTTCGTGGCTATGGCTATGCTTGCCCCACTATCCGATAATTCCATAGTTTCTATATCATTTTGTCTCACTATAAGGGTTCTGTTTCCTTCTTCCCCTTCGTAGTATTCTCCGACTTTGTTCGTTGGAACATATCAAATCTCTTTGGTATCCAATTTGTTTTTTAATTTTTCCAATTTCTTTGCGATTAGCTCTGTTATCCACACCTTCTCTAGAGTTTTCTGTAGATCATTCCATAGATATGGTCTGATTTTTAATAGCTCTCCTAAAGTAAGAGTGCATTGGATGGGTGTAGACATGATTGAATGGATGTTGTCTACCTCTAGGGTTTGTTCCGCTCTTTTTACCTGAGTGGTTGTACACACTATGGATTCATCTTTGTTATCTCCCAAGTAAGAGGGTAATGTTTTCAAGGTCAATGTCTTAGACATTCCTGAAGCTTCAAATCCACAATCCCCATACAAGGATTGTACATCCATTTCATATCAAGAGATAGATTGTCTAACCAAACTTCCTCTATATGAGCTGACTTCAGAGTTAGGCTCCCATCATTAATCTCTCTAACTTTTTTCTATAAGTGTACTGGCTAGTCTTCTTCTACGAATGGAATTCCGTCTAAAGCATCTTCGTTGTCCGGCACTATAAGTTATGGCTCTTTTGTTTCAAGGTGGGGTTCTACCACCACTTTGAACTTTTCTTTACTAGTTCCTATCACAAGCTCCTCAGGTTTTGCCATACTTTTGATCTTAGGTTTTTGGTTTTCCAGCATCTCTTGCGTGATTCTTACCAAATTTTGATAAGCTTCAAGCTTAGCTACTTCCATGTCTAGAGAAGGATAGTTTTTCCATTTGTTTTTCATGTTTTGGCCTGCTTTAAGTTCTGCTTGGTAAGCTTCCAAGGCTGCATTAATTACCTCAAAAAATTTGTCTACCAAAATTGATCCTCCAGATTTCACGGTGGTTTCCTTGATTTTGCTTCTAGTTTCTTTCATCTTTTCCTGGAATAGCTTCTTTACTTTTTTCTCGATCGCAGCCTGTGTTTTTGTTTTGTCATCTCATACCTTTTGTTTCTACTTCTCTTGGTCTTTTGAGAGTAAATTTTTGTATTCTCCAAATCATCAGAGGAGTTATGTTTCTTTTCTTAGCCTAGGCTCTAGTGATTACATTGATTGGAACAATCGGTTCACTCTCAAATGAGCTACTAGGTATCACTTGAACTACATTCACTACTATTTTTCCCTTGTTCAAAGGATTTTTAGGACATCAATAGGGAAGTGTCCTCCCTTTTTTCAACATTGTATGCAATAAGATTTAACTGGCTTGAGGTTTTTGTCAGGCTCTGGACATTCATTTTCCCAATGATTATCTGCACCATAGTTATGATAGTTTCCAGTTCTTGGCTTAATCATGGGTCTTACCATAGGAGGTCTAACACCTTGATTAGCTACATAGTACATTGATGCAATCTTTGGTGTAGTATAAGTCACAGATTCTTCCATTGGTGTTAGATGTGGATTATACCAATCTCCTTCTACCATTACTGTAGATGGACTAGGCTCAGCATAGGGTGTAACAAGCACTAGTGCTTGTTCCTCTATGACTCCTTCTGTATGCATATACCTTATAGGCACTGCATTATGTTCCGGTTATGGAGGTTATTGACCCAACACAGACTGAGGTCTTTCCATACCCATTGGTGGTCTTTGATATGGGGCCATATTAGGCTAATATTTGTACATGGGTTGCCCTTGTGGTCTCATAGGCACATATTGAACATTCCCATCATACTTTGATCAGTAATAGCACTTATTGGTCTCATGGTTGGTCCATTTACCCTTGATTACACACCATTTCTGAGGCCCAATTGGTTTTCCCTATTGAGGTATCCCTTGTCCTGTCCCCTCATAGGTGCTTTTTTCATGTTATTCATCATGTCATTCATTCTTTTGAGCATGTCTTCTATGGCTGAAAGCGATGCTGCAACAGCCGTTCCCACTTGTGTTGGTTTGTGGATGTTGATTTCTTGCTTTGGTTATCCTTCGGGACATCTTCTTCGTTGAAAATATCACAATTGTCTCCTAAGTCAATAGCATCAGACACACACTCTTTTAGGGTTGGATGTTTCTTGCTATATAGTATAGCATGAAGTTCTTGTTTAGCAGTCCCTCTAGAAACAATGATACTAGTCGTTCTTTTGTAGGTATCTCTAGCTCTGGGCATCTTGCAATGTATTGCTTCATTCTAGTTGCACAATCCCTAACAGACTCACCTTGTTTTTGTTTGAAGCTATAGATTTGAGCTACCGTATTATGCTTGATCTCTTTTTTGGAACATGCAACTACAAATCCTTGAGCTAATGTATTTAAGTCCATGATTGACCTTGGTGGAATGTTTTGGAACCATGTCAATGCTTTTCCTTCTAATGTCATTCCAAATCCCTCGAATTAAGTATGGAAATCAAATATATGTTCTGCTCTTAGCACTTGTTTAAAGCTTGCTAGATGGTCGTATGGGTTCCTAGATCCACTGTATTTTTTGACCCATTTCTAAAAATCAGCTGGTCTGACACGTCTATTTGGTTCAACTCCCAGTCTCCTGGCAGTTGGTCCTGTTTCGAGTCCTTCAAACCAGTCTGTTGGAAATAGTGACTCATGTAGCCCTGGACTGGCTTTAGTGTCACCCGATTTTCTTTGTGAGGAGGTCGTTTCTGGTTTCTTTACATTACTCATAAAAGATCTCTCACGGTGTTCATCTCTTGGAATAGTTTCTGGTCCTTGGCCCAATATCCAATCCCTTATATAGTACCCTCGGTATTTGGTTCGTTCCACCTCCTCAAGAGTCATCATAACAAAGTTATTGTTATAACAATCCCTAAACAGGTAGGTTGGTAGATCTGTTGAACCCTTTTCTTTGATTTTGTAGATATAAATGATCTTCATGGGCGCTAGCTGTGCTGATTTGGCATGAGAAGTCCATAGAAGATCTTTTACATTTCTATCCTCCCAACAATAGACTCCGACACTAGGATTATCCATACTAAGCCGTTTCAAAGGCTTCAAATCAACTTGATCGTATCCCTCGAATTCTAAAGTTGGTGGTCCTTCTTTTGTTGCCATAACTATAATTATGGTATTTACTTCTAGCCCCCATAACTTGTAAATACTGAGTTCCGTTTCTATCCACGTACATTCTTCCTTGTTTGTTTGTTCTGATTTCCTCTTCAAACTCTATGTCATGGTCATCACTGCGAATAGCATACTTAGGATCCGGGTAAACCTGAGCTCCATGACGATTAGTCTTATAGAAAGAGAGTTTATGCTTATAACTCACTGTTGTTCCGGTTTCTAAGTGAGTCGAATAGGAAGACATTTCAGATGTTGAATCTGAAAAAGTGTGTGAGACTTCTTCAAGGATAGTGCGCAAGGGATTGCCTTGATTCACACTTTCTTCAGTGGGATACTCTACTAGCGGTCTCTCCAAATATGCCTTGATTAGCTAGTATACAACCAGATCTAAGGTTCATATAGACTCGTGAAGCCTTGGATAGAGTACTTACCATCGGATTGACTTGTTGTTAACTCCTTTCACTTGACTTGATAGCAACTTTGTCAAGCTGCCAATTCATTGTCTGCAACCTAATTCTCGTATCAATTTTAATCAAGTGAGCTATTCTTTCACAAAGACTGTATAATTCTTGCTAACTATTGTGACTGGTCTATGTGTATCTCTTCAAACTAAGTTGAGTCAGTCAGCAGTTGAGACTTTCAGATTCTACTTTTGCAAAAGCCAAAGGACTAATTTACAACCTAAAAACTGAGTGAACATGTAATCCAATTGAACCCAAAATTGTCTGGTGGCCTTGTATTATGTTGGTCTAACACTGTACAAGTTCAAAAGTCAAAACTGGTGTCTCTGTGTAGCAGTAGTAAATAATCGTAATTATTTACTTTTCTCAGTTTTTTGCACGTTTTGGCTTGATTTGCCAAGCATGAAACTTGTTAAGGTCTCTAGACAATTTTCACCAAGTTTGAACAGAATTTGTTCAAGTTATCAACTATTTCGTGTCCATAGACTCGGTTTTCAAGAATCTGGCTTAAGTATGACTTTTGTGATCCAAATTTCACCAAAATTGATTTGTGTGGTCTACTTGATATGCTTGACCTTGTGGTATACTCAAATGTGCAAGATTATCAATTTTTGAAGCAGATGTAAATAATCGTGATTATTTGTTCCAGCTATTTTTGTGCACTTTTTTGCAACAATCTTGACACAGACCTGTTAAGTATCTCAACTTAATCTCCCTATCCAAGTTTCATCAAGTTTGGACAATTTTTATCAAATGGTCATCAGTTTTGTATCCGCAAACTGGCTTTGCAAAATTTGGCCACAATTTTCAGTCCAATGATGTAAATCTTACCAAATTTGATTTGTGGGCTTATTATAACATCCTAAAGCTAGTGGTATGCTGACTTGGTCAAAAAAGTTGAAAAATGGTGCATATATAAATAATCGTGATTATTTACTTCTGGCAATTTTTGCATCTTTTTGGTCAACTGAGCATATACATGTTTATCACATCAATATAAGCTTATGAATCAAATTTCATTGAGTTTGAACAAAAATTTTCCAATTTATACTCAAGGTCTTGAAAATCAGTACAGAATTTAATTTTTACCCATTATTTGGTCAGTTTGGTGATCCAAATTCTATGGGCCTTTACAAAAGTTGTTTGTATACATGCATAGAGTTTGTGGTATCAACCTTGGTCACTTTTGAGCCATAAGTAAATAATCACAATTACTTACTTTAGACCCAAAATGAACACTTTTTTGAACTTTTCCCCTGGACAGTCTTTTCATGAGTTATTTTAAGCCTCTGAATCAAGGCAAAACTTAATTTGGCCTAAAATGTCAAGAAAAAGTAAATAATCTGAGTTTTTGCAAACTCTTGAAATTTTTACCTCAATGTGTCCTCGAGCTTACCCACTCGTTCATACAATTTTCAAAGCATACTCTCCAGTCGGATTGAGTGTTGACAGTCTTCTAGTGCTATTTCTAGCCATAGTCCCGAAATTCTGCAACATCACATAACCACTCACAACTGATTCTTTCGCAGAGAGCAATGTTCTGAAATCCACCTCGGCTTCTACTTACCCTACTTCTAGAAAGTGTCCACAAAAACTCGTTTTCTTGTTTTTTATGGTTTCCTGAGCATTGATCTTAAGACTTGTCTTGTCCATCAATCATTCTCAAAATCTTAATCTAATTCTACAATCCTACAATCCTAAAGGTACTTAGCAAGTACGACTATTTCCAAGCTACCTCTACACAACAAAAGACGACAATCTTGAGCTATGTGGATTTAAAAAGAAATTTTTTACTCTAAGAGATCCTAAAGGAAGTTAAAGGATAAGACGCTCATGTTTTTTCCTAGTCAAATCTCTTCGGTCCCCGGAAACGGTGCCAAATGTGGGATGGGTGTCTAACCTCACTTCTATCTTATTGCAAACATAACGAGAACCACAAATAAATTGTCAATCCATGGGACGAAGCTGACTTGACTAATGCATAGAGGCTACAAGAGGTTGTCAATATTTTGGAAAACAACAAACAACTCACATCTAACTCAAGCTACACTCAAATGACTGAAATCACCAAAAGCCAATCGCTCATCGATAAACAAATCACATCCGTTACAGCATCAAATGACATCCAAACGTAACGAAACTTTTAGGACATGTTTATAAGACCTAAGTAACAAGCTTATGGTCTCAAATCCCACTTTAGGTCAAGTGCAAAAATTGCGATTATTAACAGCTGTGGATTTTTGATGTAGTCGTTTTTGACCCAGAATGCATCTAAATGCTTAGCAATGATGCCCCAATACCCCACCTATAGTTTTTGATTTTGAAGTATAAATTCCTACTTATGATGAGATTAGGCTACAGGTCGGTGATGCCAAAAGTTATGAAATAGCATGAAATGCTTAGATCAATGCCTAGAGCTCTTTCCTGTGGTTGCAACGCAACAGACGTGACTACAATGTGACAACCGGGAAGGGAGTACAAAGCGCGCAAAGGAGATAAGTGAGCACCATTAGCTCACGCTGTGTATTTCATTATCCAAAACTTATAAAAAACTTACAAAAATTGGCTTTTATACCTTAGCCAAGGTTTTTGGTGGTCAAAACTAATAATGTGGGAGCTCTTACTAAAGATAGGTTGATACAATTCGGAAGCTTGTAGCCCCGGCTCATCAATTACAAAGTTTATCTGGAAATAGGAGTTACAATATTCTAGATTCATCAAAATATTAATTTTTTTTACAATGAGAGCTTCGAAAAATGTGATCCAAGTTAGCTTGCTGCTAACAATAGAGGACAACCAAGAGGAGCAAGGGGCAAGGCAAGGCTGCTGCCAGTTAGATGCTACAATTGTGGAGAAGAAGGGCATTATGCGCATGATTTCCCTCAACCTCCAAGAGAGAGAGGAGGTATATATCCCTTGTTTGGAGGTCAAGGTCAATGGCAATCTAATGGTCCAAGAGAGAAGACAGTGGAGAATCCTATGCAGCCAGCTCTGTCAAATGGAGGTGAAGTCCCAAGGTTTAATATTATGAGGGTGGATAGCAGGATGTTGATATTTTGGCCAACAAGAGGGCAAGGGCAAAAAGACGAACAGAGACTAGAGCTTGCAAGGGTAAAGAGAAGGTGTAAGAAGGTAGAGAGCAACCTGAGACTAGCAAAAGAAGGAGATGCCACAAGATCAAACAAGCGGATTTCCAATAGGGACGTGGGTACCCAGAGTACAACCTAGTAAGTGAGTTAAAAAGTTAAAAAACAAACATTACTTTTGGTCATTTTTTGGCTTTAAATCCCAAATTGAGGAGGAAATGGTCTACGAGGGTTAGCACAAGGTTGCCAAGAGCTAAGGGAAATGCACACATGGTACAAAACATGGCCTTGAGGGTAGGTAGCCCCACTTATGTTCTTCCACAGGTAGATGTGTTCATTGAGAAAAGGATGCAGGTACATTCCTATATAGACGATGGAGCACAAGTTTGTGTCATGCGGAAGCAGCCATGAAGGAGATGGGAGTCAAGGTGGTAGCCAAGTCAAATGTGTGCATGAGGATGGCCAACCATACTAAAGCTAGGTGCCTGGGTGTGGTGCAGGATGTGAAAGTCAAGGTGATGGGCATAGAGTTCCTGATAGATTTTTTCGTGATGAAGGCAGGTGATAATTCTTATCCAATCATTTTGAGTAGGCTATGGCTTGGCAATAGGTGCTAAACAGGATTGGGAGAGCAAAGTGTTCACTTTAGCTGACAAAGAGGAGACAGATTGTGCTAGATTTGAAGACCAAGGAGAGCAGTTCTCATCCTATGGAAGCTAAAGATGAAGGCGACAAGACAAGCTAGTACAAGATGGAGACGGCCTATGATGAAGGCTACACTAGCACAAAGGAAGAGGAGAGCAAAGACAACATGTTGAAGATAGATGCTGATCTGTTTGGGGTCATCATAGACCACTCCCTTCCTAGCTCAAGTTTGTGGTTTAAGCATAGAGGAGATTTCAAGCATGTTAAGTGAGGATTTGACCAAGGGTGAGAAGGAGAATTATGTTCAACTATGTGCATTCTATCCAAGCCTCTTTGCGATGGAATACAAAGATTTGGGAGGTGAAAAATGGGTGGAGCACAAGATTGTTCTCAAGGAGGTGCATAGAGATAAATCAGAGAAGCTGAGAAGCCTAGGGGAGATCCAAAAGGAGGCCCTTTGGCAAGATGTCAATAAGTTGTTGGACGCAGGTATCATATATCCTATGAAGGAGTCAGAGTGGGTTTCACCAGTGGTTATAACCCCTAAGGAGAATGGGAAATGGAGGGTATATGTGGACTACAAGCCACTGAATGCGGAAACCAAGAGAAATCACTATCCACTGCCATTTCAAGACGAGATCCTAAATCAGGTTGCTGGGCACGAAAGATACTCAATTATGGATGGTTTTTTGGGGTATTTTCAGATAGGGATAGCACTTGAGGATGGGCTGAAGACCATGTTTATATCTCCATGGGGTTGTTTTGCTTACCATAAATGATGCCATTTGGGTTGGTGAATGCATATGCTACTTTGCAAGATTGGATGAATAGGATGTTTAGCCCCTACTTGGACAGCTTTATCAGGGTTTTCATGGATGATATAGGCTATTACAATTCAAAGAGGAGCACCTGTCAAAGTTGCGGTTATGCTTTCAAAGTCTTGATAAAGAAGGAGTTCAATTGAACCCCAAGAAGTGCAAGATAGCACAACCTCAAGCACAGCTATTGGGTCATGTGGTGTCATAGAATGATATAGAGGTTGATCCCAAGAAGGTGAAAGTGCTGGTGTTGATGGAACCACCATCAGATGCTCAAGGTTTGGCATCCTTTGTTCATAAGCTAAATTATCTGTCATGCTTCTTTTGGATGTTGTCACAATATGTGCATCCTCTTCAAAAGAGGGCTCCACAAGTGCATGGTTATCAGTGGGATGAAGAGGCTCGGGAGGCTTTTCACAGGGTCAAGAAAATTTTGTGTCATTTTTGTTGGGAGTGTGTCCTCCCAATCAAGAGGACAACTATATGTTTCTATGATAGTAGGCACGATTGTGATCAGAGAGATTTTACTGCCAAAGGTAGGGAGAAGCTACAAACCTATATATTTTGAGAGCAGGGTAATTGGCCCAAGGGAGACTACCTACACCAAAACAGAGCAATGGATGATGGCTTTGGTCTTCGCTTGCAGGAAGTTTAAAGTGCATTTAATTGTGTGCAAGTTTTTTGTGTTGACAGCTAACAATCTGTTACCAGAGGTAGTGTTGCATTTGAATCCAAGAAGGAGGATTATGAAGTGGATATTGGAGCTGCAAGAGTTTGAATTCGAGTTCAAGGTTGACCATACAAGTCGGTCTCACTTGGTGGACATTCTTGTCAACAAGGTTGTTGATTTTCCAGCCTATCCAAGAGTGGGGCGAGACAAAGCTAAAGAGGAGCCTGATTTGGAGAATTCCTTTACGATGTGGTTTGATGGAGCATATCGAAGGGTGGTACAAAAAGAAGGTGGAGGTGTGGTGATACACGACCCACACGACAAAGCCATATTTTTGAAATCTTATGATTTGGAGGATGTCCACACCAATAATGAGGCGGAGTATCTCACTCTACATTTGGTTTTGAAGTAGTGTATGGAGTTTGGAAATTCCAGGTTAGTGGGTGAAGGGAGACACATTACTAGTCATCAAGCAAGTATTACGCCAATGGCAGGTAAAGCGGGATTCTTTGAAGCATTGCCTTTTCTCTATTAAGAAGATGCTAAAGTATTTTGAGGAAGTTCAATTCAAGCATGTGAGAAGAGATAAGAACAAAGAAGTGGACCAATTAGTGAGTAGCAGTGTGCAGGTGCATGTTGTAGGCCTATATGTGGCCCCAACCACTATGTAGGTAGGGAGACTTTGAAGGAAATTGAAGGGTTTTTGAGTGTAGGGAAGTGTCCAAAGGGTTTGTCTAAGTTGCAGAGAAGAAGAGTGGTGCAGAAAGCTCGCAAATTCACAATAGTAGTAGGTGAAGATCTGATGAACTATGGGTGTGACGGAGTGCTAAGGAGGGTGATGTATAAGGAAGAGATAGGTATGATGCTAGAGCAATGGACATCACCGTAAAGACTAGGTTCTATTTTGAGTGTTGAGAGCAAGATTTTGGTGGCCTTCTATAATGAAGGACATGCAATACTGGTGCAAAACATGCCATGATTGTCAGACTATAGGTGAAAGACGATTGACAACGGAGTCACAGGGTGTTGTCATCGCACAAAGTGCTTTTGAGAAGTGAGGTTTAGATTCCATAGGTCCACTCCCAAAGTCTATAAGCGGTATGAAGTATGTGGTGGTAGCCATTGACTACCTTACATGGTGGGTGGAGGCCAAGGATGTAAAGGAAGTGAATGCTAATGTGGTAGCTCATTTGTGTTTGATAACATTTGTTGCCATTTTGGGGTACCGTGGATGCTAGTTTCTGATAGGGGTCACGGGTTTAGAAGCAAGCTAATGTGTGCAAGAAGTTAAAGATTCAACATCAATTTTCCTCACCCTATCATCCTCAATGCAATGATCTAGTTGAGAGTGCTAATGGGAAAATCATCAAAATGTTGACAAAGTACGTCGTGTATAAGAAGGAGACTGAGTGTGAAACAAATATAGAGAACTGTCTACAAAGTGGCTACAAATTTCACTCCGTTTGAGCTAGTCTATGGTAAGGAGGTTGTATTGCCAGTGCATGCATAGCTAGGATCATTGAAAGGTATGTGGAATGTCAATGCCACTCAATAGAGGTTTTACAGGATCAGATAGCCAGTCTAGAGGCTTTGAAAATGGACAGGGAGGTAGCAGTGGACTACTATGTGAAGCAGAGAGAGAAGCGGATTGTCAAGTTCAATCAAAACTTTCCAGACAAGAAGATAGAGGAGAGGGACCTGGTGATGAAGTATGAAAGCTACCTAGACTTCACGTTCCAGAAGAAGTTCAAGAAGAAGTGGATGGGTTCGTATAAAGTGCAAAGGACTTCCCAAATGAGAATCATCTGGTAATAAGGGCAAATTGTAAGCTTCTTAGGCACAGGGTAAATGGTGTGTGGCTGAAGTGCATGGGTGGAGACAGACCACGATAGTAGTTGTGCATTGTGTGGTGGCCTTATGGAGTGTGTAGAATTGGGAAATGAGCAAGCAGTGGTTTGCTAGTGTAAAGTGTGTTTTCAAAGGTGTTTTCTGAGGGGATAGGGGTGTTGTGGATACTTGAGCTATAGAGAGGCCTTTGTTTTGGTGGCGGTTGTTTGGTGGCGGTTGTGTTCCCCCATTCCCCCTCTTCAACGTGTCCATCGGCCACCAACCATTGGCCATTTACCATCATCCTTACCGCCCATTGGCCATGGACCAGGCCATGGACCACTGGCCATTTTCTAGCCAAGATCTTTAAAAGAAAGGGCATATTTTGGTAGGGCTCAATTTTTGTCTCTTTAATGGGTGTTTTTTGTCATGCACGATGGCTTGTCCTTATAACAGGGGCCTTACAGATGTAATTTTCTTAAATAATAATCACAAGGATAAATGAAGCTCCATAGCAACAAATAAAAAACCTGCAAACTCCAACTTTACCACTCGTGCACCTCTCCTCACTGAGAGCATGAAAATCAAAACATGCTTGTGGTGGCACCTCTACTCCAAAAGGAAACCTGCCTCCGTCCGGCCTCAAGGGCTCGTTAACACACCTTCGAGTCCGCCTCTTCTAGGCCGAGGGATCCGCCTTGAGCAAAAAGAATGGCACTCCGAACTTCTCCTCAATCTCTAACTTGGAGATTGATCTCTAGCAACCCTATGACTGCTTTCCATTGTGGCTTCTTATCCTTGAATACCAACTGAAGTTTCAACTTCTCCTTGTGTGCACTTTTCCAAGATTTAGTTGTCCATCTTCCAAAAATTTACATATGACGTGATACCTCGATTCCATATGCTTTGTACTTGAGTAAAAGGTTTATAATTTGCAAGGTAAATGGAACTCTGACCTATCACTATACATAAAAATTGTTTTGCTTATATCCAAGCTCCTCTAAAAACCTTTGAAGCCACAAAATGTCTTTGTTAGCCTCTCTAAGAGCTACATATTTTGCTTCCATGGTAAATAGCAAGACCACTTTTTGCAACTTTGGAGCCCAACTTGTTGGTGTACCGCCAATGGGTAGCATATAGTGCTTCTACAAGTATGTCACTTACCATATCTCCATCATTATATCCTACAAACAATTTCCAGTGCCTCCAAAACATAAAGCATTTGTGGTTGTCCCTTTTAGATACTTAGGTATACATCTCATAGATTGCCAATGTTCTTTACATGGATCTCCATGAACCTACTCACAACTCCCACTTCATGTGCAATATCTAGCGTTGTCCATACCATAGCATATATTAGAGAACCTACTACTATAGCATATGGAACCTTAGACATATAAACTACCTCATCTTGTGTCTTTAGATACATATCTTTGTTAAGTTTAAAGTGACTAGCCAAAGGTGTAGAAACTAGTTTTGCATTTTGCATTGCAAACATTTCCACTACCTTCTTGATATTATCCTCTAGAGATAATGTTAATGTCTTCTTCAACGTTTCCATTGATATTTCCATACCAAGTACCTATTTTGTAGCACCTAGATCTCTCACTGAAAAAGATTTAGATAACCTACTTTTGGTTCTCTTATATCCTGCATGTTAGCACTTGCAATGAGCATGTCATCAACATACAACATTAGGATGATGTATTTTCCATCCTACAAATTCTTCATGTATACATAGCAATCTAAGTTGCATCATTTGAATCCATGTCCTAGTAAAAAATGATTGAATTTTGGGTACCATTGTCTTGATGCTTGTTTAAACCATTCAACCTCTTTCTTAACATGCACACTATTCTATCCTTATCATGGTTGAAGCATGTAAATAACTTCCTTTAAATTTCCATAAGGGAATGTCATGTTTACATCCATTGATTCAAGATCTAAGTCTTGTGTGAGACTAGAGGGGACTGAACCATGGAACTCACAACCCAATTGTGCCCTATATAGGCCCTTGGCCCTACTAATTGTTGGGGTATAAAGCCCAATGTGGTCGCCCAGGTAAGTGGGCGGGCTGCTAGGTATGTACACATGTTCTTTTGTAAAAACCTAATAAGAACTCACTATGCTCTACACATTACAGTAGAGCGAGTTCACCATATCGTCATGCTCTTCTTCTCGCACTCTCTCTCGCGTCGCACTTCCGCTCGTACTCCTTCAACTGGTATCAGAGCTCAGATCGAGGCTCGGGGCAGCACTGCAGGAAGCTAGAGTCACCAGCTCAGATTGGAGTGAAATTCAACAGGCGAAGACACGGGCCCAAATCCTATGGGAGAGCCTCGAATTTCATTCTGACGTCATCTCGGCCACCATTCGGCTTCAACAAAGGTCTGCGCAGGCCATTTTCGACTACGTGGTCTCGGCGGGTGCAGATCTGACTCTGCAAATTTGGGGTTTTCGGCCTACGACTGCAAGTGTTGAGGATATCGACACTCCCAGAGTGTTGATTTGTGGTTGTCTACACATCGAAGGACGGCTCACAGTTCTTGGAGGCGTGTCACATACGACACGGGCGCATCTACACACAGTCTGTAGGCGACATCCACTAGTTCGAAGTCTATGTACTGTCAGATTTACTGCAGCCTTTGTTGAGGGTCGAGTGAGGTTTTATTGAGCTGGGGGATTCTCGAATGTTGAGATCCTTTCGGTGATACAGGTCTTGGAACGATCCCTCGAGCACCCTTAGATAGGCATCTAGGATGTATTGACTGTGAGTTAGACAGTTGGGATTGCATCTTTACTTTACTGCCGTTGAGGCATTGTCACAGTCTATGCTTACAGGACAGTGATAGGATAGTTAGAGACAGTACAGGTGCAGGACAGGTTTACCCGCAGCTTATAGTGTCAAAGAGACAGTGTTTTTGAGCTGTTTTTTGGTTTGTTTTTGAGTACACCAGAGCCATTTTACAAAGGAGACTCTGCCAAAATTTATGCACAATCTAAAGCTTTTTTGGTTCATTTGACAGGTTGATATTGGTTCAGAGGTCAGTTTACAGGGGAAACTCTGCCGAATTTTTCCCAGAAAAGTAAACTACTGTGAAGCGTAGCTATGGCTGGATCACAGGACACTGCTCTTTACAATATCAAGAAGCTGGATGGAACCAATTTCCCATTGTGGAAGAAGCACATTTGGCATGTGTTGGTACAAAAGAAGCATATAAAACCTATAAAGCTCAAAGGGATAAAACCAGAAGATATGGACGAAGATGAATGGAGCGAAATGGATGAATTGGCACTTTCTACCATTATGCTGACTTTGGCAGAAAGCGTTTACTTCAATGTAGAAGATGAGATGTCGGCTTATCAAGCATGGTTAAAGCTGAGTGATCTTTATGAGAAGCAGAGTGCAGCTTCACAGGTATACTGGCTTAAGAAGCTTGTTGACTTGAAGATGAAAGAAGGGACACCTATGTCCAATCATCTGAATGAATTCAACACAATCTATAGTCATTTGTCAGCTCAAGGTGTCAAGTTTGATGAACCTGTTAGAGCTATGTTCCTGTTGATCACATTGCCGAAAAGTTGGGACACTTTTCGCACAGCTTTGAGTAATTCTGCACCTCCAGATGGTTTGAACATAGCAGGTGTAAAAGGAAGTCTGCTTACTGAAGAAACCAATAGAAAGACAATGGAAAAAGGCAAAGGAACAGGCTTAGTTTTCAAGGGAAGGACCAAAGAAAAGTACAAGGTGGAAAGAGGAATCAGTCTCGTAGCAAGTCCCGCAGTGCTAAAGGCAAGAGTGACATAGAATGCTACCATTGTGGCAAGAAGAGTCACATGAAAAGAGACTGCAGAGAATGGAAAGCAGAAAAAGGCAAAGAGAAAGCTGAAGACCATGGTGAGAAGAACAAGTCCTCAGTGAAGATTCAAGAAATAAATGTGACAAACACTGTTGCAGAGGATGATAGTCTAGTGTCGGGAGACATCTATTTCTTGAAGAATACAATGGACTCAGCTCTTCTTACAGCATCTGATGGAAATGCACTGAGTGACTGGATTATAGACTCAGGGACATCACTTCATGTGTCTCCAAACAAGGAGTGGTTAACTTCTTATGTGACCACTAAAGATCATGTTCGGCTAGGCAATGGGCAGACATGTGAGATCTTAGGTGTTGGAGATGTTCAATTGAAGTTTCAGAATGGCTCTTCTTTCACACTGAAGAATGTGAGACATGTTCCCGCAATTACAAAGAGCTTGATCAGCACAGGTTTACTTGATGATGCTGGCTACATCACCACTTTTGGACAGAACATGTGGAAGATATCCAAGGGTTCTATGACAGTAGCACATGCAGTAAATTCTGGAGGACTTTACATGATTTTTGTATCAAATGTCTCTAAAAATGTAATCAATGTAACCGAGCAGCCGAACGTTTCTTTGTGGCATTGCCGGTTAGGACATATGTCCAAGAAGGGAATGGAAATCTTGTCTCGTTCTTGTTATTTGCTTGGATTTTCATTTAATGATTTTGAATTCTGTGAACATTGTCTGTATAGTAAGCAAACACAGCAGCCACATAAGCATAGAAGCAGTAGAAGAGATACACAGTTGGCACTTGTTCATAGTGATTTGTGTGGACCTATGCCTAACCTATCTCTAGGGGGAGCTTCTTACTTTATGACATTTATAGATGATTACTCGAGGACAGTATGGGTTTACTTTCTCAAGCACAAGGATGAAGCGTTTAGTGTTTTCAAAACGTTTGTGACACTTGTGGAGAATCAGAGTGGCAAGAAGCTTAAATGCTTACGCACTAACAATGGTGGCGAGTTTGTTTCAAAGGCCTTTCAGGACTTTTGTGAGTCAAAAGTTATAAAATGTGAACTTACTGCTCCTTACACTCCTCCTCAAAATGGTGTTGCTGAGAGGATGAATAGGACCATACAAGAGAAGGTCAGAAGTATGTTGTCTAATGCACAGCTGCCAAATGGGTTTTGGGCTAAAGCTGTATCAACAACTGTTCATCTTGTAAATAGATCTCCTAGCAAGGTTTTGCAGAAGGATTCAGTGCCAGAGATGGTATGGTCAGGCAAAATGCCCTCATACAAGCATCTCAAAGTCTTTGGCTGTGAGGCATATACTCACGTTCCAAAGGAATTTAGGAACAAACTTGAGCCAAAGAGTAGAAAGTGCATCTTTCTAGGCTATGGTAATTCCGGTGAGATGCGGTACAGACTTTGGGATCCCGAATCCAGAAAGGTTGTCCGCAGCAATGATGTTCACTTTAATGAATCCAAATATCATTCTAAACCAGAGAGGGTTGAGGAGATTAGAAGAGTTGTCTTCCAAGAAGATGGACCTGCACGTGCAAGACAAAATGTCAGGGCTCAAGAGGAGCAAGGACAGGATAGAGTGGAACCACAGGTTGTGGTTGAGCTTGAGCCACCTATTGTGCGTAGATTTGGACGTGTCACGCGACCTCATGATAGGTTTGTTCCATCTATGAACTATGTCATGTTGACTGATTGCAATGAGCCTTCATGTTACAAGGAAGCAGTCCAAATGAAGGACTCCGGGAACTTGCAATTGGCCATGCAGTCAGAGATGACAGCTCTGCATAAAAACAAGACATGGAAGCTAGTTAAATTACCACCGGGCAAAAAGGCTCTACCTTGTAAATGGGTTTACAGGTATAAAATCACCGCTCATGATAGTCAGCCAAAGTACAAAGCAAGGCTTGTTGCCAAGGTCTTTAAGCAAGAACAAGGCATTGACTTTGATGAAGTCTTCTCTCCGGTGGTCAAGATGACTACATTGAGATGCTTTCTTGCATTGGTTGCCATATTAGATTTGGCGTTGCACCAAATGGATGTCAAGACAGCGTTCTTGCATGGTGATTTAGATGTGGAAATTTACATGCAGCAGCCAGAAGGGTTTGTTGAGAAAGGCAAGGAAGATTGGGTATGCCAGTTGTTAAAGAGTCTTTATGGCTTAAAACAATCACCGAGGGCATGGTACCATAAATTCCACAAGTTTATGCTTTCTCAAGGCTACAAACGTAGTGAGTTCGATCATTGTCTATATACAAAGAAGTCTAAGGATGGTAGTTGGCTGATCCTTATTTTGTATGTGGATGACATGTTGATTGCTGGCAAGCACTTGGAAGAAATTTCAGCTTTGAAGTCAAAGATGGCAAAATCGTTTGACATGAAAGACATGGGTGAGGCAAGTCATATACTTGGTATGCGCGTTGAGAGAGACAGATCAAAGAAGTTGATTTGGTTATCTCAAACAAAGTATATTGACAAGGTTTTGCAACGTTTCAATATGGAGAAGGGAAAGGCACTGAGTGTTCCATTGCCACCATATGTGAAACTTAGCAAACAAGATTGTCCTGTGTCTGAGGAAGAATAGGCTGAAATGGATAAGATTCCATATGCGTCTGCAGTGGGTAGTTTGATGTATGCAATGATTGCTACTCGCCCAGACATTGCATTTGCAGTGGGAGTAGTAAGTTGATACATGTCAAACCCAGGCAAGAAACATTGGGAGGCAGTGAAAGGAATATTGAGATACCTGAAAGCTACAAAGAGTATGCGTATATGCTATGGGAGTCAGGAGCTAAGTGTAAAGGGTTTTACAGACTCAGATTATGTAGGTGACTTAGACAACCGAAGGTCTACGTCAGGGTATGTCTTTACATTGGCTGGTGGAGCAGTATCATGGAGTTCTAGATTACAAGATTGTGTTACTCAGTCTACTAGAGAGGCTGAATATGTTGCAGCATCAGAGGCATGCAAAGAATCAATTTGGCTTAATAGACTAGTGACAGATTTGGGAATCAAAGAAGAGATGCCTGTTTTATATTGTGATAGTCAAAGTGCTATACAATTGGCTCGCAATCCAGTTTATCACGCAAAGACAAAGCATGTGGATATGAAGTATCATTTCATCAGGGAAATGCTTGAGGATAAGCAACTTCAGCTTGTCAAAGTTCACACCATAGAAAATCCTGCTGATCTACTTACAAAAGGACTTCCCTCAGAGAGCTTTGCGCATTTTTGCAAGCACTTAGGTGTAGGGTAGTACATCACTTCTCTACATCTCTTGTATATTAGCTTGTATAGTAGCTTCTCTCACACTTAAAGTACCACATTGGACTTTAAGTGGGAGGTTGTTGGGGTATAAAGCCCAATGTGGTCGCAAATTTGGTCGATGCCAAGAGTGGTGCCAGCAGGCAATGATTTGGTTGCAGGCAGGTGCAGTGCAGAAGGCTAGAGAAGGTATGGAGGACTTGGGAAAGCAAAGGACGACAAGAATGTATGTCCGATGTGGTTCTTTAGGCCAAACAGTGCCAGTTGGGATGCCAAGTCAAAGTGTGTGAAGTACATGGATAGTACCCAAGAATGTAGTGCTCAAGCTACTCAAGAATTCCGTCTAGACGACTCAAAAAAAGGATCCACGGTGTGTAAGATAGATCTCTCCAAGGTTAGAAGGTTTTGTAGATCCCCGACGAATAGGGCAGATGGGGCAGGTATGGACACGTGGCCACAATTGGGATAAGTGGATAGACATGAAGTGCTCATGTTGTAGAGCATGCCGGTCTTCTTGGATCATCAATTGGAGCTATAGAGAGAAAGTTATGGCTAGGAAAAAAATCTGGTGAGGGCAAGGTTTGTGCCCACTTGGTTACATTGGAATTTGTGCCATCTGATGGTTTTTGAGCTTTGACTAGGTTCTAGAGGGTGGCCCATGTTATGTGAAGTCAGCAGGAATTGACGACATGTCGATCGGAGTTTGAACAAAGGAGATCTTCCAGTTTGAAGTTTAACACAATTGCTCGGAGGGAGCTACCAAATGCCTTTTTTCGTTTTTGTAGCCTGGGTTTGCGGACATGATGGGATCCAAATGTGATGAGAATGGGGAGATTTAGAGTCTGAGTTGGTCACTCTTGGTAGTACTTTGTGGCTCAAGATTCCAACCATTGGAGCAGGATATGGGAGCATGAGGAAAGTGAGATAAAAAAGGGTCTTTTCATATACCCTATGAGGATTTTTGTGGAGTGGAGGAAGTGGGATGCCCAAGTGGTGCCACGTGGCCCGGAGTGAGCCCACTTGCACAATGCAAGGGCCCTGTCATGGGGTATATAGCCCAGGGAGAGTCCCTCTCATTGTCACACAAAGGGAGAGAGAGGGGAGCTCCCTCATCCTGTAGCCATGGTGGTAGCCCTGCAGGCACTACTATGTGGGTTGTGCGCAATGGCACAGCCGGGCGACCTCGGCGGTTTTGGCCAATGAATGTGGCGGAAGTGGCCATTGGTAGCGGTGGTGGGATGACCCGCATTGACTCGGGGTGATGACATGGCAAAGATCTTGGAAAGGCTGTTTCACATGGGCAGTTGGCCCCAAGAACAAGGTTTTTGAAGCCAAACTCAACGAGGCGTATAACCCCTTGTCCTAGACAGCTTGAGGAGTGGAATGTGAAAGAGAATGAAAGAAGAGGCATCTTATAGGCCTCAAATTTCATCAAAATGGTCAAATTAAGCCACCAAGGGTCCAATTACATAAACACTTACTAAAAAGGGCGGGGCTCCCCTATAAACCGCATTTTTGCTCATTTTTAGAGGCTTTTTTATGTGTTCTGGAGTAGTTAAGTGAGAGAATCCTTAAGTGAGTTTTCTAGAAGAGTTTTTTGTATAAGCTCACCATTTATGGCACCTGGGTGGTTGTATGAGTCACGATTGAGCAATTGAAATCCATTATCCCCCTTTTTGGGAATCGCTTCTCCCTTCCCCTCTGTTTTCTCTCGCTCTTTGTGTGTGTCAGTGCCGACGGAAGCGTGTGCCCACGGGCCATTTTTTGGTGCAAAGGGAGTGGAAATTTGAGCAGTGGTGTGCGATGGGTGCGTCAAAGTGATCATTGGTGGTGCATCAATTTAATGGTATTCTTGCTAGCATGTGTGTGTTGAAAGGTGTGCAGGTGGTGGTCTGCAAGGGTGGTCTATCTTTTGAAGGTGTTTTTGAGAGGTTAGGGGTGTTGTGAATGCCTTGAGCTATAGTGAGACAATCGTTTTGTGTTTTGGGTGTGTTCCCCATTCCCCTCTCCATCTTCTGGAGCCTCCACTGAGGAGCACATTGATTGCTTCTGATTAAGTGAAAAGAAGCAGGTTTTGGCATTGGTTGACATGGCATCTTGAAGCAATAAAGTGGATTTTTAAAGCCAAAAAACTACAATGGTGCCATGGAAAAGCAAGGAAAAAAAAAAGATCAAGCAGGCCATATTGGGCTATGAAACGGTGATCCCTATCCAACCCCAGGGTTTGAGAGACGTTGTTCATGATGAGAACCATGGTAATCGAGGTGTGGCTATTGTGCCATAAATTTGGGTGCAAACCATGCAAGATTTTTCTGAGAAAATGCAAGAATTGCGATTAAGCGTGATGGATAGAGGTCAACCAAGAGGCGCAAGGGGCAGAGCAAGGCCACTACCCAGCAGGTGTTACAATTGCGGTGAAGAAGGACACTATGTGCTCAATTTCCCTCATTTGACAAGAGAAAGAGGTGGCATTTATCCATTGTTTGTTATCCATTGTTTGGTAAAGGTACATGCCAAGCACAACTCAATGGCTCGAGGGAGCAGATAGTCAAGAATCAGGTGCAACCAGGTCCTTTGGATGGCACTGAAGCCCCTAGGGTGAATGTCATCGGAGTGGATAAGCAGGATGTTAATGTTTTGGCCAGAAAAAGGGTAAAAATGGAAAGGGAAACAGAAATTGAGCGATAGACTAGAGCCCATAAGGGTAAAGAGAAAGTGTACAAACGTAAGGAGCAGCCAAAAACTAGCAAAAAGAGGAGGCATTGTAAAATCAAGAAAGAAGACTTTTAGCTAGGATGCAGCTACCCCGAATATGACTGGTAAGCAATGTTCAAAATAAAAAGGCTAACATTACCTTTGGTCAGTTGTTTGCTTTGAATCCTAATCTGCAGAGACAATGGTCTACGAGTGTTAGCACAAGGCTGTTGAAGTCTAAGGGCAATGTGCATGCAATGCCAAACATGGCATTGAGAGTGGCTAGCCTGGAGGATGTCCTTCCTCTGGTGGATGGGGTCATTGAAAAGAGGATGCAGGTACAGGCCCCTCAGACAAGGTTTTTGAAGCCAAACTCGACAAGGAACTAGCACTAGCGCTAGTGACCCTTATCATGGACACCTTGAGGAGTGGAATGTGAGAGAGAATGACGAAAGAGGTGGCCTACGGACCTCGAATTTCATCAAAATGGTCAAATTAAGATACCAAGGGGTTCAATCACATGAAGACTTACTAAAAAAAGGGCAGGGCTCCCCTATAAACCCCATTTTTGCTCATTTTTAGGGGTTTTTTTCTATGTTCCAGAGTAGTTAAGTGAGAGAAGCCTAAAGTGAGTTTTTTGGAAGTGTTTTTGTATAAGCTCACTATCTATGGTGCTTGGGTGGTTGTACAAGTCCCGATTGAGAAATTGAAAGCCATCATCCCCCTTTTTGGGCGTCGCTTCCCCCTTCCCCTCTCTTTTCTCTCACTCTGTGCATGTGTCGGTGCCTATCTTTTGAAGGTGTCTCTACGAGGTGAGGGGTGTTTTGAATGCCCTCAGCTATAGCAAAGCAATCTGTTTGTGTTTTAGGTGTGTTCCACATTCCCCCTCTCAAACGGTTTAGTAGAAGGGTCAATAAAATCAAGAAGAGAAGCTTGATTTTCCACATTACTATCCATTTTCAACCATCTTGTGTAACCGTCCTATATTCGACATAGAAGAGAGACTCCATTTAGAACTCACTTGATTATGCTAAACAAGGTATCACAGCTAAGATGTGTCAAAATGCATAACCCGGTATTTATTCCATAAATGAATGTCATGAAATAATATTCTCACACTCGAGTCCGGTAAGCACCTTAAGTTAATATATCAATTGAGTAAATTGAAAAAACCTTGTATTTTGAGGATTAAATTTATTATTATTATTCTTACATTTAAACTTATTCTAGTATAAACTTATAAACTCTTTTAAACTCTAAACTAATGCACGCTAATTGTCACCGTGCCATGTTGCCATCCTTCAATTGTTAGGGTTTTTGAAAATTTGCAGGTTTTAAAAAGTGTAGACTTGGCAGAGATTGTAGATTTGCATTCTACACTTGCAGTACTCTCCAATAATATGTCACTTGAAGGGTTTAATCAAAGCTTTTAGAATTACGACATGCCTTCTTATAAAATGGGAATGTGGTTTCTCCCATTCTTTTTATAATAATAATTGTTGTTAGGACCTCATTAAAATAAAAGTTCCTTTGCCTTCAAGTGATTCCCAAAAAGTAGTCTCAGAACTTCATCACTGTAGTGTTGTGGTTGTCCCATAACTCTTGTGCATAAAACCATCAAAGCCTTTCCTACTCATGTTAAGTGATGTTTGTCCCTCCAACAAATCAGATGTGCACTTGGAGGTTGAACATGGGGTTCACTTACCCGTAGTCATATGCACATGACCAAATCTCCCACTTGAAAAGGCCTAGTAACACTAATTGAACGATTAGTGAAAATCGAGTAGTATTGCATGGGTAACCTTGGGTGCTACCTTTGCAATCCAAACCCCTTGGTTAGAATCTCTATGAAAACTACTCAAACTAGTAGCTAACAATGACCAACACAATCTATCATGTCTGTTAGTGGGTCGCCGCAACAAACGTCTGCAGCATAACTTTATGGTACTAACATAATGTCAATATGCTAGGAAGTGACTTGGGATGGGGCACGGAGAATCAACGAGACTGTCAATCTCACAAAAGTGAACCTAAAGGACTATTCATACATCTACAAAAGTAAATCAACCACTTCCTAATCAGAAAATCAGTCTATGTCCAATCTCACCGCTCTAGGTCACCACGCCTTTTTGGCATTCAAATGAATTTGGAATTCAATGAAACTTAAGGTTAGGTGTTACAATGCCTAAGGGCATATTTCTACAAGTTTTGTAGTCATCTGGGAAGGTATATAAATCACGATCCATCCAAAAATATGTATAGAAAACTAAAACAAAACTACATAGAAAGGTTCCCTTCAAGCTTAGAAACACTCTTTCAAGGTCAAAACATCAAAAAATAACCATTTAAGACCTCAAATCAATGTATTTAGCTCACAGACAAGATGTCATGAACTACAACAAAATTGAGAATGATAACACTTAGATTAAAGAGAAAGAGACAAGGAACACAATGTGCTATTTGGAATCGAATTCTGATTACCATACAAGGAGAAAGATTGATTACAACTTGTAGCAGCAATGCAACTCTTACTCGATGTCCAATAAATCCCAAGATAATGATAACGTGTCTTCCAAAACTAAGGGTTTTGACTATAAAACTTGGGACCCTTTCCCACGGCCATTTGGCCACTTACATGGTTTATAGGCTCAGAGAGACCAAGAGGGAATGATAGACTATATTAGAATTTGAGAATCATCAACAAAAAAATTATACAACTTCGTTTAAAAAAGTGATTTAATACAGTAAATAATGGTGTGTATTCGGATTTAAGTGACATTCCATTGTATCCACCAACATTCCCTCCTTCCTATTCATTGCATGTCCTCGTGCAGTCTGCATTTGACTGTCGCCTTTAGTAGTTGATCAGTCTTTTTTCCAGCATCTCTATGGTGAGTCGCCTACATTTTTTTTCCCTTGCCTCGATCTCGATCTTTGTTGCCAGCTCTCTAAAATGATTATTGCTGAGAGTGCTCTAATACGCGATATGTTGAGCTAGTAAATATTTGTTCATGGGATTACAAATGGAGGAGTCGACTTCAAAGAATCCTATCATGAATGCCTCCTCAAACATTTTCATGTAGTGTGAGGGAAAAAACATGACTCTCGTATACAATCCCATGATGATTTTTTTGCTGGGAATCTTTGCTTTCTATATTCCAACATGGTCCTCTTGTGACTTCCACAAAGACCTGCCAAGGATGCTCCGCTGCTTCTATATCATTGAATGCCATTATGCAGGTGATTAGCATCTTTGCAATTTTGACAAGCATCTGGCATGCAAGATCTGGTATTTCCTTCATCATGTTAATGACTCCTTTGAGCATGTGAAGGATATAAATTTCTGAGGGGAGAAGTTTATTGCTTGGCGTGGTTATGACTGGGTAGTTTAGAATTGTTGATCTCCTGCTTTTCCATTAATAAAAGCTCTCCCAAGATCGTCGTCTGTTGATGGGACAATAGGTTAAGTCGATCCGGAGATGCCGTGGAGCATTTCTAGAATAGGTTTCATCGGTTGGGTGTTGCTCAAACCATTTCCTTTTCTAGGTTGGCTAATTCTTGATGATTGTTTGTACTTGTATGGTAGTGACATGAACATCCCTGTAATCTCGTTTTTGGTTTGGCTCGAGAGCAAGTAGCATTTTTCTTTTCAATAAGAGAGCCTCTGGAGTGTGATCATTTTATGCCCAATATTTTTCAACACTTCATCATGAGTGATCATGACAAGGGCAACTGACTCCAATACCTTGAGCTTGTATTGCAAATACTCTTTGTGTGAAGGGTCTTTGACTTCTTAGATCCACCAGTGAATTTCATCTTTTGCAGTGTCAGAGATTGATATCATGGCTGGATCTTCAAATTCATGTACTACGGTTTTTGTGCTTGTACCTGGCATATCTACATGGAGAGCTTCAAATGTGAATTGTCCCGGTCCTTCTGTTTGTGTGACTTCTACAAGGACTGTTTGTACTTGCTTTATCTGTTTTCCCTCTGAGCAATCAATTCTTCCTTTTCCTGTGCCAGTTTCTTCCTCAATTCTTCAATATCTTCATCTTTAGATTTTTCCAAAGCTCTTTGCCATGCTGTCATGATTTTCCTGTCGTATTGCTCCTGAGAAAGGGCATTCTTTAGATTACTGATTGATGGATCTTTTTTGGATGCCATTGAAATTGCTTTGATGTGGACTTTGAGTTCGAGTCATCCAGTGTGCAAGTTGGTTTTCGTTTCCATTTCCAAATGACTTCTGCTAGTTGTTGATGGTGTGATTGTATTGACCTTGTTTGCTTGAAAAAAGTTGGAGCTTTTGGTGGTTGGGTTTGGTTGGTGCTGCGTAGGTTGAATTTCAGTACAATTTCATTTGGGTATCCATAATTTCTTCGAATGGGTTTGCATAATGGACTTTTTCACCCATCTTTTCTTGTCATAAAATCTAATATCTAACCAACCCAAATGATTTTCTCATATTAAACTGATCACTTAATGTGGGAGAATAAACAAGAACAAGGGTTAAGATATAGATGTGCTTATAGATCTATTTCAGCACGGGGCCAATGGTAAAGGGGCCCAAATGAGAAAAGGTCTATCAAAGAGCAAGGTTAACCAATGGAGAAAAAGAACTTAGGGTTGTCTTCATTAAAGCCTCCAAAAATAAGTGTAAAAGCCTTAAGAGATAGTCTTTAATTTTTACTCTTTAGTCACTAAGTCCAAGCAGGCAAGGGGGACGCTTGCTTAAGCTAGGGCTGTGCTTAAGCAGGGGGCCTGCCTGCTTACCAAGATCAAATATTTTGCTACAAAGAGGGGGGCGAGCCCTACAAAGGAGGGATGTGTGTAGTAAGTATGCACCTCACCAAGGACCCATACTCTTATGAAAGGAAAGGGGCCACATGTCAACTGTAGAGGCACATTACTCAAGCAGGCAAGGGGACAGCTTGCTTAAGCAAGGCGGGGTGGTAGCTTAAACTCACAAGAGGCAAACAAGGACACTTGTCAAGAGACTACACATCTTGCCCGAAAGGGATCCAAGCTCTCATTGGCTAGAGGGCTACATGGCCCAATAAGCTTCAAGGAAATCCTAGGGAAGGGGGTCGATCTAGCTCTCTCTCTCTCTCTCTCTCATTTGAGCATTCCACGAGCTCTCTCACTCTCATTCTTCCCTTCACACACTCTTGTGAAGCAAGAACTCCATCTCCTTCTCCAAGCTTGAGAAGTTGAGTGCCTACTACCACAAGCTCTTGGCTATGGATGCAAATCCACACCAGAGAATTCTTATGCTTGCTTATCAATCTCTCTAATCTCCATTATCACTATACTAAGCTATGCTACAAGAGCTATGAGTGAATATGTGCAAGGGGTTATTGCTTTCTCGTAGAGCTACTTCTACTTCTCTTGTGTTCCTAACTCCCTGCCAGCTCTCCTCACCTTTCATGGTGTTTGAGGTCTTGGGATTGAGGCTGGGCATTTTCCAAGTTCATGCTAATCATGTTTATTGTTATTACCATGCTAATTCTTGGTGAGTGAAGCTTACCATCTTCATATCATCAAGAAGGTCTCAAGGAACACAAACTATAACATTTAATGGACTAGTAGCTTGTGTGTAGCAAAAAATAGCATGAACATAGTGAGCATTTCATTAGAATATATTCATAATGAGAATAACAAGAGTGCTTGGGTGGAAAGAGAGCAACAAAAAGTATAACACCTAGTTAGGTAGCATGAACAATACTTCAAAAGAGAGAGAAATTAAGCGATTGACAATAGTTGAGGACTGGATTTGCATGGAGCCGGTCCCCCCTCCAAAAGGCTTTGTATTATGGTTTATCCCATCAAGAGAGACATTTTACAATACAATTCTTTGTGTTCCTTCAATACTAGCTAGTGCAATGAAGTTGGAAACTTCATGCACTAATCAAAACACTTATCAAACACAATATCAATTCCCTCACGGTCTCAGACCCAAGACCTCACACACCTCCGAAGATGGTGAGAGCTAGCGGGGTATGATAGTAGATTAAGAGGAAGAAGGAGTATTCTTATGAAAAAGATGTACATCTCCTCACATAATCACTCATATTAGCATAGGTTAGCTTGGTAATTAGCATGATAGAGGAGATGAGCATGCATTGAAGCTTGACTCTTGGTTGGATTTGCATCACAAAGCCAAGAGTTGCTGGTGTAGGACTCCCTTGTCACAAGCTTGGAGTAGGTGGTAAGCTTTCCATTAAAACTTGAGAAGGAGAGAGAGTCTTCTTTGCTTCACACATAAGATTGTGTGAGTGGGTGTGTGATAATGCCTTGCAAAAATCAGCCCCCTCTCTCTCTTGGTCGACCTCCCTTGCTATTTGCTCATTCTTCAGACCTATTGGACCTCCCCAGGCCTAGCCAATGGAAATTAAGCAGCATAAGTGATAGCCTTCTGACATGTGTCCCCCTTTCCCCTTTTGTGAGTGCTTTATGTAATTAATAAATGCAACTAAACTCTCATTGGACCCCTTTTCCTCTTGGCCAATAGGAATCAGGCAATCCATTGGGCTGTTGAATGCTCATTGGTCCCCTTGGGAGACTCTCCAATAGTCTTCTAGAGAGCTTAATTCCTATTGGTTATTTTATTAAGTGTTTTTAAATCAATTAAACTAGATTTACTCTAGCCTAATTCTCATTGGTCCACCTCCATGGCCATCCAACAAGATTTGAGTACACCTTGTGGGCATCTGGCCTAGGGAGTTGACATGTGTCCCTCTTTCCCCTTGTGTACAAATGAATCTTGTGAGTGTGTGTGGGTGTTTCTCTCTCATCCCTACTTCTTGGGCTCGCCCCCTCCTATGTAGGGACTTGTGAAGACTTTTGTACACACACACAAAGCATCCAAATTTCCTAAGCTTTGACCTTTGGACACAACCTTTGAATTTTGGAACCTTAGCATTTTGGAAGTCTTAATGGGCTGAACCTTAGGGTCTTTTAAGCCCATTGTTGCACATTGCTCTTTTGTAGATGGCCCCCCCTTTGGATCTCTGTTTTCCCTCCTTTGGATCCCTATTGTGGCCGGTGTGCTAGCTTAACCAATATTCTAGCTTTTTCTCCACTGTCACTTCCCCATATTAAATGGTCAGTTTAACATGAGAAAATCATTTAGGATAATTAGATATTGATTATTATGGCATTACCTCTCTCTTGAAATCATAGTCATCCTCGACTATGGGGTAGAGAAGATAACGCATATTCATTAGTCCTTTTTCTAGCTGGTAGAGGATCCCTATGTTACCATACGACATCATTCCAGAATGGATGACTAGTCCATTTGGCGCTTGAGAGCCTAAGCTGCCGCAAGCATGTTTGCACATTAGTCCTATCAATCTTCCATAGTAGAGTGACAAGCTCTACTTGGTGTTTGGGAGACGTCATCTCCGCAAATTTATCTAAGCATGCATACTACTTCATTTTTGTGCACAATAAAGAAAAAGAGAGAAAAACTTTGTTCACTTTTAACATTTTTACGTTTGGTTACTCTAGGGAAGCATTGTAAGCATTGACAAGGTTTAGGTTATCCTTTAATTGTATGCCTTGCATCCATCTAGCATCTTCAAAAGGATAATTCTTAAACTTAATAAGATATCGTTAGATAGTCTTACCGCCTCGTAGTACCTTGTCTTCATGTCTGAGAATGGACTCGGGCTGCAGCACCTCTTCTTGGTCCTCAATCTCCGGTGGGTCTTCAATAGTTGGTTCTTGAGGTGGCTCTCCTTTGTAAGGCTTTAGTAGGCTCACATGGAAAGCATTGTGTATGAGCCAACGGTTGGGCAACTTGAGTTGATAGGCCATCTCATTGATTGGTCTAAGAATCTGGAAGGGACCATAGTACCTTTTTGCTAACTTAGCATAGTACTTTTGGTGTTCCATAGGATTCTTGCCCGTCGTGTGCCTTAATCGAGTCTTGGGAAATTTGAGTAAGACCCAATCATTTTCTTAAAATGCTTGGGTTCTTTTGTGCTTGTCAGCAGCAGCCTTTTGCCTTTGCTGTGAGATAGAATTAGCATCCTTAATCTTTTGGAAAGATTCTTGTAGGTTTCGGCTATTCTCATCTGCAGCGAAGATCTTCCCGTGTACCTTAAGTAGCAAGGGACTTTTTGATCTTCCCTCAATTACCTCAATAGATGTTTTTCCCATGGAATTATGTACAGTGTTATTGTAGGCATACTCCACTAAGAGTAAGTACTTCTCCCGTTGGGATCTTTGATCTACTTCCGTTACATAGACTTTTAGTAGATCGAGAATTGTTAGGTTAGCTATTTCACTTTGGCCATCCATTTGCGGGTGAATGGCGAAGAGAAGTTTAGCCTTGTTCCTAAATTCTCAAAGAGACACTTCCAAAAATTACTGGTCATTCTAGGATCTCTATCCGACGCTATGGACATTGGCAAGCCATGGTACTTGAAGATTTGTGCAATGAAGAGGGTTGCCATTTGATGGGCTTTGATAGTCTTTTTGACAGGTATAAAATGAGCTTGTTTACTGAACTTGTCTACTATCGTCCATATTCCCCTTTTCCCATGGATAGACTTAGGAAATACAAAGATAAAATCCATGAATATGCTCTCCCATGGTGAATTAGGGATTGGCAAAGGTTGAAGCAATCCAAGTTGCTTCCCTCTATCAAACTTTGTCTTTTGGCATACCACACATTTAGAAACATACTCTTGTATGTTTTCTTTCATGGTAGGCCAATAGAAATATGTTTCAAACTCTTTTAGGGTAGATTGAATCTCTCTATGCTCTGCATAAGGAGGAGCATGAGATTCATACATTACTTTCTCACGTAGTGAGCTAGTAACACATAGTCCATTGCCGTAGAGAAGATAACCATCTTGTAAAGTTATGGTTCCTCGTTCTCTCGTCATGGTGGGGAGCTTGGAGAATCCCATGAGCACAAAGCTTCCGTTGCACTTCACTTTGGAGGGATGGATTGCCCATGGCTTGTTGAAGCCTAGAAACAAGATAGTTAGCAAGCATCGGGGCATCATTAGTAGCTCGCTCATTAGCAAAATCAAAGTTATCAACATTAATTTCACTCTCTTTACTATTGTCCACCATTTTAACAAGTTTTAGGTGTAGACTTTTTAGGTGTACTTTGGCACTTCAAGCCATAGTTGCTACTCCTCTTTACCCCTTTAGAAAAAGCACTCAAGCTATTGTACTCATGGCTCGAATACCATTAATTGCAAGGAATAGAAGAGCGGGTTGTTCAACACCAAAACAACACCGGCTCTTGTCAAGCTTTTAATAGCTCAATAGTGGTAGCCCCGTAGGACTCCACTATTAAGACCATAGCTCTCGACGGTGATGCCCCGTTAACTGCACAAAGACAGGCGCACTGCAAGGCTGAAAAATCCCTATTCTACTTACTCACATGCAATTAATAGTACCAACCATTTATAGCTAGCTTGACGACCTCCCTTCTTGAGCAAGAAAAGAGAAACCTTGTGCTATGATACCAATGTAACATCTAATGGCCTAGTAACTTGTGTGTAGCAGAAAATAGCATGAACATAGTGAGCATTTCATTAGAATAGATTCCTAATGAGAATAGCAAGAGTGCTTGGGTGGAGAGAGAGCAACAAAAAGTATAACACCTAGTTAGATGGCATGAACAATACTTCAAAAGAGAGAGAAATTAAGCAATTGACAACAGTTGAGGACCGGATTTGCATGGAGCCGGTCCCCTCTCCAAAAGGCTTTGTATTATGGTTTCTCCCATCAAGAGAGACATTTTACAATACAATTCTTTGTGTTCCTTCAAGACTAGCTAGTGCAGTGAAGATGGAAACTTCATGCACTAAGAAAAACACTTATCAAACACAACATCAACTCCCTCACGGTCTCAGACCCAAGACCTCACACACCTTCGAAGATGGTGAGAGCTAGTGGGTATGAGAGTAGATTGAGAGGAAGAAGGAGTATTCTTACAAGAAAGATGTACATCTCCTCACATAATCACTCATATTAGCATAGCTTAGCTTAGTAATTAGACTGGTAGAGGAGATCAGCATGAATTGAAGCTTGGCTCTTGGTTGGATTTGCATCACAAAGCCAAGAGTTGTTGGTGTAGGCCTCCCTTCTCACAAGCTTGGAGTAGGTGGTAAGCTTTCCATTAAAGCTTGAGAAGGAGAGAGAGTCTTCTTTGCTTCACACATGAGATTGTGTGAGTGTGTGTGTGATAATGCCTTGCCAAAATCAGCCCCCTCTCTCTCTTGGTTGACCTCCCTTGCTATTTTCTCATTCTTCAGCTCTATTGGACCTCCCCAGGCCTAGCCAATGGACATTAGGCAGCATAAGTGATAGCCTTCTGACATGTGTCCCCCTTTCCCCTTTTGTGAGTGCTTTAGGTAAAAATTAAATGCAACTAAACCCTCATTGGACCCCTTTTCCTCTTGGCCAATAGGAATCAGGCAAGCCATTGGGCTGTTGAATACTCATTGGTCCCCTTGGGAGACTGTCCAATAGTCTTCTAGAGAGCTTAATTCCTATTGGTTCTTTTATTAAATGTTTTTAAATCAATTAAACTAGATTTACTCTAGCCTAATTCTCATTGGTCCACCTCCATGGCCATCCAATAGGATTTGAGTACACCTTGTGGGCATCTGGCCTAGGGAGCTGACATGTGTCCCTCTTTCTCCTAGTGTACAAATGAAGCTTGTGAGTGTGTGTGGGTGTTTCTCTCTCATCCCCTACTTCTTGGGCTCGCCCCCTCCTATGTAGGGACTTGTGAAGACTTTTGTACACACACACAAAGCATCCAAATTTCCTAAGCTTTGACCTTTGGACACAACCTTTGAATTTTGGAACCTTAGCATTTTGGAAGTCTTAATGGGCTGAACCTTAGGGTCTTTTAAGCCCATTGTTGCACATTGCTCTTTTGCAGATGGCCTCGCCTTTGGATCCCTATTTTCCCTCCTTTCGATCCCTACTGTGGCCGGTGTGCTAGCTTAACCAATATTCTAGCTTTTTCTCCCTTGGCACTTCCCCATATTAAATGATCAGTTTAACATGAGAAAATCATTTAGGAGAATTAGATATTGATTATTATGACACGAATAGTTGTATTGTAAACAAGTCTCCCATCATGGAAGAATCTATAATACAAATGCCTATTGGAGGGGGAACCGGCTCCAACTAATCCGGTCCTCTATTGATGTCAATTTCTCTAAACTCTCACTCACTTTTACAAGTATTAATCATGCCATGTTAATGAAGTAGTGTGTTAGTGTTGCTCTCTCCATCCAAGCACTTTCTTTCTCACTATATATCTATACTCAAAAGAATGTTCAAGGAAATGCTCAATATGTTATTCACTTTCCGCTCCAACTCAAGTTAAAAGGCTAATTCCATTACATTGGTATCATAGCATTTGGTTTCTCTTTTCTTGCTTAAGAAGAGAGGTCCTTAAGTAGACTATAAATGGTTGATGTTGTTAATTATATTAGGGTAAGTGGAACTGGGATCTATTATTGGTTTTTTTGAGCCCACTATGTGGGGTATGGTGCACACCTCGGGAGCTTTGGACTTAATAATGGAGTCTTTTTAGACTTGCCTACGGCTTTACCATTATTGAGCCATAAGAAGTTCAAAAGGAGCTAGCCCTTCACAACTCTGCTATGTTAGACCTACTCCTCTACTCTCTATAATGAACCACTTCGAGCCGTGGGTGTAGATACTTAAGAGCCGATTTTCAAAGGCTAAGAGGAGTGGCAACTAAGGTTTTGAATTGCCAAAGCATACACTAAGTACATACATAAATTTTGTTAACATGGCTGACAATAATCAAGAGAGTAGAATGAATATTGATAGCTTTGATTTTGCACATGAAGGTGCTAATGATGATGCTCCCATGTTTGTGAATTATCTCGTAACTAGGTTGTAACATGCTATGGGCAACCCTGCTTTGCAAGCCAAAGTTACTCAACAACTTCGTGCTTATGGAATTTCCCTTTCTCTCCAAGAGGAGAGAGAGTTTAGGAGGCCTCTTGAAGAGACCCCCAAAAGAAGAATCTCTCCTATACGAGAGGAGGAATCCAAAGAGCAAGAAAGCAATGAAAATTTAAGTTCCTCTGAAGATGTGTCTCCACGAAGACAGTAGTCTCGACGATTGCCTACTCCTCCCAAGAGAAAAAGATCAACACCCAATCCTTCTCCTCGTCATTCCGAAAGAGAAGAGACAAAACAAAGGAAGAAAAGGGCTAGGAAGAGGTCACCCTCTTCTCCTTCATATTCACCTTCCTCCTCTTTCGATGAAAGCTATGGATATTCTCCTAGAGAATACAAGAGGGGAGGACATCGCAAATCATTCCCTGCATGGAGAAGGTCCCAAAATCTAAAGAAGTTCAAGGAGGGAGGAAAGAGTATCTCTTTTCTCACTTTTGATGGCACCTTTGGTGCTACCAACAAAGTGTTGGCTTTCATCCAGCAATTTGATGTGGCCTTTGGAGATGAGGGCTTTATAGAGTCCTCCAAGCTACGCCATGTAGCTATTCACTTTCAAAAATCAGCTCGTCAATGGTGGGCTAGCCTTCATGGCAACGGCGAAGCCCCAAAGACATGGAAAACTCTACGAGTTTCCGGCATGAAGCAATTCCTTGCAAGCGATGCAAAGGACAAAGTTCTTACCAAATGGTGCAGCTTGAAGCTTCTCTCTCATGAGTCTATCCACAAGTATGTAGACAAGTCTTGGGATTTCCATCTCAAGGCTACTGTCTTTCAAAAGATAGACTTTGCCAAGCAAAGATAGCAATTCTGTGCGGGATTATTTGAAGAGATGGCCGAATACATCAACTCTCAATGGCCTGGTACTATTAGCAAAGTAATCCATCACACCATGGTTGCTTCACGTATCAATTTCCATCAAGGGGTTGAACGTAATGTCAAACCCATGGACAACAAAGGCAAAAATGATGCAAAGGGGAAGACCAATGCTCAAAATTCATCCCAAGGCACTTCCAACAACAACAACAACAACAATCGGTCCAAGGAAAAAGGAGTTTACAAAGGTAAAAACGAACTCTCTCCTGAAGAGCTTGAAGCTTTTCGCAAGGACCTAAGTGTTTCAAGTATGGGGAGCAAGGACATGGCTATCGTTCTTGCCCCAAGAAGAATACTCGCAATGAGACTCCTAGGGCTTCCACCATCAAATCTCATTAGAAAGGCTCATCACTCTCCTATGCTTGGGGAAAGGTAACAGAGCATGATGCATTCATCTTGTTTGACCCTGGCTCTACTCACAATTTCATATCAACGGAGTTGGCCACCAGGTTGGGCATTCAAGCTTTCGAGATGGGAGATATTGTAACGGCTAATGCAGCTTTCAAGGGACAACAAGCCTTTGTTACTCCCTTGATTGGGAAGTTGAGTCTTCATGTCCAAAGCTATGTCAACAAAGAAGACTTGTTCATCTCTCCTCTCCAACATGAGGATGTTATCCTTAGGGCACCATGGTTTGATTGCATGGCTACCAATATGAAGTTCCCTTAAAGGAGAATTTACTTCACTTACAAGGGAAAAAATATGTATATAGATTCTAGTGAGCGTGGTCGCACTATTCCACTTGTAAATTCTCCTGCTTTTGATAAATCGATAAAGAGCTCAATTTCCGCGTATATGATTTTTGTCAAAGAGTCTCCAAAAGATCCTAATGTTTCATCAAATGTAAATGGTAGGAACCAAGAAGAGTTAGACTTGTCTAATTTTCTAAAAGGATTCCAAGATGTGTTCATCGATGATATCCCTATGGACTTACCTCCAATACGAGGGGATGATGACCATCGCATTGAGCTCTTTCCTGGAAGCTTACCACCTAACAAGCCTCCTTATCAAGTCTCACAAGCTCAACAAGAGGAGATCATGAGGCATGTACAGGAACTGGTAGACAAAGGGATGGTGAGGCCTAGTTCCTCTCCCTTTTGTTCTCCAGTCCTTTTAGTGCAAAAGAAAGATGGTACATACCCCATGTGTGTAAACTATCAAGCATTAAACCATATCACTATCAAAAACAGATTTCCTGTGCCTCAGGTAGAAGATCTGTTTGATAAGATACAAGACTCTACCTACTTCAGTAGGATTAACCTTAAGAGTGGCTATCATCAAATAAGGACAGTAGATGAAGATATAAAAGACCGCATTTCGCACAACGTTTGGTCTTTATGAATATCTAGTCATGCCTTTTGGTTTGACTAATGCACCGGCTACATTCAATTGTCTAATGGAGAAAAAATTTAGACCGTACCGCAAATTCACTGGAGTGTTCTTTGATGATATCATCATCTACTCCAAGTCTTTGGAGGAACATAAGCAGCATCTCCAAGTGATTTTTCAAGCATTGAGGGAGAATAAGCTTTTTCTCAACCAAAAGAAAAGTTTAGGTCATATTATCTCTCAAGATGGTATCCGTATGGATCCATTGAAGTTAGACATAATAAAAGCATGGCCTAACCTAAGGAATCTACATGAGCTAAGAAGCTTTATTGGTATGTGCGCATACTATAGACGCTTCATAGAAAAATTCTCCCAAGTAGCAGGACCATTACATGGCTTAACTAAGAAGAACGTTAAGTATGTATGGACTGCTAAGGAGCAAAATGCTTTTGACAAGCTCAAGGAGAAGCTTACCTCTCAAGCAGTCCTCATGCTTCCTGATCTCTCAAAGCCATTTGAGGTCCAATGTGATGCTTGTGGTGATTGCCTTGGAGCAGCTTTTCTTCAAGAAGGGTATACCATAGCATATGAGAGCCAACGACTCAATACTAATGAACGAGTCTTGGTCATTTATGAGAAAGAGATTTTAGCTATTCTACATGCCCTAGACACATGGAAGCACTACCTATTGGGAACTCCATTTATTCTGCGAACCGACAACCAAAGTCTCAAGTATTTTATGACGCAAACCAAGCTCTCCGACAAACAAATGAGGTGGGAAATTGCTCACATTGCTGGTAAGCACAATCAAGTGGCTAATGCACTTTCACAACGACCAAAAGTTAATGCAGTGTCTATAGCTACTCACAATGACCTATCTTCTATGATATACGAGTATGCTAATGACCTTGACTTTAGAGACATAATGTCAGCCCTTGCTTTGGGGAAGAAAGAGGAACCATTCGCCTTGCAGGATGGTTATCTTCTCCACGGCAATAGGATATGTTTCCCTTTGTGACAAAGTAATGTATGAATCCTATGCTCCTCCATATGCGGGGCATAGAGGTCTTCAACCTACTCTCCAAGGAGTAGAGACATACTTCTATTGGCCTACCATGAAAGTGGACATACAAGAGTATGTTTCAAAATGTGTAGTATGCCAAAAGACCAAATATGATAGAGGGAAGCAACCTGGATTACTCCAGCCATTGCCTATCCCAAATTCACCATGGGAGAGTATATCCATGGATTTCATCTTTGGATTACCCAAGTCTATCCATGGAAATACGGGAATATGGACAATAGTCGACAGGTTTAGCAAACAAGCACACTTTATTCCTGTCAAAAAGACTATTAAGGCACATCAAATGGCAACTCTCTTCATATCTCATATTTTCAAGCACCATGGATTACCCACATCCATCGTGTCAGATAGAGATCCTAGAATGACCAGTAATTTCTGGAAAGGTCTCTTTGAAAATCTAGGAACAAGATTGAACTTCTCTTCAGCCTATCATCCACAAACGGATGGCCAAAGTGAAATAGCCAATCTTAAAATACTCGATCTACTAAAGACTTATGTTACAGAAGTAGATCAACACTCACAATGGGAAAAGTACTTACCACTTGTAGAGTATGCTTACAATAATATTGTACATACTTCTATGGGAAAGGAACTTTTGAGATCATTGAGGGAAGACCAAAAAGTCCCTTGCTACTTAAAGTATATGGGAAGATCTTCGTTGCTGATGAGTATAGTTGTGACCTACAAGAATCTTCTCAAAAGATTAAGGAGGCTATATCCATCTCTCAACAAAGGAAAAAACTTGTTGCTGACAAGTACAAAAGGGCCTTAACATTCTAAGAAAATGATTGGGTCTTACTTAAGTTTCCTAAGGCTCGATTAAGGCAAACGACGGGCAAAAATCCTACGGGCCATCAAAAGTATTATGCTAAGCTAGCAAAAAGATAATATGGTCCTTTCCAAATCTTGAAGCCTATCAATGAGACGGCTTACCAACTCAAATTGCCCAACCATTGGCTCATACACAATGCTTTTCGTGTGAGCCTACTTAAGCCCTACAAAGGAGAGCCACCAAGTGAACCAATTATTGAAGATCCACCCGAAGTTGAATACCAAAAAGAGGTGCTACAACCCGAAGCTATCCTTTGGCATGAAGACAAGGTACTAAGACATGGTAAGATTATCCAACTGTATCTTATTAAATTCAAAAATTATCCTTTTGAAGATGCTAGATGGATGCAAGGAATACAGCTTAAGGATAGTATGAACCTTGTCAATGCTTACAATGCTACTTTAGAGTAAGCAAATGTATAAATTGCTTTTAAATGACTCATGTTTTTGTCTTATAAGACCAGTTCTCTCTTTATTATGCACAAATTTAAATAGTATGCATGCTTAGAATCATGTTTGTGACGACGACGTCTCTCAAACACCAAGTAGAAATTGTCACTCTACTTTGGGAGAATGAAATGGACTAAAGAGTAGACATGCTTGCGGCAGCTATGTCTCCCAAGCACCAAATGGATTAGTCATCCATCTTGGAAAGATGTCGTAGAGTAAACAGGGATCCTCTACCCGCTAAGTAAAATTGACTAATGACTACGACTTTATCTCTTCTACCTCATAGTCGAGGAGGACTATGATTTCAAGAGAGAGGTAATGTCATAAAATCTAATAACTAACCAATCTAAATGACTTTCTCATATTACATTGATCACTTAATGTGGGAGAATAAACGGGAACAAGGTTTAAGATATAGATGTGCTTATAGAGCTATTTCAGCACAAGGCCAATGGTAAAGGGGTCCAAATGAGAAAAGGTCTATCAAAGATCAAGGTTAACCAATGGAGCAAAAGACCTTAGGGTTGTATTTATTAAATCCTCCAAAGGTAAGTGTAAAAGCCTTAAGACATAGTCTTTAATTTTTACACTTTAGTCACTAAGTCCAAGCAGGCAAGGGGGCAGATTGCTTAAGCTAGGGCTCTGCTTAAGCAGGGGGCTTGGCTGCTTACCAAGATCAAATATCTTGCTACAAAGAGGGGGTCAAGCCCTACAAAGGAGGGATGTGTTTAGTAAGTATTCACCTCACCAAGGACCCATACTCTTATGAAAGTAAAGGGGCCACATGTCAAGTGTAGAGGCACATTACTCAAACAGGCAAGGGGACAACTTACTTAAGCAAGGGCTGTGCTTAAGCAAGGGGGGTGCTAGCTTAACCTCACAAGAGGGAAATAAGGACACTTGTCAAGAGACTACACATCTTTCCCCAAAGGGAGCCAAGCTCTCATTGCCTAGAGGGCTACATGGCCCAATAAGCTTCAAGGAAAGCCTAGGGAAGGGGGTCGACCTAGCTAGCTCTCTCTCTCTCTCTCTCTCTCTCTCTCTCTCTCTCTCTCTCTCTCTCTCTCATTTGAGCACGAGCTCTATCACTCTCATTCTTCCCTTCACACACTCTTGTGAAGTAAGAACTCCATCTCCTTCTCCAAGCTTGAGAAGTTGAGTGCCTACTACCACAAGCTCTTGGCTATGGATGCAAATCCACACAAGAGAATGCTTATGCTTGCTTATCAATCTCTCTAATCTCCATTATCACTATACTAAGCTATGCTATAAGAGCTATGAGTGATTATGTGCAAGGGGTTATTGCTTTCTCGTAGAGCTACTTCTACTTCTCTCTTCTTCCTCACTCCCCGTCAGCTCTCCTCACCTTTCATGGTGTTTGAGGTCTTGGGATTGAGGTTGGGCATTTTCCAAGTTCATGCTAATCATGTTTATTGCTGTTACCATGCTAATGCTTGGTGATTGAAGCTTACCATCTTCATCTCATCAAGAAGGTCTCAAGGAACACAAACAGTTGTATTGTAAACAATTCTTCCGTCATGGAAGAATCTATAATACAAATGCCTATTGGAGGGGGGATTGGCTCCGACTAATCCGGTCCTCTATTGGCGTCAATTTCTCTAAACTCTCACTCTCTTTTACAAGTATTTCTCATGCCATGTTAATGAATTAGTGTGTTAGTGTTGCTCTCTCCATCCAAGCACTTTCTTTCTCACTATAAATCTATACTCAAAAGAATGCTCAAGGAAATGCTCAATATATTATTCAATTTCCGCTCCAAGTGAAGTTAAAAGGCTAATTCCATTACATTTCTTGACTACCTTTCGAGACCATCGCGGTAATCGAGAATAGGTGGATTGAAGAGGTTACCATAGGTAATCTGATTGTAAAAATGTTGTGGAAAAATATATGTCATCCACGACACTCCCTGAATAACTGCTTCATTAAGATTTGTATCTGCAGCCACATGAAATTGATGAGGATAAACTGTTCCATCAAAAGTTATTGGTAAATTGATATGTCCCAAGCTGTTCATTGTTCCTTTGTTGGCCACTTTGAACGCAATAGTATTTGGAGATAGAGGTTTCCTTGTCAATTTCACAAAGGTGGAGTAGTTGACGACATTTTCTTGTGCCCCAGTGTCCACTAATGCTCGCTCGGTGGTACCATCATCAAGTTGCAACAAAATTCATAGATCTATGCCACTTAAACATGTAGGCTCAGTTTGTATGGATGCTATTGGAGGGTTATTGATGCAATTGTTATGTTCGCACTTTCTTTGATGGTTTTCTAGTTCCTTCTGCTTTAATATTTTGATCTTGGCCTCTTCCTTAGCGTGCTCCTGAATATCATGGGCTCAACTTCTTCGTTGGTTTGTTGCATGAGTTGTTTGGAGTTCTTCTGGTGTCAGTGGGAGAAGATATTTCTATAACCTACATCCACTCATTCAATTAGGCATCTCATCACCTGCCAATGTTGCAAGCTTGATGGTGCCACTTTGCGATATATCATGTATTACAAAAGGCTCCATCACTCACTTTTTGAGTTTTTTGGAGCGTTGCTTTAGGGTATACACCAAAACGTAATCGCCTTTTTGGAACTCCTTTCTAATCACATGCTAATCATGGAAAGCTTTCATTTGTCATTTTTGAGCATATATTCCTTCTACTACTCTCATTCTAGTTTCATTTAATTGCTCCAAGATGTCTAGTCTTTCAGATAGTTCATATCCCGTCCATCCTAAATGTGTTGCGACTCAAAGCGTGTTGATCAAGAATTCCATGGGTAGAATTACATTAATCCCAAAAACAAAGTTAAATGGAGTGGTTCCTATGGAAGTTTTAAATGCTACCTTGTTAGCCCATAATGCTGAGTATAGTTTTTGGTCCCAATCAGTTCTTGAGTCACTCACTATTTTGGTGAGCACCATGCATAGGATTTTATTGGTACTCTCCGCTTTAGCTTGAGGGTGATAGGGTGCTGATTTGTGATGGATCACCATGAATTTGTCAAGTAATCTTTCAATGACATTTAGGAAGTGTGTTCCTCTATCACTTAATTTCAATGGGTAGACCATATCTGGTAAAGATATGTTCAGAAAGGAACTGAGCCATAGTGAGCCATAGTCTGTGCATCATTTTTTTGTGTTTCTTTTGCTTTGAACCATTTGGTTAAATAATCTGTGGCTACTATGATGTATTGTGCGTACGTCTTGTATGTGGGAGGTATGATGGGGCCTATAAAATATATGCCCCACGTGGAAAAGGCTCGTACTCCCATCATCAGCCATAATGGCATTTCGTCTCTCCACAGAGGTGCTTTTGTGCATTGACATTCATCACACCTTTTGACATATGCCTCCCTATCTCCAAACAACGTTGGCCACCATATTTCTGCATGAAGTACTAGCCTTGCAGTTTTATCAGCAGAAAAATGTTCCCGTGGTTGGCCTGAGTGTGCTTGTTCTAGGATAGAGAAATATTTTCTTTTAGTAGCACACAATCATAATTGGTCGTCCTTTCCCCGCATGTACAATTGGTTTGCAATCAGAAAATAGTGATTTTCTTCTTCCTCTACAATTCTCATTCTTGTCTTACCCCATCTCTCTGAGAAGGTCTTGGTTTTTAAGTACTTGATTATGTAAGTACTCCAGTTGGGTGCTTGAATTACTTGAAATAGGGTGGCATGTTCCACTAGCGATTGCTTTTTACAAGTGTCACATGATTTTACGTGATTATGGACACTGTTTTTCATGTTTTTCCAGTAGACCCCAAGTCTCCTTAGTCTTTGGTGTGTGTGTTTTTCCGTTGTAAAACCCAGTGTGTTGTATATGAGCCATTTTGAGGAAGTATTCTCTCTCGTTCGGTTGTACACATAGTCTCCAAATCTTGTCCTTAGCTTTCTTGTAAAGTTGTCCAATTAAAAGATGGAGATTTCTTGTTTGATATATGATTGATGGTTGTCTTTCTACATGTAATGATCCTATTGTGAGTAGAGGGATGACCTCTTCACTCCACCTTGGAACCATTTCAATGTTAAAAAAGTACAAATCTGGAAGATCATCATCAACACCTTCAGGTGCTTCCCCATGGAATAGTCTCAAAAGATGATCTGCTTGCGTATGCGTAGTCCCCGTTTTTATGACTACTGTGAAATCAAACTCAAGCAATATGATAAACCAGCGAACAACCCCTCCAATGTTGCAAGGTTTGTTTACCAGATATCACAGTGCTTGGTGATCTACGCAGAAAAAAAACTTGTTTTCAAGAAGGTAATGTCTAAATTTTTTGATAGCATATATCATTCCTATACCTTCTCTCTTCGTAGTGGTATAATTTTTCTCTGCATTGTTTAGCTGCCTACTAGAGTAGCAACTGCGAAAATCCATTTTCTTCTCTCCTGGCTGGGCTAATATGCACCCTATGGTATAGGTTGATGGATCTACATGAACATGGAAAATATTGTTCCAATCAGGGGCTTGCAAAATTGGAGCAGAAATCAATCCCTGCTTCAATTTGTGAAAAATTTTCACATTTTTCCATTCGCTCAAACTTAGCAACAATGAGGGCATACAGAGGCTTAGCTATTACAACATACATGTATACAAAGAACCTATAGTACCCACAATGACCCATAAATGCCTGCACTTCCTTCATTTTTGTTGGTCTCGGCAGTGAAACAATTATTTGTATCTTATCTTGATCAATGAAAATCCCGTTTTTGGACACAATGTGGCCCAAAATTGTACCTTGTCTTACCATGAGGACACATTTTTCAGGGTTGAAGCAAATACAATAAGTTCTACACTTTTCAAAGACTTTTTCTAGGTGCTTCTCAATTGGGAATGTACACAAAGATCATCCATATATATCTCTAAACCTTTCTTGAGATATTTCTTGAATGCATGATTCATTAGTCTTTGAAAAGTGGTAGGGGCATTAGCCAGGCCAAAAGGCATTACCCTGTAAGCAAATATGCCTCACTCCATTGCAAAAGCTATCTCATGTTGATCTTCTAGTTTTATGGTCAACTAGTTGTAGCCTGAGAACCCATCTAAAAAACTATAGGCCTCCTTCCCTACAACTCTCTCAATAATGTGGTCTATTATTTGTAATGGATAGTTGTCTCGGATGGTGGCAGCATTTACCTGTATAAGGTTCACACAAACCGGTAATTTTCCATTCTTTTTGGGATACTCCCATAATTGGGGACACCCAATCAATGTGTTCAATCTCATAGATAAACTCCATATCCTTTAGTTTGTCCCCGGGGGGTTCACCTTACATAGTATGTAACCTATCACGTGAGTTCAACAGAAGGGTATTTAAATCCCTTAGAACTTACATAAATAAATTTACATAAGGATATGTTATTTATAAATCTCAAAAAAAATTACAGAATTTAAAAGAAAAGGGTTCATTATATTTCCTAGAAAATTCACAGAATAGGGATTTTAGAAAAAGAGCCTGAACACACGTGATATAGTGGTCTTAAATATAGTGAACCCCCTAGGAGTTTGTCTATCTCCTCCTTTTTTTTTTGGGGCAAAAGTCTCATTGTATGTATAAGGACGTTGTCTGCACGGTCTAGCATCACTTTTCAGGGGTATCGTTGCTGACAGATCTCTGGATCTATTCCCTTAATTAGGTCTTTGTATGACCCAGCAAACACATCTTTATATCATCTGAGTGTTGCTATCAATAATTGCCCTTCTTCTTCCATGAGTTCTGTGGTAATGTATTAGGTTCTGCTCTTGGTTCTGCTAAAGTATGCATTTGGATTTTTCAGGCCCATCATATGAGGTTCCATGCTCTTTTGGGTCTCGTTTGGGCTTCTACACTACTACAACTTTTTTGTCTTGGATAATATACCTTTTGTAGTGGGAAGGTGCATCAAATTTATCATCGTTTGATACATTGTCGGTTTCCAACTCGGTTGTTTAAACTTCTTTCAAAGTTTGTTTTAATTCATTGTATTTGTGTTTGTGCTCGGTTTTGGATAATTTTGTTGAGTTCTCAGCGATAGTTTTCGTTTGTGACTTTTGTCTGTTTTTCTTTTTTTATTTTTTATTTTGTTAGTCAGGTTTCATGAACCTCTTTGATATCTCATCTTTAACTCAATCAGTTGCTTCAACCAGCCCCAAATACTATGTTTTGATGTTTAAAAGAGGTACATAATTTTCTTTTGTCTTTTTTTGTTTGTTCATGCGTCTATTCAGTTATCTACGCTATCTTTGAGGTTTTTAATTTGAAAAATTATAGTAGATTACTTGTTGATCCTTTCGTTTGATGTCCTGGTCTGAGTTGCTAGAAAGCTCATCGTCTGTCTTCTACAGGCTTGTCCATGGAGTCTTGGAATGATTCCTCATCAGTTTGATCAAGGTCCCTTACGAAGATCTTATTCACAATGCATCGACAATCTGCAACTCCCTCCATGGCAAGGGCTTTCTATTCTGATTTTAGACTTAGGCTGACACTCATCATCTAGAATGGAATGATATCATATCCTTCCTCGTCAAGAATTTAGTCAGGGTCACCTCATTCACACACACATCAAGAGTGGCCATTATTTTCTTACAATCCAAAAGGTTCGAACATCTCTTCTAGAAAAGGCTTTGGTACATACGCTGTAAGGATTGGGAGGTGAAGGGAGCTTAAGGAGGCTCAAAGGTGAAAGGCTCCATTGTTACACAGTGAGCTGCACACACTTAATAAAAGATGCATGACCACTAAAGGGACAAATTAAGATACACACAAAAGTAAGATATCATATTGCATAGCGTATTGTATATGTACAATACAAGGCTTTATATAGAGCCTTGATATTACACGGCTGGCACAAATGCCTAGACATGGCTTATTCTTGGCCATACAGCACATATACTAAGGTGTCAACATCATTAGGCTTAGGTGTAGAGAGATGTCCTATGCCTATCTCAACAATCCTCCCCTTAGGCATGGACTACCGGAAAAAAAAAACTGGACATAGACTCACTGTCACACAGACTTTACCACACAGGCTAATAGAGGTCACACAGACTCGTAGTCATATAGACTATGCCACACAGGCTACAATAAGTGGTCTCATCTTGCAATATGGCATCACCTAGACCAAAGTATCCTCCCCTTAAACTAGAATCACTCAGACTCTACGAGTAGATTGAGGACCATCCATATTTTCTACAATACATCAATGTATTTGATGAAAGGGTTGGTGAAGTAAAAACATGGGGGCAACTCTGCTCTTCTTTGTCTTCGTCCTCGTCCGTGTTCTCTGTATTGTTGACTCTCCCTTTGTCTTTGTTGCTACTGCTACTACTGTCATCTTCATCTTTGTTGTCATCCGCAACCATACTTGCTCCTCCCCTTCTTAAGTAGAATCTCATGAGTTTCCGAGAGCCCAAGCAGATAGAAAATGATTTGTCTACCATCTTTATAATTTCTCTTGTGAAGCACCTCTTCACAAGCGTGAAGTCACTCTTCACAAATGAACAAGAGAGAAAATCTTGTGCGTGTGAGGGTGGTCTTACCATAAAGGCAGTGTCTAAGACCCTCGTGCATTTACAAGCCTTAGTGTGCCTAGTAGTGCATGTGGGACATGCTGCTTAAATGGGTTTAAAGGTGGCCAAGAGATGGGTGATGGTATGAAAACAAAAAGCTCTTTAAAGCTTTATAAGAGGAAACGATTTTGATAAATTTGAAAAACAAAACTGTTGAAAGCAAGCAGATACCGTTGATAGAGGGGGTGATGGCGTTCTCCGGCTTTTGAATGATTTGAAGCTCCAGCTAAGGTCGCCTTGCTCCCATACTTACATCCATGAGGTTCGATTTGGATAGGGGCTGCCAGAGGAGAGCCTTGAGCGGCCGCAAGTGTGTGTGTGTGTGTGTGTGTGTGTGTGTGTGTGTGTGTGTGTGTGTGTGTGTGTGTGTGTGTGTGTGTGTGTGTGTGTGTGTGTGTGTGTGTGTGTGTGTGTGTGTGTGTGTGTGTGTGTGTGAGAGAGAGAGAGAGAAGCAATCAAGCTCGTGCTCGCTGTCGATCCGACTCTAAGCTTGTGTGTGAACTTGAAAATCAGCGCTGCACCAATAGCCAGTGCCGATGACAAGGCCCTAATGAATGCACTACGATGCTTATTAATGCTACTGCTCGATGCTCCCACCGCTGCCCAGCAAGAACTTGATTTCAGCTTGATTTAACTTCAAGCTTGCCTTTGCCTTTGATTCATTTGCTCAACTTTGCCTTGATTTGCTTTGCAAGGTTGGCTCCTTTTCTTGATCAGAAGTTGCAAGACAAAGTGCCGCTCTCTGATATTCACATCCATGGACTCCGATTGGCATAATTCCAAGTGAATAGGCCAATTTTGCACAATTTGGGAGGGTGATTAAGGATGTTAATTGGCTTCTAATCGATTGTGTGATTAGTAGAAAGTGGGCAAGTGGGGTATCTATGCAATCAGAAGAATATTGCTAAGCTAATTATGGTGCTCACTAGCTCTGAGACAAGTTGTAAGAATCGGGAGGTGAAGGGAGCTTAAGGAGGCCCAAAGGTGAAAGGCTCCATTGTTACACAATGAGTTGCACACACTTAATAAAAGATGCACGACCACTAAAGGGACAAATTAAGATACACACAAAAGTAAGATATCATATTGCATAGCGTATCGTATATGTACAATACAAGGCTTTATATAGAGCCTTGATATTACACAGCTAGCACAAATGCCTAGACATGGCTTATTCTTGGCCATACATACAACACATATACTAAGGTGTCAACATCATTAGGCTTAGGTGTAGAGAGATGTCACATGCCTATCTCAACATACGCCTCATCTTGTATTGACCTATCATGAATACAATCATCTTTTTTCAAGCTGCCACCCTCAGAAGCTTCACACGTCCAATTGTGAGCTTTGTTTTGCAGCGAAGCAAGCATTTCTCCTTCTTGGTCAGTTGTGGAGTTTAGTTCTTCTCCTGGGGTTCGTTCCATAACTCTATAACTATGATATGTGACACTAATCTTCGTAGTGACATTCTTGTGTCTTAGGTAGATATAGTCATAGCCCCAATCTTGTACCATTTTGAGCTGACGAATGATCTACCCAATATAATGTCAAAATTGCTGCTCTCATTGAAATTCATAATAGCGAAGGTGTGTTCATATACATTCCACAAGAGTTTACTACCATTTGCTCCAAAATGCCAATAGGTCTCTCCAGGTACCCATCCGCTAATTGAAGTTTCATTCTAGTTTTCCTTAGAGCAGGCTTTTCCCTTTTTTCCACATTTCTTTTGTGGCTATGGCAATTCCGGCTCCACTATCCATATAGCAATCGTTTTTACTCCTTTGTACTCCACATGCAAGGTCGTGTTCCCTTCTTCTCCTTCACAATAGTCTCCCACCTTATTCACTGGTATGGGCTCATGTTTAGTTTGTTTTGAGGTCTGGTTATTCAATGCTTTTGGAGAAACGATTGGTGGAAAAATTACCAGCCCTATTTTGTCCAAAGTTTTTCCCAACCTCTTCCCAAAGATGAGGTCCTACATGCAGTAACTCATATAGAGTTAGCGTACAATGGATAGGGGACAACATCAACTCATGAAGAGTTTTGGTATCCATTATCTTAGGACCAAATTTCCATTGAGATGGTAATTTCCTTGCTTCTGATATGGTTTCATGGTTTCCAATGAATGAAGGTAACGTCTTCAACGACTGCGGTTTGCTGTCTTTTGACACTTCTGTACCTGCATCACCATACAATGATCGAATATCATTGGGGTAGAACTCATGTTCTAGATCAATCTCAGAGGGCTTACTAAAGTGTTGAGCTTCCATCTTTTATGTTTTTTATATCCTCCCACAGGTCTTGTGGCCATGGTTCTTCCACTTCAGGATTTGGCACACCCCATCTGTTGTTTTGGCTACCATGCTTGTATCCAATGGTGTTTCAGATATCAATTATTTGTGGTCTCTATCTTCAATCCCTTGCTCCTTTAACTCTTGGATTTTTTTGTGGATTAACACCTTAGTCCTCACAATAGGTGATTCCATAAGAGCTTGAGCTGCCTGGATGAGCTCCTTGCACATCTTCAACCTTTATTTTTCATATCCTAGGTGAGAATACATTAGCCATTTATGCTCCTCGGTTTGTTTGGATTTAACCTTGCCTCATAAGCTTTCAATATCGCAACCAAAGGTCCAAAGACCTTGCCATCAAGACAAATCCTCCCAATTGTATTGCTGATGGTTTTGCTACATCACCTGTTTCTTTAAGGTCTCTTTCCATTCTCAATTGTTCCTATGTTTGCTGCAATTTGGTTTCCAAAGTTGATTTATTTCACTCTTTTGGCTTTCATCTTGTCCCTTTTTGCCTTCCAGGATTTCCTAGGGGTTCTATTAGAAAAATTCTCTATCTCTGTTTGGCTGACTGGGATGTTCCTTGCAGCCTCTTGTGCTTATGCTCTCGTTACCGCGTCTATTGGAATGGTTGGTTTTTTTTTATCCACTTGAGCTTGATACAATTCCGATTTTATTCATGGTAGCTTTCCCTTTGTTATCACGGTTTTTTGGACAATGTGAAATGAGATGGTCATTTGTACACCACCCAGTTTCATTGTGGATTGACTAGTGGTTGAAGAGGTTCTACTCGTCCCTTGGTCCGTGTCCTTCGTCACCTCCCCATATGCCTTACAATTGTCTACCAAATACAGTGCTTCTTTTGTGTCTTGCTCAAAAGTAACACATGCCTTTAAGTGCAAGTCATTTTTGAGAGTGTCATTTCGCAATCCTTCTATGAAAAGGACTGACAGTCTCTCATCTTGAGGTAGTTCTCTAGCAGGGCATCTTTCTATGTATTGCTTAAATTGAAGTGAGGCTTCCTTCACCTTTTCCTTCTCGTTTTGTCTAAATGCATAGATCTGGGAAACAATATTATACTGAATTCCTCTCTTTGAGAATTCCTCAACAAATTCTTGGAGAAGATGCTCGATACTTGGGAATTACCGGCTGTTTAATGGTTGGAACCAGGTCAAGGCCGTTCCTTCTAGGGTCAATCCAAATCTTTCATATTGAGTATGGAAATTGGTTACCTGTTCAACCCTCAACACTTGTTTGAAGATTGATACATGAGCTTATGGATCTCTCAATCCACTATACTTTTTGGGTATGCATTTTTCCACTTGACATGGTCGCATGCGTCTAGACTCCACAACCATCCTAATCATCCCTAGTCCTCCTGATGTGATCTCTTTAGATTTGTACTCTCCCCTTGGCACCACAATCGGTGTCCTCTCCGCCATACGTTCATTGGATCGTTCTGTTTGATCTCGTGTAATAGTCGGAGGGATTCTAGTTGTGTAAGTCAAATCAAATGCTACATTGCCGCTATGTGTGTTCGTAAAAGCTCTTGAACCTGTTGATCCCATGGGCCCTATGTTTGGGACTCGTTGGTGCCCAAATGAATCTTTCACTCTGGTTCTTTCTGGACTTACATAGCTAGTTTCTGGTCTTGTTTGAGTGGTTGTGTGGGTTTAACTTCTTTTGAATGTACATAGTATTGGTGGAGTGATCCACCAAAATATGTATTTCTCTCTAGCTCCTTACGGTCCATAGGAGAGTATTTTTGGCCATGCTTATCCATTATGACCACTTGGATACTTCTCCCCTCTCTGTATGTAAAAACGTATAGTATTTTGCGGTCAGCTAGCTCCTTGATCATATCTATAATAGAGTGCCTATTCTCCATCATTGAATTTATATAGCCCCACGTAAGTGTTGTCTGTATTCAATCACTCTGTTTCGTTATTGCGCCTCAACACATCATTTTTCTTGTCCATTTTAGGTGGTTCATCTACTGACTCTTCATCTACCTTGTCCTTGGTGCCAGTCAATCCCCATTTGTCCGCAATAAAAGGATTGTAAACAACTAGGTACACCATCCCCTCCTAGTCAAAGTATCTGTCTCCGTCATAGTCCACATCTACATGGTCCTTGAACTTGCTTGGCTTTTTTTTCAACTTAACATAGCAGCAGTCCATTCCATTCTTATAGATTTTGGCTTTAAGCACATTATCGAATTCAAATTTTAGATACAACAATTTTACGTCAGATGCAGGTTGTGAAGGATATGTCCCCATGGGAGTTCCTTCCTTATGGTTTACCTTATTGGATTCCTCAGTCATTAGGGTGTATGATCTTTCTGATGAGGTATCAAAAATACTTTCCTCTATAATAGCTTCTAGAGGATGCAGTGGTCTTTGATTCACTCTACCTTCAGTTGAGTGATTGCTCACTTGGTCTATGACATTGGGATTCCTATTTTGGTACAATTTTCCTTATCAAAATACATAAAGAACTGATCTTACAAAATCCAAACCTTGTTACCTTCATTGGCTAACTTGAATTCCTCAATTTGGTCTTACTTGTTGGGTCGTACTCTCTATCACTTGCAACTTGTCAAAAAATGCTTGATGGCTATGAGTTTATAGCCGTCCTATTAGTTCCAGCTTTCAATCAACAAAATTTAATCAGATACTTCAATACTTCACAATTCTTCTCACAACCTTAACAATTCACGTCCAATTTCAATTTTGAAAAAGCCACCAGGGTCCTTGGGACTATCAATCTCTTTGGTCAAATTCGTCTTATACTAACTCAAAGGAACATGGATCGTGATCCATGTTGGGGGGGCAAACTACTTTTCTTGGTACCAACAGAATCAACATCATTAGTAGGTCATTTAGCACTAGGATTTTTGGAAATGGAGTTCTGGATTTAAAATTAGGTCAGTTCTGGAACTTGCTCAGAATGCTTGCTAGTTTTGGGCTTTTGGCTTGATTTTGGATATCCCAATTCAGTTTTGAAATGATCATTAGAGTCCCTTGGATGCTCCCTAGATATGGTGCAAGTTTTGCCCTTTTGACCCACTTTTTGAACTTTTTTGGCAATAGTTGTTTAGGGAAAAGTACTTTAAATCTTATCACTTGTCCACCTGTCAAATATCAGCTCAAACTCCACAGAAGGTACATGGATTAGGATCTATGTTTGACATCATTTTCACATGAGATTTGGTAATAGTGGTTATGGTGATACTTTTCCCCAAATCTTTTTGGATTTGACCCACTTTTTCTAGGCCAAAAGCAAGATTTTGTGTCTACTTTGTGGTTTTTTGCAAACAACTTTTTTTTGGTGTTTTGATCAGGTTTTTACATGTTTTTGTTGTGGACCCTTCTGGAAAAGTTGTTCCCTCAGTTCTCAAGAGCATATTGATCAATTATCCTGTACAAATGTCAACCAGGTACATGGATCGCGATCCATGTTTGGTAGCATCTAGTCATGAATTTTTCTCATGTTGGTTCCTTAACTTTAGTTGAACCCAATTCTCACCCCTTTTTGAATTTGGACGAATAAAAGTTCAGTTTCCCCAAATTTTCACATTTTTGTTCAGCTTAGCCCAATTCCTTGATTTGGATGTTCTTTTAGCACCCTATTTTTTATGAAACTCAAGATTCTGGTGTCTTCGAGTCGGTTCTAAGCTATGGAAACAGTTTCTACTCATTTGGCCTAAAAGGTACATGGATCGCGATCCATGTTTGGCAAGAAAATTTGGAAAAATATGCTCAGTTTCTCTCCTGCAAGCTTGTATATCTTCTTTTACCATGTTTTGTTGAATTTAGTTCAGCTTTGAAGCTTTGACCAAAATAAGGTTTTGGACAGTTTGTACCCTGATTCTTTTGGCCCCAATTGATGGTGGAATTTGTTACTCAACCTACTCCTATAAACTGAAGTATATACATAAACATAAATGAGTTTAATAATACAAAAATGATAACTTAATGTATGGTGAAATAGTCCTTTTCAGGCATGGAAAAATCAAAGAACAAAATACGTTTTTGTACTTTACTCACAGCTTTCTTTGCTCATAAGGAGTAGCACTAGTTGGTTCTCAACTCCAGTTCTCTACTAAGCACTAAATCTATGTGTGGCTGCTTTACTGTTTAAGTGTAAACGGAATGAATGCCAAAATCTTTGAAATGGATTTTTTGTACAACTAGGTCACTCACCACCTAAGGATCGACTTCCCCGGCAAGGATGCCAATGTTAGCAGGTCGCCACCACAACTATTTGCATCATAGCTTTTTGGTACTAAGATAATGTCAATATGCAAGAAAGTGACTCAGGATGGGGAAAGGAGACTCAATGAGATCGTCAATCTCACAGAAGTGAACATAAAGGACTGTTCATGCGTCTAAAAAATCAAATTAATCACTTCCTAGTAGTCAGAAAATCAGTCTATGTACAATCCCACCGCTCTAGGTCATCACGTCTTTTCAGCATCCAAATGAATTTGAAATGCAACAAAACTTAATGAGAGGTCTTACAATGCCTAAGGGCATATTCCTACCAAGTTTTGCACTCATCTTGGAAGGTACATAAATCAGAACCAGAACTACACAAAACGATTCCCTTCAAGCTTAGAAACACTTTTCTAAGGTCAAAAAAAAAATCCATTTAAGACCTCAAATCAATGCATTTAGCTCATCGACAAGATGTCACAAAATACAACAGAATTGAGAATGATTACACTTATATTAAAGATCAAGAGATAAGGAACATAATGTGCTATTTAGAATCAAATACTGATTACCAGACAAGGAGAAAGATTGATTACAACTTGTAGCAATAATGCAGCTCTCAATCAACGTCCAATGAATCCCAAGATAATGATTTTGTGTCTTTCAAAACTAAGGGTTTTGACTCAAAACCTTGGGACCCTTTCCCACGGCCATTTGGCCACTTACATGGTTTGTAGACTCATACAGACTAAGAGGGAATGAGAGACTATATTACAATTTGAAAATCCTCAACAACAGAATTACAACGCTTCTTTTGAAAAAATGATTGAATACAGTAAAGTTTGGTGTGTATCTAGCTTTTAAGTGACATTCCGCTGTATCCACCAAACAGTGTCTAATAATGATTGAAATCAAGTCGAGAATTTGAACTTGGGCACTCCTCCTTGGTAGTTTGCACAATTCTTTCCTTGAAAGTACAACTATTATGAGATCAAACTGCAATCATCAACACCTATGGAGTTAGCTAGGTCATACCCTTGAAAATACCACTCTAAGGACATAATCACAACTAAGCAACACTTATTCTCGAGTTGAAACTAAGCAACAAATCTTCTCTTGTTGGAATCTTAGTCACAACGAGAACTTGGAGGAATCATATCTCTCCATGAGCAGAAGAGAAAAAAAAATTCAACACCCCAAACAAGATAGTCATACTAAAGTTTCTCGGGTGTTCAAGCAAGATATCCCCTACTTTGAGGCTGTCTTAAGATGTTCAGGTCATCTCATGAATTATCTATTTTAGATTGTTAGGCCATGCCTACTTTTTACCACAAAAAGCATCATCTATATTGGTTGCACTTTGTGCATAGAACTAATTATGTAAAATTCTCACCACTATAGACATATACAATGATCACAAGAAAATATACCATCCTCAATTCTTTCTTAATAGAATAGCTAATGTTAGAGTGGAAGATTAAACCATGCTTTGGTGGAATGAGTCCACCATATTGGCATGCCATGCATACATATCAAAAAAATAGTGTGATAAGCCCTTGGCTCTAATGCCGGTCTCCACAATGTGAGCAGATGCCATACGTGCCTTGCACAATGCGTACTAGCATGGATACATCATAGTTGGTCATTGCAAACCATAATTGTGAGCTTATATCCTCTTATTTCCAAACATTTGTGCCATTATCCTTGATTCTAATTCAATGGATAATACTTTGGCACATAATAGAAGACTTGCTTTGCATTAAGTATATCAAAGCACGTTGCTTTGCAAATTAGAGATATCTTATTCAAATGAGCATTGAAAGAGAGAAATATGTGTAGAACTTGAAATTGTCTAACCTTGTTGTCCCTTTGAGAGAATTTTTCTTCACTTGACTCTGGCTCATAGCCATGTATGCTAAGAAAGTTAGTGCTATTGTATATACCCTGTATACCCTCGTGTCTTGGTTCATACCGACCTCCAATAAAGTTTCCCAAGTTTGTGGATGCTGTGGAGTGCAAGGGAAGGAGAGAAAGGGAAGGGGATGAGAATTAGTAGACACAAGTTTTGGTGGATCTTAGCACAAGAGAATCCACTCTCACTCTCCTTATTGTCTTTATGAACAAAGAATGTAAGAGGGAGGGTGCTAGGTCACAACCGGCCACAGGGTTTGAAACCCAACAATCTCTCACTTGAAGGCCAATGTGGACCAAGTGGCTAAAGAATGTAGGGGCTACTATGTACTAATGTAAAAAACGTGAAGCATGACCCTAGATTCACCCTACACCCATCATCTCTATGCAATGTGTGAACTGCTCTAAGGGTAGGCTCTTTGTTAGAGCATTCGTTGGGTTTTCATCCGTGTGAACTTTGATTAACTAAATGCGTTTTCTGGCCAAAGTATCTCGTACCACATGATACCTGACCTCTATGTGTTTTGACTTCAAGTGAAACACGGGTTCTTTGCTAGTACAATTGCACTCTAACTGTCACAATGTAGCACTAGAGTCTAGTGTATACCAAAATATCCCACATAGACGAGATAACCACACAGCTTCCTTACTCAAACTAGAAACTTCAACATACTTTGCCTTAGTGGAGGAAGACAAAGTGCAATTCTGAATACATGACCTCCAAGAAACTACCATTCCAACGAGCAAGAAAATGTTGCTAGATGTGGATTGCTTAGTGGCCACACAACCTGCATAATCCAAACTAGTGTATTCAACTATAGATGCATCACTGTTCCCAAAGCGTAAGCACTTGCCATTTGAGCCCTTGACATATCTCAAGATGTACTTCATTGCTTCCCAATGCTTTTTGCCTAGATATGCCATAAACCTATTGACCACTCCCATGCATATCCAATGTCTGGCCGTGTGCTAACCATGGCGAACATAAGACTGCCAACTGCCAAAGAATATGGGACCTTTGTCATCTCTGCCTTTTTAGCATCCGACAATTTGGGACAATCATGCTTGCTAAGTTTTTTGTATGCTATCATTGGGGTACTCAATGCTTTCCCCCCTTGCATATTAAAACGTTGCAAGACCTTGTGAATACACTCTTCCTGTGAAAGTTCAAGTATACCACATTTCTTATCTCTCTTGATACGCATACCAAGAAAGTGATATGCATCACCCAAATCTTTTATAGCAAACTACTTGCTTAAGGCATCCTTGAGAAGTGCAATCTCATCTTTGACTTCTCGGATATGAGCATATCATCCATGTAAAAAATCAGAATGATGAGAGAACCATCGTTCAACCTCTTTGTGTACAAGCAGTGATCCTCTTGACTCCGTACGTAACCCTAGGACTGAATGTACTTATCAAACTTGATTTACCATTGCCGTGAGCCTTGCTTTAATCCATACAAAGCTTTTTTGAGTCTACACACCAGCTCTACCCTTGTTGGCTTCTCAAGCTTTATCACACAAAACCCTCTGGCCGTTTAATGTAAACATCCTCTTGAAGATCCTCATGAAGAAATGTTGTCTTCACATCCATTTGGACCAATTCCAAGTCCTCAATGGCTACTAGACCAAGTACAAGATGCAATGTAGTCCTCTTGACCACTAGAGAAAAGATTTCATCAAAATTCACGCCTTTTGTTTGCTTGAACCCTTTAGAAACCAATCTAGACTTATACTTAGGCTCGGGATCATTTGTGATATACTTCTTCTTGTACACCCATTTGAATGGAAATGCCTGTTTACCCGCAGGTAAGTTTGTCAAATCCCAAGTTTCATTGGCTAAAATCGAGTTATACTCAAATTGCATAGCCTCTTCCCACTTCACGCTGTCATCCATTTGAATGGCCTCTTTGTAGAAAGTGGGCTAACCGCAATTAGTGACTAGAAAGTAGTCTAATCCTGGCTCAAAATGCTCAAGTTCTCGAGATGTATGAGTAGATCTCCAAAGTGCCTAACTGCTGGATTCCACTCTCTAGAGCAACATGTGTGTGTGTACTAGCGGAAGGTGCATCACTAGCACGTCCAACATTCTATGTAAATGGGGGTGAGGCAACATCCTCAAACCATACTCTATGATACTCAATGTCTTTCACTGGTTTTCTATGAATCTTAGACTTGTTGAATATCACTTGTGAGTTGTGTGTAGCTTTCTTTGATTCCGGGTGCCAGAGACGATATCCCATCTCTCTGTCTACACCATATCCAATAAAGATGCACTTGTGTGAGTTGGGTTCTAGCTTTTGTCTAAGTGCTTAATGACTCACCCAAATACACGTAATTTGTCATAATTGGGCTCTTTGCTCGTCCACATCTCCTACGGAACCTTGTACTTTAGTGGTGTACTAGGTGACTGATTGATCAAATAAGCAGCCGTCGTAACAGCTTCTCTCCAAAATTCTTGAGGTAAGTTGGTCATAGACAACATAGAAGTGACCTGTTCTTGAATGGTTCTTTTCATCCTCTCAGCCACACCATTTTGGGCAGGTGTGTAAGGAGTGGTAAAATATCTTCTAATGCCTCTTTTATTGAAAATTTCCTTAAACTCAGAGGAGTTGTACTCACCTCCATTGTTATTGTTCAAAGCTTTAAGCTTTCTACCCGATTGGCTCTCTACCAATGCTAAGAACTTCTAAAAGACACTAAAGACGTGGCTGTTCTGCTTTAAGAGATAAACCCACACCTTTCTTGTAGAATCGTCTATGAGTGTTAGGAAGTATAACACTCCCCCTAGAGACTTGACTAGCATAGGTCTGCACAAGTCGCTATGAGCCGCGATCTAGAGGACCATCCCTAACTCCTTGTCCAAAGATGTTGATTTCAACCTAGTCTGTTTGCCATAGATACAATGCATAACACTCCCCCTAGAGACTTGACTAGCATAGGTCTGCACAAGTCGCTATGAGCTGCAATCTAGAGGACCATCCCTAACTCCTTGTCCAAAGATGTTGATTTCAACCTAGTCTGTTTGCCATAGTTAGAATAATCTAACACATGGATATAACCAGAACATTGCAAGACTTTCATTCCCTTTTGACTCATATGCCCTAGCTGTCTATGCCACAACTCTAAAGATGGTAGCTCGGCTACACAAGTAGAATTCTCTTTCAAGAAAGAGACATAAAGTGAGAGTCAGAGTGAGAGAGAGAGAGAGAGAGAGAGAGAGAGAGAGAGAGAGAGAGAGAGAGAAAGAGAGAGAGAGAGAGAGAGAGAGAGAGAGAGAAGCCATGCATCACCATGCAAAGCACCACAACACTTCTCCTTCTTGCAATGGCTTCCGTGAGTCCCTTATCTTTCTGAGACTAGAGGGTATTGGACCATGCAACTCACCACCCAACCATGCTCTATATAGGCCCTTGGCCCTGCTAATTATAAGACCCCCTATATTGCATGTCCATCCTGGCCCTTGACCTGGCTGATCTTACCCTATGCCTGACATCTTGGGTGTCCACAAGGCTTATAACAAGTCTAAAAACGCTCATTTTGACAATAGGAGACAATATGTCATTGAAATCCACACCTTTATTTCGAGAAAATTGCTTTACCGCAAGCCTAAACTTGTCTCTCCTTTTCTTATCTTCTTCCTCTTTCAACTTGTACACCCATTTATTTTGTAGTGCCCACTTACCTTTAGGCAAGTCAACGAATTCTCCATTAGGAAAATTTTGAATTCATTTTTGGGCCTTTTAAGAGTGCCACATCATCAAAGTTGTACAAAAGAAAGCAACCCAGTAGACCCCTCTAAATATTGCTTAGAACCCCATGATATGACCTATCATTGGAAAGTTCTTGAAAAATGGATTCTAAAGAGCCAAGGTCCGAAAAGATTGGATGACTTCTATGAAAGTTATGACATTTTTTTTCAATCAGCCAGGTTTTGTTACCGTTATGGTAATCTAAAATCACCTTTTTCTAGATCTACATGAAGGCAATGTCCAATACATGCATGCTATATATCAATAGATAGCATTTGAAGAGTAGATTCTAAATATCCAACCTTCGACAAGTTTGGATCTTATTTGCAAAAAATTTACCGATCCCTACTTTTTCAAAGCTATGCCACATCAACAATTCTTACAAGGCCCATTTTTGAGTCCAAACTTTTCCTAATGCACATTTGATTTTGTTGCAATGAGCTCATCAGGCTACTTGCATGACCTTTGTCCACTCCTTCTTGAATTCATGTTGCATGGATTCTTCATATAACTCTAAATATCCAACTAAGAGAGTTGAAGGTAGGAATAAATCTCTATGGAGGCATAATAACTCTTGTAGATCTTTGCGGTATAGGTTGAGGTTCCTCATCTTGTTGGCATTGTTGCACCATTTGCACTTTTTGAGTATTCATTGTCCTCAAGCTCCATGTACTCATCACCTTAATTTTTTAATTGTTTTCTTTGCAAGTAGTCTTTGTACACATTATGTTCATTGAAAATAGCATCTCTACTCTAAAATATTTTACCATCTTTAAATCCCATAGGCGATAGCCAAATTCCTATTCTTTATAACCAATGACAAAAAATTTCTTGGAATCTTTATCTATTTTAGAACTTAGACTTCTATCTATGTGCATGAGAGCCTCATATCCAAATACTGTGAGAAATGCATAGTTCACCTTCTTATCTATCCACATCTATTTTGAAATTCCTCCATCCAATGCTATTGAGGATGATTGATTCATCAAGTAGATGGGTGTACTCAAAAAGCAAACCTATATGTAGCCTCATGCTTCTTGCATGCTCCATGATTTTCCTGTTCATCCTTTCTAAAAATCCATTTCTTTTAGGTGTTCCTGGTGTTTTTTTAACTTCAAATGCCATTTCTAGCACAAAATCTTTAAAATGTTGTTTTGCAATAATCTCCTCCATTGTCGGATTTGAGACATTGTATCTTAATACATGCTTCATTTTCCATAAAGTCTTTTCACCTTTGAAATATGGAGAATACATCAGTTTTATTTTTCGTCGGATAAACCCATGTCTTCTAATTGCATCATCTATAAATGTTGCATAGTACAATGAGACACCAAGGGAGGGTGTAACATTCAATGGCCTAGTAACTTGTGTGTAGTGGAAAATAGCATAAACATAGTGAGAATTTCATTAGAATAGATTCCTAATGAGCATAGCAAGAGTGCTTGGATGGAGAGAGCAACAAAAAGCATAAACACCTAGTTAGATAGGCATGAACAATACTTCAAAAGAGAGATAAATTAAGCTATTGACAACATTTGAGGACCGGATTTACATAGAGCCGGTCTCCTCTCCAAAAGGCTTTATATTATAGGTTTCCCCCATCAAGGGAGACATTTTACAATACAATACTTTGTGTTCCTTCAATAACTTGTTGGTGCAATGAAGATGGAAGATTCAAGCACCATGCTCACATTTATAAAACACAACATCAATTCCCTCACGGTCTCAGACCCAAGACCTCACACCTTCAAATATGGTGAGAGCTAGTGGGGTATGAGAGTAGATTGAGAGGAAGAAGGAGTATTCTTACCAGAAAGAAGTATATCTCCTCACATAATCACTCATAAAATCTTATCATATCTTAGTAATTAACATGGTAGAGGAGATGAGCATGCATTGGAGCTTGGCTCTTGGTTGGATTTGCATCACAAAGCCAAGAGTTATTGGTGTAGGACTCCCTTCTCACAAGATTGGAGTAGATGATGATATTTCCATTAAAGCTTCGGAACTTCTACATGAGCCCAAGCCCTATATAATGAAAAGGAAATATTGTGCACTATAGCACTTCTACAGCTTGGTGCATAATTGGTGTAGCTTGTGTTAGCCGCTGCTAACATTCCCCCTCTCCTAATTTGGCACACGTCCTCGTGTGCCGATGAAGCAAGACACGGTGACATGGTAGAAAGCAAGTCCATGGAAGAAATGTTTGAGCTGCAAAACATAAGAACAAGTAATGAGCATCAAAGGCCATAGAGAATAAATAAAACATGAAGCACAATGATCAATCATGCAAAGTGAATTTTTTGCTTCTAAAAGATGGGTCAATCATAGTCAAAAATTAGACAACTTAAAGCAGAAAAATACCTAAACTATTGTGAAGATTAAACCACTTGAAATTTCAATTTTATGCATGAAACACAAGCAATCAATTATGACCCTAGGCTAATGCAAGTTCATAAACCTACTAGCCTAAAAACTATGTGAATATTCTTAATAAATCATTCAAGTCTATCATGTCTACAGGCTATAAAATTGCTCCTAATCTATTAGTACATTGTCAAAGCTTTTTGAAGCTCATGGAAGGTTTGTTTTTGTCATTCATTGAAAAAAATTTAAAGCACAATCACAAGGCTACCACCCCAAGGCTAGTCTAGGTGCGACTCTCGGCTCCTTGAACCCTCAAGAAGGTGTTCCAAAAGCCTACTAGCCTACCAAGGCGACGGCTAACCCCTATCAACCCAGAGCATTGGTTTAGGGCCTTGACCAAGAGAGCCAAGGTGATTCCCCTCTCCTGCCAAGTGCCAATAAGGCGCTAGGCCTCACATAGACACAACATAACATAGAGATTTTTTATTTTCATGTGTCTAGTAGCATTTTTGCTACTTTTTCTTGACACGTTTTTGCTTCATGATTCATTTTTTAGCACATTTTGATTCTTCCAACATGAGATGCTAATGGCAATTGGACTAAAAGACTAAAAACCTAATCATAGCCCTAGGTCATGTTAAAAATGAATGGAGTATTAAGACTATCACTAAGAGTCTAGGACTAATGAGAAATGAACCTATATTAACCTAAGGTCAAGGCCAATTACTTATGATTAATACACATAAAACCTAATTTTTTGATGAGTTAATTTTCACAAAGCAAAGTGTTGAAACTTTAAAATGCCTAGCTTTCGAACATGAAAAAACCATAGATTAGAAGCAGATTCACTTAAGCCAAGCAAGAGAATGGAGAGATGAATAAAAGAGAAAAATCATGGAAGGATTACACCTATTCATGCTCTTTGTGCATCCTTGAGTAAGCATCCCCTTTGTGTAGAAAAGTCTCTTGATCTTTTTATTTGCAAAAGAAGCTATTTGAAGCTAAGTGTAAACACAAGATACAAAAGCCAATTATTGAAATCCAAAAGCACACAAAGAAAACATTAATGAAAACCCTAAAACTAGGGTCTTGCATACCCGAATTTGCCAAAGGGAAAAAACCCAAGGGAAAAAAATGCCTTTGGTTATGCACATGATGCTCTTAAGTAGAAATTTTATGCATACACATCAACCATGAGAGATAAAATGCTTCTACACAAGCAAATTTTACCATTTTTACCATCTCTCATGCATGATTCAAAAGTTTGATTAATTTCTAGCTCAATGAAATATGCAATTAAAGCAAGCCAAGAGCTGATAATGCAGCTTTTGAATGAAATGAAGTGGCTCTCGAAAGCCGAATTTTACAATTTAAAGCTTTTCAAAAAGTTGGTTAACAACTAGCTCATGAAATTTTCAATTTTACGAGCAAACCATGAGCTAGAGATGACTGCAACTTGATGAAATGAAAATGAATGGCTCTTATTAGCCAAAGTTTGTTCTTGAAATCTCTTTAAAAAGTTGAAAAAACACTACCTCAAATGAAAACATTTGCAATTTAGAACAAGCTATGAGCTAGCATATATACAACTTTTAATCCAAACAATTGGAATGGCTCTAAGTAGGCAAATTTTGCAATGATGACCCCATCGTGGATCAAATGAAATCTCTTGTTGCCCACACCCCTTCAAAATGAAGCTCAATTGTTAGTGTTTTTAAGCATTTGGTCATTTAAAGTAAGCACTCTCAATCACAAGCCCCAAAAGTTTAATGCTCACTCTTGGCTATCAAACAAGCTTCAACGGTAGTGCTTTCCAAATGAGTTTTTATGTTAAAGCACCAAATTGTACAAGTAATGTTAAGTTTTAGCACAAAGTCCAACCAAGCAACAATCACAACTCATCATTCCATGCAACTCTCACATGAAGCTCACATGCATGTCAAATAGAGCTTGCCATTTTAGTGCAAATGAGAATTTCAATCAGGCGAAGCACTAGAAGAATGCTCATAAAAAATTGTGCATTGAGGATCATTTATGCATGGAATTTCATATACAATCATCACATAGAGTCAATGTCCACACTTTTGCTCTTAATTAGCAAGTTTTTTCATACAAATCATAAAAACGAGAATATGTGATTGTCCAATGAATGTTTGCAAGGTGGGTAGCTCATTCTCCCAAGTCTATGCAAACAATTTTCAATCTCACCCTCATTCAAGTAAAGATCTCCTTGAAATATCAATGGTTTGCAATCGACAATCATAACTTCTCGAGTCCCTCAAAGTGAATTGAAGCATTCCTTATGCTTACTCTCAGAATCCAATCGAGAACCAAAAGTTTCCAATTTGCTCAAAGTTAATCGCCATTATTTTCCATGCCTTTGTTTTTTCACAAGAGTATATGTGTTTCAAATGGGAGGAAGGTGGTCCAGTGGGAACCAAGGCTTATTAAGACATATTTATTTTTATTGTATATTTCAAAAATAAAAATAAAAATGTGTTGACGTCTGCAAGGTGGACAAGCGAGGGACGCTTCTGGTGTGTGTGATGGCGTGGATAAAACCAGAGCAGGGCTGAGGCGGGGTCAACACTTGAAGTAAAAAGCGGGACTGTGCTGAGGCAGGCCCAACGGGTCGGCATAGATGCCTTCGCAGCGCCTTTTGAGGCTCAAGAGTCGGGGACCAGGGTGTGTGACAGTGTGTGGCTGCCGAGAAAACAGTGTGTGTGTGCATGTATGGTTGAGTGTCTGTCGCAAATCCCAGCAGAGCGCGAGCCTCAGGTTCAGTGTCAACAACACAAGAAGCCCAGAGCACGCTGATCACCAGCAAAAAGAGCATTCGAGGATCCAGGGGAAAAGGTCAAACGGCTTGATCTTGAGTGTGTGGGGTCTGAGTCAATGGGTGAGGTCGACTCCGGGTCAGCAGGTGTGTGGGCGTGTGTTTGGCAGTAGCAGCCCAGTGGGTTGTGTGTGTGTGTGTGTGTGTGTGTGGGGGGGGGGGGGGGGGGGGGGGGGCAGTAGCGGCGAGCTTAAAAGCAATGCCAGGTGCAGCCATGATTGAGAGCATCACATGCGTGAGAGAGAATACTGGAGCCAAACTGTGTGTGACGTTAGCTAGGCAAGTGGGGTTGACATGCAGCGTGCCATGAAATCGAATGTCACTGGCTTAAGATAGCAATGCATTTCAAAATTCAGAGGGTAGTGCATCCAATTGGTGTGTGTGTGTCATAATCGGTAGCTACAAGCCAACTCAAGTCGAGCCGAAAAGATGCCAGCCGGGCATTGTGTGGGTTTATTTATTTTTGAAACAATACCTTGAAGAGGGAAGGTTCCCATCCTAGAAACATGAAGTGGTGTGTGTGCTTTTGGCTTGTGTGTTGGTATTCGCATGTGAGTGGATGTCTTTGGTAAACCCAATGGTGGTTTACCCTAGCATGCACAAAAATATTCAAAAGCGTCTTCTTTTTTTTTCATAGTTTAAGAAATGGCACTTATACAGTCGATTTGGGATCATTCATGCACCACAAAGCTATGGCCAATTTTTTTAATTTTTTAATTTTTTATCATTCAATTGTTCATGAGTCGAGACGGAAATGTGCAAGGCATCATAAGTTGAGCAATATGATTTGATGCAACAAATCCCTCATAGATTGGCCTACATACCAACAATTAGACCAAAATATTGCAAGCATCATTCAATATCTACTTGTTGTTCTATTGAATGCCCTCATTTAATTGCGCACACATTGGAAATGGGGAAATGGGAAAACCACCAGCACATAAACTCGATGCCTCTATATAGCTCAGTGATCTCACAGCACCCCTATCCCCTAGCAAACACACACCATGATACGCAATCTGCAAACAGCTATTGTCCAAGCCCAATCCCGACCATCCCTAATTGCAAACATTCGAACACAAAGCACGTACTCTATTATCTCGACCTTTAAGCATAACACCATTTAATCACATATAAGCCATTTCGGCGCCCTCAGATATCCCAAGATTATTGACAGACTCAAGTTTTTTTTTGCAAACTTTCATCCTCAAGGCAGAAACTCCCAACACATATGGAACATATAGTCATAAGAGAAAAAACAAAACATGGTAACATTTGCACAAATAATGAGAGTAGAGCGACTATGACAATTCAGCCCGATTAGTCCAAAAGTGTTTAATGATGGAATTATGTAGAAACTGCCCTCCTTTAGTGTAGGATCAGATGAACCCCTCTCAAGAAATCTTCAGGTTGGCTTGCCTTCAAATGAACTTCGAGGTTGCACTCCCCTTTACCTTAGCCTTGAGCCTTGGACTTCCATCTCCTTCACTGATGCGCCAGACCCCGAAAATTGGATCCCTACCACGTTAGAGGCTCTTCCCCTGGCGCTCTTGAGCTGACCTCTATTATTGCAGTGCCAGGTGGCCCTTCGACATGCCGCTCTCCCAAGCCAGAGATCCGCTTTTTGCCCTTTTTTGTTTGCTATGTGAGCCACCCTCCTAGCTCCGTTGCATCAACCTTTGAATGCCCACCAACCTGCTCTTGGCTACTTCTGCTCATAGCCGGCCCTCTAGCGGCCTCTCGCCCATGATGGAACTCCCTGAGAACCCACCTCCTCTGCATACAGTACTCCTCAACAGCATTAGCATACGGCCCTACTTGCTGTATAACATGGCTTTTACGGCCTCTACAGACCTCCTCTAACTCGGCTTGTACTTGCCCCGGGCCACCAAAAGCAGCGCTACTCCTGCACAGTATAACGGGTTGCTCGCTCGCCGCCGATGGCGACCTCCCCTGGCTGTAATAGCCCTCCAACTGTCCTTCGGCTCTGCCTTGTCTTGTTGCCTTGGCCGCCCCTCACAAGCCAACCTCCTCATGCGCCACCAAGTGGCGACCTTTCTCTACTCTCAGCCAGCCCACCACCTCTGTGAATGGTGTGGCCCTCGGCCCCTCCTTCAAAAGCCTCCTTCCATTCCCTAGGGCTGCAACCCTCTCCCCTGTGGGGATGGCGCCCCCCTGCCTTTTTCCTTGTGTGGTCCCACCCTCTGATCAGCTCCAGCCTCCTCTCATCCACTCCTCGGTCCTGCATGCCCTCCAGATGGCGCTCCTTGCCCCAGCCCAGTTGGCTCCTCTCCCTCTGCATGGCGCCACCACTTGGCCTCCCCTCCTGTCGCGCTGCTCGTCGACTCCAGACCACTGCAACACGTTTTTTTGTTCTTTTTTTTGTAAAAGCTTTAAAAAGCTTTTGGGCTTGGCCCCTATGCACACGCCGTAACCGTCGGCTTTAATCCGCCTCAAAAAAACAAGACCTTCGCCTTGATTATCATAGCTTCCTCTAAACTGTATATCCTGTCCTCGATAAAGCACAAACTCGTCCTGATCCTTGTGACCTTCAAAAGTATGCACCCACTTGGAGAGTCGCCAAATAACCACCTTTGAGCTCGACCAACTTTAACACCCATTTTGCCTACACCATGGCACCATCACTTAGGGCTTCAATCTGCTATGTTCGACCGGTTCTGTATCACATCCGACATACACATCACTGTGAAACCTGCTCAAAAATGCATCTGATACCTGCCAAAGTCTCATACCATCATCCTGTTTAATACCGGGCACCTGTTGCTGGCTTCTCCCTGTGTCGACCAAAACTGGCTGTACCAATGTCATTCATTGAGATAACATAATGCGATCAGTTTAAGACAAATCCTCACAATAATTGTAATTCTCATAAATTTGTGCACACATTCCCCATCCATATTACATCCAATTGGAGATTGTTTAGACACATACTATGTAGTTCAAAATGAATTTCCCTATTGCAAAACCATATCGAAGTATCAATCATTGCAATCTCCATTGCTCATATCCCATGTCAATCATCCAAACCCAATTGGATTAATCATTTGGTTTGTGCAATTACACACACTTGATTATCGCACTTGCAAATGCAACATATAATGAAAATTTTTGCCATATCCAATTGAATTGGAATTCGTATCACAATGGCAATGTAGATCAATCATTTTCAATTGGGTATCAATCGAATCATCCAAAGTCAATCAATCAAATACACACCGATCTTTTAGGTCTTTTAATCATCATAATTGGCAACCAAGATCAATTATTCATCCCCAATTTGGATACCGAATGCCATTGAGTAGGCACACACCCAAATTTAAGCCAAAATTTTATGAAAAAATTACATCAATTTTACATCGGAATGCACAAATTGAAAACTCGATCAAGCATAAGTGAATGCATGCATGCTTAATTTCTCAAAAAATAGCACTATTTTTACCCAATCAAGCAATGCATACACTAAAAATTTGAGCACAAATGATCGAATTTTTCGCAATTGGAAATGAATTTAGGCTTATACCTAATGATTGTACACACTTTTCATGAAAATTTCATAATCAAAAACCATTTAGGTGTCCCAATTGACCATCATTCATAGAAAATCAAGTGGTCTTGGATAGGCACACACACTCAATTTTTGCCCTATTTTTTGGCAATTAGGCTTATCCAATGATTGAATTAGCCTCACATACTCATCATTTATATGATTGCATACTCATGTATCATCAATTGCATCACTTTATATGCATGCACACACTAAAAATTAGATGCACACACACTTGAAAAAGTTGACAGTTTTTTCCCTCTTTGGTGCATGCACACACACAATGATTTTTATGCACACACATGATTTTTTCTTGAGAATTAAGAATTATTTGGATACAGACAAGCTCATTAGTCACAATTTGACTATCAATTTTATTCAAAGTGTATCAAATTAGGTGCAAAGTGTAGGTCAATTTGTGTTACACACCTAATTTTAGAAAATAATTAGCAACATTGAATCACATTGATCAATCAAGAATTGACATAGCAAGTAAGTGCACTTACATCTTAATTACACTCCAAGCTATTCCTTTACTCCACGCGAAGTCGCATCATTGCACACACAAGTGTGTGCACCATCAATTCGGCTCCAAAATTGACCATTTGTAGGTCAAAATCTAACACTCAAAATCATCAAATTAGGCACAAATTGGTACAATTAACTTGATTAGAGTGATGATTCCACCTCTTGCAAGGGGATTTCACATACTTTACACTTCAAATGTTAGTGGTTAGCTTAGCACAGTTAGTCAAAATTAGTAGAAATTAGCATGAAATTAGTAAAAATTAGCATGGAAAGAAGCGAATTAGCAAGGGTTACCATGAAAGTAGTGAAATTGGGGGTTTGAGGTATTCATAACTCAACATTAGCATCAATTTATTGCACAACATCATCAAATTACACCAAAACTAAGTTACACAAACTCAAAAATCGAGAAATTAGTAATGAAATTACTCTATTCTACACATCCTAAACTCACTAGCTTAGGTTATCAATCCCCGGCAACGGCGCCAAATGTAGGGAGGCGTTGTAGCATGACCTAATCGCAACCCACAAAATTGTCAAATCGTGGATCGGCAACCCGGCTAGGGCATGAAAGCACGAGCCTAAGATGTATAGACATAGAGGATTGAAGGGATCCTTCTACTCATCATAGAGAGAAGCCATGGAAAGGGGCTTCCTCTAATTAACAACACATTCCGACTCACTAATCACTTGCACACAATCACGTGGTTGAAATTAACCCCTCACATCAATCACTCTTATTCACAACTCTTAATCATAACTACACAAGCATGCAATTAACATACCTACTCCGCATTAGTGTGTCCATTCCGGCACAACCCCTCAATACGACTACGTATGCACACACACTAACCGCACCTTGTAGAGAGAGATGAAGAGAAGGAAGCCATAGCCCTCAACACCATGGCCAATGGTGTGGATAGAATAGATTAACTCAAAAAAGGGATTAGAGATCTACCATCACACTAATACAATCTCACTCCACATAATCAACCAAAGAAGATTAATAAGAAAGAAAGAGTAATTGATTATAAGAAATCAAGAGCTACATGGGCATGGAAAGCTCATGAGCCTTATGAACATCCACTCTACAAAGAGGAGTCCTCACCCAAGAATGACTTCTCATTAAGCATAGGGCTCTTTTATAGCTTTGGGACTCAAACCCTTCAACTATTGGATAAAGTGAGCTCTTTAGCCTAGACTCATACAGCTTTGGAACTCCTACATGAGCCCAAGCCCTATATATTGAAAAGGAAATATTGTGCACTACAGCACATCTACAGCTTGGTGCATAATTGGTGTAGCCTGTGTTAGTCGCTGCTAACATTGGATCCCTTACTCTTCTGGCCAATAGGAATCCTCTATCCAATAGTCTTCTAGAGAGCTTAGTTCCTATTGGTTCTTTTATCAAGTGTTTTTAAATGAATTAAACTAAATGTACTCTAGCCTAATTCTCATTGGTCCACCTCTATGGCCATCCAATAGGATTTGAATGCACCATGGGGGCAATGGGCTAGGGAGCTGACATGTGACCCCTATTCACTTTGTGTAAAGGGAGCCTGCTAGTGTGTGTGTGTGTGTGTGTGTGTGTGTGTGTGTGTGTGTGTGTGTGTGTGTGTGTGATTCTCTCTCGTCCCCTACTAAAAGGACTCGCCCTCTCCTATCTAGGGATATGTGAAGACTTTTTGGTCTTCAAATAAGAATTCAATATTATCTAGAGTTAGTACCACTCAAGTAGCAAAAAATCCTCTTGGCAGTCTGCCAATGCTTAGACACTAGGCTATGCATGAATCTGTTGACCTGTGAGACTGCAAAATAAATATCCGACCTCGTGTTACATACATAAATACGGCATTTAAATAGTAGCTTGGTAAAGAGTGACATCAGGAAGATCACCAACATTATGAAGACTAAACTTCAAACCTGTTTCCATGGGATTGGCAATAAATTTGCAATACTGCAGTCCAAATGTACATAGCAATGTTTCTGTGTAACTTTTCTGACACAAGGCAATACTACCATCACACTGTTTAAACTGTATACCCAAGTATTGAGGCAACAACCCAAAATCTTTCATTTTCAAAGTAGCATTCAAATTAGTCTTATATTCAGCAATATGTCTCTCATTCGGTCCAGTGATCAACAAATCATCCACAGAGAGAACCACAATGAGATGTACATCACCCTCACGCTTAACATACAATGTGCTTTTTGTTGGATTGTTACAAAAGCCTCGTGTGACCAAATGAGTAGGAGATTTCTTCAACCCATACAAAACTTTCTTACATGTGCACACTTTATCCTCTTGTCCTTTCTTGAAAAAATCGTGAGGCTGCATTACGTAAACTTCCTCAAATATGTCACCATTCAAGAAAGCAGTAACAATGTCTGACTGATACACATCCCAACCAAAATGAGTTGCCAATGCAAATAGAAAACTCATAGTAATCATACAAAAAGTGAGAGCAAAATCCTCTTCATGATCTATACCTTTCTGTTGTGCATAACCTTTTGCAACAAGTCAAGCCTTAAAGCGATCAATCTCACCATCCGGCTTGCATTTCAACTTGTAAACCTTATATCTTGGTTGTTTTATCCCAAGGGGGGATCATTGCCGCCAGATTTGCATTCTTTTTTGGACTCAAATTGGGCTGGTTATTTTGACACACGAGTGTCTACAGGTGGTTTTTGTTTCATGCTTGGCAGCTCATGCATATCATGGTTGAGCAAGAAGCAACCTATTGTGGCCACTTCCAGTTGTGAGGCTGAGTACATGGCAGTCTTCACAACTATGTTGAGTGTGTATGGCTCAGACACCTTATGGCTAATTTGGGTGTTGGATAGGACAATATCAACACTATCTACACTGACAGTCAGAGCGCATTGTCAGTTGCAAGGAACCCAGTTTTTCATGCTCGCACAAAGCACATTGAGGTGCATTACCACTATGTCGGGGAGAGGCTCTAAGCAAGAGATATTAGCTTAGCTTATGTGCCAACACAGGACAACCTTGCATATCTTTTCACAAAGGCTTTGTGTTAACTAAGTCAATGTCAGTTAAAAGAAGATGATAAAGACCGAAGACATACGGCTGCACATCAAAGATCAACATAAAGAAGCAGTGAAGATTGGAGTTAGACACTTTTCACATTTTTCCAAAGTGGTCATGTATTGTAAATTCCTGATTTATTTCAAGCCATTGTACTATTTTAATGTGTTACGGGCTCAATGGGAGTTCCAAGCTGTAAATAATAAGTCAGCTAGTGTGCCTAGGTAGCAAATTTAGTAAGTGGTGGAGACCTAAAGGCCTTGGGCGCCCGGACATTGCATATTTTTACCCTAGGTATAAGGTAGTGTGTAAAAAAAATTAGGGTTCTCAAGCTCATTTGTTGAGAACACTCTTTGGTGAGAGCTCTTGAAGTGTATGGCTATGGAGTTCTTGAGCTTCTCCTTGCTCATGTGACTTGGTTAACACTAATCAATGCTTAATTCTCTTTCACTATGCCTCTCTCATGCTTCTTATGATTGCCTATGATGCTTTGATTAGCTAGATCGTAACTAATTTGTGGTTAATCCCTCTCTAATCTTGTGTGATTGCCCTCTTTTGCTTGTGTGTGCATGTAGTTTTGATTGGAGTGTGGTGCTCAATAGATCTATGTGTGTGTGCTTACAATTAGTGTGTTGCATGATAGGATTAGTGGTGTGTATGTCTTGCAATCGTTAGTGTGTGTGATTGGGTTGATTGGAGATGAAGGGAAGTGGATGTGGAGATTGCCCATCATTGTGGCTTAGCTTCTCCATAGGCCAAGAAGTTCACCTCGTAGAGTCACCATTCGTATTGCCATAATTAGCTCACTAATCGTGTGAGTGTTTCCATGCCCTAGCTAGGTAGCTCATCCTTCCGGATTGATAATTTTGTTGGTCATTGGAGCTATGCAACAATGGAACCCATAACATTTGGCGCCGTTGTTGGGGACGAGGGCCTACGCTAGTGTAATTGTGACATAATCGGATGTGTTTCCTCACTAACTTGTGTGTTTATGTTTTTATGGATTTTGGATGTGTGTGCATGAAGCAATGTGTTCATTTTTTCCTAATTTATTACCGTATCTTGCCAATTATGTGTTTACACACTCTAATTTCACACTAACCCCTTGCTAATTTGACTAATTTTGCTAACTTACACACTTAATTGCTACCAAGGATTAGAGCTTTCAACCGTTCAATCGATTTTGAATGGAAAGTTAATCAACGTGGTATTCTCAACCTCCCTAGAATCTAAACATGTGTAGAATTGTGTAGAGACTCGACCATGATGCAATGTAATGTTGATGCCGCCATGTTGTTGCAAATGCAATGTTGATGCTATGATGCTATGAAAATTTTTGGATTGTTCGTTTTCACGCGGTCGTAATGCCGAAATTTTCTAAATTTGGTGGCATATGAAATTGATAAGTTCAATTGCTAATTGGTGATTGTGCATTTCCAATGGTGTGCCTAATTGATCTAATTGCATACTTGAATGGTCAATTGTAAGTGTATGTGCACTAAAATCAAGTGTGTGTGCATTCTAATTGAGTGTGTGTATGCCTAATTTTAGGTGTGTGTGCACTATTTTGCCCTTGTTTATGCACCAAAAAATTAATGTGTGCTTTATGATTTTTCAATTGCGATGATTGATTTGTGTTGTAGTCATGTCCAACTAGAGATTTGTGAAATTATATTGCAATTTTGACAAGATTAACACTTTTATGTGTACACGTAAAGATTGGTAAAAACTGTCAATTATTAGTGTGTGTGCGCTTAAAAAGTGCTTAATGTGTATGAATAATTCAATTTTTGATTGCATATTTGATGTATGTAATGGTTAATTGCTGTGTTTTTGAGCTCAAAACAGAGATTTACACACTCCAAATGCGTCAAATTTTAACCTAATTTTGTCGATTTAATTGCCTAATTTGAATTTTATTGATCACATTATTTGGCAATTGATTTGATTTGATTTTTGTGATTTTATTTGGTTGCACTTATCCCCTATGTGTGGAGAATTTTTAGAAATTTCTTGGGTATTTTTCGGATAATTTTTGCAATCTTTTGGCAAATTTTTTGCTAATGTTTGCATTGATTTTTGCTTAATTCCATAAAAAATTGATATCTTGTGATCTTTACGAGCTGTTTTGTGTGCATATTTACGGCATCATTTTGATCACATTCGTGCCCTCAATGGTCGAGTTTTGAGCGTTTCGCTATTTTCGAGGACCGGGGTAATGTTTGTGTTGTAAATTGTGTTTTCGATAAAGACTGCTATTTTTTGTGTGCTTTTGCATGTCCAAAGTAATCGATTGTGATTGCCAATGATTTTCTAAGATTTCTTGAATGTTCCGAGAAATTTTTGGATTTTTTTGGCAATTTTTGGGATTTTTGGATTTTTTTTGGTGTTTTCGAGTAACTTTCGGCCTAATTTTGGCACTTTTGGACATTCGAAAATTAAAAAAAGCAATTTTTGAGATTAGGTGCGGATCGGTAGGATTTTCCAAACCTCGAAATGCGGTCCGATACGGCGTCAACGTTTGTGGCAAACTCGACGGTGATTTTCAATTTTTTGCATGCTCGCGTTGCAGCGCCGAAAAGTGTTGACTCTCTCTCTCTCTCGCTTCCTTGTCACTTCCTCCTTCGTACCAACTGCAGCACGACAGGTCAGCGGCGACAAGTATCTCTCTCTCTCTCTCTAAATTTCTCTCTCTTGTCTCCCTCCTCTGTACGTGTGAACACTGTCAGCCACCACACACACACATGCGTGAACACACCCCTACACACACAATTTAGTAAGCTACAAGAAGACAAAAAAAATAGACTTCTCTTTTTGGAGCCTTGTCTTTTTTCTCTTTTTTTTGTCATTCACTTTTTTATTCATTTCATTTCGTTTTTATTCCCTTTAAATTTCATTCCGTTTTCATTCTCTTTAAATTTCATTCATTTCAATTCAATTTCATTTTCTTTTCTCTGACTTTCATTTTATTTATTTGTATAGTAGTCAAAAATAAAAAAGCGAAAAGAAAATACAAAAAATCACAAAAAAAACTTTTTAAATATAAAAAACAATTTAAAAATCCAAAAAAGGTTTTAAATTTTTATTTTATTTTTCAAAAAACTCATCAAAAATTTATTTATTAAAAAATCAAAAACCTTACAGAAAACCAAAAATTACACAGATAAATTCCTAAAAATTGTAGAAAATTCATGAAAGCTCAAAAAAATCATCAAAAAATTAAAAATTGATCGAAAAAATCACAATAGATTATAAAAATTCAAAAAATCTTCAAAAATATTGTGGTGTACGTGGCCGACCACCTAGTGTGGGGGGACACTCAGTTCTTGGCATGTAGTCTCTATTGGTAATATAAGGAGGTGCCTGACAAGAGGAAGGTAGGGTCAGTCTAGTCCTATCTTGTCTCCCACTTGTGTACATCACATTGGTGGAGTTGATGGGCAATTAGGAGCTTCCTGATTTTCTTGCTTCATTTCTTGCTTTACTGAGCCATGGTGCTGTGTTTGGATCCCGGCTAGCAAGACTACCCAGTCAACTTGCTATCTCTGCTTTCATTAGCTTCATAGAAAGGCTCTCATATTGTCCAGCGTCGCTTATCTCCATCAATAGCATTCGGAACTGTCTGTTTTCAGCCACCTACGGGCCTTGCATGCCTGCGCAAGAGGAGGCTGCTGTATGAGAGGGGATCCCAAACATTATCGCCATCAGCGGCAAAGTCTTCCCCGCACGAGACGACGAGGTGAATCTAAATCTGCATCAGTGGAGGAGGGTCCACGTGCTCAGATTTACAGCAAGCAGATTCTTTTAGAGGACGAGACTGCTCATTTCAAGGGACCTTGTTGCACAAGCCTTGGCTTACAATATACCCTTTAAATTTTCTCTTGACGTTGTCCTTCATAAGCTGCTTAATAGCTCTGTTTTCTTGCTCTTCTCACACCCAACTGGAGGACCTGCTAGAGATCCTGTCGTAACTGCAGCGTCATCCATTGCTACCGATTTTCCTTGCTACCCGCCACCCTATCTTCTACATGCTGTCGACGTGGCAGTTGATCTTCCTAAATCAGATTTTCCTAGTGAGCTAACGGTGCCAGTGAAGATACTATCGAGGGGCGCAGTTCAAGGTGCTACCCGAGCCTTAATGGCATGCGCGATCAGGCCATTGACAATCGCTCTCAAGTCTTGCTCTTGCTCTCAAATGTTAGTCATTGGCATTTGCTGCATGCTCAATGGTGTTCGCTCACACGTGTCGAGTTCTAGAAGAAGTACAAAATCAAGAACCGTATTCATGGGGTTGTTCACAGACATAGGAGTTGCTGCATCTTTGGTGCAGAGGTGCCTTGTCTTTTTATTTGCAAAAGTAGCAGTCAAGCTCCACGATTCAGTTTAAGTTTTAAGGTCTCTTTCTCTGTAGTAGTTTTTTCCTAGTCTTTGTCTTGCTAGATCACACCGAACCCCTTCATGGAGATGGATGTATGTCGCAAAAATTATCGCACCCAGCCCACAGTTTGTCCTTCCTCGTCTTGTCCATTACATTGGGATAGCGACCTAATGTTTGCATGAGCGAGATGTATAAGTTCCATGCCTTGATGATGATCGTGATGATGACGAATCTAGTCCCCCAAGCTCAGCCCCTAAGCCGTTGTATGACCACTCCCCCCATATGAGCCGTTGGAGTCTGTCCTAGTCTCTCATTCCATTCTTAGCCCAAACTTGTAAAAAGATGTTCCTCTTTTTCTCCCTAAGGGGGGAGGTGTGGTGTAGGTGTCCGACCACCTAGTGTGGGAGGACACTCAGTTCTTGGCATGTAGTCTCTATTGGTAATATAAGGAGGTGCCTGACAAGAGGAAGGTACGCTCAGTTTAGTCCTATCTTGTCTCCCACTTGTGTACATCACAATACCATAAAAATTACAAAATTCACAAAAAATTAGAAAATTATCAAAAAACATTCTTAAAAATCAAAACTTTTTGAAAATTTTTTTAAAAATCATAAAAATACTAAAAATTTAGAAAATTCAAAATTTCACAAAAAATTAATAAAACCAAAAAGAAAGTTGTCGAAAGAGCCCGAAAGAGACAGAAAAGCATAATCACACACCGCAAAAGCGAGCAAGCCAAAAAAGCAAAGTCGAGAAAATTACACACTGCAACGCGAACCAGATTAGTAGAAGAACAACTGAAAATTGATCACCTCAAAGCCGTTTGAGGGACAGACAAATTTCAAAATTTTGCATGTCAGAAACGGGCAGCTGCAAGCAATTGCATTGCAAATTGAGCTTCTAATCGAACGAACGGAGGCACCAATCACGGTGGATTGCAGATTAGGCTATTCAGAGCCCAGATTTTCATCATTTCAAAGGCCCAAATCAATTCTGACACGTTCAAGCTAGAATTAATCAATTGTTGTGAGTCTAAAGAGCAATTAACTGCAAAAGTTCTCTGGCACAAGCAGTTTTATCAAAACCGAGCAGGAGAAATTCTGCTAATCAACACCAAAATCTGCTAGGAGACAATTTTTACAGAACCAGTCCACATGGACTCAAATCGAGCTGAGAGTTCAAGTATAGCAGAGTAAGTTGGTAGCTATAACAACACAAGTATAATTGCAACAGAGCAGATTTTCCAGCTTTATGGCTACAATGGGGATAAATTTTTGTACACATAAACAAAAGGTTATAGGTATCTTATGAGCAGTAAAAGCAGCACAAGAGCCAAGATCCTATTGATCAAAGTAAAGCCAAATTCAGATAACTCTCCCAGATGTTCACAGACTTGAGTGGAGCCAGTTATTGCAAGCTTAAAGATAAAGTGCAGATAGAAGTGCAAAAAATCAACCCAAGTGTTTATCTAGAAATCTGTACAAGCCAGCAAAACATACAGTTGGTGCATATGCAATCAGGGTCATTACACATGGATTACAGTGATCAGATCTATAATCAAAAATCGGGATTGCAAGATCCAACAAATCAACCAATAGGAGCCAGTCTAATTGGAGAACCAAGCCAAAGACGGTACAAAGGTCAAGATGGAGCACTCTACAGCTTGATGCTTAGTGTTTTGAAAGAAGATGCCAACAACTTGGCCAGCATAGAAGCAGAAACTTCTCATCTAGAGCTTGACATGAAGAACCAAATGAAATACCACCAGTCATGGCGTATTGCTCAGATTGTGGACGAAAAGGTGGACATTTTCCTGAAGATTATCCAAGAAATCTAGACAACAGGGACGCATCAACTTCCAACAAGCAAGGTGCAGAGAAAATTGGAAATACAAATCTCGATGTAAGTGCATCTAATTCATCACTTTTAATGCAATCGGATGATTTTGCATTACCATTAGAGGCACCAATAAAAGCATTGCAAGTTCAAAATTAGCATAAAGATACATAGGCACTTGAAAAGCTTAAAATTGTTTCTTTGAACAACAAATTCCTGCATGAATTTGGTCAAGGTGTCCAGATATCACAAATTGTAGAAAAGACTGTTAGGTTTTCAAATGATTCTCCATCCAATGCCACAAGTGTGCAATCATTCACGAGTCTAAGGGACACATCAAACAAAATGATGTTAGCTTTGTATGGGACACATATTTCATATGCACACTACGTAGACCAAAAAGGAAAACTGTACAAAAAGGATCAAGCAATGTTTGAACGGCCCACATACCAACTCATAGAAGTGTGTCCAGTGATAGATCAGAAAGGATGGTTCATTTCAAAGGAAAGAATCTATTATAGTCCATCCTCTCTAGAACTGAAGGATATTACCCAAGTGAACCCAGAAATATGTTTGGAGCCAAACTCTCCTCCATTGAAAATCAAGCTTCGATGTTGTAACCCAACGAGCATATACTTTGATCAAAATAGTCGTAGATATAGACTAGAGTTTAGCATCTATGATGCCATGGGTCCTGAAATTGCAGAAGCTCATATCATAGGAGACCCATGGGATAGACAATATCAGGGCAAAGATAAGGCTATCTACAACTTGACTTAGGGAATAATTTGTCATGTTTCATGGAGATATATAGGAAACTATGCAAAAGGTTTACAAATGCCAAACATCAACAGTGCTACCCAAAGTGTACCTTCACAATCCCAGAAGATGAGACTAAACCAGAGCCAAACAGTTTTGAACTCTTATAATGAAGCAAGCAATAGTGATCATCCTAGGAAGGGGGGAATTGCAAATCCATCAAAATCAGCTCATGTACCAGGAACCGCGATAGCAGTGAGAGGCCCTAGAGCTTCTAACCAACAAACCCCTTCAAAACAGAAACCATTGAAAGATTATATGGTTGTTGGAATTTTCCAATTGACCCAGATTCCATCAAAATCTACAGATAAATACCTCTATGAAGATCATCAGAGACAAAAGTTTCACTTGATCTCCACAAATCAGAGTCAAAAGCCAACAGTGTTCAAATAGCTACATGTGACCAAGCTCACATATGCATATCAAGATGCACATGATAATGAATACTAGCAAGTTCATGATCTTGTACAAACCCATACGGATGGCTTGACTAAAGTCAAAGACTATCTGAAGATGATGCAAAGCCTCAAGGTACCAGAATAGGTGACAAAAAAGTCAAAATCAACTAAAGCTAAAGTCCAAAAATCTACAAAGGTCACCACCGAATTCTCCTCCAAAAAGACAAATTCTACCAGAAAGTACAGTGGATCTATTAAGATCAAGGGTTACCTAGATGCAAGTGGACAATGCTCAACAGTTGCAAAAATGTGCAGTCTCACAGTCATACGAGTCGACATCTACGAAAGCAGGTGATCAAAGCAAAGAAACTACAAACAAAGCTCAACCAAAGGACACAACCACTCTTGAGACGATCAACTGCAACATTCTTGGTGAGAATGAAGAAAAACTCTCAAGTGAAGTAACGGTAGATTTTTAGCTAGACAAGAACCTCATGTCTTTTTGCACTTGGAAAAGATGTGGCCAACCACAGCTGGAAGATGCTCCTGAATTTGTGAGCATATCTAGAATCAAACGAGCAAAATGCTGGGAAATCATCTCCACCACTAGTGAAGTTCATAGATCATCATAGCCCAATTCCACCTGATCACAGCAAAGGATATGCCAGACAACATCATAATGGGAATGCCATTGGCCCAAAAGGTCCTAGAGATATAGAGTTCAATGAAGATGCACTCTTCAGAGACAACCAAGAATGAAGACCAAGACTGGTCACCCATGAACAACAACACAAGGTCCTCAAGCACAGTTCAAATGGAGACTGATATCAAAATAGAGCTTATTGAAGATGATTCATCTCCATTGAATAAACTTCAAAAGAGCTTAAAGCAAATCAAGTACTAGCAAGTGCAGATCAAACCACGATAGCTATTGAGCAGAGAATTCCACCAAAGCCAAAAGTTAAGAAGACCAAAATTGCAAACACCATGGAAGCAATAGAAAGTCCAAAGATCCAAACATTGCCAGCTAAAGCAGCTGATGTAAGTCAAATTGGAAAACAAATTCTCAAGCCACCTTCCATAGAGACACAGTTAGATCAAGATGAGACCATGGCAAAGCAAGACAGAAATCGTCAATAGAACTAACAATGAGAATAGTTATAGTCATCAACAATACAAAATAAGCGAGTATCAAATGCAATGCTCTACTGGATAAAGAAGCAAATTGCAATATGGTTGCAGAAAACATTCAAAGCATTCTAGAGATTACTCAGGGTAAGCCAGGTAACAGAGAAATCATGTGTAAGGCTACAAGTCAAAAAGAGATGGTCGCTACCCTTAGCATCCAAAATCATGAAGAGCAAGTAAAGTTTCAGGTGAAGCCTTCAAAGGAAATGCTTACGGATGTCATCATTGGACATCAGTGGGTAGAACAACACAAGGCCTACAAAGAAGATAAAATGATAATACTCTCTTCTCTAAGAGGTATCCAGCAACATTTACACATACCGTTAATGCTAAATTCAGAGTTGCAAAAGTCACAAGAATCGAAGAAAAATCTTTCAGACAAAGGTAAAGCTAAAGTGGAACTTCCACTGATTATCAAAGAAGGTGTGACATTGTATGCCTCTACATCAAAGAACCCCTCATGGATCAGCTTTTTCAAGCAAGTCAGGATTTCAAAACCTCAAGTCAATTGCTAACCCAACTAAAAACTCTTAAGGAGCCACCCAACAAATCAAAGATATTTCAGCCAAAGTACTCAAGAAAGCAAAGGAAAGTCAAGCAAGTGTTTGTTCCGACTAGTTTAGTCAAAGTCAATGATCCGGTTTGGATTAAAGAAAGGAAATCAACACAGAAAGAGAAACACGTGGGATGGATAGCATCACAATGGAGCTTAAAAGAATAGGAGGACTATAGAGGTAACAAAAAAATATGGGTAACAAAACCGCAGGTTAGGGCATATGAAGTAACTTCAAGTCCCTCCCAGGAAAGAAGGCCCACAAGGTATCAATCTCGACAATATCCTAGGATACCTAAGTAGCAGGTATACAATAGAACAACATCAAACGATACTAAAGTCTGCCACAACTCACAAGAGGATACAGAACAGAAACAGATCTCAAAGAATGTTCCTCTTGGACAAGAATTCTACACAGGTTATACAAAGATTTGGCTACCAGTCAACCACAGGCCAACTGCAACTACACCAGACCTGCATGAAGATCTCAAGAACTCAACAAGACCTAGAGCGAAGCAAAGTCAAAAAAGGAGTTACAAAGGTCATCAAGAGATTTGGATTCCTAAGTCTTCCAATAAACCGAGTCAAAAGCCAGATGTCAACAGCCAACGGAGGCCTACAACAACATCAAAGACTCCTATCAACAGGCCTAATTGGAGAATCAAACAGAGAATAGAGTCTTCATAGTCAAAGAAGGACAACCCAACCAACGTGAATGCAGATTCAAAGATGATGAAAGAGATATGGCGAAAGAAACCTTCAATGCCAACTTGGTCCTTCACTAATCCTCTTTTTGAGGAGTCAAGCTTACTATTACCTAAAGAAGTGTTTGTAGTAAGCACAAGAATGTAAAAAGTCAAGTCGCTAGGGTGTAAAAAACACTCTTTGGCATAGTCAAAGTTGGGCTGTTGAGCCATAAAATGAACAAGGCATTAGTCCCAAAGCTTCAAGTCATATTAAACTTTGTGCTAAGAGTTGTAGTTATTAGGCTTACGCTCAAACTGAAAGAGTTGAGCATATCTAAGTCAGGTCGCTCATGTTGGATGAGATGAGCATAAGAGTCGAAGTCTATTAGCTTACAATTGGTGGAGTTTCGTAGACTCCAACCCTCACGCACAATGCACAGTAAGATGAGAGCACATCCTCGACAACAAAAACCATTCTTAAAGGGGTGCCAGCTTGCAAAGCCATGTCATATGCTTTTATAACTACACCATCTTTCTGAAGAACCCCTCAAAATCTTTCTTGCACAGCGTATTCTTTTCCATGTATTTTTTGTGTATGCATAAATAGAATGTCACACCAATGAACATATGCAATAGACACTCTTTTTTGCTTCCACCTATGCACCTTGAGTGGACTACAATAGACAAACCAATGTTCCATCATGCTAGCCTTTCATATATTTTCTGCCCTTTTGATTCCATATCTATCAACAAATAATTCCTTGAGTACTTTATTAATATTTTCAATGCTAATAAGTACCCCAATAATGCGCATATCCCAAAGGCACTTTTTTTCCACTGGGTTTTTTCCCTTTGGTCATCCAGTTATTATACCCTAATTTAGAACCTCGTTATTCTACTTCCCTTGTACATACTTTTCATAAATAATACGCAGCCTCATCACTATGCTATTACAACGGACAAATGCAACATCATCTCTCACATTAGACATATTCGGACCAATGAAGATGCTGCAACAAATTGAACCTCATCAGCAAATTCAATGACAAATGAAGACAATCAGCCCATCGACAACCAATCAAAAACCTTCCACAGCCTCCACAGACACTTTTCAACAGTGCCCAAGGATGGGCACTAAAATCGAAAGGGGGGAATGTTAACTGAGTCAACGTTAGTTAACAAAAGCTTCTAAAGACCGAAGACGTACAGATGCACATCAAAGATCAACATGAAGAAGTAGTGAAGATTGGAGTTACACATTTTCCACATTTTCCCAAAATGGTCATGTATTGTAAATTCCTAATTTATTTCAATCCATTGTAATATTTTATTGTGTTACGAGCTCAATGGGAGTTCCAAGCTGTAAAGAACAACTCAGATAGTGTGCATAGGTAGCAGATTCAGTAAGTGGTGGAGCTCTAAAGGCCTTAGGCGTTCGGGCATTGCATATTTTTACCCTAGGTATATAAGGTAGTGTGTAAAAGAAATTAGGGTTCTCAAGCTCATTTGCTGAGAGAACTCTTTGGTGAGGGCTCTTGAGGTGTGTGGCTATGGATTCCTTGAGCTTCTCCTTGCTCATGTGACTTGGTTAACACTAATCAATGCTTAATTCTCTTTCATTGTGTCTCTCTCATGCTTCTTATGATTGCTTATGATGATCTAGATCGCAGCTAATTAGTGGTTAATCCCTCTCTAATCTTGTGTGATTGTCCTCTCTTGCTTGTGTGTGCATGTAGGTTTGATTGGAGTGTGGTGCTCGATAGATCTATGTGTGTGTGCTTGCGATTAGTGTGTTGCATGATAGGGTTAGTGCTGTGTGCGCCTTGCAATCGTTAGTATGTGTGATTGGGTTGATTGGAGGTGAAGGGAAGTGGATGTGGAGATTGCCCATCATTGTGGCTTAGCTCCTCCATAGGCCGAGAAGCTCACCTCGTAGAGTCACCATTTGTGTTGCCATGATTAGCTCACTAATTGTGTGAGTGTTTCCATGCCCTATCCAGGTAGCTCATCCCTCCGGATTGATGATTTTGTTGGTCATTGGAGCTATGCAATGATGGAATCCCCAACACTTTGTCTCGTGAGAAGTTTGAAGCTTTTCGCAAAGATTTGGGCTTACTCCCTGATCATATCCTCAGGGCATGGCACGTCCCTATATTCTATGTTGCCAGTTCTTGTTCACCGCATCACTCCCAAAGGGGAATTATTACCATAGACATGTGGTAGTGATATGCGTGAACACACTTAGGATCGTCGATGCATTTTTTCCCTCCTTAGGAGGTTTTTTCTCCCATGCATTGTAAATATGCCCATCATTATAGGGCCATCTATCTTTTCATTAGACATTAAGTAATACACTCTCTGTTGGGTCCCTTGAGCTTCCTTCATCTTCTCCAAGATGTGTGTGTTTTCTTGCAACCCTTATTCCAAAAAGAGTGTCTAGAATATCTCTCCTCCTAGCCTCTGTTTCTTATATAGGCAACCCCCAAGCTCGGTTCAAAGTAGCCCCTGGCATCAGGCCTTGGACTGACGTTAATTCCCCCCTGAAGGGTTTTCATCCTCAAAAACAAAAGTGAAAATTTTCTTCTTAAAAGAACATTAATGTTTTTCCAAGTGGCACCTTCTTCGGGTCTATCTCTCCACTTGACTAATTCTTGTCGACGCACATGATGATATGTATGTAGATCATGATAGTCAAGAATGCGCTCAAGTTTATGGAGCTACGTTGGAGATTCAATGAAATCAACCAAAATCTGATGGTCAATGACATTATCATCCCTATGCAAGCATTTACAGAAACGACTTACATGAAATACCGGATGAATATGAGAGTGCACAGGTAATGAGATTTTATAGGCATTATCTCCAACTCGCTTGAGTATTTTAAAAGGCCCACAACATCTCGGAGATAATTTAGGTGTTGGCCCAGTCTTCAAACTTTCTGAATGCTTTGGCACATGTAAAAATACCTCTTCCCCTCCCGTGAAGGTAGATTGTCAATGTTTCTCGTCAGCATGCTTTTTGTACCAATCATGTGCTTGTCGAACATTTTAACGAGCAAGTCTCAACATTTCCATGTGGTCTTGGAGAAAATCCTTGACCTACTAAAGTTATTCAATTGCCAACCCCACCGTAATTGGTGACCTAAGTTTAAAAAGCATGAAAGGACTAAAACCAGTTGTCACATGCTTGGCACTATAGTAAGAAAACTCTAGGAAAATAAAATTCCCAATCTGGTTGCTTTTTGCTAACATATGCTCTTAGCATATCCTCTAGCACCTGATTAACACATTCAGTTTGGCGATTCATTTCAGGATGATGTGCAATACTAATGTTGAGTTGTGTACCCAATCATTTAAGCACAGTCCTCCAGAAATGACTATTAAACGTGGGATCAAGATCACTCACACAATATTGTTGGGAAACCCGTACATCCGCCGATACAGATTGTCAAAAAGTAACTTAGCTAAATCTAGAGTTTTGAATGTGGCCTTGGTTGGAATAAACTTGCAAAGTTTAGTCAACCGATCTACGATCACCCATATGGAGTCATGATCTCGTATAATGGCTGTAAATACACAATGAAATCCATAGAGATACTTTCCCATTTACCATTAGGAATATCCAATGGATGCAAGAGACCTCCTGCTTTCAGGCACTTCGCTCTTTAATTGCCTCCTGTAGCAGGACGTAAGGGGAGTCGAGGACCCAGTGGATCTGATTCAGCGTCCACCTGTCATCACCCACAATCATTGGGCTACCAGCTTTGCAACCAACGTCGATCTCTCTGCAGCGCCCTTTGGCGAACCCGTGCAGAACCCCTTGGTGAGCCCCAACCGGTAGATTTGTGTGTAACAAGACCTTAACAATATGTCTAGCTTCAACTACCTTACTCAGCTTGTTTCTGCAGGCGCAACGACTAGTTATGGACGGCATAATCATGTAGATTTAACAACCCTGTGCCCTCGGCCATCCTTCAATGTTCATGGAAATGATATGCACTAGGTCCCCATGCCTACCAATTCTAGTCTTAACAACATGATAAACACCAACCACAACCCCAACCGGTGCAAAGCCTACTTGCGCCTTCCCCACGTAGTGATCATAGCAGCTTTGTGTGCAACAAGACCCAAGTGCTAGCTGAACAGTATGTCCAGCTTTGCAGGTGCACCTAGTTATGGACAGCATTATGCCGCTCCAAGTATATAATCTCATGCAGATTTAACAACCCTATGGCCTCGGTATCCTTCAATGTTCATGGAAATGATATGCAACAGTTCCCATGCCAAATCTCAAGATTCACACCAATTCTTTTCCGTGCAGTTTTCCTGTGCCGTAGTAAGCTGGGCAGAACCGGAAACGAGTGCCAGAGACCTTTCAAGCCCTAGTTATATTTTGTAGATCGTCAAGCTGGAGAGTACTTCGGATGCTTGCCGACGCGATGAGCATTCTCGAAGATCATATATTTTGCGCGATCAACCAATGGCAGAGGTCTGTTCTAGTGCTACTGAAATAGAAGATATCAGATTTCAATCGATGATCAGATGGCCTAATCTAAAGTCGAATCACCAAAACTCATTGCCTTCGCAGGCCCGTTCAACACATTTTTATGTTGATGCTATCAGGGTGTTGGCGATGCAGATGGAAGAGGCCGAACAAACGGAAAGCATAAACGTCGAAGTGGACATGAGGACAAAAAATCTTAGCACAGGATCGATCACACAGAAGCTTATGATGGTTATCCTCAAGTAATTAAGCCAACGGCTTCAGTGCTAGCTGCTTGCACTTTTAGCAGAGAGTGTGAGGGGATTAGTGGCAGAGAGCTCAATGTCGAGGGAAAGGCATTGGGGAATATAGGCACTAGTGCAAGTCATGGTCTGATGAGTTGTTGACTATAGTCACACTCCTCATCCAACTCTATTGATAGCCTTTCATGAGGCAAGCATTTCAGAACGATTTGCAGACTCTCATGACCAATTCAACGCAAAATATGGTGTCTATGGGAGTTGGGCAATGTTGTGATACCGGAACGAAATGAAAAGCAACGCCATGAAAAGCTTATTTTTGGCATTGATCGTTGATGGCCTACGTAAATTGCCACCTGTTTTTCCTTTATCGCTCGAGTAGGTTAGCCGTCAGCCCTCATCCCATCATAAATCAACCCTCAGCCTGCAGGGTGCTATGGTTGCAGATCAAGTTGCAAGCTCGGAGTGCCAATAGTGGGGTGCACGCTCGGGATAAGCTTGTTGAGCAAATTAGGTCGATTAACATATTGTGAAAAGTTAAAATAGATCAAGAGGTATGGGTTAAGATCATATCCAGATGTAATCACCTACGCTTGCATCTTGAATGCATGTGGCGATTTGGAAGACTCCCAACAAGGACAGGGACAGGAAGCTGTGGACTATTTTCATCAAATGAAAAGTGAGGGCATTTCACTGTATTCCCAACAAGAGCAGTGACATGAAGCTATGGGCTCTTTTTATTAGATGCAAAGCGAGGGCATTTCTCCATATGTAATCACCTATGCTTGCATCTTGGTGTGCATGGAACAACGTCAAATCCATTGTTGAATCCAGGAAAGAAGCAATATTTGCTGCACAACTCGAGCATAATAATGTTTTGATTGGATTAAACGCCCATGCTAAAAAGAACGATTCCTACAAAATCAGTAAGATACACATTGAGCCCACTATTCACACATTTACGAAGTACATTGGTGAGTGTGTATGCCAAATGTGGTACCCTTAAGAAAGTACCAGAAGCACTTGATGGGCTTGCTTTCCAAAATGTCATTACTTCGAACGCTTTGATTGCATGGTATGCTCAACGTGGCTCTGGCAAGGAAGCACACTAGATGCAAATGAAAGGCTTCTCTCCAAATGTAACTACGGCCTTACACAAGGCATTGACATGGGTAAGAGAAATCAAAGTGAGATTGCTAGCCGGTCTGTTGGAGATAGATGTCATGCTTGGTGGTGCTTTGGTCATAGTCACAAGTGACACGTCCCGAGGAGTGGGGACGGGGCTCAAATGGATTTTTAGTGTAAAAAAAGGGTGTGTATTTATCTCTTAATGCGTGTTTTGTGTCTGGCAGGGAGGACATATATTCACAACCTCGACAACACTACAAGGTTTGTTATTTGTATCCAGCACCCCATGACTATGTGTTTGCTTGGCGCAACACATAAACGCTACGGGGCAGGGCACAGCTTCCGTTTCTTATAATTTTTGGAGAGACCACAGTGCCAACTCTCCGCCATACTTTTGTATGGCACCTCTGCATGACGTGCACTGTATACTTTGCAATTTCAGTTTGTGACGTTTCATTGCAAGATAATATGTTTAACTATTCACATTGCTTTTTTGTAGCTTGAATCAAACATTGTCCTCCGGCTTGCACAATTGGATGACATTTGTACATGATTATTAGGTCGGTAGTATAGTTTGATTTTTATACTCTATTTATGGTTTTTGTATTTTTTGAGTTTGTCAAAGCTTCAGTTTAGCTATATGTTTTCCTCATGAGTGCATGCTCAATTTTGATCATCGTATCTATATACCAAATAGACATACATTTCTTTTTGCACAATTCGGCAATTCAACCTATAGATTGAAATAAAGGAAAATTGACTACGGTTAATTGAGATAAGATGGGTGTCTCAAAGATGGTTCCATGGTTTAGAGACTAAATGGTTGATATTACTAGATTGAATGGTGCAATCTGCAAACAACTACCAAACTAGGTTAACTTGCAACCCTTTTGATCTATTCAATTATCCTCTTTAGTAACCCAATGTCCTATATGGAGCAATATGGGACACAACTTGCGTCTTTTCAATGCTCATCAAGTCCCAAGCTGAGCTATTGTTGGTGCCTATCAATTGGTTCTACTCATTTTCTCGAGCCGCCACAGCAAAACCCAAGGTGACAGCAACCACAACCAACTAACTAGCTGCGCTCCAAAATATATCAAATTATGTGCGGCAAGGACCCACCAAGCAAGACTAGTTTAATGGAAAAAGCGTGACGTGGTAGGAGTGTAAGAAGGACTATTCACACATTTAATGAAAAAAGCATGACATGGTAGGAGTGTTAGAAGGACATTGAGCCCACTATTCACACATTTAGGGAGTACATTGGTGAGTGTGTATGCCAAATGTGGTACCCTCACGAAAGTACAAGAAGCACTTGATGGGCTTCCTTTCTAAAATGTCATTACTTCGAACGCTTTGATTACATGGTATGCTCAACGTGGAAGCATCATGTAGACTCAACTTCAAACCTGTTTCCATGGGAGTGGCAATAGGTTTGTAATCCTCAAGTCCAAAACTTACATAGCAATGTCTCTATGTAACTTTTCTGACACAAGGCAATACCACCATCACACTGCTTAAACTATATACCCAAGTAATGATACAACATCCCCAAATCTTTCATCTTGAAAGTAGCATTCAAATCAGCCTTAAATTCAGCAATATGTCTCTCATTTGGTCTAGTGATCAGCAAATCCTCAACATAAAGAACCACAATGAGAAGTACATCACCCTCACGCTTTACATACAATGTGCTTTCTGTTGGACTGTTACGAAAGCCTCGTTTAACCAAATGAGTGTCAGCTTTCTCATACCAAGCACGAGGAGATTGCTTCAACCCATATAAAGCCTTTTTATATCTGCACACTTTGTCCTCTTGTCCTTTTATGACAAAACCGCGAGGCTGCGTTACATAAACTTCCTCAAATATGTCACCATTCAAGAAAGCAGTAACAATGTCTAATTGATGTACATCCCAACCAAAATGAGCTTCCAATGCACATAGAAAACGCACAGTAGTCATACGACAAGTGGGAGCAAAAGTCTCTTCATAATCTATGCCTTTTTGATGTGCATAACCCTTTGCAACAAGTCGAGCCTTATGGCGATCGATCTCACCATCCGGCTTGCATTTCAACTTGTAAACCCACTTCGTACCAATGGCCTTTTTGCCAGGAGGCAAATCACATAAAGTCCATGTGTCATTTTCTATAAGTGCATCATATTTTGATTGCATGGCAGCCATCCAATTCTCTGAATTTTGTTCTCAAAAGATAGAGCCTCCTCAACATCATGTAAGCTAGACACAGCCAAAGCATAACAACCTGATGCATAAGATGCATGGCGAGAGCCTGAACGAGTACGACTAGACAAAGGTGCATCCAATTTACTGTCACGCAAAGGTGCACCAGCCATTTTGGCATACCTCTAGCCTCCTCATTTTCAGCCCTTTCCTCATCAAGTACATCATGTACATCTGCATCAGTAATAGGCTGATCTGTAACATTTTCAGAAACCCCCATAGGCTGTACATTTGCCTCATTGGAACTTACATTCGTATTTCCACCACTGAAAAGAGGCAACAAAGTGTCATAAATGTCATGTGAGCTTACATTACTGTCTCTAGTACATGACAGCAAGGGCTAAAGAATCTTCCACAAACACTGCATCTCGTGAAACTAGAATACGTTTTGTTTGCGGATGATACAACCTGTAACCTTTGCTTTCAGCACTATAACCAACAAAAATACATTTGACAGCCTTATCATCCAATTTTCTGCGCTGTGTTTGTGGCACCAAAGCATATGCCAAACAACCAAAAACATGCATGTGCTCAATAGAAGTCTTTCTATCATGCCATGCTTCATATGGAGTAATAGATTGCAAAGCTTTTGTAGGACACCTGTTAAGTACATAAGTGGCACACATGATGGCCTCAAGCCAAAAAGAATGTGGCAAAGCTTGACTTTTGACCATACATCGTGCCATTTTCGTTAGTGACCTGTTTTTCCTCTCAGCAACACCATTTTGCTGAGGTGTATAAGGCACTGTACATTGGTGTTTTATTCCACTAGCCAGAAATGCATTAAATTCATGAGACATATACTCCCCCCCTCGATCAGAATGGAGGGTGCCCATAGTACATTTCGAGACATTTTCAGCCATAGCCAGAAATTGTTTGAAGCACATAAAAACTTCGGACTTCGCTTTAAGCAGAAATACCCATGCATGCCTGGAGTAGTCATCAACGAAAGTCAAGAGGTAAAGGTAATTGTCCAAGGACGGAGTTTGCATGGGCCCACAAACATTACTATGCATAAGCTGCAACCTGCATGTGGCCCGAACTGAACCATCCTTTGGAAACTTAGAACGCTGCATCTTACCCAAAATACAGCCTTCACAAACATGTTTGACAGGTGCTTCAAGAGGTGGCAAAGAAGCAACCATATCAGATTTCTGCAAACGCAACAAACTGGAAAAATTCAGGTGAACAAAACGTACATGCCAAAGTTTTGCATCTGAAATAGCCCTTGAATCTGCAACAGTATTTGCAAAATTTTATCCACGCTTGTCATACAAAGTGAGCGTATACAACCCACGGCATAAAAGCCCAGATGCAACGATTTCATCACCAAAACTGAGATCATGAATTGTACATCTGTCATCAACAAATTTGACTACAAGTCCAAGTCTAGCAAGTGCAGATACAGACAAAAGATTCTTTTTGATCCTAGGTACATAGGGTGCATCAACAAGTGTGAAAGAATCGCCATTAGCAGCAGTAAGCACAATCTTTTGAAACTCCCTGAACCGGATAAGAGGCATTGTTGGCACAAGTGACTGAATTCCCATGAGGGACAGACTCGAGAGAGGTGAACAATTCACGATGTGAGGTAATGTGCTTTGTAGCACCACTATCAAAATACCACACATGTGAATCTGCAGCAACTGACAAGTATGCATCATGGACAGCAGGATTGTAAGTGCACTCTACGCTAAAAGCCCGTTCTGCATCAACATAAGCATCACAGTCTCCTTTCACAGAAGACTCAACAATGGCTGCAATTGTAGTGGAACCAGCATTTGCAGTGGAACCACCCTCTTTCTTCTTAGCCTCTTTGGCCTTCAACTTAGGACACGACTTGATCAAGTGATCATTAGCTTTACAATAATGGAAACGCATCTTCTTTTTGCCCTTATCACCAGAATTGCCAGACGAAGTGCTGCCAGCAGAAGCATTAGGAATAGAAGTTTTGCCACTCGCAGCAGAACCATAAGAAGTGGCTGCATTGCTGTTACCACCCTTTCTTTGAGAATTGGAAAGTGACTCTTGCAACAGCAATGTGCATAATGCATCAAACTTGACAACTTTTGGATTTCCTTGGGTCATAAGTCTCCAAGTACTAGCGAAAGTCTGGTAAGAATCTGGTAAGGCATCAAGAACAGTCTGTACAAGGGAACTGTCTGAAATGACTTCACCTGCAGAAATAAGTTGCTCATTGATATCCTTGACACTAGCAAGGAAAGTGTCCATATCATCTTCCTCATGCATAATCTTCGACTCCAACTCTTTACGCAGCAAAGCAATTTTAGCCTCATTGCGACTTGCATAAAGACTAGCCAAAATATCCCAAGCTTGTTTTGCTGATTTTGCTGAACGGATGTGAGGAACAATGGTGCGCTTCACAGACAACACAATCAATGCATGAGCCTGCGCATCCTTTACATCCCAACGAGCTTATTCTGCCGTAGGCAAAACAACTCTAATAGCAGCAATCCTTGCAGCAAGACCTGAAAACATCCTCAACATCGCTTGCATCCTCAGAACCAGGACGTACATCAATGCCGTGCACAATATTCCAGACGCCCTTTGACACAAGAACATGTTGCATCATGTAAGCCACATAGGGTAATTGTGCCCATCCAACCTATCCTCAGCAGAAAACATCTTGAACACATCTGTGTTGTTGTTGTCAGCCATGGTAAATGCTGCACCTTATGTGAAAACTGCCCGAAAATAGGATAAACGGAGCGGGAACAACACGTGCTATATAGCACAAACCGTAGAAGACTATAAGGCACCTGCTATGCAGAAAACGACACTGACATAATTTTTGCACAAAATGACGAAATTGCCTGTGCAGACCTGCCTGTAGTGGAAACGGAGGCCGAAATGAGCCTGAATCAAAAATCTGAGCAGACTAAGCTCTACGATCTCTCCCGAAATATTTGTCGACGTTCGAACGCTCGCCAAAGCTCACTGAAATTGGAGAAAGTAAGCAGGCGTGTACTGGAGCTGCTGGCGACTGAGCTCGGGAGGACGCAACATGCTCTGATACCAATTGTTGGAATTAGGGTTGCAAAGAGACACACACAACTTGGAGAAGACGAAGGAAGCTCAAGGCACACAATAGAGAGTGTGTTACTTAGTGTGCAATGGAAAGATGGATAGCCCTAGAGTGATGGGCGTATATACAATGCTCGGGTTAAAAAACCTCCTAAAGAGGGAAAAAATGCCCTGGCGCTCCTAGTGTGTTCACACACATCACTACCACATGTATATGGTAACATTTTTTGTATAGTTACTAGGTCAAAAAGATACACAAAATGCATCCTTGAGCTCATCCCAAGAATTAAAAAATTCTCTCCATACTAGATGCACCACTTGTTGACGAGGCTATCCAATGTGGAAGGGAGCACCATCCTACAGGCATCCTCCAAATTAGGCCCTCTCCCTTTGCACAAGGAGAGGGATCTTCTCACATGATTGTCATCATCTTCACCTGAGAGCCACTTAAAGGTTGGAAACTTGAAGTTGAATCGAGCTTGAGTTGCAGAAAACTCCTTTACCATTACTTCTAGGGTGGAGGGAGGTGTGGAGGGCAAAGTACATGGAAGGGAAAGTGATGATGGTGAAGAATATGTTGTGTTTTGGATAGGGAAAGTGATGAACCTGAGCAACAAGGTGGAGTCCAAAGATAATAGCATTTTGTGAAACTTGAGTGGGCTCTTAAATTTACTATCCTCAGCTTGGAAGCGGGTGATAGTAAGCATTCACACTTTCAACCACAATTACTAGATTCTAGGACTACCAAGATAGACAACCCTTGTGAGAACTAGACAAACAACCCTTGTGAGATGTCTAAAGAGTAGTCCCATCAGGCTTGCAAAAAATGACAGCAATTGTAGCACATGAAAGTGTTATGGTGCATTGTTCTCTCTACTAAGGTGGGAGTGCTCTGATCATAGTATGCCGCAAAAGCCCCACATATAATGATGGATAACTTGAAAATCAAAATTGAGTGCCTAGACCACAGCAAATGAAAATGGCCAACTGTAGGTACAAGGAAGACTCAAGGAAACCACACCAATGAATATACTGAAAGTCTTCTAAAACTCAAGAGGCACCAAGCTACAAGGTTCTAACTAGCAGCAACCTCAGCCCTAGTCCACTACCCAAAACTAAGGATACAAGGGGGCGGAGATGCCCAACAAGGCATGGAGCGTGCAAGTGTTCTTTGTGTATGCTTGGAAAGCTATTGAATAGTTTCAACAACAACATCCCATGACAATATATATACAATGCAATAATATCTTAAATATGATGGGGAAAATGTGGTGGTGGATGTCCATAAGCCACGATGGAATCTGGTCTCCACACATCCATTTCTAGTTAGTAGATAGTCCAACCTGGTGGTCATCCCAAATATCTGTTATTTAGAGTTGTCTAAGCTGTCCTCAGGTAGCACCATCGTCCAAGAACTTATAGAGACCCAAGCCTAAGGAACCACTCATCCCTTTAGGCCCAAGGGACAACTCATCCCTTTAGGCCCAAGTGACCACACATCCCTTGAAGCCAAGACCCGTGTAGAACAAAGACTGGACTAAACTGATAGAGTGATCATTGTAGTCAGGCTACAATGTTTGTACTAGAACGATTAACATCACCACCACACTGAAATCACATCCATGTTTTCCCATATGTTTTCATTAGGGCACTGGGTACTTGCCAACAAAAACTACGTGGTAGAGCTTGAGCACATCTTCCAAGAAAAGATATTAGCTCACACCATTGAAAGGCTAAGTTACAGTTGGTCATATGACTTTTATAATTCCATACGTTGAGGTGTTTTTTCTGTAGAAATGTGCTTGTGGGATGGCCCTTTGTATGATGGGCCTATGCTAGGGATACTTCTTGACTAATCATTGCATAACAATATTAACTTTTTTCAAGTCCTTAGTAGCAAGATACTATGTACTACTCAACCATAATTTTAACATTAACTTTGATATGTCAAAGAAGCGTGGTCTCTACAAAAGCACGCAGAAGATTTTTATGGATTTTAGGATGAATGACTTTTTGTGGTAATCAGAGAAACTAGTTGTACACTATTTACTGAATGCAATGGAAGGATAAACTCAACACAAGCACACTTAACTATTGAGATCGTTGAATGTATACACAAGCTCAATATATAGCCTTGAGCCAAACATATTTGCGCACATAATGGGTGACATCACAAGTAAGCCAACTAGGACTAATGAGTGGGACTTCCACATAGGACATACACATGTTCTTCACACAATTTATCACGTGGCTTGTTGACACATTAAGATCCTAGGTGAAAAGGTTGTTTATCACATGGCTTGTTGCCACATTACAATCCTAGGTGGAAAGTTTGCCCTCACAATATATGCAACAAAAGCCCCCATCCCAACAACCCTCCCCTATGTGAATTTTGTTGAATATCACCCAAAAAATTGCCCCCTGAAAACCTGAAAACACACTAGGTGAGTAACACAAGACACATGCCTCTCCTTGACCAAGAGTAAGTGGAGAGACTCACAATCCTCCCCTATACACACATAGAGGATCAGGTTCACTACAATGTAATTCTCATAGTATGTCATCATATGCTAAACCAACATTATTGTCGTTGTCATTGTAAGTGTCTTCAGTGGCAAGGTTGATTTTAGCTTTTCCTTTGTCTTTGAAATGTTTTTTGTAACTTGTTACCTATGGAGATTTATTATTTTTGCATCTACAATATTTTGTAGCATGGTATATTGCCACAAATGTGACATGCATTGACTTCATACCAATCCTTAGAAAGATGATTGGTCTTGCCAAAGTGTGTGAACTTCAAGTTTCTTTTTGTGTTACGGTTGTAGGGGTGGGAGGAGACAATGAAAGTGCCTCCTGCTTGTGATTGATGGCCTTTAAGTTTGTTCTTGTGCTCTTGAAGCGAGTTTATTACATCTTTAAGCTCAGGAACTGGGTCTTTCTCTTTACGTTGGTCGTAACCATTTTTAATGGTGCGCAAGCAAGAGTCTATCATTGTGAATATGTTGCTTCCAATGAGGGAGACCTCATTGAAGACCACCAATTGGAGGTCTGTATACATTGAGCGTAGCGCAATCAACTTTTCAAATGAGATTGTAGCACCGAATGCTGTGATCAAGGGTAGATGAAGTGTTAAAACTAGTTTAGTAACCTAGCAGGCTGTAAAAGTTTCCTTTCAGGGTTTTGGAAAAAAAATGCAAAACCATAGCAAATCCACTCATTTTGGAAAATCCTTTCATGAGCTTATAGTTCAGGGACTATTGATAGCCAAATAATAGTTATCTATATGTAAGCGCCTATTATCTATCACATGTTCTTACTTATTAATAACTTTGGTTTTCTTGAGTTGATGGTTTAGCATTAAAATAACAATCGATAATATCACCACTTAAAACAATCATTTCCATATATGCAAAGCTAAAAAATAACCAAACACTGAGGCATTTGCCACCGGTAGCCAAAAAAGAACTAGAAGGAGAAGTTTATTTCCTATGAAATTAAACTTCCAACAAGGGTTTCTGCCTCCTCTTGTCTTGAGTTCTTTCTTGTGTGTGTGTTTTTTGATGAGAGAGAGAGAGAGAGAGAGAGAGAGAGAGAGAGATAGATAGATAGATAGTTCTATTATCGTCCTGGGAGGTCAAATATGACCTATGGGACCAAATGAACATGTCACGTGGTGTGAGTGGAGTTCATAAGTGACTCTCGATGCTCAAAAATGGCTGAAATGAGCGTCGCAATAGAGAGTCCACATCGTGGTTGGGAGAGGAAGGTATGTAGGGAGAGCTCATGGCTGAATATATGGGGAAAAGAGGACCTAATGTGGTCAAAAGCTGAGCACTCAAGTAGTGTGTGGTACTCACTCTCTCGCACTTGACGAGGGCATAAGGTGCAAAGTCGATGACACTCCTCGCCAGTGCCCCAACGTCCTGTCTCGCAGCGTAGAGAATGGGAGCTAAGACGAATGGAGGCAATGGTGCGGATCACACTCAACGGGATGGGCTCAAGGATGTAGGAATGGGTTCGGTTACCTCGTTCCGAGAAGAAGAGAGATTTGTAGTTTGGGGCAACGTGTGTGGTGTAATGGCTGAAGCGAGAACCTCCGGATTTCTCCCAAGCCATGATACATTGGCGTTGTAAGAAGACCTCATTAACTTGGGAGTCGATCGACGCATCCTTGACCAAGTGACAAATTTTAACTTTGTTCCCCAAGTTATGGGCTGTTCCCCAAGTTTATACGATGGGTTGGCCTACCTCATCCGACTGGACTCCTCCACCTCATGGCGCCGAGTGTGTGAGATGTAATTTAAAATTATTCTCTCTCTAAAACAAAGAAAAACTTATTTGTATTCATTATTGATTATGTAATAACCATTGTCTTTTTTTTCCCGATAATTTCAGAAGAGAGTGAAGCTAAAACGTGCGGGCTGCGCACAACAGTTGGTAGTTTTGTACACGCCTGCTACAACAACAAGGGAACCTTCACAAGCTCAGTCGTCTGCCTCCGCTTTCATGCCCTTTCCCATCCAACGTCAAATGCCTCTTCAGCTCCCAAGAGGGCCTTCCTCATGACTGCACTCTCGACGAAATCAAGACTGCTTTCAGATTGAAGGTAAAAACGCTTTCCCTTTTTCTGTACTGCTTTGTTTCCTTTCTCAGAACTTTTTCAAGGTGCTTGCCTTAAAGTAGCATTTGAAACAGCAGCTCATTGTTTATAGACTAGCAAAACTTTCTCCCAGCTTGCTTATGCATAGGCAATTTGAACGCTGGGTACTTTCGGCAAAAAAAGAACATTACGCTGATTCTTGTACTAACATTTGAGTAGACAGGTAACATGAATCATATTAGCACAATACACCAATACATCATCAATGGAATCATGTTGCATACAACTAGATAAATACATGCCTTGAGGGCTCTAAATGACAAAGAGGCAAAGCCTAACTGGGAAGGCAGGTGGGAGGTATCGGGCGCAATGGCACTAGCATACTTTGGAAGTGCTTGCCTCATGAGAAGGTGAAATACGAAGCTCAACGTCATGAAAGTTGAAGTAGTCAAGGACAAGATTAGTCTGTGCCTTGTCCTCCGAACGCTCATTGGCAGAAGTGGGATCATCCTCTGTTATCTACCTACTTGGTGAAAAGGTGCTGCCTTCTTTGCCATGCCCTGTGCAAGTTAGCACTCACAAAGACAATATTGTTGGCCCTTTGGACCCCAAGACGGTTCCTCTTCCTATAGGAAATTTGAATGAATAGATGCTCCAAAATTGCTACAAGCAACTGGACTTTACTGCTTGGCTTAGTGCTACAAGTTAAGCCTATCTGATCCATCGTCCTCCCACCATAGCACGACACCAATCTTGGTGTGATCCGATTGTGCATCTAGACAATTGAAAGGAGCCCTTCTTCTGCAGATAGAGAGGTAGCTGATCTCTAACCTTGTGCCTAATAGAAGGATCAAGCACAAGTCGCTTCTAGATATTGCACTATCCCTTGCTCACCTCCTTGTTACTCTCTTGGTGGTTCCCTTGAAATTTGGAGATGGCCAGAAAGACTACCGCATGGAGATGAGAGTAGTAGGCATTCCACCTTGAAACATACTAGGATTTCATAATACCGTAGTCATTTTTGTCTTCCACAACCTTCTTGAGCATCTCAATAGGCATTTGACCAAGAAGCCAAAGAAGAGGAAGTCGATCATGATGAAGAAAAGCATGCTGAGGAAGTAGAGTTCAATGCTCAACCAACGAAATCAATTGAAGGAGGTGATCTAGTGGTGGACCCGACTTCGGAATAAGGCCCGGCTACTTCAAGCCTCAAATGGAGGTGCAAGTATTTATGAATCAACTTCTCGGCTTCATAGAAGCTTATGCCAAACATGTACGAAATCTGCCAATGACAGAAGCATACGAAAAGTGGCAAGTGTAGCCAACCCTAAACTCAAATTGGTTATGAAGGTTAGAGCAAAGTTGAAACTCACGTCAAGGTTGCATTTCAAACTTGTACTTATCATTCTTCGCATACCGTACGATAAATAGGCATATTAGTTGTTACTTATATGCACTCATCAACACGTACATGCGTGTATGAGTACATGTATATTAGGCTATAGACACACAAACACACACACCCACACTTGGTCACTTCATCTAACATTAACTCCTTCATCCAACTACACACATACCTTCTGGCTGTGCATTTTTACTTTGGTTCCCCTAAAAACTCTGATAGATAGATAGAGTTTGTTATCTTCCTCGGAGGTCAAATATGACCTATGGGACCAAAGTTACATGTGATGTAGTATGTGTGTGGCTGATGAGTGACTCTCGATGCTCCAAAATTGTGGTGATGAGAGTCGCAATGGAGAGCCCACATTGTGGTTGGGAGAGGAAAGTGTGTAGGTCTAAGTCATGGCTAAAAATGTGAGCGAAGCAAGTTCGGATGTGACCAAAAGCTGAGCACTCTAGTAGTGTGTGGTACTCAGACTCTCGAACTTGCAGTGAGCATAATGTGCACAGTCGATTTGACTCTTTTCCATTGCCCCAACGCCCTGTCTCACATCGAAGGGAGTGGGAGCTAAGCCGAATGGCTGCAATAGTGCGTATCGTTGACAAGGGGATATGCTCAAGTATGTAAGTGTGAGTACGGTTTCCCCTTTCAGCGAAGAACATGGTGGTGACACCGGTTCTTCTTTATGGAGTTGAAATGTGGGGTGGGAGCATCTCAGAGTCTACTTGGAAAGAGTTTGAGAATGTCCAAAAGCGTTTTCTTACAAACTTTCTCCAAGTTAAGACACAAACACCATATATGCTCCTACTTCTTGAGTTGGGATCTCTTCCAATTGAGGTTATGGGCATGGAAAGGGTTGTGGAGTACATGATAAAGATGCGTCAAAACCCCTCACATCTACTTCCTACAATTGCATGGGAAGCAAGCAAGAAAGTTCAAAAGACGCATAAAAGCAAGATCTTGAGCACGGGATGGATGCAAGACATAAAGAAGTGGTTTGGGAGATGGGATGGAGAGAGAGAGAAAGAAAGAAAGAAAGAAAGAAAGATTTTTAACGTCTATGTCAGGCCGAAATCGGCCTATGAGACAAATCAAATGTACATTGTGTGTATGTCATCCGTCTATCGGAAAGACAAATGAAACAAAATTGATACAAAACTGAGCTGAATGTAGGTAGTGGAGTATCTGAGGAGGGATGGAGCTCTATCTCTAGGGGTATATGCATGTCTGTATGCTCAAGGTAGTACAATCATGAGAATGCATCAAGCTATCTAGCTCTATCCTGTACTAATGGGGGGGTGTAAGATGTGGTACATGGGTGGGTCTGGTGCCAAGGCTACCCGGATGAAAGCTGTCGGGTCAGCCCTCATCTGAGCCACTCGCTCCTCAGTGGCACGGCGCTCCCGGGCTCGGATCTCCTCGATCTGTCGGTGGTGGGAGCTCTCGCCCCTGTAGCCTGTGACTCGTGGTCGTCGTCTAGCTCGGTTCACCTCCGCCTGTGGGAGTGTCACTCCCCTCTGAGTGTCTGGTGAGGGGGGGGCGGAAATCCTCTGAAAGAAGTCTGTGAGCTGCGACTGTCTCCCCTCTGTCTGTGTAGCTGTGTGTGGCTGTAGTAGTGTGTCCCGATGGCTCTGTATCTCTAGTAAGAAACGTCCGAGCTGTCTCTGATCTCGAGATTCCATGATCTCTCGGAGAGTGGGCTGTCCTCTAAATAGGGCCTCATACCTGCCTCTGATCTCAGTGTATGCTCTGCATCTACATACAAAGTGCTCCTCACTCTCCACCTCCTCTGTGCAAGCTCTGCAGATTCGCTCCCCCCTGGGAACACCAGTATGTCTCCCGATCTCAATCTCTAACCTGTGTGAAGCCACTCTCAGCTGACCAATCGCCACCCGTGAGCTATGTGGCATATATGTGTCCATGTAGCGTGGTCTCTGTATGAACCCCCCAGACAATATGGTGAGAAACTGGTCTCTGTAATCTGACATCCTCGTCCCCAAGCTAGGTGCCTCCCAGACTCTCCTAGTGTATAGCTGCCACAGATCCTGTCTCAATACCAAGTTCCTCTCACTGCGAGAGAGGTGAACATATGGTGAGTGGGGGTCGTACTGGAATGGTGGTAGGCTCTCCATGTCAAGACCGTGTCCCTCAAACCATGCTCTGACCTGTGAGTACCATGCTCTCTCATGCCCACTCTCTGATAGCTGTATAGCTGCCTCAAATGCTCTACGGGTAAGTCTGTCAGGAGGTAGCTCTCTCATCCTCTGGATGAAGCAAACTGTCTGGAATAGTGCCTCTACAACCATAGGTGGTGTGGCGAGCTCGGCTCTAATAATGTCGTGTGGCACTGTCTTCTTGCTGCGGAGCAAGCGTGAGATCATGTTATATTAATGAAATGATGAGAGAGAGAGAGAGAGAGAGAGAGAGAGAGAGAGAGAGAGAGAGAGAGAGAGAGAGAGAGAGAGAGAGATGAAATGAAATGAAATGTTATATTAATGTCTTCAAAAGGCCAAAATGACCTTTTGAAGCCTCGCACACACTTTAAAAGAGAAAATCGGCTTATTCTAGTTTCTTTTACCCTTATGCATGCGGAATAAAAGAATTTGATAATTTTTGTCTCTCTTTCTCTTTATCTCAAAGACTCACTCAAAACTTAAAAGATAGAAAGGTTTTGCTGCCGAAAGCTTATGTTCATAATAATGGTCAATCAATCTTGTGCTGAGTTCAATTGTTGGGCATGTACAGGTGAACTAGACCTCTTCCAAAATGGGTTACTCCGGAATCCTGTCAACCTACGTGGCCTGCAATACGGGAGATTCTTTGAGGTTATTAATATTTATTTGTAGATACATATAATGAATATTAAGGACATTATTTATCCCATTTTGTGTTTTCAACACAACAGAAGATCACTTTTTGCATGTTTTCAATTGTACGATTGAATCGTAGGTGGTATTGCAATAAGAGATTAGAATATTTAGGTCTATTGTCCAAGTCTTTGCTCAATATATATCCGTGTGAAATGTTGAGGTCATTATAATCAAGTCAAGGATCATTTTGTCACAAAAGTAGATGAGACCAAATAATTCTGACTAGGCTAATTGATGCCTAATTCTAGCCTCTAGGGCCACAATTGGGTATTTGTGGGGATATCATAGTATAAAGGCAATTTTATGTATGTGGCAAGAGGTTATTTTTCTGTCTTGTCACTTGTGGATGATGTTTTGGAAACGTTAATCTGGGATTTCCTTGGATTTATCTATTTAAATATTTGATTGCGAGATAACTTTCAATTTTGGATTATAAGCTTGCTCATCTTAATTTTGGACTTATCGTAACGCTGGACCCGAATAGTACAATTTAACTATTGCTATGTGTACTTAGAACACGTCCAAATTCATCTCAAAAGAAGTGAAAGTTATAAGCATGTCCACAAGATTATATAACCATATGAGGTCCAATATGCACATTGCATGCCAAGGATGGGTGTAGTACGCCCCTCTTGTTGAAGCATACTAGTGTTTGTGTGCATGGACATAAGAGACATTTTGTATGATAAACATTCGTATTCTCTTGTTTATCAAAGATGCACACAGACATGGACTTCATTGTCCACCAATTTGTCTCAACCAATCTATCCTTCTGCAGATGCCAATATTTTATTCTCTCTCTCTCTCTCTCTCTCTCTCTCTCTCTCTCTCTCTCTCTCTCTCTCAGTTCTTTGTACTTTTTGTACCCAGACCTGGTATTAGATTCACCACATGTAATCTTTTGGTCTCATAGGTCATTTTGGCCTTTTGAAGACGTTAATATTACATTTCATTTCATTTCATTTCTCTCCCCCCACCTATGCATTAGATGGAGCTAGCTTAGAGCTAGTCTTTTACATATCATGGTTGTACTCCCCTAAATACATAGCTTCACACGTTTTAGAGTTAGAGCTTTGTCCCCATCCTCACCTAACACATGTATACATCATCCACATACACTACTTCAGTCCACTTTATTTTGTAGCAGGTTAATTTTAGCACTTTCGTCCTTTTTTTTTTCTCGATATCCAGAGGACGTACGCATATACATTGATCCGTCTCATAAGCTGACATTGGCCCTTAGAAGACATTAATAAAGTTCTCTTTCTTCCTTCCTTTCCCTCTTTCTCCACACACACACACACACACACACACACAAGCTCATGTACACATGGAAGCCCAGCTTTTTCTGGCCTTCTCTTGCAAGCTTTCTCCTTTTAGACATTTTCTCTCACACACGTACGCCCATGCCCGCGTGCGTACACACACACAGACACACACCCACACACACACACATGTGTGCTTGTGTTTTGCATTTCACTACACTGACCCAGTTTTTGATATTTTGTAAAATAGTTAAAATAATTTAGATTTAAAGCTTTATTGACTTGTCTGTTGCCATAATATCTTGTAGAGAGAGCCGATACACATTGGAAAGAAAACCTTCACTACAGTGGAATGGAACAAAAGCAACATGCTCATCGCTTAAAACAGTTCATAAGCTTTACAAGCATGACAAGAGTCAAGTGGTATGGAAGTCCTTCAGACATGATTCAGTTTCAAGTTTGTGGCGAAAAAACACAATTTTACGGAGCCGCCAGCAACACACTCAATGTCATTTCTTGGTCAGTGCTAATGAAAACTGTTTTATATGATAGTGTGCCTTTGGTGCTTGCATGTTTCTAAACAAATTGTGGATGTTCACAGAGGCTCAACTTACCAGTCAGACCATTCAGAGCAGAGGTATCATCAGGAGTTAACCAGCCTCATGCAGCAGCCAGCTCATTAGCAGTATCAGAAGGAGATTTACTTGACAAGTCTGACATGGGCTTAATGGAGAAAGGGTTTGGCCAGGATGACTTTCAGGACCTTAGGCTTCTTACATTGCCGTCACATCCTAAAGTCTGCAAAGGACAACTAAAGAATGGGCTTTGCTATGTCATCCTACCCAATAAAGTTCCAGCCAACAGGTAACTGTTGTGCTATTTAAGCGTTTACATGCTTCTACTTACTTACAAATCATTACTTACTTTTTGGTAAGTACTAAATCTAAGCATTCTGATGGGAAATCAACTCACCTAAGCACACATGATTCCCCCCTCCCCCCACCTAAGCACACATATGGGGGAGATTCCACACATGGTGCGTTGCACTGGGAATTTTCCTGTTAAAATTTCCTAATGCATCCAAATTAATTTATATGCGCAATCATAATATTTGTTTTCATTTTTCATAAGCACTTTTTTAATGGATTTAACTGCAGTCAAAATAGCTACAGCTCCTCTCTCTTCGCCTCCCACATCGAGTTTTGGAGAGGCTGACTTTGCCCTAATTGTGCACATGTACACACATAGTTTTAGTGCATTGTGATAAACTTAGTGATCCATTTAACGAAGGGTCTGAACCACGACCTTACCATATCCTAGGCTACATGCTGGTGTTGCTGGATCCCCATCGAAGTGGAACAACTCTTGCCAATTATTTATGCAAAATCGGAATCTAATGGACTCGTCCGGACATGCAAGTCTTGTGAATAGACTCACAAATATGTCAATACTAAATCCCTAGGCTGTATAGAAACTGTTTGGCTTGGGATGTCGGTTTTGCTTGACCACGTAGTATAGAGACTAGAGCAAGTGTGCATATGACACTACAAGATGCGAGGGAGCTTCATTCTCCACCACCAAATTTTCCTGTTGCTGGTGGCAGCATATTTCTTCCCACTTGGTCGGATTCAACTCTGAAAGAATTCTTTATAGAATGACATGTTTTTCTTGGATTGCACTTGGTTAGGTTGAGCATTATAGTGAGGAGGCACTTTATGTTTGAGACTTAATATGGCCACTTCTTAGGAGGCTATTGTTGGGTTTTTTTGTTCTTTTTAATTAGTCTTGGATATAGGTAGAGCCTCTTCTAGGTTTTGATTGAGTTGTATCGACAGATTTTACATTAACTTGATGATGCGGCTATGCAAAAAAATCTATAGAGAGCTTTTCTTTAGTACCATGAAGATCCAAGACGACCAATTGAAATGGTACGTGCTCTGTATTGCAAAAGTCTTTGATCTTCCCCATATAAAAGTCCACCCCTTTGATTCTCCATGGAATAGACTCATCTTGAGATATTATGCCCATATTAGCTCTATAAAGATGATTGAGGAGAGTCACTACACTTTTTGGAAGTGAGGGTGGAGTTTTCTTTGCTCTATTGAGGGAGTCCTTGACATAGTACTGGCTATAGCTCGTCATTTGATTGTACTCATGCTCTCCTAGCTTGTACTTCTCACAAACTTGCTCCCAAGATAAATTTTCCCTTGTCAAATCAAAGAAGAATGATATTATTGCTTCTTTCAATTGAAAAGAGATGAAATCTTCACAGAAAGAAGGAGCTCACAACGTACAATGAAACCTTATCTCTTATTATGGATAATAGAGCTTGTTTCAAAACCTTACAAAGCTGCCTTTTATACCCAGGCTAATGATTTTACATGTACAAGGGGTAAACTACTTCAAAAATAAGTCTCATAGGCCCGGATTCTACATAAATGAGGGGCCTGACTTGGGCTCATTCTCTTTCCTTACGGTCCCCTCCATAGGCATCTATTATGCAGGAAGAGTCGGAGCTGGCGTCCACGTTGTCAGCTTGGAGTTTTAGGAGAGCTGCATCCCATTTCTTCTTTTGATAGAGAGAGTTTATATGTTAGATGCAAGAGGTTGTGCACTCTTGGTCACGTGGATCTATAGTGAAGTCTTCTTATATTGTAACCGGCTTAGCATTGACAAGGCGGTAATTTCAGAGCATACACGAACAAAACGGAAAAGCTTTAACACTTGAACTTGAAACAAACCAAAGTTGCGACATGAAGCGGCAGAGTTCCACTTCTAGATGCTTTGACCCAAAGGCTATCCCCTCTTATGGACTTCTATTTGTATTAATAGTCATAGAGTACAACAGTCTGCTTTGCAATTGTGCAAACTCGCACTAATCTGCGAGAGCAGACCGCCTAGGCACTTATTTATAGGGATTGATACAAAAGCAATACCGCAAAAGCTAGGCGCCTTACTAAAAGCTCATTGCAAAAAATAGATGCCCCAAAAAGCCTATAAGTCAACTGCTTTCATAGCTGGCCCGAAAAGCTGCCGGGTCATGCAATCTGTCGCAAAGGACTTGTAACAGACTCGGACACTCGAAGTTCAGAATCTACCACAACACACGCGAGAAAATTGAAAGAACTGAACAAAACTGATAGAGAGACGACACGGCACGGCGAAGTTCTGCGCCCAGAGAGATTGGCACCAAAGACTGGTGCCCCTTTTTGTATTTCCTTATTATTAATGCTTCACAAAGTACAATGTCCGAGGGTCCTCGTCTCAACAATGTTCCCAAGCTTATCTCCCCGAGATTGAGGCCCTGCTTTATTTATAGGCCTTAGGCCTTCCAAAAACAATACATATGAAAAGCTTCAAGTCTTAAAGCATCTAGGCACAAAAGCTAGCACTAGGAAGAGCCAGCACAATTTGCGGAGGTCAGTACAGGTGCCACGTGAGCAATGCAAATCGCGGGGGTCCGTACGGCAGCCACATCAGTAGCCTTTTAAGCATCTTTTAGTAGGACCCCATAAGTTATTTCAACTTATAAAATTGGGTGTCCTCTCATTTTTGGTCTCTCGGCTTCTTTCTGTCCGGAGTCTGTCCTTTAGGTCATGCCATGTTATCACTTTGTGGCATACCCCCTCTTGAAAGAAATGTAATTGCCCTGGATTATGCCTGCAAAACCAACATAAGCCAACAACCAGTTCAGTAGAACTGACTCTAAGTACTGACACACCAGACAACACATATCCTACACGAAGACGACAGCCACTACACATTAACATGACATTCACATCACTATCCCCGTTGAGATCTTTGATGAGAATCATGATCACCGTAAGGTATTTAGCAATCACATTCATATCTTGCTGATCTCTAGCAAATGTCGGGATTGACTAAATCTTGCTACTATCATATCCACATCACCCCTCAGGTGAATCAAGATCGAAATGCTGCAGTCACTTCGTCTTTTAATCATGCACTCAAACATCACACCCATGAAAGAGCGCATATATCAAAATCATTTAAGGAATTCCCATTACAAAGTACTTCCTTTCTTAAAAGTCTTACAGTTTTTTCATCATGCACCATCGCCAACAGACCTCAGCTCTAGCGTTTTCAGAACTGCAAGTCAGCACCAGCATTAGCATTTTCAGCCAGCCATCAGCATCAGAGTTTTTGTTTCACATCAGCCTTCCGCAGTAGATTTGCCGGCGTTTTCAGATTTCAGCCCTTATCCGCCATCGTCATCAGCATGTAGGAGGACCTTGACGCACAAAATCTTCACTCATAGTACCATTCTCTCTTCTCTCTCTAGTCTATTGCACATCTCTCACATGAAGTAAAAGGAACCCTCTTATGCAACAAAAGGAACCTCGAGTACACACTGAGCACTCATCTTGAGATTCACCATCAATCACTGCCGTTGCACATTACATTGGTATCAGAGCTCTTTGGCAATGTTCGCTATCATCAATCAAGAAAAGAACCTAAAGGACCTCTCTTAGATTTATTTTGTTGAATCTTCGTGTCCGTGCCTCGGACTTATTAGCCTGATGCCAATGTTGAAAGTCAGTCATTGGATGAGATTTCTGAGAGTGTGAAGCTTCGGCTAAGCAAGGCTCAGGAATCTTATTCACGGCAGGCTAACAAGCATCGTCAGGATGTTTCGATCAAGGAAGGGGATTGGGTGTATTTAAGAATCATGAAGCAACGTCTTAAGCAAGTTGGAAAGAAGTGTCCAAAGTTGTCTTTTCATATGTATGGTCCATTTCCAGCCATTAAAAAGGTAAATGAGGTTTCAATGAAATTGCAGTTGCCTAATTCATGGTCAATTAACAACGTTTTCCATGTTTCTTGGTTGAAAGTGTTTCAGGGAACACCTCCAAAGGACATTTCGGAAGAAGAAGAACTGGAGATCATCAATGGAGCTGAAGTCATGGAACCGGAGCAAGTATTGTTGCATCGGTTTCGACATGGTTCGAAAAAGCAAGTGAGACAACACTTCTTGAAGTTCAAGGATGGAGGAACCCATGAAGCGGTGTGGATCAACGAAGATTTTTTCAAGGATTATCCAGAGTTGTTGGCAGACTACAAGAAAGCCATGCAACTCGGTACCAATACCTCACTTTAAAAAGGAGGGGATGTCACGTGACACATCCAACTCTATGTGTCCGAGGACAAGCTACTTTATAACAAGGGTTCCGTTAGTCCAGTCAGTCTAGATTAGCAAGTGTTCTGGCACTTCTGTGAGTCTGTTTGTAGACCGTGCATGCCCAGGCACTTAGTGTAGATGCATATCCTCTGGTTGCACACAGCATGATCATAAGCATTCCCATCAGAATCCTTCAGGGAAATTTTTCAATGTATTTGACCTATTTTCCCTATTTTTGACATTTTTCACTTATTATTTTAAGTGACTTTTGTTGGGAACTGAGTAGGGCAATTTGGGTAAGATAATATATAAGCAAACCAAGGCTAGCACTGTAACATTTAATGGCCTAGAAACTTGTGCGTAGCGGAAAATAGCATGAACATAGTGAGCATTTCATTAGAATAGATTCCTAATGAGGTTAACAAGAGTGCTTGGGTGGAGAGAGCAAGAAAAAGCATAACACCTAGTTAGATAGCATGAACAATACTTCAAAAGAGAGAGAAATTAAGCAATTGACAACAATTGAGGACCGGATTTGCATGGAGCCGGTCCCCCCTCCAAAAGGCTTTGTATTATGGTTTCTCCCATCAAGAGAGACATTATACAATACAATTTCTTGTGTTCCTTCAATACTAGCTAGTGCAATGAAGATGGAAACTTCATGCACTACGCAAAACACTTATCAAACACAACATCAATTCCCTCACGGTCTCAGACCCAAGACCTCACACACCTTCGAAGATGGTGAGAGCTAGCGGGATATGAGAGTAGATTGAGAGGAAGGAGTATTCTTACGAGAAAGATGTACATCTCCTCACATAATCACTCATATTATCATAGCTTAGCTTAGTAATTAGCATGGTAGAGGAGATGAACATGCATTGAAGCTTGGCTCTTGGTTGGATTTGCATCACAAAGCCAAGAGTTGTTGGTGTAGGCCTCCCTTCTCACAAGCTTGGAGTAGGTGGTAAGCTTTCCATTAAAGCTTGAGAAGGAGAGAGTCTTCTTTTCTTCACACATGAGAATCGAGATGGTGTGAGTGTGTGTGTGATAATGTCTTGCAAAAATCAGCCCCTCTCTCTCTTGGTCTACCCCTCTTGCTATTTGCTCTTGCTAGCATCCTATTGGACCTCCCCAGGCTTAGCCAATGATAATTAAGCAGCATAAGTGATAGCCTTCTGACATGTGTCCCCCTTTCCCCTTTTGTGAGAGCTTTAGGTAATTATTTAATTCAACTAAACTCTCATTGGACCCCTTTGCCTCCTGGCCAATAGTAATCAGGCAAGCCATTGGGCTGTTGAATGCTCATTGGTCCCCTTGGGAGATTGTCCAATAGTCTTCTAGAGAGCTTAATTCTTATTGGTTCTTTTATTAAGTGTTTCTAAATTAATTAAACTAGATTTACTCAAGCCTAATTCTCATTGGTCCACCTCCAAGGCCATCCAATAGAAATTGGGTACACCTGTTGGGCATCTGGGCTAGGGAGCTGACATGTGTCCCTCATTCCCTTTGTGTAAAGGGAGCTTGTGTGTGAGTTTCTCTCTCATCTCCTACTTGCAAGGCTCGCCCCCTCCCATGTAGGGATTGACAGACTTTTTGTGACACACTAAGCATCCAATTTCCCTAGTGTTTGGCCTTTGGACACAACCTTCGAATTTTGGAACCTTAGCATTTTGAAAGTCTTAATGGGCTGAACCTTAGGATCTTTTAAGCCCATTGTTGCACATTGCTCTTTTGCAGATGGTCCCCCCTTTGGAACCTTATTTTCCCTCCTTTGGATCCTTACTGTGGCCGGTTTGCTAGCTTAACCAATATTCTAGCTTTTTCTCCCTTAGCACTTCCCCATATTAAATGATCAGTTTAACATGAGAAAATCATTTAGGAGAATTAGATATTGATTATTATGACAAGCACTATTGGCCACAGGTAGCAGGTTCCCCCTCTCTCTCAACAAGACCAACCCTTGGGCGATACCCTCTCGAGCAAGACCTTCACTTTGCTGGCGTTTTTCAGCAGATGCTCATCGCCATCAGCACCCTCACCTCAGTGTTTTCAGCAGGGCTCCATCGCCACAAGTTCCCCCCCTTTTGCTGGCGTTTTTTCAGCAGGCAAATATCGCCTCTTCCCTAGCGTTTCAGCATCGCCACAGTAGCAGCAAATCAGCGAATAAGGCATCAAGAATTCAGCCATTCCGGAACAGCAAGATCAGCGTTTTTTTTTGGAGAACTTCAAGGCTGCAAATCAGCGTTTTTGAGAGCAACAAAACAGCGTTTTCCGCAGCAGCAGATTTCAGCCATTGGCGTTTTTGGACAGCAGATAAAGTGCATCAATTTTCAGCCCTAAAGTCGGTCTCGTCATCCCCGTTGTCGACATCGACATAGCCTAGACTTGCATCAGTCTCATGCATCCACTTTGTACCAGTTTGTGCAATCAATAGTAGACTACTCTCGCCAACGAGAGTGGGGCCTTCGGAGGAGGGTTTAACAATGTCTCTGGTGTCGTATTCTCTTCTCTCTCTATCTCTCAGTCTCACACACTTTCATGCACAGTGTCCATTCATTTTGTTAGTGATCATTGCACTCTCTCATTAAGAACGGAAGGCTCTCCCTTCCCTAAGAACAAAAGGAACCTTGAGCACATTACGGAGCACTCATCTTGAGAAAAGTACAACATTCATTCTGCTGCACCTTACACGCAAAGAACCACATAAATTTTTTGGCTTTTTGAGATTGCATGTAACCCAAGACCACATGGGTGTGTCATCTCCCTAATCTGTGTTTTTTGAAGAGTGGCAGGTAACCCGGAAAAGAAGGGCTTGTCCGGCCTCTCCTCGTTCCTCTTTCAGCCAAAGAGGTACACCCGCAGAAGGAGTTGAGCTTGGGTACAAGAAAAGCCTTCTTTAACGCAGATTGCAAGCAGTACCAAGCACCAAGAACCCCAAGAACCCCAAGTACCCAAGAACCCAAGTACCCTAGTACTCATTGCATGGTCATCACTAAAAAGTTGATTTTAAGTAAGTATGATGGAGGATGGATGCATCAGTGATTTATTCTTGGTTGCATGAATTTAATGCTTATTTTGCTACTAATATGAAAAATAGTAACAATAAAATTTTGATAGCCGCCATGTATTTGTTGAATGATGCCATTAATTGGTATCAAGCCTGGCAAGAGGCATAGTTGGCCGAACATCTTGAGCATGCCATGTATGGCGAACCACTGCTGTCACGTGACACATCCAGTCCTATGTGTCCGTGGACAAGCTACAACATAACAGGGTTCAGTCAGTCCAGTCAGTCTAGATTAGAGGTGATCTTGCACTTTTGTGAGTCTATTCGTAGACCGTGCATGCCCAGTCAATTAGTATAGATGCATATCCTCTGGTTGCACACAGCATGATCATCAGTATTCCCATCAGAATCCATTAGAATCAATTAGGGAAATTTTCCAGTGCATTTAGCCTATTTTTCCTATTTTTGACATTTTTCACTTATTATTTTTAAGTGACTTTCCAACAAAAGTAGGAAGGGCAATTTTGCTAAGTTAATATATAAGCAACCCTAGACTAGCACTCTTGGGCAGATGAGCAAGGAGCACAACAGGCCCTCAGGCAGCAGGTACCCCTTCTCTCTCAGTAAGAACCCCTCAAGACCACAAGCACCTGGCGTTTGCAGCTTTGCCTCATCGCCAACACATTCAGCTAGCGTTTTTGTAGCATCATCATCACCTCAAGCCCCCGGCGTTTTCAGCCATCCCATGATCGCCATCAGTCCCAGAAAAACCAGCGTTTTTCACACGCTAGAAGGGTAGATCAGCGTTTTCCAATTTCAGCCTTTTTTGCAGAAGAACCTCACTTTCAGCCTCAAAAACTCAGCCAAAACAATCATTTTCAGCCACCAAAACAGCCCCGAAATTCAACAGTTTTAGAAGACCACAGATTTCAGCCGTAAAGTCGTCGTCGTCATCACCGTCGTCGTCACCGACATAGTCCCAGGTTGCATCAGTCCATTGCATCGTCATTGTACCACTTTGTGCAATCAATGAGTAGACCACTCTCGGCGACGAGAGTGGGGCCTTCGTAGGAGGGTTTTACAACGTCTCTGGTGTCATATCTCTCTTCTCTCTCTATATCTCAGTCTCATTCACTTGCACGCACAGTGTCCATTCACTTTGTTTGTGATCATAGCATTCTCTCATTAAGAACGGAAGGCTCTCCCTTCCATAAGAACAAAAGGAACCTTGAGCACAGTTCGGAGCACTCATCTTGAGCAAAGCGCAAACATTCATTCCGCTGCACCTAACATTGGTATCAGAGCTTTGGTAGTGTTCTGTGTCACTCAAGGAGAGAGCCACAAGAATCACAAGAATTTTTTTGCTTGTTGCGGTCGCACGAACCCAAGTTTGCTTGGGTGTGTCGATTCCTAATCGTGTTTTTGAAGAGTGACAGGAATCCCAAGAAAGAAGGGCTTGTCCAGCCTCCCCTTGTGTCTCTTTTCACTCATTGAGCGGACCGTGCACTTAGCGGTCGGCCAATCGACGTGAGGTGGGAAAAAGCAACCTTGGTGTGAGCGCAAGGCCGCCAAGGGGTGCGCCCGCAGAAAAGAGTAGAACTCGGGTGAAGAGAAGATCCTTCTCAAACGCGGTTTGCATGGAAAAGAAAACCTCAAGAACCTCAAGAATCCAAGAACCTCAAGAACCTCAAGAACCTCAAGACCCTCAAGACCGAAGTTCCTCGTGGACTTAAGGACCCAAGATCATAGTGCATGGTCGTCACCCGAAGCGGAATGGATACTTCGTATACAGGTGATGAGCATGAGAGAGGCGACGAAGAAATTTCCCCACCAGGAGACTTTTTCGACCCTTCCCCTTCGCCATCTACGCCACCAAGTGTACCAAACCCTATGGAGGCAATGGTCAAGCAGATGATGGCCATGATGGACAAACAAGAAGCAAATCGACTTGCTAAGGACCGCGAGTAAGAAGCAAATCGCCTTGCTTTAGAACGCGAGCGTGACACACGCAAAGAACGAAAACAACAAAGAAAGGCGGAAGAGGCAGCACGAAGCGCGGCCTTGGAGATTGAGCGTGAGGCTCAAAGAGAACTACGAACTCAAGAATTGATTCGACAAGTACTTGCCGCGAAGACCGAACCACCCAAAGATCGTGGGAGTTCCTCAAGTGGGGCAAGCTATGATGCGGATTCCAACCATCCAGTTACAAAGAAGTTGACTTTCAGTAAGTATGACGGTAAGATGGATGCTACGATTATTCGTTCTTGGTTGCATCAATTTAATGCTTATTTTGCGATAACTAAGAAGACAGGAAATAGCAAAGTTTTGACTGCAGCCATGTACCTTGCTGGTGATGCCATTAATTGGTACCACGCATGGCAAGAGGCACAGTTAGCCGCGCACCTAGAGGAAGCCGACGAATTCACGCCCCTTTCCTTCAATTGGGCTGATTTCCAAGACAAGCTCAAGGCGCGGTTTATGCCACCTCAGTACCTTGCACGATTGAAGGACAATTGGTGCGCTCTCAAGCAAAATGGTATGCCGGTTATGTCTTTTTCTAATCGTGTTTTGCAACTAGGTACCCAATTACGCAAATCGGATGATGAACGCAAAGAGGCATTCCTTTTTGGATTGGACGAGTATATCAAGTACGATGTCAAGGTACTCGATCCAATCGATCTCAACAAGGCGGTAGCAATTGCTCTCGCACAGGAGATGAAGCACAACAAGGGAAAGCCTAAGGAGAACAAGACTTCCACAAGTACCTCGCAGACTTCTAAGAATAGTAAGAACGATAAGAATGGTAAGAGTGGTAACTCTTCTAGCCAATCTTCCAACAGTCTCTCAGAAAAGAATTCTTCCAATGAAATTAAGGGTAAGGCTAACACAATTGCTAAACCTACGCTTACTCCAGATGAAAAGGTAGCACAAGGAATTGTAGGAGGATACATCACGTCGGAAGAGCAAAGCACTTATTCTAAGGAAGTCGTTGTTTTCATTGTCACATTAAGGGTCACATAAAAAGAACATGTCCTAAGCTTGAATCGAATGAATCTAAGAATCCACAGAACCCACTTCCTCTGTCAATGCAATGAATGATAACACGAGTGTGCCCCAAGTTTCTCAGGACCCTCCCGTTGATGATTCTCTCATTAAATGTTATGGTCGTACGTCGGGGCAGCGTTTTGTCATATTGTTTGACCCAGGTAGTATGCATGATGTGATCAGTCCCTCTCTTGTTGAGAGAGCCCGTCTCGAAGTTAGTCCGAGATCTCCTATCGAAGTCTCTGGCTGTGTTCCAGGTATGGACGCTCTCATCACGGAGAAGTGTCTTGATGTGTTGTTTGCAATTAAACAAGCTGCCTTCTCTAGAAGATTTGTTGTTTCTCCTCTCTCAGGATGTGATATGATTTTGGGCATTCGATGGTTTCGTGATACTAACGCTCTCATTGATTTTGAGGCTAACACTTTAACTCTCAATGCCAAAAGTGATTCTCCTATTGTCATTCATGGAGAGGACATTGTTCATTCTTCATCTCTCATTGCTAATATGCAGGACAAGATTGAAAGGATTCAGGAGAAGGAGACTCTCTCAGTCTTTTTTTCTCCACAGCATGACACACAGAATTTGCATGATTATGAGAAGCATGATGATTTGAATGATAATGATTTACATGATGGTTTGGATGACAAAGATAAACATGATGATTTGCATGATCAAGATGTGATTTCTCACAAGCATGATGAGTTGCATGAAGAAGCTGGGATGATGTGTTAGTGGATGCTTTTTCTAGCGAAGCTAACCTCGTTGCAGATTCGATCAATCACGAAGGATCGATCTTGGCTCTCGAGCCTAGGTCCAAAGAACCCTCATAGGAAGTATTATGTGTTCATATGATTGATACACACGCATTGTTCGAATGTTTCATTCGTGATCGTTTCCTGTATTTTAGTCAGCATCTTTATGTGATCCCTTTTCCTAGGCATGACATATTGTATGTTGAGCACGTTTCACTCATGAATGAGCACGGATGTATGCGGATTTTTCATGAAAAGCTAAAAAGTATGCATTCAAGGAAGTCACATTCCCTGTCTCTTCCTTGGCATGACACAGTTTCCGAACGAGCACATGAACGTATGAGCACCAAGCATGGGCATTTCCGTTGTGATTTGCCACAATTGATCGCTCTAGATCATAAGAGAAAGATTCGATCTCATTGTTTGCATGTGTTTGATGAACGGTTAGTCACTCCGTCTCTATGTTCATCTACATTGCATACACAGTCTTTAGCGAAGACGAGATGTTTTCCACGCACTTTACGTGGAATGGGTATGTTCCTGGTTTTGTGTTGGAAATGGTTTCAGGAATTTTCAGCCAAGGAGATTCTTGAAGAAGAAGGCATCATGACTCTAGACGAAGTTGAAGCAAGAAAGGAGACTCAGAAGACTTTGTGTCGCTTTCGCGCGTCCCAAAGAAGCAAGCTTTGCAGACCTTTATGAAGTTCAAGTACCGCACGACCCACACATCAGAGTGGGCCGGCGAAGAATCCCTTCCAGGATTCCGGATGCTATTGGCGATCTCCCTCGACGCCATATAGTTCGGTACCAGTACCTCACTTTGAAAAGGAGGGGATGTCACGTGACACATCCAGCCCTATGTGTCCGTGGACAAGCTACAGCATAAAAGGGTTCAGTCAGTCCAATCAATCTAGATTAGAAGTGATCTAGCACTTTTGTGAGTCTATTCGTAGACCGTGCATGCTCAGTCACTTAGTATAGATGCATATCCTCTGGTTGCACACAGCATGATCATCAGTATTCCCATCAGAATCCATTATAATCAGTTAGGGAAATTTTCCAGTGCATTTAGCCTATTTTTCCTATTTTTGACAATTTTCACTTATTATTTTTAAGTGACTTTCCAACAAAAGTAGGTAGGGCAATTTTGCTAAGTTAATATATAAGCAACCCTAGACTAGCACTCTTGGGCAGATGAGCAAGGAGCACAACAGGCCCTCAGGCAGCAGGTACCCCTTCTATCTCAGTAAGAACCCCTCAAGACCACAAGCACCTGGCGTTTGCAGCTTTGCCTCATCGCCAACACATTAAGCTAGCGTTTTTGTAGCATCATCATCACCTCAAGCCCCTGGCGTTTTCAGCCATCCCATGATCGCCAGCAGTCCTAGAAAAACCAACGTTTTTTACTAACGCTAGAAGAGCAGATCAACGTTTTCCAATTTCAGCCTTTTTTACAAAAGAACCTCAGTTTCAGCCTCGAAAACGCAGCCAAAACAGTCATTTTCAGCCACCGAAACAACGCCGAAATTCAGCAATTAGAAGACCACAGATTTCAGCCCTAAAGTCGTCGTCGTCATCACCGTCGTCGTCACCGACATAGTCCCAGGTTGCATCAGTCCATTGCATCGTCATTGTACCACTTTGTGCAATCAATAAGTAGACCACTCTCGGAGACGAGAGTGGGGCCTTCGGAGGAGGGTTTTACAACGTCTCTAGTGTCATATCTCTCTTCTCTCTCTATCTCTCAGTCTCATTCACTTGCACGCACGGTGTCCATTCACTTTGTTTGTGATCATAGCATTCTCTCATTAAGAACGAAAGGCTCTCCCTTCCATAAGAACAAAAGGAACCTTGAGCACAATTTGGAGCACTTATCTTGAGCAAAGTGCAAACATTCATTCCGCTGCACCTTACAACTGTGTTACAGTTGGGTCAATCCACAATTGACCATTGCGGCACTCATATCATCTGTTTTATTTATCATACCTGCATTTTGAGCATATGGCTATGGCTGTGAAAAACCAACCATACCAAAGTGTGTTCCAAGTATTCAAAAATGGCCTTAGGCACCGTGAAAAATTGGTTCAATACCTATATTCCCATACATAGGGCTAACCATGCCTTGTGGCATTGTCTCAAACACATTCCTTGGCATATAACCTAGCAAACCTGTGGAAAATCCAAACATAGCTCCAAAATAGCTAAGATATGAAGTAGGCAATGGAAGGGTCTAACACATAGCCTGCTCATTGCTCCCGTGACCATTCCCAAACGGTTCTTGTCGAAGTAAAGTAGATTGCTTTCGATCAATGGATACCATTGGTTGCTCATTTAGATGGGCTTTCCCTCGAGCACATAGTTACCCAGAACGGAAAATTGGAACGTGGAACAGGGACGGCAATAGGAGTGAAATGTCATTCCCTGTTACAGATACTCACATGTGAAACACGAATAGGAAATCAGAATGGAAAGTTGGAATGGGAACAGTGAACGGAGGGAACGCGGAATGGAGAATTGCAATAGGAGTCAAATGCCATTCCCTGTTACAGTGTGTAGGAGTGTGTAAAACCTGTGTAGGAGCTTGTAAGAACTCCTGCATCCTTGGGTTCTCGACTAACCGTTGAAAAATGTCCATGCAGCTAAGTAATTGAGCTTTAAACAACGTGTCGTCTTCTTGAAGAGTCGTAGGAACTTTCTCTATGCCATGTGAGGAAGATTCCTCTCCAAAGTACTTGGTCTCTCTTCTCTGCCATAATGATATGCTCTGTGCTGCTTTCCCCAAAACAATCCATGCTGTGCACTCTTTGAAGAAAAAGGACTATCGTGCTGATGGAACTGTCACAAACTATGAAGTGTCAAGCCACTGAAGACTCGAAGGGTAAGGACTCCTTGAGCCTAACTCTAGCCCACCTGCAAATCCCAATCGAGGGGTAAAACCCTAAACAAAGAGACGAAGCAAAAGATCTGCCCAACTTACAGATTCTTGCTTAGTGGCCCCATTCACAAGAAGATTTAGAGATTTTCTCATGTACGAAAACTGAGTCTTTTTTAGTGTTTTTCATACAATGCATAACATTATGAGCTTCTGCAAGGGAGGCACCGCATACCTAGCTAGGTACGATTGGGGGTAGAGGACCACCCGCCCCCCATCGGGCCGACTGTCCCCTGCCCCCAATTGTACCTAGCTAGGTATGCAGTGCCTCCCTTGCAGAAGCTCATGATGTTGAGGTAAGTCACAATGTGGGAATTATTGTGAGAATTTGTCCAAAATTTCTGGTGATTATTAACATGGGTTAGGGTTAAAACTCTTAACGCTAAGGGGCCTAAAGCCATAAATAAAGCAGACGCTTTTAGACTTCAGTGCTTTTCATGTAAAGCTTTTGAGTTTGGGCCAAGGGCCTTTAAATATTTAACTAGGGGTCTCTCTCTCTCTCTCTCTGGCATTCTTCTACCCGCAGGAGATGCAGAACAAAAGCCGTAAGTGTTGTATCTCGTTAAAGCAATATAAAGATATATCGAAAGGGGCGCCACAATAAGTACTCTGGGATTGGAACTACGCCACTCCTTGTCTCGTGTGAAGTCTCTCTTTCAAATTAGTTGTTTTGAAGTGCCAAAAAGTCTGTTCGCATGTGGTCTCGTCCCGTTACAGTGGTATCAAATCTTCAAGCGTGTGCTTTCTAAAAGCATGCCGGTCCCTCAAGAGCAGACAGAGTAAGATGGCACCTCCCGAATCTGCAGAATTTTTTTCCCTTTTCTCGAGAGAAAACTGGACCTACATAAATCTACAGATGGAAGCTATGGGTTGGATGAAGAAGAAACGATAAGAGGAGGAGGAGATGAAGGAGGAGGAGTTCGTTTTTGTCCTATAAAGCACAAGAAACATGCTTTTTGATTCTTTTTGTTTTGCAAAGGTCTCTAAAAATCTCTTCAACGGTTGAGAATATGATATGCAACAGAACTCAAAGTTGATTCTTTTAAAGAGCCCTATGCGAATGGATTTTGATTCCAACAATTTTTAAAAATTTGGGTTTTCAGCAACAAACAACAATAAATTAGGGTTTATGCAGAAAATTTCAGCATGTAGAAAATTACTGTTTTAAGCTCTTGTTGTTTGTCTGCATATAAGAGGTTTTAGGAGCGAGGAATAAGCATTTGAGAGCATGGAGTTGAAGATCCACTATATTGCAACAAGAACCCATCTGTTTGAAAATATTGTTTGGAATTTTACTTGAGAAATTGTTTGAAAATATTGTTTGGAATTTGTTTGAAATGAATTTTATCTCTTTAAACTTGTTTGTTTGTTTTTTCTTTTCTTTTCTTGTGTCCCTTGCTTTTATAGTTTTATGAGTGCTTTAGTCTCTCTTATAGTTCGTAAGTTTAGACTATTCTGAACTTATGAAGGTATATTGTTTTGGTGCCGATTTGAGATTGCTTGATTTCGGTATTGATTCAATGTTTCCAAAAACACTTTTTGATACACATGGCTCGGGCTTTCATGGAAGGAGTATTCAAGAGGAAATGGTGATTGCAAAGTTTCGTTTTACTCATGGATCGGGCTTTCCTTGGAGGAGGTGCTCGATAATATCTGAATATCATCGGCTCATACTTTCTTGAGAGGGGTATTCATCTTAGTGTAGATCCTCTAAATGTAACACGCTACGGTTTAGGGAACATTTAGTTGTACTCTTGGAACCTTCATGCAACGCATTTAGTTGTACTCTTGGAACCTTCATGCAACGCAGGCTGCGGTCTCAAGAGCGCTTGGTTGTAAAAGGCCTCTATATCTCATGGCCCGGACCTTTTTAGGTTATTTGCAGGAGTGATGAGGGAGTCGTTGAATATCTTATGGCGTGGACTTTTTTAGGTTATTTGCAGGAGGAGTGTTCATCGGCGACTGTATGTTTCTATGTTCTGTAATGCGCATTTGTAATCATCTGTGTTGCATTCTGATGTCTCAACCACTGAGGCAGGGTGAGGACTCCATGAGCTACCCGGAGATCCCAGTCGAGGGGCCTAAAACCCTAACTAAAGAAGAAGCAAAAGAAGATCTTCCCAAGTTACAGATTCGTGCCAAGTGGCCCCATTATTAAAATGGGTTAGGATTAAAAACCCTAACTCTCGGCCAACTTATAGAACTTTGGCCGAGGGGCCTAAACCATAAATAAATCAGATGCTTTTAGACTTTAGTGCTGCTATGTAAAGCCAAGGGCCTTTAACTATGCAACTCCGGGTCTCTCTCTGGCATTATTCTACCCGCGAGAGATGCAGAGCAAAGCCGCAAGTGTTAGTGCACGCTTGGGGTGGAACTACACCACTCCGTGTCTCGTGTGAAGTCTCTCTTCCAATTCAATTACGTTGAAGTGTCTAAAATTCTGTTCTTTTCCATTTGTACGCAGTGCCGCCCCATTACAAGAACCATGTAACCGGCCAGTACACAGTAGAGGGCGGTACTAATTGAATTACTCGTTAAATTTCGCACAGAGTATAGAGAAGAAGAGATGCGTCCACCAGCAACTAGATTGTCACTGCACACACGAAGACCGACACCTTGTAGGCCCCAAAAGTTGGCGCCCCTTTCCTATTTCTTTATTCAATTGCAAACAAACGATCCAAACACTTGAGCAAACTCGCACCAAGCTGTCCAAAACTGTCAAGGGCTCAAATTGCAGATTTTTGACCCAATTTCAGTAGCATAACGGCGCCAAAATCTCTGTAGGTCAAAAGTACAAGTCTAGGACAAATTCCCTTGCATTTTAGAAGCTTTCCGGTGAGTTGTAAGTAAATTTTAGTGTGCTTTAATTTCTCGTTTTGGTCATTGACACGTGCCCAAACTCCTGTATAACCACCCCAAGGCTTCCCAAAAGCTTCTCAGATGTTATCTTGCAGTTTAGGTATGAGACCCTAAACCTGCAAATAAACGCAGCAAGCTGAAATTCTCTGTTTTGCATCGTTTTGAGCAAAGCAAACAAATCTATGAGTGTCTCAAGAGCTCCCGTAGGCAATGGGACACTTCCCCTTTGATTTGGAGAAGCTTTCACGCAAGAAAACTCTACTGTTTCGAAATTTGTCACAATGGAACTGTGCGTACTTGAGGGGGATTAGCAATTAGCTAATCCTGTTCCCATTCAGAAAGCTCTTGCCTTGGCAAACGCACATAAAACCCACAAGATTGTACAGTCATGTGAGGAACACAACTAGTGGGGCATTTCCATATGTGTAAGGGGGAGAGAGACGCACAAGAGTGGAATCATCGCACACCATGCGACAAGGGAGAAGACAAGCTTTCCATTGAAGCTCTGAACTTGAAAATCCACTCACAAAAAATGTCCAAATCAGCCTCCACTCTCCTTTTGGGCACCCCCAAGCTGGGCCTGAGCGTCTGGAGTGTGAGTTGTTCAACAGGTTTCTTTTTTTTTTTTTTTCCGAGAAAAGATCCTTCTATTAGTTAATGAAAACTGCCCATAGGGCTACAACCGCCTTTGCAAGAGAGGGCTACAAAAACCATGATGGGGAGACTCTCCCAATGAAAAACAGCATATGTACAATGAGGCTAAATCAAGAGATGGGGGGAGGGAAAAGCCACACAGGTGGACGGTAGTGCCATCTGAGCACACCCTGGACTATGGTGTAGAAAGGCCCAGGGTGCCAGAGTCGAAGAAAAGCCTCTCGGCGCTCCCGCATGCGGTCGGAGCTGCCCTGTAGTCCCTCAAGCTGGCCTCTGAGAGTATGGATCAGCTCTAGCCAAAAGTTACGAATAGTCTCTGCTGGTGGCACAGGGCGAGTCTCAAAGATGCGGAAGCAGCGAGCCCGCCAGATGAACCAAAGTGTCAGGCCACTGATGAGCTCCCAACACTCCTCTCTCTCACTGCACCACTCCTGTGGAGTAAGCTCTGTAGCAGGCTGGAGTGTAGGTCGCCCCCCCTGCATCACTATCATCCTGTTGGTGGATGATAGCTCAAACTGAAGTGCCGAGCCCGTGAGGGTGGACCAAGCCGCTGCCCCCCAAGTGTACTGTCGAGCCGTGGAGAGAGCAGGCATCAGCCGAAGAACTCGTAGCCATACCTGCTGGACCGAGGGACAATCCCAAAGATAGTGACGCTGACTCTCCACCAAATGGTCACAAGCTGCACATGCGGCCGAGAGACCACTATGCACTAGCCAGCTCCCTACTGCAGTAGCTCTGTGTGCAACCAGCCACTGAAACAAGGTGACTCGCCTCGGCTGTCTGGAGTCCCACAACCTCTCCCAAAAGGCTGCCAAGAACTCGACTGTGAGACCCTCCTCCTGCCAATGATGTGCTGCAGCGGGGCGGGCCTCTCTCTGTGCTGCTAGTATATGACGTCCCAGTCGAACAATGTACTGAAAGAACGGGACTCCTGGGTGGTCTGTAGAAGAGAAGGAGTCCCTCCATAGCCACTCACCAGGATCCCACTGTACTCGTGCCAGTGGACAACACTCCCAAGCCCACAGCCTCTAGTGTCCAGTCTCAAGAGCTGCTAGGTCAGGGTCTATGATGCAAGTCCTCCCACAGATGCCCACTACTCGGATCCTCTGAAAACAGCACTGTGCTACCTGCGGGGCCTCTACTGCAACTCGCTGAAGTCGTCCCCCACCTTGAAGCTCGAAGAACAGGGCTGGAACAGTCTCTGAGCAGGCCCTGACTGAGATGAGAACCTCCAGTCGTGTGAAGGCTCTCATCCACCGGGGTGCTACTGGCTCGAGAGACGTGAGCCACTGAGCTGGAACTGACTTTGAGATGTCCTGACACATGCTCTGCACCCCTCTCATGCCCTGTAACTGGAGCCCCTACACCTCCTCTGACAAACCTGTGAACTCTAGCCAATGACCTAGAGAGCGCGCTTGACCTGCTGCCATGGGACCCCAGGAGACATGAGGCAGACTACCAACCAAGTGGCCTCTCTGAGTGCTAACCATGGGGTTCCAGACGAGGGGCTGCCGAAGGCGCTCCTCCGTGCATGTCGGCTGTCTATGCTCCAGGCCATGCCGTAAGAGCTCCCAAGATCGAAGCAAACTCACAGCGAAGCGGTCCTCCAGTCTCCTGCTCAAACCAACTCTGCGCATCTCTATAAAGATCCATCTGGTCGAAGGTTGCCAAGGGCCTCCTGACTAAGGCACCCTGGCACGAAGCCGCTGTAGCAAGAACTCCTTCCAGGGCTCCTCACCTAGAAGAAGTCCTCTGACAATGAGTTTCCCAAGAAGGGCTCTGCTCTGTTGTGCTGGATCAATGATCCCAAGCCCTCCCTGAGAACAAGGGAGCGTGATGACCTGCCAAGCCACCTTGGCTCGGGCTATCTGAGTGTCACGTCCTGACCAAAGAAAGTTCCTGATCAGCCTCTCTACTTGGCTGATACAAGAACTCGAGAAAATCCAGCAGGAAGTGATGTACCACATAGTCGCCAACAACACCTGGTTGGCAACTACTACTCTGCTAGCTAGAGAAAGTCGTGCTGAGCTCCAATGTAACAACTTTCTCGTGATAGACAGGAGAAGGGGAGCAATCTGCTGCTCGGGAGCATGTCCAAACCAACCTGACAACCCAAGTACCGAACTGCAGTCCCGGGGGGGATCCACCTGAAACCCTCTCCTTGCATCCAATCGGGCACAGGAGCGCTACCAACCGAGAAAGCCACTGTCTTTCTCCAGTTGATCAATGCGCCCGATGCACAACAGAAGGTCTCCAAAGCCTGCTCACATCTGTGAAGGTTGGCCTCCTGGCCATCTAAGTACAAGGTTGACTCGTCGGCAAACTCAGCGTCCAGTAGCTAATCTCCCCGAATAGGGAGTGCTAAGCCCCGTAGACCAACCTGTTGTGACACCAAAAACCTGCTCATCGCCTCCGCATAGAACAGAAAGAGGAAGGGGGCAAGAGGACAGCCCCGTGTGACCGAGCGTGTAAGCATGAAGCGCTCCCCTCTACCTCCTGCCAAAAGTACCTGACTGTGCGTCTGTCTGTACAAAGCTGACACCCCTCTGATCCAAGCATCTGAGAAGCCCATCCTGCGTAGAGTGCCCTCTAGAAAGTCCCAGTCAACTTTGTCTTATGCCTTCTCAAAAATCGAGAATAAGAATCACGAGGTCCTCACCACGGAGCCGTGCCAGGGCAGAAGCCTCCCAAAAAGTAAAGATGTTGTCAAGGATACTACGTTCCTTGACAACCCCTGTCTGGGTCCCATGTATAAGACTCTCTAAAAGTGGCTAAATCCTCAAACTCAGAGTCTTGGCAAGAATTTTGTAGGCTGAGTTGAGGATGGTGATGGGGCGCCACTGTCGAATCTCATCCAAGGAGCCACCCTCCTTGGGAATGAGGTAGATCAGGCCCTCACTCATGCTGTCAGGCATCACTCCTGTGTGCAAAATGTACTGAAAAGCACTACAGAGATCTGGGCCAAGTAGGTCCCAGTACTCCAAGAAAAAGCTGGGAGTCAACCCATCCTCTCCTGGACAGCTACCACGGGGGAGGGCCCTAAGAGCCGTGTGTAGCTCCTCAAGCTGAAGGGGCGACTCTAGCCTCTGACGCATCTCCTCAGTCACAAGACAAGGCATGTGTGCCCAAACCTGCTCCCTGCATGCATCTTGCCGCTCTGACTGGGGCTCTGCAGACAGTAACTCACGGTAGAAGTCAGTAGCAACTGCAAGCATATCCTCGGGCTCACAAGCAACTGACCCGTCGGGCCTCCTCAACTGACTGACCTTGGCATGCGAGTGCCGAGGTCCCACTGTCTCAAAGAAAGCACCAGTCACTCTGTCGCCCACCTGAGTCCACTTAGATGCCTGTCGATGGAAAGCAAACTCATGTTGCCTCTCCTCTGTGCTAGCAAGCTCCCGACGAGCCTGTTGTAACTGCTCCTCCAACCAAGGAGTGTCTGGATGCTGCTCCTGCATCCTTTGTAGTGAAGCAATGCCCCGTCTGAGACGCTGCTCCGCCTCTCGCTGCAGCCCGTTGTGCTAGAGACTCCTGAAGAAAAAAAAGGCTAATCTGAGCTAGGCCTGAGGTCACTCTCTCAGCAGGAGAGTCCTGCCTGTCCATGCCCTCTATCCAGAGAGCCTCTACCCTCTCTCTGAGTGCTGAGTCCAACAAGACCCTCTGTGGGATGCGAAGCATCGTGCTCCCACTCCTCTGACTGTCTGCCACTGTGAGGATCACTGGTTGATGGTCCGAGAAAGAGGTCCCTGCCAGGATGCCCACTGACCCTCCCAAGTCACTTAAGTGGTCACTAGTGTAGAAGCAATCTATTCGCGATAGATTCACTCCTCCCACTCAGAAGGCAAGACTGTCTGGGGGCCTCACAAAACCAGGGTGCTGCCATGTATCCGAGACCCTCAGAGTCATACAAAACCTCTCCCAAGCTGCCAACTCAACTCCATGCACAGTAGCATGGCTGCCACCAATCTTGTCAGAAGGGTCCTCCAACATGTTGAAGTCCCCTCCTATGCACCAATGATCTGCCTGCGGCAGAGACTCCACAATCTGTGACCAAAACTCTGCTCGAGCACTCGCCACATTGGGCGCATAGATGTTCAGGAAACCCACTAGGCCACCCTGAACCTGCATAGTAATCCACTGAGCCTTGCCTGGCACAGTAATCCCTCTGCCCACAATGGCATGTTGCAATGAGTCCGCAATAGTCATACATACCCCACCCTGGATGCCTCCAGGTCCAAAAGCAGCTGACCAAAAAGTATCATATCGTCCACGCAAAAGCTGACCACATCGCCGAATGCGGCTCTCACACAGATGGTGCTCCTGAAGCATAAGGAGATCAATCTCTCCTCCCACAAGGCAACGCTGAAGCTCCTGACGCAATCGGCCCCGCTGACCCTGAAACTTGGGCCCACCTAATCCCTGCACGTTCCATAAGACGATCCTCATGGGGAGCGAGAGAGAACAGATGCTGCCGCAGCAGCTAGACGGGCTATCTTCGAGGCTGGCTTGGATGGGAAGTAATCCGCATCCGAGCGTCCTCTAGATAGGCGTGACTGCAATGAGTGCCTAGCCCAAGCCCAAGCAGAGCGAGCCGTGCGTAAAGCAACCTCCTCTGTCCAGGAGTCCTCATGAATGTATCCATAGCATGGCAAACACTGTGTATCAGCAAAGAAGTAAACCACAATGTGCCTACATCCTGCTGAGTCTGGGGGTGTCACTGTAAACTTGGCCAATGGCCACAAGGTCTGTAGCATGTCTGTAACTCCTAGTTCTCCCATGTGGTGAGAGAACTCTAGGACCTGTTTATGCAACCATCCCAACACTGAGTCGAGAGTCCACTCTGTTTGGGCCCTGCCGCAAAGGGGGAAGGAGAAGCCAACTGCCGAGTCCAAGGCCTCTGTCCCCCTAGCGGCAAGGAACAGAGCATAGACCCTGAAGCAGGCTGCCTCATAGTCTGCTGAGGGATCGCCGAGAAAACGAGTGAAGCCGTAGTCGAAGAAGTCCCAGCGACGCCGGATGTCAATGCTCGTCAGACCACGAGGGATAGCTACAAGGGAAGATGGCTGAACCTGCAGAGGGGGCCGTAGGAAAGGCCGACCCTCTCTCGCTAGGCGACTCGTGGCGAAGGCGCTGCCAAGAGATCTCCTAGCCGTCGGGGAAGGCCCTTCCCCCTGGGCCGACTGTGGAACTGGAGCAGGAGGGGGGGGAGAAGGAGTTGAGGGAAGCGGTGGAGAAGAGGGGCAGGAGGGGGCGACAGAGGAAGAGGGGCGAGGTGCAGAGGTGGCGGGGGGGAGGATGAGGAAGAGGGGGGGAACTCTGAAGGGGGAGAGGCTGTCGAGGGTGAGGCTGGGGTGGGGGCTGGAGTTGGGACCTCCTCATGCTCAAGAGGACCAAAGCGGTTCCCCGTGGGAACCCACTGCTGCTGAGTAGGCGCCTGAGGACCACTTTGAGTGCCAGGCTGACGCTGTGGCCTCTGTCGTCCTCTACCATAGGCCTGCTGCCATCCCTCCTCCGCTGGAGCCCCAGGCTAGGAGGGTGGCTCTGTGTGTGTGCGCTGTGCCTCTGTCTGTGGCTGCGGGCCGGCCCTGGCAGGCTGGGGCTGAGGCTGTGGTGTAGGTCGAGGCCTCCTCCGTGGACAGGCCTTCGCTAGATGGCCCATCCGTCGGCAAATGAAGCATTGGTTCGGGAGGCCCGAATACTCCACACTCTGTCTAAACCAACCTCCACTCACCCGAGGCAAAAGAATAACCTTCGGGAGCGTGTGAGTGTCTCTGACCAAAACTCGAACTGAGGGAATGCCAGCCGCCTTGGCAGCTACTGATGCTGCCGTACGAGGTGTCTCCAGGACAGTCCCAATGGCTAAGCCGATCCCGGAAAGAAGTGGTAAGTACTCCCTCCGCAAACCCGGAAAGCAGACCGAGATGGGGATGTCTGCCTCCTCTACTAGAACATCCGAAGCAGGGTCGAAACCATGTCTCCACTGTCGAAAGTGGGCACGTGCTGCTCGGATGGTCAGTGGACTCATGGCGATGACCCTGGATGCCATATCGGAAGTCTCAAACTTGATCTGGTAGTAGCCTCGTCCGAGTATCTGCACGTCCAGGATCTTGCCCACCTCTGCGAGAAGGCGGGCCTGGAGAAGGTCACGCAGCTCTCCTCTGCTAGGTCGGGTGCCGAGAATCTTGCAGATGACAGAAGTTGCTTGCAAGCGCTCTACCTCTGCGGCTAGGCTCGCTTGCTCTGTCGGTGAAAGAGCAAGTCGAATGGTGGGCTCAGCGGGGTCGGGCGAGGGGGCTTCGGGCGAGTCCCTCTGTGGCGGAGCTGGAGCCTCCATCTGTGTCTATTGCTGTGTCGGAGAAGCGTATAAAGAGATTTCGCTGCAAACGACCTTGACGAGCACATCCAAGGAGGAGTACTGTCAATGCCGGCTGAAGGATACCTTCGGGAAGAAAGGCGAAAAAAAAAACGAAGGAGGCGGGGGGGGGGGGGGGGAACAGGTTTCTTTCTTGCTGACAAGTGTCCACTTTGCTCCTTATGGTTCAGCTTCCTTAACCCTCCCAACTTATAAAGTTGTTAGTGACTTGCCGCGTGGCCTAGATTCCATTTAGGCGCACAGATGATGGCATACTCATCAGAATTCAGTAGTCATTGACTACATGAGACAAGGGAGAAGACAAGCTTTCCATCATCATAATTCAGTAGTCATTGACTACATGAGACAAGGGAGAAGACAAGCTTTCCATCATCATAATTCAGTAGTCATTGACTACATGAGACAAGGGAGAAGACAAGCTTTCGATTGAAGCTCTGAACTTGAAAATCCACTCACAAAAAATGTCCAAATCAGCCCCCACTCTTCTTTTGGGCGCCCCCAAGCTGGGCCTGAGCTTCTGAAGTGTGAGTTGTTCAATAGGTTGCTTTCTTGCTGACAAGTGTCCACTTTGCTCCTTACGGTTCAGTTTCCTTAACCCTCCCAACTTATAAAGTTGTTAGTGACTTGCCGCGTGGCCTAGATTCCATTTAGGCGCACAGATGATGGCATACTCATCAGAATTCAGTAGTCATTGACTGACCGACCTAGATTCTCGATGTGAGAAGCCCGTCTGGCTACGACCGTTTCACACTGGGCATGCTATGTCCATTTTCACCTTTTCAAGAGGTTCAAGAGAAACAAGAAAAAATAAAGTAAGTCAAAATATGTATTACAGATTTAAAGAAGGCAATAGGAAAAATACACGTCTTGGTGACATGAAGCCAAAGGCAAATGCAAGAGCTCACAAGAGGATGAAGGCAAAGGAGAGCTTGACAAAGATATCGATGATAAAGATTCGCCTCAGGAGATCGGCAAGGTGTATTTTTCCTTTTGCCTTCTTTAAAAATAAATAAATAAATAAATAAATAAATAAATATAAAATTAATTTGATTTTTGCTTGTTTTCCCCGAAACCCTTGAAAAGGTGCAAGTGGACATTGCATGGCCACTGTGAAATGGCTGCAGCCAAAAGGGTTTCACATTGGGAATCTAGGTCGTTCAGTTGTGATTGGTTGGGCCAATTAGCACTGAATTCTGATGAGTATGCTAGCATGTGTGCGCCTAAATAGAATCCGGGCCACGCAGCAAGTCACTGACAACTTTATAAGTTGGGAGGCGTTAGGAAACTGAACCATAAGAGGGAAACTGGACACTCGTCAGCCAGAGAGTAACCTGCTGGACATTTCACACTCCAGAAGCTCAAACCCAGCTTGGGTGCCAGTGGGGGCTGATTTGGACCATTTTTTGTGAGTGGATTTTTAGGTTCACAGCTTCAATGGAAAGCTTGCCTTCTCCCTTGTCTCATGTAGCGCGATGATTCCGCCCGCGTGAGTAAGGATTCTAGTTACTAATCCTTAATTAAGTACTTAAACTCATGATTAAGACTTTGGAAACTTGAACTGAACTTAGAAATAAGACTTAGAAGACTCTGTGGTTGATTGGTTGAATGTGTGATACAAGGGCTCCTTATATAGGAGACGAACAGACACAAATGAAAAGACACGTCTCTTGGTGAAGAGACATGACTTTAAACGTAAAGACACATCCTTTCGGCGAAGAGCTGCAACCATTGGGCGAAGAGTCGCACCCATAGAGCGAAGGGGTGTGACCAGTCGTCGAAGGAGTGTGGCTTTTGGCGAAGAGGCACGTCTCTTGGGCGAAGGGGTGTGACCATCCAAGTGTAGGGGTCCTCCTTGGCATGGCACTTCGCGTATTTGCAACTAGGAGTAGATGTATTGCTGTTAACATAGTTACAATCGTGACAGCGTACATCCCTCTCCCACTAACACATACGGTAACGTGCCACTAGTTGGGCTCCTCAAATGACTATGTAGAGACTTGTGGGTTTTATGTGCATTTGCCAATGCAAGAGCCTTCTTAATAGGAACCGGATTAGCAATCCGGTTAGCTAATTGCTAATCCCCCACATGTGCGCATAGTTCCATTGTGACAGATACCGGAATAACTTTTCTCGCGTGAAACTTGTTCAAATCAAAGGGGAAGGGTCCCATTGCGCGTGGGAGCTCTTGAGACACTCTTAAGCTTGTTTGCTCCGCTCAAAACAATCCAAAACAGAGAATTCAGCTTGCTGCGTTTATTTGCAGGTATAGGGTTTTGCACCTAAACTGCAAGATAACACCTGGGAAGCTTTGGGGTCGTTACAAAGGAGTTTGGGCACTTGTTAGTGACCAAAACAGGAAATTACAGCACACTGAAATTTACTTACAGCTCACTAGAACGCTTCTAAAATGCAAAAGGTGTACTTTTGACCTTTAGAGATTTTTGGCGCTGTTACATTACTGAAATGGAGCCGAAAACCTGCAATTTTAACCCCTCGACAGGTTTAGACAGCTTAGTGGGAGTTTGATCTAAGTGTTTGGATTGTTTCGTTTTCAACTGAATAAAGAATTACCGAAAGGGACGCCAGTCTTCGGGGCCTATAGGGTGTTGGTCTTCATGTGCGCAATGACAATCTAGTTGCTGGACGCATCTGTCTTCCCTCTTGTTCTCAGTCCTTTGTTTGAAATTGAATAGGTAATTGGATTAGTACCACTCTCTACTGTGTACTGGCCGGTTACACTTCACATTTCCAAGCCAATCAAAGCATCATCTCCCTTGAGGGCTCCAATTGCGCCGAGATAGTTGACTGAGTACTAGCCGATCCACTTTTCATAGCCATTAGTTGATTTGGGGTCACCTTTACTGATGGGTCTTTGCCTTTGTCTTTTTTTGTGCACTTCGATTTCCCTTTGGCTTTCAAATCATGAAGCTAATGGACGAGGTTGCTGGAGAGGTTTACATCAGGGGGTTAAACACCAGCATCGCAATCTGCAATCCATCTTTCTTCTGCTTCCATGCAACTCCGAGAAGGGGGGAGAGGGTAGCGGCGAGGGTGAGAGGCTCACAACCTTCGGGCCTCGGGTAAAAAACTTACTCTGATACCACTGTAAGGATTCTAGGTACTAATCCTTAATTAAGTACTTAAACTCATGATTAAGACTTAAGAAACTTGAACTGAACTCAGAAATAAGACTTAGAAGACTCTATGTTTGATTGGTTGAATGTGTGATACAAGGGCTCCTTATATAGGAGACGAATAGACACAAATGAAAAGACACGTCTCTTGGTGAAGAGACATGACTTTAGACGTAAAGACACATCCTTTTGGCGAAGAGCTGCAACCATTGGGCGAAGAGTCGCACCCATAGAGCGAAGGGGTGTGACCAGTCGTCGAAGGAGTGTGGCTTTTGGCGAAGAGGCACGTCTCTTGGGCGAAGGGGTGCGACGATCCAAGCGCAGGGGTCCTCCTTGGCATGGCACTTGGTGTATCTACAACTAGGAGTAGATGTATTGCTGTTAACATAGTCACGATCGTGACATTCCCTCCCATTTCAAATGAGAGTCCGTGTCAATGAAATGATTTCTGATGTTGATAGAACTCTGGAAAAGCATTAAATCTTCGAAAATCTTCAGTCTTTGAGTTATCGGAAGTCTTTGTCTTGAACGTTTGCTTCTTGCGAAACCTTTTTGCTTTGACTGCTAAATCCCATGTCATTGCAGTATTCAAAGACTTTTTTGAGGAATCTGGCATAATCAGGTTGACTGCAACAAGAGGTTGATCTTCAAAATCCTTTATGTGATGTAAGATTTTTGGTTCAAAATCTTCCCGTAATTGCGAAATATTTGGGGAAGAGGAAAGGTACTCTTCAGATTGGGTAACTTCAAGTTTAGTAATCACTGGAGAGTATTTTGGCTTGAGACTGTAATGATCTTCCAATAATAAATCCCAAAATTCTTCAGAATCATCTTCAGGAACTGTCACTTCATGACTTGCAATTGGTATATCATCATTTAACAAAGAATCAAAGAAAGCATAGTTGTCTTCAGTCTCGGAATCTGTAACCATATCCTTATCTTTGTCTAGTAACGAAGTATCACTTGGAAAAACTTCTTGTTTGAAATCATCTTTGTCTTCATCAATTGATTCAGGAGAAGTTAATGAATTTAAAAATTCATAAGTAATAATATCTGTATCTACATCGAAGATCATATTTGCTTCATAATGCATTGTATCATGCTGTTTGACTAGTACGCGTGAGGCTCGAATCACTCTTGTTCCGCATGATAAAGCCCGTGTAAAATCAGTTCTCGTCCATCTTTGAACAAATTGATAGTATATCCTCGAAAGCTAATTGCTGGATCATATTGGAATAATCAATATTGACCAAGAATCATGTCGTAATAAGATAAAGGCATGACTTCAAAATCTAGCTGATCTGCATAAGTTTGAATCTCAAACTGCAACTGTCGAACTGTCTGATCACAAGTCAAAGTTGATCCATCTGCTAATTCCACATCATATAAGTGAGATGTCTTCTGAGTTGGTACACCAAGCTGTTGAACTATCTGAGTGCGGACGAAATTATTCGAGCATCCGTTGTCCACCAAACTGTTGATGGAGCGATCATTGATGTAACAGACTTGGACACTCCAAGTCAAGAATCAATCGCGTCAGCACCAAATAACCACTTCAAAACAGTTCACAGTTCACAATAGGTTTTACTGGCCCGACGGAGTTCCGTACCAAGAGATATTGGCCCCAAAGATTGGCGCCCCTTTCGGTATTTCTTTTTGTATTAATCAAACTTCAAGTACAAGAGTGGTTGGGTCTCACTCTCAGACTCTGCGTCGAGATGGTTTGCAGAGTGGGAGCCCAATCCACTTATTTATCTGTTTACAAGGGTTGCCAAAAGCAGAGCCCCAAAATCTTAAAATAAAGCAAGGGTTCTTTTCTCTCACAAGCTCTCTCTCTTGAGCTTTTAAAATTAAAGAGAAGGAGTTCTCTCTCTCTCTCTCTCTCTCTCTCTCTCTCTCTCTCTCTCTCTCTCTCTCTCTCTCTCTCTCTCTCTTCTGCGTAGAATAAAGCTAATCTGCCGCAGAAAAGCCTTCTCCGCAATTTTCGGAAATTCTGCCGTACAATGCGCCGCAAAAAGCGGCATCTTGCCGTACGGTGCCACGTCATCATGTCTCCTCACTTTCCGGGTTCTACCCTGCTGCCATTAGGGTTAGGGTTAGGGTTAGGGTTAGGGTTTTTGCAATTTTAGGGTTTTTGGCAGGTTTTAGGGTTAGGGTTTTCAGAATTAGGGTTTTCAGCAACAGCTAGGGTGTCTGCTCTCGGACAGTCACGTCATCACTTTGTGACAATTGATAGTTTCAAAAAGGCTCAAAACTTGCTTTGAGAGAAGCTCCAAAACTGAAGAATTGCACCGAGCATGCTTCATAAGAATAGTCGTATCCTCTGAGACACGAATCGTATTGACCACAGATTTTCCTTTATCCTTAGCAGAATCTGGTTGTTCAAAATTCGATGATGTTGCCGCGTTGGAATTTCTTTTCGAATTAGACGGATTTGGTTTCTTTGGACATTGATACCATCTATGGTCACCACCGCAAATTGTACATAATCCTTTTTTCTTTGAAGTTGAAGATCCATTTGATGAAGAGTCTTGCTGAGTATTTGAATGCCAGTCTTGAGGAAAATCACGTCCTTTACCACGATCAAGTGGACATTTGAAGAAGATCTGCTTTGAGATTGTCGATCTTGAGAATAGAACCTTGAAGTTGAATATGGTGTTGTGGCTTGCTGTCTGAACTGAGACTGATGTTGCTGACTTTGGCTATAGCTGTCTCTGCGATCGCACTACGAAAAGAGAGCGCTATTTGAAGATCTATCACCAGGGAGAAACTTCCGTGTAGGGCGCGATTATCGCCAAGACGCTCCACATAGGCAATTGCAGCATCCAAGGTGGTAGGGTTGTATTTGTGCAATTCGTCCCTCACGTTTGGTTCGAGTCCATTGATAAAGCTGTGAAGTTTATCAGAGGGACTAAGGGTCTCTATCTCCAGAGTTAGCCTTTGGAACTATGTGATGTACGCGGCCAAGGAACTTGTTTGGCTCAGGCGGCGAATACAGGACCGGGCATGAAAATCCACATTGGTAGGTTCGAACGCCTTGCGAATAGCACGCTGGAATTTATCCCAAGAAGGTGTGTGTTTACCATCAGCAACCGTCGTTGCCACCAAAGAAATGATGTGTCCTTGAGCAGAGAACTAGCAAGTGCAACTTTTTTACTTTCGACCAAGTCTGTGTTTGATATGTAAATCTCCATTTTGAATACCCATTGGTCCAGCACGCGCTTGTCGCGGCGACCAGTGTATGGTTCCGGCAGTTTAACATCAAGCTTCTTCTTCTGTGCAACATTTAAAATTTTATAAAGTAATTGAAGTTCGCGATCGTCTACCTCTTCAGTTGGATCTGGTTCGTTTGGTTCGTCCACTGAAGCTCCGGAAGAATGTGTTGAAGAGGCTGCATTAGTAGTTCGAGAAATAGCAGGACGACTTCGAGAAGTGTTTTGCGTCTGCATCTCATCCAAGCGAGGGTGAAGTGATGTGAGGCTTATGGAAAGTGTGGCCATCTGCTCCTTGATAAGAGTAAGGGCATCGTCAGATTGACCACCTCCGTCTTGAGAATTCGGCATGGTTACGTCTCAAAAGGAACTCGAACAGGTGCATGTTCTGGGTCGGGAACAGGTTCTGGGATGGGTGCTCCGTGAGCGGAAAATGCCTCTAGAATAAATTCGCTGTCTGGAGTTGGGAAATCGGGAATAATTATCACTTCCAGCCCGGAGTAGAGAAATTCACCCGCAAAATTTCATCGAGGAATTTCGTGTACTGGTTCACGTCGAGAAGGTGCGCACAGAGCTGAGCAAGGGAGAGGCAGCGCAAGGTTTTTTTGTACTTTTTTAATGTAGGCTCATGGGAGTTGTTTTTAAATTTATAAGGAGTGCTCGCATTGGCTTTTAGAAAAAAACATTGGGTGTTTTCACATGGGTTTAAAATTTTGGGTTAATTTGGGGGAGGCCGGTCAAGTGTGGTTTCACATGGGTTTAAAATTATGGGGGTTGGCTGGCCGCCTAAATGAAACTCATTGAGCTGCAACCACTGGGCGAAGCATCACACCCATAGAGCGAAGGGGTGTGACCAGTCGTCGAAGGAGTGTGGATTTTGGCGAAGAGGCACGTCTCTTGGGCGAAGAGGTGTGACCATCCAAGTGCAGGGGTCCTCCTTGGCATGGCACTTCGCGTATCTGCAACTAGGAGTAGATGTATTGTTGTTAACATAGTCACAATCGTGACAGCGTGCATCTCTCTCCCCCTAACACATATGGTAACGTGCCACTAGTTGGGCTCCTCAAATGACTATGTAGAGACTTGTGGGTTTTATGTGCATTTGCCAATGCAAGAGCCTTCTTAATAGGAACCGGATTAGCAATCCGGTTAGCTAATTGCTAATCCCCCACATGTGCGCATAGTTCCATTGTGACAGATACAGGAATAACTTTTCTCGCGTGAAACTTGTTCAAATCAAAGGGGAAGTGTCCCATTGCGCGTGGGAGCTCTTGAGACACTCTTAAACTTGTTTGCTCCGCTCAAAACAATCCAAAACAGAGAATTCAGCTTGCTGCGTTTATTTGTAGGTATAGGGTTTCGCACCTAAACTGCAAGATAACACCTGGGAAGCTTTGGGGTCGTTACAAAGGAGTTTGGGCACGTGTTAGTAACCAAAACAGGAAATTACAGCACACTGAAATTTACTTACAGCTCACTGGAACACTTCTAAAATGCAAAGGGAATTTGCCCTAGACTTGTACTTTTGACCTACAGAGATTTTTGGCGCTGTTACGTTGCTGAAATGGAGCCGAAAACCTGCAATTTTAGCCCCTCGACAGGTTTAAACAGCTTAGCGGGAGTTTGATCTAAGTGTTTGCATTGCTTTGTTTTCAACTGAATAAAGAATTACCGAAAGGGACGCCAGTCTTCGGGGCCTATAGGGTGTTGGTCTTCATGTGCGCAGTGACAATCTAGTTGCTGGACGCATCTGTCTTCCCTCTTGTTCTCAGTCCTTTGTTTGAAATTGAATAGGTAATTGGATTAGTACCACTCTCTACTGTGTACTGGCCGGTTACACGTCACATTTCCAAGCCAATCAAAGCATCATCTCCCTTGAGGGCTCCAGTTGTGCCGAGATAGTTGACTGAGTACTACCTGATCCACTTTTCATAGCTATTAGTTGATCTGGGGTCACCTTTACTGATGGGCCTTTGCCTTTGTCTTTTTTTGTGCACTTCGATTTCCCTTTGGCTTTCAAATCATGAAGCCAATGGACGTGCAACTTATTAAGGACTTCGAGAGTGCCGAGGCCGCTAATGGAGTGCCGTTCAATGCACTATCCAAAGCCGAGAGCTGATGTAGGTCATTGTCGATGCGGAGGCTATGTGGGAACAACCCCAACCCCCTTCCTATGCCTTTGCTGCCAAAAGCACAGCCCTTTGGGCCTCTTTCGATCATGCATTTCAAAATGCTTTGCAAGGAGAGGTCCTCCCTAGCCATCACTGAACTAGCGCCTTTCAAAACACTTTTGAGAGAGCCCACACCTACCTACAAAAAGGTCCCCATTGGAGGCCACCATCCACCTAGCGTTCTAAAACGCTGAAGGATAGCACTGATCCTTTGCCCCTTGCGTACCGGGTTGCAATAGCAGGCCTGCTCCGCTCAAAATGAAGCCATTCCAAGGGCGTCTTGGGATGACCAAGCTTGTAGCGTTTCAAAATGCTTCATTGGTCATAGCTCTCAAAGCTTTCTCTGCATGTAATGTTTCAAAACACACATGGAAAAGATGCCACCGAGGTCTCCTTGGCCCAAAGCCTCTCAAAATGCTGCTCAGATAGCGCTACTGTTGAAACAACATTTCAAAATGCATCTGCGAGAATCTCCACAATTTAAACGACGTTTAAAAACGCCCTTCAACAAACTAATCCGACAACAGATTTCGGCAACGTATCAAAACGTAGATTTTGGCAGCATATCAAAAGGAAGATTTCGGCAACATATCAAAACGCATATTCTGGCAGCGTATCAAAATGCCATAGTAATCACTGATCTTGAAAAACGTTACTGACTAACTTTTTAGAATGCAATCTGTAGGAGACCTCTTCACCTAGGATCTTCCTCTTCTCTGCGGTGCCGCTTTCTCCCATGAGATGAATAAGCTGAGAGCTCTCATAACATGTCAAAGTCGAGGATGCGGAAGCGTCCAATGAGGGAGAGAATACACGAGAGAGAAAGAGAGACTCTGCTGAACCAACCAACTAATTGGGCAATGGATTAGATGATTATACGATTGGGGTTGAGGGCTCCTTATATACTAGCCTTCGCAAATTACCCTACCCAAAAATTTGACAAATAAGTACTTAAAGAAAAAATAAATATTGGGATCACATTGGGCCATTCACTTGAGATGCTATACCTTTAATACGATCCCGAGAAGCAGCACCCGCAGTACCCAGCACTCCTAGCGTTTTCAGGCAGCCATCAGCACATGATCGTTTTGTTCGAGATCAGCGTACCGCATCATATCAGCCAGCGTGTTCAAATTTCAGCCCTTGTTGGCCATCGTCATCAGCATCTAGGACCATTGTATCAACATTTGTGCAATCTAAAGCAAATACCTCTCTAGCGTTAGAGAGGGGGACCCTTGGAGGGGGGTTTGGGGCCCCATCCGGTGTTAGTCTTCTTCTCTCTGTATCACTCACAGAACCTTCACTCAGTACCATTCTCTCTTCTCTCTTCAGTCTATTGCACATTTCTCACATGAAGTAAAAGGAACCCTCTCATGTAGTAAAAAGAACCTTGAGTACACACTGAGCACTCATCCTGAGCATTCACCGTCAATCACTTCAGCTGCACATTACACTCAATACCTTTCCAATGCTTAGAAGTTAAAGCTCACAATGATTCTCTCTTATATCTCAATATATGTTGTCTCAAATTATACACATCGTGTGTTTGACTATTTGTATCCTACAAATATTGTACAACTTTATTTCATTTATGTAACTGTGAAAACCCATACTGTCCTATTTTACGCATGTCACGTACTGAACACTACACTTATCTCCACCTTGCTCAACATCACTTAGGTGTCAAAAGAGTGCCTGGCAGATTTTATGCAGGCAGGCTGCGTCTTTGTTTTTCCAGTAAAGCTTCTAGGGCTTGAACCATTGATTTTGTCTATATTTGTAAAACTGATTCGCACTTTGCCCTTGATAAATTGCAATTTACCTTTCCGTCCAGGCCTGTGCCGAGTGTGTGCATGTGTGCTCCGGCGCTTGCTTGCGGATTTGTGTGTTGTCGTCTTTGCATGTCAACAGTATGACTATATGTAATTCGATTGTAATAGTGGCTGCTTGTCTACTCCTCTGGAGTCAGCATGTAAATCCATTCTGATGTTTTGCCAAGGTTTGAAGCACACATGGAGATGCATGTGGGATCAGTTGATGAAGAAGAAAATGAGCAAGGCATTGCCCATATGATAGAACATGTTACCTTCTTGGGCAGTAAAAAGAGAGAACAGCTCTTGACACACGGTGCTCGATCAAATGCTTACACAGATTTTCATCATACTGTTTTCCATGTGCACGCTCCTGTACTTGTTCCGGTACTGCCATGATTCTCTGTTCTTCTAGTAAGTTGTCTTTGTAGAGTTAGAGGTAATTTTGTTTTTGATACAGGGGACGAATGAGGCAATGCTACCACGAGTTCTGGATACGTTACATGAGGTATGTTTGTTGCATAATCTTTCAGGTGGAAATTTGAGAAATGGCTCCTCTTTATGGACGGAATCGGCATGTGTTTGGCAACTTGCTTATAGCTATGTTGTTTTTCTAGATTGCTTTTATGCCCAAAATTGTGGAGTCTCGTGTAGAGAAAGAGAGAAAGGCAATTCTTTCAGAACTGCAAATGATGAATACCATCGAATATAGGGTTGATTGCCAGGTAAGAGTTTCTTCTTTCAATCGCTTCTTAAATATGTTATGAGATTTTCTTATTCATTCCCTCTGTTTGTGGCTTCTATAAATTCTTTTAAATATCAAAAGCTTACGTTTTCAAACAAAAAAAAAGTTTCGGACTTTGTTATCCTCTGGTTAGATTGTGTATTGCCACTCTCATTTGTTATTCATCTCTCTTTGTTTGTTTATTTCCATATAGTACATTTATGATTTGCTCTCACTTGGCGAGTGCTAGCTTTTATCATGGCTGAGTTTGCCCTCCATCACCACCCTGTGGGATAGAAACTCTCTTCTCATTGCTAGATTTCAAAACTAAGTTCTAATTAGGAACTAATGCATACTAACCTGTACCTACCTTGCATTGCTAGATTTCAAAACTAAGTTCTAATTAGGAACTAACGCATACAAACCTGCTCCTACCTTGCATTGACGGCATGAGTATCCATGTTATAGTTAATGTTATCAAGCTATGCATGATAAAGGTGATGATTTTTCACCTCCTGTTTGGACGAGCAGTGAAGGTAAGCTGACATGTTGTCAGGTCTTGCCATGTATGTGTTTCTGTATAGGTTTGAAGCTTAGGATATGAGGGTTGCACTATTTTGTACGTGATGTGAATGAATTTGCAGTTGAGTTCTTGTAAGCAAGCTTCTCTTATTTATGTTGCCCACCTTATTTGTTAAGGCCTTTTTGAAGTCGTTGTCATTTTGTTTTCTTTTGAATGTGTAAAATTTATATTAAATCAGACTGCTTCAATATCTTTTTTTTTTTTGTAGGTTTGTGTGTCTTGGTTGTGTGTTTGTGTGAGCGTTTTAGCCTACTCTTATTGTTTGTTTGTCCAGCCTTTCTTATTTATTAGGATTTATGTTGTATATTCTCTCCCTTTCGTCTTTCTTTTGACATGTGAAATTTATATTAAATCAGACTGCTTCAATATCTTCTTTTTCTTATAGGTTTGTGTGTCTTGATTGTGTGTTTGTGCGAGCATTTTTCCCCCCTGAGCTTGCTTCAGGTTACAAGAGAGTGTTTTGCATTCTAGGGTTCAGAAGCCATGTCTTATGCTGATCTTTGTATGTTCGTGGCTTTTACTTTTATTTTTTCTCAAAATTGTAAGGGTTGCTCTAAGCAGGTTCATGTGCTTACTAAGTATTTTTATTTTTGCTAAGGTGAGGGTTGGTGGTCATGTCATTCAGTTGATGAGTGCTGATTTTTTTCTCTGCTCTGTTATTCTGTCTCGTGACAGAAAGTGATTCTGTAGGTGTTTCATGCGTGTAGTCATTTAAGTTCGGCCTCTCACCTCATTTGTTGGGTTGTTGTAGCTTCTGCAACAGTTGCACTCTGAGAACTTGTTGGGATACAGATTTCCCATTGGGCTAGAGGATCAAATTCAGAAGTGGGATGTTGATATGATAAGGAATTTCCATGAACGGTGGTATTTCCCTGCAAATGCTACCCTTTATGTGGTGGGAGATTTTGTCAGTGTCGACAAAACTATTGAGCAAATTGAAGTATGTTTGGGGATTAGCTCTATGTAAATGTCTTGATCTTAATTGTGGCCATTTTGCTAGATTTTTGTTTTATGCTCTCATTTGTCAAAGCTTTTTTGAAGGCGGCATTCGGAAAAGTTTCTCCTGGCTATCATCCTCTATCAGCAGAAAAGCCACCAGTAATGGCAGGACCAGCTGCCCACCTCCAAATGCCCAAGTTGCAAAGTTTTTTGTTTGGAACAGGTATAGTGGAACCTCCAGCGTCGATTTCTGTGCCACCACCAGTAAGGAAGGAACGACATGCGTTGAGGCCACCTGTGAAACATGAATGGTCTTCTTCACGGCCTGGAGAGGGGAGAAAGCCCCACATATTCCAGCACGAGTTGTTACAAACATTCTCACTGAGTTTGTTTTGCAAGGTAGGCAGCATCAAAGTATGACCTGTAGCTTTCAACTTGTAAGCTATGATTGATACCTGGAGGGTATTAAAGATTCACAGAGGTAGGGGGGGGTATCAAAATAGATGGAATGATTCTTGACTGTGCCATAGTGAATCACACAGGATAGATGGTGAACAAAATGATGTTGATACATCAGGACTTATTTAGAACTTGGGAAAATAGAGCAATGAATCAATATTTAGTTTTCTAACGAAGGTGGAGAAAATAACCCTTGCGGTAGGATTTCTGGCTGATCTCTTGCACGTTGTTCTCTATCACTGCTTGAGGCAACAAAGTCTCTAATGTGATAGAGAGTGTTTCTTTCTTGATTGTTCGTTCTCAAATCCGCAGCATCACTGCAAATTGTTTGGCAGGACATGGACTTAAGAGAGTAGGCCAATGAAGTGCGCTGTATAATAGGCTTCAGATGTGTTTTAGAAAGGATTTTGTTTCGTATGTTATCTCCCTACCTCTGTTATTTGCCACTATTGCACCATCTTCACACTACTTTATGACATATCTGCTCAAAGGAATTTGAAGTCCCATCCTTGCGCAGAAAGGGGCCAGGCATATTTTTTTCGCAATTTTCTGTTTGACTTTACGTACTCAAAGCCATGCAAGAGAAGGTGTTGTGATAACACATTTTTTATTAGTTTACAGAGATGAAGGTGATGAAGAGATTGCTTTACCCTATAAGGTGTTAGTTATAATTGCCACCAATAAACCACTGAGTTGCTATCTTTCCCAGCCTATCTTTTAAACTTCGCTCCTTTTCCTAAATATGTGCACATGCACAGACACATGCGCGCATGCAGGGGTGTATACTCATTTTGCAAAGAAGCTCCGCTCCAACTGCACATGTGCATGGCACATAAGCTGGGTGACATGTATGGTGGGAGTAGTGCGCAGGATATTTTGTCTGGAATTGAATGCATGGCTTCATTTTTAATTCCTTGAGAGTAGTGGAGCAAGCAAGCTTGTAATGGTAACTTGTCGGGGAGAAAAAGGAAAGAATGGTAAATTTACTTTAAGTTGTTATCTTTTTCTCTTTTGTAAATATTTGGTGTTCACTTCGATGCAGACACCTGTACAAAAAGTGACCACTTATGCTGATTTAAGAGACGTCCTTATGAAGCGAATTGTACTGTCAACTTTGCAATTCCGTATAAACAATCGATACAAGGTTAGATTCGGAATTATGAACACTGCTTTTTGCAAGTTCATTTTGATTGCTATATTATTTTTTAGCTTTACTTAGCATTTGTATGAATGTTGACTTGACTTTTAGTCTTCAGATGGCTCAGGAAACACATAAATTATAGTTGCCAATCAGGTGGTTGTACTTCGGCTGCCACCACTATCCTTTCTTTAACAGTTTCAAATAATTTCTCCTGCACCTCAATCCAATCAAAATCAACATCTGTGCACAACATTGCTTTACTGCAATGGTGCTTAGACATCCTTGGACCATCTTCCTAGGACTGCTCCACCAGCGATACTTTAATGTATCAAGCATAATGGGATCTCTTGTGTTTTGAACTGCTGCAGTAAGCGCTACATGCTTTGCAAAAACTCAATACAATGCTATGTAACTTTTCTTCTGTATTTGTGTCTGCTTTACTAAGGTACACAGTTTATCTGTAAGAGTCATGTATAGAATGCTGCAAAGCATTCTCCCCCTAGCTTTGAAACGTCCTGTGCAATTGAGCTAAGCTTTTCGATCCATATGGTACGGTGAAGAGACCATGAGTGTGCTGTAATTACCTGGGCTCCATGTGATAAATGATGGTGCCGATGGTGATGAGCTCGAGAACACATCCAAGAAGGAATCACTTGACCACTTTATCAAACTTCGTGGCAGAGGTCCAGAGCTAGATTTTGACGCTTGTAAAGACCTGCTTGATGATGAGCCGTAAAATCCTCTTGCTAGCTTTTCTGGTGTTGGTTTTTCTTAATTATGTAGCTGCATACAATTTTAAACTTTTGTCAGGGAGTGAGGGAAAGTTTTTTTTTGCTAGAGGAGGGCTTGAACCCTTATATCAAATCAGAAAGTTACATCAGCCTGTAGGCATTACAACCAAGCCTGTAGGCAACACGGGTAAAACATGAAGGTGAAAAACCTCCTGAAATATACAATGATTTACAAACCTAAGGGAAAAACCAACATTGGTACAGATCTATAAAATAAGGAGATACAGTCTGAAGGCTGGATGAATTATGAGGAATGGACAACTGTTATAAGGAGCTGTAGCAGAAATAGGCCACCAAAAAGCTTTGTGACAAGCAGCTGAAAACTACACCATAGAATCTCAACCAGCAGATTCTGGCTCTCTTTGACAAAGGAAGAAACAACCAGCCTATGACTGAATCTCCACCAAAGCACCATATGTGCATCAAATATCTCTAAACCAATGCCGAAAAGAAGGCTTCATTGAAACTCGCATGAAAATCTTCAAGAAAATAGGGCAAGCCAATGAAGACGAAGAGGAGCACCAGACCACTAAGTTGAGGAGAGGCCGGCCCAACCCCACCTTCTACCACATCCCATCCCATCCGCAAGAAATTGTAAAGCATATCCAATATACAGGAGAGAAAATAGCAACACACACACACACACACACACACACACACTTTTTTTTTTAAATCGATTGATTAATTTACTAGTGGGAAACCTCAAAGCAAGGAAAACCCACCGAAAAGATCATATAAAAGGGGAGGAGCACAGAACTCATCTGTAGAGCGTAGCTAAAAACATTCATATGAAAGCTGATGCATCTCTAAGGTGATATCACCAGCTTCCAAAGCAAACCGTAACGATTGCCTAAGAGAAAGCCTGAAGAGAGGGAATGGATCCACATGAGTACGATGAAACATGTAAGCATTACGCTGACTCCACACAATCTAGAAAACCCAGTATCTGACCCACATGAAGAAGACCGCAAAACGTTGTAACGTCGGTGAGAAAATGCCAAATGCCCAAAACCTTTTGTGAAAGACAACCCCAGGAAAACGGAGCCGCAAACACGCCGATACATGTCGAAGGAAGTCTCTAGTAAAGCAGCAATCCCACAGCAAGTGACAAATATCCTCTTTTGCAGTCGAGCAACGAACGCAAGAAGAAGGACGAATATGATGCGCTCGAAGAAAAGTGCCAACAGGAAGCACTCCAAGCAAACATCGCCAAAGAAACAGACGCTCCTTCAAAGGCAAATGGCTTTTCCACAAGGCAGAGAGGAGCCTCCTCCACCAGAGGTCAGATTTGTGCATGCGCCAAATGGCATTACAATGACCATCCAGCCATGGCCGTGGTAGAAGAATAGCATAGATGCGACCCGCAGAAATGGGTCGAAAAGGCGTTTCCCGAAAGGCCCAATCAAACATGCGATCACCATCAGGCAAAGGTGAAACAAGCAAAAAGTTGAGCAACATGCTTTGAAGCTCTCTCCAAAACTAACGGTAATGCATGCCCAACCCAAAACGACGAGCAGCCAATGGAAACTCAAAAGTATATCCAGCCTCATCGACCACATCCTCAACCACTCGAATGCCACGACCAGAGAGAAAGTAAGCCTGACGGGGTGATCGGTCGACCAAAGTAAGAGAGAATGCCCGGCTCCAATGGAGACTTTCCAATCGGATCGAATCACCTTCCTGCCGAGGAGTCCACGATAAATGCATCGTAACCTCTTTCCAAGCAGATACTAGAGAGGAAGCAAGTGGACAACCAAGAATGTGCCCTTCCATCTTGCCAAAAACTACCTCCCAGAGAGAGGGTTGCCAATGGCCAAAAGCAGAAGTAACAACGTGCTGACTGAGGAATGCAAACATCAATGTCCAAGGCTGAATTTGTTGCACAAGAGTGAGCAACAACATAGCTTTCCGCGCATACACATGCCTGCGTAAATCCAAGATATCCAGTCCACCAAAACGTTTAGGAGTGCAAAGCTTCTTCATTGACAGCAAGCGTAAGCCTTTTTTGGTAGCATGAGTCGGCCACAAATGGGACATAATGTCCGACATAAGAGAATCAAGACATCGGCGAGGCCGATGCATCAGTGGCAAAAAGAACTGAGCATATGCCAACAGGATACTCTGAACAATTCGCAGACGAACATGCAAGGGCCAAGTAGAAAGCTTTCAGTAATGCAATTTGACATTCAAGCGTTGCATAACCCAATCGACTTTCTGAGAGTGAGCAACATTCCATCCAATCGGATAACTTAAGTGCCTAGTGATCACATTTGAAGAGACAATCTCACCAGGCCACAACATACTATGCCAATCACAAGAACAGAGAGGCAGAAGCTTCGATTTACAAAAATTGACTTTAAGCCCAGCCGCAATGCCAAACAGTTCCAATGCTTCCATAATCACCTTGACATCCTCCTGCTGATTACGAGGCATAAACAACGAATCATCAACGTAAGCCTGGCCAATGAATGTACAACCGGAAGGTAACCGCAGACCTTGCAGACTCTGAACAGAGGTCAAGTGATCAAGATAAGTCAACAACGGGTGAGTAGTAACAGCATACAACAGAGCACTAAGGGGGCAGCCCTGCCTGACCGAACAACGAAGAGGCCAAGATTCAGTTAATTCACCTTCTAAAATCCCTGAAGACGTGTTACATGCATACAAAAAATAAACCACATTGGTGAATTTAGGACCAAACCCTAAACACGTCATGGTGGCGGCAATGAAGTCCCATTGTACAGTGTCAAAGGCCTTTTCAATGTCACACACACACACACACACACACACACACACACACACACACGCGCGCGCGCGCACGCACACACATTTTTTTCGGAGCACTATGAGGCTCCAAAGGCTAGAAACAGTCAAAGTAAATCCTGTAGGTATGAAGAGTGATGTCTCTAGTGTCATAGACAAAATGCAGCACTTGACCAAGAGATAATTTGAAATAGGGAAAGGGGTCAACAAAAGTGCCCTGGAACATTAAGGAGTGCCTATGATGCCAAATGGCCCACATAGTCCAAAATCTGACCCAGGTGAAGAAGACTGCAAACTGAGATTGTGGTGACCGAAGCACGCCAAAAAGCCAAAATCGTCTGTGAAAAGAGTCGGAAGGAAAACGCAGTCGAAGAGCAGTCGACACTTGACGAATGAAGGCTCTGGAGTGACGACAACACCACAGTAAGTGTGACACAGTCTCCTCAGGGGAAGGCGCAATATGCCGAGCATGCAACACACTGCCAACAGGTAGAGCTCCCACCAAGCACCGCCACAAGAAAACACGTTCCTTCAAAGGCAGATGACTCTGCCAAATGCGAGACAATGTGTGTTGCCACCACAAGGATGACTCGGAAAGCGACCACAGCTGATTACCCCAATGCACAATCCATACATCAGACTGAAGGATGGCATAGACACTTGCAGCTGAGATGCAATCCAGTCTAGTAGTAGCCAGATTTCAATCAGAGAAGCGAGAGTCCACATCCAGAGGAGGAATGGGTGAATGAGCAGCAAGCATCCTTTGAATCTCCCGCCAGAGAGGAGAATAGCGAAGGCCCAACCGAAAGCGGGAGACGGCATTAGCGAAAGAAAGAACATAACCCGAATCATCAACCACCTAATGCACCTGATAGATTCCTTTTTGAGAAAGAAAATACGCTTGGCGAGGAGACCATTGAACCAAAGTCGAAGCAAAAACTCTGCTCCAATGCAGACTCTCCAAGCGAAGAGAGTTACCCCCAGAGGATTGTCGACCATCCCAAGACAAATGCGAAGTGACAACCTTCCAATCAACAATTAGAGAAGAAGTAAATGGACATCCAAGAATGTGTCCTTCGAGCTTCCCAAAAACATCCCAATAAGTCGGTTTCTAATGACCAAAAGAAGAGGTGACAATGTGCGCACACAAATGTGTTACACATAAGCCTGACCAACAAGCTGTCGACCAGAAGGTTAGGTAAGGCCATGTAGCCTACCAGTGGAGGTCAAGGAATCCAAATACATAAACAAGGGATGAGTAGCGATTGCATAAAGCAAAGCACTCATAGGGCAGCCCTCTCTCTCACACACACACACACACACACACACACACACACCTTTTCTTCTTTGTCGTTTTGTAAATCTTGTTGATGGAATTTACGTGTGAGAAACCTCCAAGTAAGAAAAACCCACGAAAAGTAAGAGATACAAAAAGTGGAGCATCATGAGGCTTGGAGGGCTAGAAACAATCAAAGTAAATCTTGTAGGCATTAAGAGTGATCCCAACATCGTGAACGAAATGCACTGCTTGACCAAGCGACAATTTGAAATAGGGAAACGGGTCAATATTAGTGCCTTGAAACATCAATGAGTTCCTATGGTGCCAAATGGCTCACGAAACCCAAAATCTGACCCAGTTAAAAAACACCGTAAACTAAGATTGCGGAGACCGGAGCACCCCAAAAAGCCAAAATCATTTGTGAAAAATGTTGGAAGGGAAACGCAACCGAAGAGCAGCCGACACTTGCCAAATGAAGGATTTGGAGCAGCGACAACCCCACAATAAGTGTGGCACAATCTCCTCTGCTTCATGGCATCTTAGGCAGTGAAAAGGCACAATATGCCATGCATGCAATAAGCTGCCAACAGCTAGATCTCCCACTAAGCAGCGCCACAGGAAAATACGTTCCTTCTGAGGTAGATGACTGCCAAATGCTAGACAATTTTCGTTGCCACCACAAGGATGACTTGGAGAGACCACAACTCATTACCATGACGCACAATCCACACATCAGATTGCAGGAGGGCATAAACATTGCCGGCTGAAATGCATTCGAGTCTTGTAGTAGCAAGATTCCAATCAGAGAAGTGGGAGTCCACATGCAAAGCAGGACGATCAACAAGCATATCCTCTGAATCTCCCGCCAAAGAGGAGAATAGTGGAGACTAACTGAAAACGGGACACCGCATCAGCGAATGAAAGAACATGTGTCATCCACCACCTGATGCACCTGACAGATTCCTTTTTGGGAAAGAAAATACACGTGGCTAGGAGATCGCTGAACCGAAGGAGATCGCACTTGGGCCCAAATCCTAAGTGCTGCATGGTATGTGCAATGTATTTCCAAAGAACAATATCAAATGCCTTTTCAATGTCAACTTGCATGACCAAGACATCCTGTATTTTGCATATTCCATTCCAATGATGACATTCGTGAGGTTATCCGTAATTTGACGTCATGGAATGAAACCATATTGAGATTGATGCAAGTCTTCATGCAGAAAGCACTTGAGTCGGTTAACAAGCATTTTGGCCATCAATTTATATACTACAGGCACGAGCATAATTGGTTGCCAATGAGAGAATTCTTCACATAATGCATGCTTGGTATCAACTTGAGCAAGCCTTCTTTCCAAGAGGAGGGCAATTCATACTGCCCCGAGGACGTATTCATCATGATTGCAATGGCAGCTTATCCCAAAAAGATAAGAAAAATTCCACAGTAAGACCATCCCAAGAGCTTTCCACCGGCCCAAATCCAGCAAGCTGGCATACAATTCCATCTTAGTGAAAACAACTTCCAAGTCTTGAGTCTGCTGCATCGAAAGAATGGGAGTAACATGGGATAGAAACAAGTGATACGCTTGGCGAGCTTCTTGCGTGGGAGAAGGAGCAACCTCTAACTCTCCATATAGCTTGAGACTGCCTGGAATGATGTAAATGCCGGAAGAATTGTTTAGAGGCACATCCTTTATCTGCAAAATCCTGTTTGCGAGCTCGAATCTGCCATTTGGCCAATTTTCTCTCATCTTTATGCCGTAACATAGTGCGAGCAGAGAGCAACTTGCATTAATCTGCTACAAGTATCCTTTAACTGCTTCTATTTTCTCAATTGTGACAATTAATACCGGCCATAATCTTGGATGACACATTGAACACTCATAACAAAGCGAAATCAGGCTTTGTCCATATCAACATGCATTTGAGAGGTCAAAGGCGGGATGATGTCCACAATCATGGTCCAAAAAGGTTTATGCTTGAAATAGCATTATTGACATGCAAAAGTCTCTTCCTGGGTAGGGACTCATTGAGAGAAAAGGACCCAAAATGGAGTTTTAAGCATATGGGAAAATGAGCCGAGAGACACATGGCATAATCAATCCGCATATCACATGCAAAGCCGTCATATTGCTACATGTGAAAAAGATACCAGCGATCCAGTCGAGCACGATACATACATCAAGCATTACGTTGAAAAGTGAATCCTGGATCATCCGCATGCAAAAGGGGCCACATATCCGATCCATTACAACTCAACATAAACTGATCCCATGATTGTCGTTCCACATGAAGCATGTGAGAGTATTATCCGCAAGGTTTGGTGCACTATTAAAATCCCCATAGATAAATGCATTGGAACACCAACAATATGAGTAGACGGCACTCTAGAACCGTGCCCTATCAGCAGATGCTGTGTATGCATATAATCCGCCAAATTTGAAGACTTCCCCATTAACAATACATTGGATGACTATCCATCCCCAAGGTTGGGAAGAGCTCATGTTGGACAAGCATAAGCACTCTAGAATAGCCAACTGATCCTGCATAAGCTATCCAATAGCCCGCAAAGTAAGAAGTTTGCCCAGAAAATTGATGCTGGTTATGCTCTTGAAGAACCACTATGTCCGCTTTACATGTATGTACATAGTGCTAGGTAAGCCGCCACTTATTGTGATTGCATAACCTACCCAGATTGTAGGAGATGCAATTTAAAAAACTACGTATCCTATATGGTATATACAGTGGCGAGGAAACAAGAAGAAAGAGACTTAAGTACTAGTTCCTATTGGCACATCCTCCTCAGCTGTGGCTACATGAGGAGACGAGTCAAAACCTGGACCAGGACGACAGAAAATAAGGGCACCTTGCGATGAAGAGGCTTCTCCTGTAACAACTTCCTTGTAGGAGCTAACAACCTTGTCCCAAGCCTGAACCAAACAAGCGTTGTCGTTCCAAAGGGAGTTTTTTCATAGTAACATTCTTCAATGGGGGCACATAGTTGCAAGAAGATGCCGGGATACAGGCTTTAACGGTTTTCTTGGGCACTATCCAAGCCTAAGAGATTGAAACGTGTTCGTTCCCTTTATCTTTTACATTTGGAGAAGCAGGAAGTGCATGCAACTGTAATTGCTTCCCTTTGCCTTTATTCGCCTCAGTTGTCGAGGAAGAAGCTGAAGCACCTTTGGTTTGTACCTTAGGAGAAGATTTCGGAGGTGAGGGAGGCTGAAGGGTATGGACAGCTAAAGGAGGTGGTTGCGGGTTTGGTTTCGGACATTCGGATTGCATATGACCAACTTTGCCACAACGGAAGCAAGAGTTTGTAAATTTACCCCATTTGAGTTTGAATGGACGCTTGCCAACCATTGCATCCATAGAATCGACCGAAATGTTACTGGTGTGGGGATGTGCGTGTCCCACAGAATACAAAAACGATTTGTGTTTGCATCCAGCTTAGGAGGGCAAATGACTATACCCAATTGGGCAGCCAACAAGGGAAGTGACACCATGTGCGAAGAAAGTCCACCACCTCAACCTAGAGAGGGCACTTGTGACGAATAAGGCTCTGATAATCCTTGGTGGGAGCCTAGGGCAAAACATGAGTCACTTTCGTATTGAGGAAGAGAGGAGACATTTCAAGCAAAGCATCCCTAGCATCCATGACTGCTAACAAGACTTCATAAAATCCTCTCGCACCAAAGTAAACCCCTCGGACTGCTTGCCGCTTGAGCAGGAAATCAACCCATTGGCCTACATCTTGAGCAATAGGCATTTTGCTTAGGAAGAAGAGAATCATTGCATTCAGGGCATATTGAGCAATGGGGTCCATAGGTTCTTGCATAGGAATGCGCATTTCTATGATAAGAGTAGGCCCTTCCCAGGCTCGGCGTGCATCTTCAAAATCCTCATGTAAACATTCTTTGATGAGAGTCAAGGCATCCAGCTTTGCGGCGTTTGTAGATGCATTGTTTTGGCGGATTCATCAGACGACGTAATGGCGCTCCTAGTCCTATGGCTAATTCACGCTCCTAGTCATGTAGCTAATTCGGGTGCACCATCCACAATCACACACACCACACGCTGTACATACGCTTCGAAAACCTTCAGACACATTGAACACAGTCACACACCTGATTACAAAAGACCTAGGGCACGCTGTACATCTGCGTGCGTGCACACGAACACACATTTTTTTTCGGGGGTAAATCTTTTTGATTTAATTTACAAGTTGGAAACCTCAAAGTGAGGAAAACCCACGAAAAAGAAGGGATACAAAAAGCGGAGCACCATGAGGCTCCGAGGGCTAAAAACAGTCAGTAAATTCTATAGGCTTCAAGAGTAATGTCTCCAACATCATAAGCAAAATGTAGTACTTACAAAGCGACAATTTAAAATAGGGAAACGGGTCAGCATCAATGCCTTGAAACATTAAAAGGTTGCGATGGTGCCAAATGGCCCAGAGAACCAAAAATATGACCCAACCAAAAGAGGCCGTAAAGTGAGATTGTGGAGACTGAAGCACCCCAAAAAGCCAAAACCGTATGTGAAAAAGTGCTGGAAGGAAAGCAGAGTGAAGAGCACCCAACACTTGTCGAATGAAGTATTTGGAGTAGCAACAACCCCACAGTAAGTTTGGCATAGTCTCCTTAGCTTCATGGCATCTAAGACAACGAGAAGCTGCGATATGCCGTGCATGGAATACGCTGCCAAAAGGTAAAGCTCCCACGAAGCAGTGCCATATGAAAATAGGTTCCTTCAAAGGGAGATGACTCTGCCAAATGCTAGACAATGTTCGTTTCCACCATAAGGACAACTTGGAGAGTGACCACAACTGATCACCATGACACACAATCCACGCATCAGATTGCAAGAGGACATAAACGTTGCAGCTGAAATGCGTTCCAGGCTGGTATCATCAAGATTCCAATTAGAACAGCGGGAGTTCACATTTAGAGGAGGAATAGGTGAGAGATCAGCAAGCATCCTTTGAATCTCCCGCCGAAGAGGAGGATAATGGAATCCAAATCGAAAATGAGATACCGCATCAGAGACCGAAACAACATGATCCATGCACTCGATGTACGTGGTAAATTCCTTTTTGAGAGAGAAAATACGCTTGGTGAGGAGAGCACTGGACCAAAGTCAAAGAGAAAACCTTGCTCCAATACAAATTCTCCAATCGAAGGAAATTTCCGAGAGAGGATTGTTGACCATGCGATTCCAAATGTGAGGTGATAACCTTCCAATCAACAATGAGAGAAGAAGTAAAGGGACATCCTAGAATGTGCCCTTCAAGCTTCTCAAAAATAACTTCACAATATGTTGCTTGTCAATGATCAAAGGATGGTGTCACAATATGCGCACACAAATGTGAAACCATGAGTGTCAAGGGTTGCTGTTCCACCAAGACTGGTAGGCGTTGGCTTTCACCCGAAATTCTTTACTTTAGACATACACGCAGAGCACTTGGCAAAGGTAACCTGTAACGGGGATTAACACCTAAGTACACACACGGCTCGGGAGCTAGAATGCTCCGAGCAGACGCCGACAACCTGTAGGCCCCAAAATTGGCGCCCCTATCGGTATTTCTTTATTCTTTAACAGAGGGAATAAAACCTGTGATCTCCTACAAGCTGCCCCGCACAATCTAGGCTAAGAAACAACTGTTCTGGCCCGATTTCCGCAGCATAACTGTACTAGGACGCTTCACAGTCAATACCCCCACGCAATAGGTGACTTTCCCGACGCATACGGACACTTTGCGAAACCTGGCGAGAATCTGCAGCACGCTGAATTCTCTGTTTTCTGCCCCGAAAATGCGCCAGTTCACCTATACAGCGGTCCCCTCACGCCCCCGAACCTCCTTGGGGTATTAGGGTCCGTTTAGGGCCGAAACCCTAAACCTGCAAAAATACACAGCAAGCTGTAATTCCCTGTTTTGGGCTCCGTTTCGCGTGCCGGTCGCATCTGTAGCAAGACCTCGAGCTCCCGCATCTATAGGGCTAGCTGCCCTTTGAATCGGACGAGATTGTTGGTGTGAAACCTCTCCGAATTCGCCTGTACTTGCGGGGGATTAGCCGCTAGCTAATCCAGTACCTGTGCAAGAGGCTCTTGCCTCGGCAATCGTGCATGAACCCACCTAACTGTACATTGGTCAAATGAAAAGCCCACTAGTGGGGCATAACATACTGCTCGTAGGGGAGAGAAATGAAATGTTATATTAACGTCTTCAAAAGGCCAGAGTGACCTATGAGACCAGAAAGTTACAATGTGGTGGATCTGATACAAAGTCAGAGTAACAAGATGACAAAATGACAAAATGAAAAAATAAAATGAGAGAGCAGTGCGTAGCGTGCAGGGCATCACTCCTGGCACCGTATTGTACATAAGAGGGAAAGGAAGCACTGCATAGCTCTTAACCTGTGTGACAGAGAGTTGCAAATGAGCCTCCCAGCTATAAAATCAGCGCCAACTCTTCCTTGCATTGGAAACTGCACAAAAATGTGACACTTGGCGCATTTACAAGCATTTTCCCAGTTCGGGTTCGCCGCTTAAAAATATCCCAACTAATCGCCCAGTTGACTTCGCGGCAGAGTTGTAAAATGTTCTCCTAGTCGTACCGGAGGTAATGACGCGAACACATTTCTCAGCCCAAAATAGCACTTCCCTAAATTTTAGGAGATGCTTCCGTAGGGCCATCTGACCATCTATCCTCATTGGGACCGCATCCAAAAGTGTAGTGTGGCCCAACTGTCGGATACTTTCTGTTGGTAGTCACACCTTGACTTGAGGCCTTTATTGAGTTCACTTCCTAGTATCCACCAACTTGCTAAGTGCGACGGGGGGACCTATATGATCTTGCTCTGAGCCTAGACATCCTCTTACCATACGAATTCCAGTGCCGACCACTACCCATCTGCGGGTGAAACTACCGTTCACATTGGCCATACAATGTCCGACCATTTGCTACTTCAAGAAGAGGGTCTCAAAAATAAAACAAAACCCCTTGGAAAGAAACCAACAACTAAAGTTAGCAGTTGCCACGTCCTCATGACATAGTTAACAGTTGCCACGTCCCCGTGACACCCATACCACCCGGCCTCACCTCCTCGAGGTGACCTTGCGCACTCCTAGCCTCACGGGCTAACCACTGGCACTTTGCGAGTGGGGCCCGGGGGTCGATAACTACAAATGAGGCCTTGGCCTCCTTTTTATAAAAGCGGTTGGCCACACTGGCCGAGTTTACACTATGTCCACCCGGACACCGGACTCCCATCTCAACGGTGTCTTAGACTAGATTTCCTCTCCTGGAAGTGTGAAGGGGACATAACATACTTCCCCCCTTAAGAACCATTGATGTCTTCATTAATGGAGTGGGGATACCGAGCTTATAACGTACTTCCCCCCTTAAGAAACATTGATGTCCTCATCAATGTCCTCGTGCCTGGGGACGGATTGGACACGATTTGTGTGCATCGTCTTCTTCGTCTCTGCTATGTGCGCTCTTTGTATGTAACAGTTCTGCATCTCTTGTATATCGTTGTGCATAACAGTGTGGGATTATGATGTAAGATTGGGTTCGATGGATGCAGGTTCTATGCATAGTGGTGCATGGTCTAGCAGCTCAATTGCTAGAGTTTTTTTGCTTGCTCTTGAGCAGCCATGTTGGTGTTCGGTATGCAAGCCTAGTATGTCAAGTGTCAAACCCGTGGGAACAAGCCCTTGAGGCATGCAGGTAGGATTCAGTTAGAGTTGAGTTTTGCATGGCAAGGAAAATCTATATATTGGAAAGTTTTATAATCAATCAAATATAGCGTGTAGTTGTTATTGCACTTGCACCTCGTCATGGCACCTCACCGTCTGCATCCACCATAGGCCTGCAACCCATCAATTGGGACCCTAAGGACATAGAGGCTCATGTGCTGATTGTGATTTTTGTTTAGCATTCCATCACTCCATACATTTTCTCCACATAAACAACAAAACAGGCGTGGAATAGACTAGCTTCTTTGTAATTGATGTGGTTTACTTGTATAACAGTTAAAAATCCTCACCGCGTGCCTTTAGATTGTTTTCTTCAAGTGAGAATTGATGTCTTAAGGTTGTTTTACTTTGAAATGCTCTGTCATTATTTTGTGTTTGTTAACTCTCAGCTTTCGCAATGATGTCAAACTGAAAGGTATCTGTGTGACAGAAAGCAGATCCGCCATTTATTGGAATCGAACTTGACAACAGTGACTCAGGAAGGGAAGGGTGTTCTGTGAGCACCTTAACTATTTCTGCAGAGCCCAAGGACTGGAGAGGAGCAGTCAATGTGGCAGTGCAGGAGGTAGTTTCATAAATGTGACTGCAGATTGTAAATGAATTATTTTTTCTTCTAATGTTTACTGTCTTTTCCAGGTTCGGCGCCTGAAAGAGTTTGGTGTCACAAAGGGTGAACTGACAAGGTATATGACAGCACTACTCAAGGACAGTGAACATCTTGCAGCCATGGTGGACAGTGTTGCTTCAGTAGACAGCTTGAATTTTATAATGGAAAATGATTCTTTGGGCCACACCGTAATGGATCAACGTCAAGGCCATGAATGCTTGATGGGTGTTGCACAAACTGTCACACTTGAAGATGTAAGATCATTTATTTGTTGTTGTTGAACTTATTCACTTATGCTATGAAGGGGCCTTATGCAGCCCTTTTAGTCAAGTACAGCCCTTATGCTTTGAGGAGGCCTCTACATGACATGCTCTAACAGCTTGAAAGGAGAGCAGAGTTGCACTAAAATAGATTTTTGAGAAATGGATGATGCATACTAACAAAGATCTTTGTATCACAATGGTACATTTGGTTTTTAAAATGCCATTCCTGTTTGTACTGCCTGGGGACAGTATAGCGTTGACCACCAGGGCCCGGCTATATTCGCCAATCGCTTGCCACCCTAGGATGTCTCTGGAGTACGACAGATTTGGCTTGCTTTGCTTATTATTGGTGAGCTCCCCGAGTTTTGGGAGTTGTTGGGTAGGAACCATCCCTTATATGATTTTTATGTTTCTAATGCGTGTTTTATGGTTGTGAGGGGGTTGGGGCTGCCTGATCACCGCTGATGTCTGTTAATGCATATAGTGCATAAGCTCAAAACATATAGCATGTATTATGTGATGGGCCATTGTTGAGCTCATGGCAGGGTGCATCTTACAGTGAGAAATGAAAAAGAATTCCTCAAAAAGCCAGATTGATCTATGAGACCAAAAGTCTTAACCAATATATGAATCATACAACTGTTTTGAACAAAAGTAAATAAAGGTATGCTAAAGCCTACAAGTGGCGCAACATATGCCTCCAGTGCAACGATGGGAGTAAGTGTTATAGAACAGGAAGCGCAGATTTTCTTTGTAGATGATTCTATATACTGCAATCAGTTCTTCTCGATTTGAGATTAGAGAGGGAGAGAAAGAAAAAAAGCTTTCTTGACGTCTTCTACAGGCGGACTGGCCTATGAGACAGAATGACGTACATGTGTGTGTCCTTTGTGTATCTAGAAAGAAGGACAAACGTGCTGAAAATGAACATGCTACAAAATATAACACACTGATGTAGTATGGCATGCATAGGTGGGTAGGGGGTAAATTGCAGCATAGCAGCAGGATCTGAGAAGGTCATCACCCTGTGTCTTGTTTGCTCATGTCATAGTTGAATCTTCTGGATGGCCCATTGATGTATCTCCAGGCCTGGTGAGATAAGATCTCCCTCCCCCCCCCTTTTTTTTTTTCTCCCTTCCCTCTTTTCCCCTAAACTCAACCCTCGACTCTCTCCTGGTTTGATTCTTAATTTCTGAGAGACAGAAAATCCTCTTTCTAGCATTGAAAGGAATAGATTCTTCTCTTGTGATTATTCCTAATGGTTCTGAGGGTTTCTGTTTTCTTAGGGGAAGTCTCTTACACTTTTGTGAATTCCTATGGTTTCTAAGAAATTGAGTCCTACCCGATACTGAAGGGAATTAATTCTCTGTGTTCGCTCCTACAAAAAATGCAAATAATCAATGTAAAGGAGAGCTTCTCTTTGCTGAAATTTTCATACTTGGGTCTGAAATTGCCAGGTTTTGCTCCGATTCTTGTATGTAGAATGTTGTAGAACTCTCTTGACATGTCCTCTTTGAATGGGGGTGCATGTTGAAGGTCCTCTTGACTGAAATTGACTTGGTAAGTGTGTAAAATGGTTAAAATACTCCGAACAGACGACCTACACGTGAAAGAAGGTTGAAATCAGCCCTCTTTCGCGATTGTCTGTCATGGTAGCATTGAAGAAAGGGCTTGTCTTAGTGTACTCTTCCTGTGCGTGCGAGAGGGAGAGACAACACACTAAGGCTATGACAGCCTTTTCTTGCTCCTGCACGATATGTATCTAAGGGTGAGCTGATACAATGGAGCTCTCTGATAGTCGAGGCATCATATACATATACATCAGTATCCAAAAGGCTATAGAGATTCAATGTCCTCCAAGGTAGGCACTTTGTCGGGACGGCTCCTATGTCGCGCCAGTATGGTATGGATCCTCTGTCGCAATCTGCGTCGATGTCGAGAGGGCCCCCTCATCCGTGGGCGACGGGACCGCCCCAACTCTATCGCCCGATCAAGCAGTATGTCTCCGGTGCCTCTGGTGTTGTTATGCTGTTGGGGCTGCTCGGACTCCTCTATCTGTGACTGAAAGAAATCTGTAATCTTCTGTTGTTACTGATCTCTCTCATTGTGCCCCTCTTCAAGAGGTCCTCTCTGTGTTTGCGAATCTCCAGTAAGTATAATCCGAGGCATCTCTGATCCTGGTATCTCATGACCACACACACACACACACACACACACACACACACACACACACTTTTTTTTTTTGTAAATCAATTTGATTTAACTATCTGTGGGAAACCTCAAAGAGAGGAAAACCCACCCAAAAGATGTACAAGGAAAGGAACACAACAGTGTTCAGCTGTGCAAAATATCTAAAAGCATTCATAAAAAAGCTGATGTATCTCTGCCGTGATATCACCAACTTCCAAGGCAAACAGCAGAGACTGCCGAAGGGAAATCTTGAAGAAAGGTAGAGGATCCGTGTGAATGCTATGGAACATATAGCCATTACGCTGTCGCCACAGGCTCCAATATGCCCAAAACCTGCTGACCCACATGAAGAAGGCTGCAAAGCACTGCAACGCCGGCGAGAAGATACCAAAAACCCAAAACCGCTTATGGAAGACCGTCGAGGGAAAATGTAGCCGCATACACGCAGATACCCGATGAAGGAATTCTCGAGTGACACTGCAATCCCACAAGAGGTGACAAACATCCTCGTCGGCAGATAAGCAACGGACACATGATGAAGAGCGGATACGGCGCTTCCGAAGAAAGGTACCCACTGGGAGCACACCAAGTAAACACCGCCAAAGAAACAACCGCTCTTTCAACTGCAAACGGCTTTCCCATATTGCAGATATAATCCTACACCACTAAATATCTGATTTATGCATGTGCCAAATAGCGTTGCAATGATCAGCAATCCATGGACGAGGCAGAAGAAGAGCATATGCCCGGCCAGCAGAAATATCTTAAAATGGCATTTCCCCAAGCTTCCAGTTAGACATTCGATCACCATCAGCCAAAGGTGAAACGGGCAAAAAACCAGTCAACATTTGTTGTAATTCTCTCCAAAACTGGCGATAGTGCATGCCCAATCCAAAGCGGCGAGCGGCAAATGGAAACTCGAAAGTAAAACAAGCTGCATCCACTACATCCTCAACCACTCGAATGCCACGGCAGGAGAGAAAATACGCCTGGCGAGGCGAGCGATCGACCAAAGTAAGAGAAAAAACCCGACTCCAATGAAGGCTCTCCGCACGAAGCGAGTTTCCTTCCCTCCGAGCATTCCATGAGAGATGAATCGTAACCTGTTTCCATGAAGAAAGCAAGGCGGAAGAAAGCGGGCATCCAGGAATACGACCATCCATCTTACCAAATACTGCCTCCCACATGGATGATTGCCAGTGACCAAATGAGGATGCAACCACATGCTGACTCAAGTGTGCAAACATAAGAGTCCAAGGCTGAGATTGATGCACAAGTGTAGGCAAAAGCATAGCCTTCCTAGCAATGACATGTCTACGTAGGTCTAAAATATTCAAACCCCCAAAGCGCTTTGGTGTACAAAGTTTTGCCATCGATATCAAGCGCAAACCTTTTTTGTGAGCACGCGTTTGCCACAAATGAGACAAAATGGCCGACATGAGAGAGTCAAGACAATGCCTGGGCCAATGCAACAATGGCAAAAAGAACTGAACATATGCCATGAGGATACTCTGAACAATTCGCAGGTGAACATGTAGCGGCCAGGTAGAAAGCTTCCAGTAATGCAATTTAACATTCAAGCGATTTATAATCCAATCCACTTTTTGCTTGTGAGTAACATTCCATCCAATTGGATAACCCAAATGCCTAGTGATTACATTTGGAAGAACAATCTCTCCTGGCCACAACAGAGCATGCCAATCACAAGAACGAAGCGGCAGAAGCTTTGATTTACGGAAATTGACTTTAAGACCAGCCGCAAGCGCAAACAATTCCAAAGCATTCATAATCTCTTGAACATCGTTTTGCTGATTGCGGGGCATAAATAGCGAGTCATCAGCATAAGCCTGCCCAATAAAAGGATGACCCGAAGGTAACTACAAACCATGAAGACGCTGCGCAGAGGTCAAGTGATCAAGATACATCAGCAAAGGATGAGAAGCAATTGCATACAACAAAGCACTAATAGGGCAGCCTTGCCTAACCGAACAACCAAGCGGCCACGATTCTGTCAATTCCCCTTCCAGAATTCCTGAAGACGTAATACAGTCATACAACAAATGAACCACATTGGCCAACTTAGGACCAAACCCTAGGCTTCTCATTGTGGCAGCAATGAAATCCCAATGCACAGTGTCAAAAGGCCTTTTCAATATCAACTTGCATGACCAGCACATCTTGTTGCATATACTTAGCATATTCCATGCCAATCATAAGATTGGCCAAATTATCCATGATTTGACGACGAGGAATGAAACCATACTGAGTTTGATAAAGTCCTGTAAACAAATAGTCCTTGATGCGATGGACCAACATTTTAGCCAAAATCTTGTATATCACCGGCATTAGAGTTATGGGCCGCCAATGAGAGAACTGCTAGCAAAGCGCTTGCTTGGGCAACAACTTAAGCAAGCCCTCTTTCCATGAAATTGGTAGATCCTGTTTTTCCCATGCCGCATTTATCATAAAGATCAGGGGTTGCTTAAGAGCATCCCAAAACGAGAGAAAAAATTCCATAGTAAGTCCGTCCCAACTAGGAGATCTCCACCGACCCAATGCAAGCAAGGCACCATGCAATTCAGCGACAGAGAAAGGATCCTCAAGGCAGTGTGCCTCCTGTGAGGACAAGATCGGACGAACATAAGAAAGCAACAATTCACTCGCTCGACAAGCTGCCAAAGACGGCTGAGATGGAGCAGCAAACACCTTACGGTAATGTGAAACCATAACCTCAGCAGGTTCCCTCTTCGAAGAAGTCCAAGCACTCGAGGGAAGCATAACCCGTTTAATCAACTGTGAGACTCTCGAATGATGCAAATGCTTAAAAAATTTCTTCGAAGCACAACCTTTATCCATAAAGGCCCATTGACGTGCACACGTCTGTCACTTAGCAAGCTTCCTCTTATCATTTTGTTGAATACACACTTTAGCTTCACATAACTCCGTCATTTTAGAGTCAGACAATGGGCGGAAATCAGCCAATTGTTGTAATCGTTGACTAACCTGTTTCGCATCACTGACATTCTCCCGAATGCGATGCATATGCTGCCTACCATAGTCAGAAATCACACTTTGTACTTTCATGACAAAACGATACCAACCAGCATCCACATCAATATGCATTTGAGCCAACAGCGGAGGAATAATATCGGCAACCATATGACGAAAAGCTTCATGAGTAAGATAGGCATTATTAACATGCAACAAACGTTTCCTGTGAAGAGGCAGATCACAAATAGACTGTCCAAAATACAACGACAGCAAAAGAGGATAATGATCCGATAGCTGCAGAGCATAATCTATCCTCATGTCACATACAAATTCTTCATACTGTTGCCCATTAAGCAAATACCAACGATCCAATCGTGCTCTATAAGAGGAGTGAGCAGCATGCTGAAAGGTGAAACCAGAGGCATCGGGATACAAAGAACGCCATATATCAATCATTTGAGCAGAGGCAACAAAATGATCCCAGTTGTGTTTCTCCGCAAGCAGCATATGCGAATTTCCTGTGGTACTGTCAAGCAAACCAGGAGTATTATTGAAATCTCCAAACAGAAATGCATTCGATGTCCATGGGCGAGAGGAGATTTCCCGCCACAAAGTAGCTCTTTGCCCAGAGGCCGTATGTGCATATGTACCTCCAAATTCATGAACTCGACCATTCAACAAACACTGTACAACCATCCACCGACCATGCGGATCATTGTATAACAGAACAGGCTGAAGCTCATGCCGAATCAGCATCAATACACCAGAGAAATCTTGCGAGCCAGCATACGCAATCCAATATCCGGCAAAATAGGAGCATTGATCAGCAAACTCGTGCTGACCAGCATACACAATCCAATATCCGGCAAAATAGGAGCATTGATCAGCAAACTCGTGCTGATTGTGCTCTTGCAATACAACTATGTCTACTCTACATGTATGTACATAGTGCCAGGTTAGCCGCCATTTGTCAAGGTTGCATGACCCACGCACATTGTATGAGATGCATTTAATATGACTTTGCATTGGAAACATATGTACAAAAGCAACAAGAATCAAAATCAAGTGGAGGTGCCCATAGACACGTTTCCATCCACTGCATCCGTATGAGGACCCATCCTCTGAGTCAGGGCAGGAAACGTGTCCACAGTGTTCGCATGCGATGTGGAAGCCTCACCAAGGAGTACCTCTTTGTAAGAGTGCATCGCTTTATCCCATGCATCAATCAGCGTGCGATTGTCATTACAAGGAAGTTGCTTAAACGATGCATTCTTGTTAGCATTAACAGAAGGAACGTAATTACGCGAAGAAAGTGGCGTGCGAATCTTTAGTGCTTTTTTCGGCACCACCCATGTATTGACATCAACAGGTCCAACATTTTTGCCTTTAGCAGCAGTCCCAGTCCCAAGATCAGTAACTTGCTGTACCTTGCCTTTCCCTTTGTCCACATTCGAAGCCACTTTAGCAGTAGAAACTCCACTTTGCTTGGCGTCACTTGTGGGTTCCCAGCAGGGATAGAGGTGGACAAAGGAACAGCAGAGGGAGGAGGTTGCAAGACTGGCTCTGGACATTCGGATTGCATATGACCAAATTTGCCGCATCGAAAACATGAACTCGCAAATTTTCCCCATTTAAGTTTGAAGGGAGGCTTGCCTACCCACGGATCACCTGAGTCAACCATAATACCATCACGGGTAATCTTGTCCGTGTCCCATAGAATGCAAAATCTATTGGTATTCGCATCCAATTTTGGAGGACAGATAACCTTTCTAAGCTGCGCAGCCAACAACGGCAAGAAATGTCTCCACGTACGGGGGAAATCAACAATTCCACCCACACCGGGCATTTGTGACGAATAAGACTCTGGTAGTCTTTAGTGAGTGCCCACGGGAGAACGTGTTTCATCTGCGTATTAAAAAAGAGGGGAGACATCTTAAGCAAAAGATTTCGAGCTTCCATATCTGCAAGCAATACTTCATAAAATCCACGCGCCCCAAAGTAGACACCACGGACAGCTTGCCGCTTAAGGAGAAAATCGACCCATTGGCCGACATCCTGCGTAGTAGGCATTTTCCCTGGGAAAAACAGAATAACTGCATTCATAGCGTACTGCGCAACTGGATCCATGAGGTCCTGTACCGGAATGCGCACCTCAAGGGCAGGCGTCTGACCATTCTATGCTTGTCGAGCCTCCTCAAAGTCCTCGTACTAGCATGCCTTAATCTCAGAAGCTGCTTCCGACGCAGGTTCCATCGCTTTCCGACGCTTAAATACGCAGAGCGAGTCAAACATAAATCAAATAAAAAAACCCCTTCTTCAAACTAAACCGACTGGTGAGAAAATTCTGCAATCTACTGCGAAGAAAACCTTGCAAATGACAGACGAACGCCAACTCTGTACATATTCATAGAAAGAAGCAACGAAAGCCCACAGCAATATACATCTTCGTAATTCTGCCAGAGATTTGAAACTGTACTCAAAATCGAACCTGTGTGCAAATTGCCCTGTCAGTCCAGCACAGCGAAACCAGACAGAACCACTGTGGTCACAGTTGGCGTGCAAACCCTGCCGCTCTGTCTCTGACAGTCGTGCTGGGCAAAACGCTCCTCAGCAGTTGGAGCAAGAGAGCGCGCTCACACACCACACACACACGTGCGCGCGCACAAGCAGTGCAGAGTCATTGCGCGCTGCTGCATTGACACCTGAGGGCTGAAGCGCGTAGGCATGCAGGGCAGGTTGTTCGCGCAGAGCAGAGCAGGTAGGTCGCGAGGGGGCAGACACACACACACACACACACACACACACACACACACACACACACAGAGAGAGAGAGAGAGAGAGAGAGAGAGAGAGATGTTATATTAACGTCTTTAAAAGGCCAAAATGACCTATGAGACCAATCTGTTACAAAATGGTGAATCTAATACCATTTCTGGGTACAAAAGAACTAACTAGATACTACTACTAGTATCCATGCTCATCTGCACTCTGGATATCGAGAGAGTATGGCTCGAATCCTCTACTGTAGTCTCCGTTGATGCTGTGTAGCCCCTCTCCTCAATCGTGGCCGTTTGGATCTCTGTTGCTCCAGTGCTCGGTCGATGAGAGTGCCAGTAGTGGCCGAATGAGTGTGGGCCGAGCTCTGCAATGATGATTGCTCCTCTGGCTGTCCCATATCTAGTGAAACGAAATCTGTAATCTGTCTCTCAGACTGTCTCTCTCTATCTCTCCCCAGTAAAGTGTCTCTATATCTGTGTAACTCAAGTAGAAATAGCTCTGATCCTCATATCTCACGACCCTAGAGAAAGGACCGAAACCCTCTCTGAATAAGCAATGGAAACGGCCGCATATCTCATAATACACTATGCAATGACATATGTAATGTAGCTCTATCTCTGGCTCTAACTGGCATAAGTGGCATATCCCGCTGTCTGCTGGTATCCCTCTAAATCTACCAGTCTCAATCTCAAGCTGATGTGAGGATGTGCGTATCTGACCAATGGCACACTGCAAACCATGAGACATGTGTGTGCCCATGTAGTTGGGTCGAATCACAAATCCATCTCCTGTGAGGTGGAGAAGATGCTCTCTATAGAAAGCCATCTTCGTGCCCAACTCCTGTGGCGGCTCTATCCATGTCCTCTTGGTATCCAGCTTGATCAGGTCCTGCCGAATGAATCTAGTAATCTCCACCCGTGTAAGAGACATCGAGGGTGCCTGAAGAGAGTACTGGAAAGGGGGAAGCCTGTCCATGGTGAAACCATGCGTCTGAAACCATGATGTCATCTGTGCATACTAGCATGAAGTGTCCCCTTAAAGAGCCAACTGTCTAAAGACTCAAGGGCGAGTCTAGCATATCTGGCTCTAGTAGTATCCCACAAGCTGTGCACTAAGGAGACTGGTCTGGTAAGCGCCTCAATCTCCATAGGAGGGGAAGCTAGCTCTGCTCGAATGATAGCGTGGGGTACAGAGGCCTTGGCTTTGATCAGTCGAGAGATCATAGATACCAAGGGCCTCTCCATACGTCTCCAACCATCCTGGCCTACAGAAGGTCCCCATGTCTGCACCCCATACAACATAGTTGAGGCTACTAAGGTATCAAAGAGCCATAATTTTGTCCGAGGTTCCTGGAACTGAACCTACGAACACATCCTCTCCAAGCCTCCCAAGGCCGCAAAAGCTCTAGTCGGTCTAGTCTCTGCTGCTCTCCCCAAAGAAAACCTCGGCCCAGTAAAGACAACGCCAAGGTAAGTGTATGCATCTGTATACTCTACAATCTCTTGACCATATGTGAAAGTCGGAGCTGATCTCCTGATCCATTGTGGTGTGGTGTTAAACACCAGAACCTTGGTTTTACCAAGCTTTACAGACAATCCACTATCCTCTGCAAATTTGTGTAATGCATCCAACTATCGCTGCATACCCTCTGGTGAGTCAGAGATCAACACACCATCATCAGCATATAACAACAATGGGATCCACGTCCCTGCCAGCTGGGCACCTCTATCACCCTCTTTGTCAATGTAATCAGACACCTCATCAACATACATACCAAATAGAGTCAGAGACAATGGGCAACCCTGTTTCACCTCAATGGTGGAGTGAACTAAATCAGATATCCCCTCCGGAGTGCGTACATGTCCCATCACTGATTTGTATAGAGCCATAATCCCCCAAATCAACACTATGGGCACCCCCATGTCCTGCAGTCAATCGAGCTCTTGGTACCATGTCAAATGCTTTGCAGAATCCACAAAGCTACAATAAATCCGTCTCCCATGTGACCTGCCCTCCTCAATGATGGCTCTGAGTGTCAGAATATGATCAAGAGTGGAGAAACCCCTCCTGAAACCGGCCTGTCCCTTTGCTCATACACCCTCACCCTCTGCCCAATTACTCAACTGCTGCTCAAGAATGGATGCATACAACCGTGCCAATGTGTGCCTAACCATAATAGTGCGGTAATTCCCAGGATCTATAGGATCACCTGCGTTGAAGATAGGCACAATAGTAGACAACCTCCAAGGCTCAGGTAACCCCTCACACATAGCATGATTGAACATCACTGCAAGAACCTCTACCAGCATATCTCTAGCATGTGTAAAGTGCTCTGCTATCATGATCATGTGCCCTGCTGGTCCTCATCTTGTCAATGGCTCTCTTTACCATCTCAGTGGTAAAGAAGGTGCTGGTAGGTGGGCATGGTTCTGTAGGATCTGGAAGGGGGTCCTGACCAAAAACCGTATATAACGATGAGGCATACTGGCCCCACACATCAAGAGAAGTAATCATTGGTGGAGGGGAGTGCTCATGAATGAATCGCCATGCCTCTCTTGAGTCTCTACTAAAGAACAACTGATACAAGTCTCGCTTCATCTGTGCCAAGTAAGCTCGTTTCTTCCGTCGCACAAGGCGTCGGGAAGCAATCCGAGATTGTCTGTAAGTGATGACTCCTAATAGAAGATCCCTCCGAAGCTGGGCTCTCATCTCTCTGCACTCCTCATCATACCAACTATTCTGGGACATGCTCCTAGTATACCGCCTTCGACCGGGCTGAGTGTGTGGGTATGCCTCTGATGCTGCACCATGCACTGTCTCAGTCAGTAAAGTGGTGCACTCCTCCAGTGAGAGGCCAAGACCAGCTGTGCATAGACGACTATAGATCTTCTGTATATAAACTGAGTCAGTCTCTAGTGTAAATGTATAACGGTTACGTGATGTACCTCTTGATGTCTGGGCTGTACTATACTGAAATGAAACAGAAAATGTCAAAAGTGCATGATCCACTGCTACGCCCACTAGTTTGGCTCCCACTATAAAATCCTGAATACAAGGAATAAAGCTCGATTGTGCCATAACATAGTCCACTGTACTGGTCCCGTGTCTGTGTGGAAAGCATGTGAAACCAGCTGCTCCAGGAAATCGCTATAAGCCATTAAGTATGGCTAACCCATGTGCAGTCGTCATCTCCGTGAGGTATCTCCCATACTCTGTTTGCTCTCTGTCATGTGAGCATCTGTCAAGCCCCAACTCACCCACATCCAACTCTCTAAGCATCTCATCTGAAGTGTCGTAGAAGACTGTCTGAGAGTTGCCCGTTCGGGAATTGAAGTCCCCTAGGAGGATGATATCACCATCCCTAGAAAACTCCCATGTATCATCATCTAGTATAGAGAAAGGCGATTGTCCTTTGGATGCAGCATATACTGATGTACTGGGGGGGAAGTAACATATGGCAATGTATAGAAATGGGCCTGTGTTAGCTCTCGGCCTCACCCACATGTATCTAGCATGATCATCTCTCCGTACGATATGTAGTAGTGGCTGTAACTCCTCTCTAAATAGCACTGCTACTCCTCCTGAACCTCTACTCCCATACTCAGATCTTGCGACTGTTTTGTGGGCTGTCTCCCATCTGTATCCCACCACATGTGGCATAAGCTGTCTGGGCCTGATGCGTCTCTGAGAAGAAAACAATGTCCCTGTCTCTGAAACTGTCCTCTAAGGCACCAACGTCCAACCTCATAGATCCATTACAATTTCAAGTAGCCATCTTCAGTGTGGTCCCATAGGTCTCACACCGTCATGTAGAGCGTCGCTCTACAATCACCACCCGACCATCTCTGTAAAAGGCCATCTTCCCTTCTCGCTTGCCGCCGTAATCTCTGGCATTACCTCTCTCATATGCGCAAGCTGTGAGAGAGTGAGATCATCACCGGAAACATACCTGTCTTCTTGAGGGTAGGACTCTTTCTCAAAAATTCCTTCTTCTCTTCCAAGGAGGGAAAGCGTAGTATGAGGGCTCTCCCTTTCGAAGATTCTCCCGGGCCATCACTCTTCTTGCCCTCTCTCCATGCCTTTGTGTGTGAAGGCTTGTCCGCCCCCATCATGGATGTGAGGCTTGTGACCTCTTTTTCCACATTGTTTATGTCCTTGAGGCCGGTTACCCTCACATGTAGAGCCCGCATGCTCCTCCTTTGTTCCTCTTCGACAGTCATGTTAATAAGAGTGGGTGTACAAGGAGCTTCCTTACCTTTCCCTTTCTTGGCAACCTCAATCCATTTTTCGGCCTACTCTACTTTCTTTTGTGTTGCGGAGATGACCGCGGCCCATGACTTCTTCTCCTCACCTTCGTTGATAACCGGTATCTCTTCTCTCATGGTATTCAATTCTTCCATCATGGATGGCTGAATTTCGCCTTCTTCGAGTTGCCCACTTTTTGCTTGTAGATTTCGGATGACGGAATCTTGGATGACCACTTTCTTCTCGAGCGAAGCGATCCTCCTACACATGCCATCTCTTTCTTCGGTCCATTTTTGAAGAATAGTGCTCCTCTCCTTCCTCCACTCTTCAACTTCATTTCTCCATTCTCTCATTTCCTTCTCTATTGCCGACATCCTTTTCGTTGTCCGCATGAAAGGGGCTTTGTGGGCAACCGGTGATGGATGCGTCCTTACGGGGGAAGCCATTGGCACTTCTTCGACGCTTCCTATGATTGAGAGAGAGAGAGAGAGAGAGAAGAAGAAGAAGAAGAGAGTCTCAAACAACAAAAAAATGTAAGAAATCCTAAAAAACAGCAAGAAACACCTGTGAAACCTTAAAAAACAGCAAAACACAGATTTGAAACCCTAAAAAATAGAAAAAAACAGTGGTGAAACCTAAGAAAACAGCAAGAAACGGTGACGAAACCCTAAAAAACAGTTTCGAAACCCTAAAAACAGTAAAAAAATAGTGACGAAACCCTAAAAACAGCCAAAAGGCAATTTCGAAACCCTAAAAACAGCAAAGAAGAAGTGGCGACACGCTAAAAACAGTGAGAGACCCATGAGAGAGAGAGAGAGAGAGAGAGAGAGAGAGAGAGAGAGAGAGAGAGAGAGAGAGATGAAATGAAATGTTATATTAATGTCTTCAAAAAGCCAAAATAACCTATGAGACCAAACTATTACAAAATTGTGTATCTGATACCGTGTCTGGGCACAAAAAGACTAGAACAAAAATACTACTACTACTAGAGTCTATCCTCATCTGCACTCTGGATGTTGAGAGAGTATGGCTCGAATCCTCTGCTGTAGTCTCCATCGATGCTGTGTAGCCCCTCTCCTCAATCGTGGCCGTGTGGATCTCCGTAGCTCCAGTGCTCGATCGATGAGAGTGCCGGTAGTGGTCGAATGAGTGTGGGCCGAGCTCTGCAGTGATGGCTGCTCCTCTGGCTGTTCTATATCTAGTGAAAAAGAAATCTGTAATCCGTCTCTGGGACTCTCTCTCTCTAGCTCTCCCCAGTAAAGTGTCTCTATATCTGTGTAACTCAAGTAGATATATCCCAAGACGTCTTTGATCCTCATAACTCATGACCCTAGAGAAAGGATCGAAACCCTTTCTGAATAAGCAGTGGAAACGGCCCCGAATCTCATAGTACACTGTGCAATGACATATGTAGTGTAGCTTTGTCTTTGTCTCTAGCTGGCATAGGTGGCATATCCTATTGTTTGCTGGTATGCCTCTGAATCTACTAGTCTGAATCTCCATCTGATGTGAGGATGTTCGTAGCTCAGAGAGAGAGAGAGAGAGAGAGAGAGAGAGAGAGAGAGAGAGAGAGAGAGAGAGAGAATGAAAATGAAATGAAATGTTATATTAATGTCTTCAAAAAGGCCAGAATGACCTATGAGACCAAACTGATACGAAAGTGGTGAATCTGTTACAAAGTCTGGGTACCTTAGTACTAAAGTACTAAGTGTGAAAAGTGTGAAAGTGTGAAAATAAATGTGAAAAACTAAATACAAAGTATTAAATAAACTTCTTAGGAGCATTCTGGGTGTCTGGCTAGAATGCTTCTAATCCTTTGTTGTAGTCTCCTCCGGTGAAGTGTGCTTCTGCATCTCGGTCGTGGTCGTCTCAATTTCCTAAGCTCAATCGCCCTGTCAATGAGGGTGCCTTTGGTATGGATGTGGGTACTCCTTCGTGCTGGCTGCTGGTCTCTTGCTTCTCCTTCCCCTCCTGCTTCTCTCGATCCGAAGAAATCTGTGATCTGCCTCTGAGGCTGTAGTGCTCTTTGTCTTCTCATTAGATTATCCCTGTGCCGATGTATTTCCAGTAGGTACAAGCCTAAGCATCTTTGATCTTGGTATTGCATGACTCTATCTAGAGGTCCAAAGACTTCTTTAAATAGGCAATGGAAACGCCCATGTATCTCATAGTATACGGCGCAATGGCATATGTAGTGTAATTGTGTCTCCGGCTCCATTCCGCATAACTTGCAAATTCTGCTCTCAGGTGGGATTCCCCTAAATCTGCCAAATTCAATTTCCAGCTGGTGTGAGGATGTACGATTCTGACCAATAGCACATCTCAAACCATGAGACAGGTGGGTATCCATGTAGCTCGGGTGAATCACAAATCCATCTTCAGATAGCTATAGGAAGTTTTCTTTGTAGTCGGCCATCTTCGTGCCCAATTCTTGTGTAGGGTCTACCCATGTCCTCTTAGTATCCAACTGTATAAGATCCTGACGGATGATTTTATTAATCTCCGTTCGTGTAATTGCCAGTGATGGAGCCTCAAGAGAGTATTGGTAGGGGGGTAATCTTTCCATACTGAACCCGTGTCTCTGAAACCACGAAGACAGTTGCGCATACCAGCATGATGTATCCCCTTTCATTGCTAACTGTCGAGAGGATTCGAGGGCCAATCTAGTGTAGCGGCAATTATTTGTATCCCACAAACCATGTATAAAGGACACTGATCTGGTAAGAGCTTCAATTTCTATCGGAGGGGCAGCTAGTTCCGCTCGGATAATCGCGTGTGCTATGGAGGCCTTGGCTCTAATCATTCGGGAAATCATAGATACCAAAGGTCTCTCCATTGGCTTCCAATTATCCTAATCCACAGATGGTCCCCAAATTTGGACCCCATAAAGCATAGCCGAAGCCACCACAGTATCAAAGAGCCAAAGTTTTGTTCGTGGTTCCTGAAATTGCACTTGTGAACACATCCTCTCCAACCCTCCCAAGGCCGCAGAGGCTCTGGACAATCTAGCCTCCGCTGCTTTCTTAAGAGTAAACTTTGGTCCTGCAAATACCACACCAAGGTATGTGTATGCATCTGTGTACTCTACTGTATCCTGGCCATATGCAAATGTAGGTGCCGATCTCCTAACCCACTGCGGTGTGGTGTTAAACACCATAACTTTGGTTTTACCCAAATTCACCGACAGTCCGCTGTCCTCCTCGAATTTATGTAATGCATCTAACTGCCTCTGCATTCCCTTTGGTGATTCTGCTATCAATACAATATCATCTGCATACAACAACAAAGGGATCCATGACCCTGCAAGTTGAGCACCTCTGTCACCCTCTCTATCAATGTAATCTGATACCTCATCTATATACATACCAAATAAAGTAGGGGACAGTGGGCATCCGTGCTTTACTCCAACGGTGGAATGAACAATGTCGGAATCCTCTTCTGGAGTACGTACATAACCAGTTACTGACCCATATAAGGCCATGATCCCCCAGATAATCTCTTTGGGAACCTCTAACTCTTGCATTCTGCGCATCAATCTGGCCCTTGGTACTGTATCAAAAGCTTTCCGAAAATCCACAAAGCAACAATACATTCTTCTCCCGCTTGCTCTTCCTTCTTCAATAATGGCTCTAAGTGTAAGAATATGATCTAGAGTGGAATAACCCCTCCTGAATCTAGCTTGTCCTGTTGCCCTTATGCCCTCATTCTTTGCCCATCTACTCAGTTTTTGTTCCAGAATGGATGTGTACAGCCAGGTCAATTTGTGACCCACCATAATGGTACGGTAGTTCCCGGGTATCATAGGATCCCCTGACTTGAAAATAGGTACGATAGTAGATAATTTCCAAGATTCAGGTAATCCTTCACACATGACCCGATTAAATAGACGAGCAAGGACTTCTGAAAGTAGATCCCTTGCATGGATCAAATGTTCTGCTACTGGACCCTCATGATCATATGCTCTTCTTGTCTTCATCTTATCAATGGCTTTTTCCACCATTTCCGTAGTAAAGAAAGTACTAGTAGCAGGGCATGGCTCTAGCGGATCTGGTAGTGGAGGCTGTCCAGATACCATATATGATGATGTTACATATTGACCCCAAATCTCAGGAGAAGTAATTGTCGGAGGCGATGAGTGCTCGTGAAATAAACGCCAGGCCTCATGTGAGTCTTGACTCAAGAAGAGCTGATATAAATCCTTCTCCAGTTTGGCTAAAAATGCCCTTTTCTTGCGACGTACTATACGCCGAAGAGCAATCCGAGACTGCTTATATGTGATGATCCCAAGTGTAAGCTCTTTTTGGACCTGGGTTCTCGTCTCTCTGCATTCCTCGTCGTACCAACTGTTCTGAGGCATGTTCCCAGATCCTCTCTTCTGATCAGGCTGAGTATGTGGGTATGCCTCTTGTGCTGCTCCATGTAGTATCTCTGTTAGCTGAGAAGTGATCTCCTCTACAGTATATACTGGCTCGGCTGCCCACATCCTATTATAGATCTGTTCCACATAGACTGAATCAGTCTCTGGTGTGAAAGTATATCTTGTGTGCGTCTTCTTCCTTGGTACTTGAGAGGCATTGTATTGGAAGGAGATTGATAAGGTCAAGAGAGCATGATCCACTGCAATCCCAACTGGTCTGGGTCCCACCTTAAAGTCCTCGATACTAGAAATAAAGCTTGGTGAAGTCATGACATAATCCACTGTGCTGGCCCCATGCCTGTGCGGGAAGCATGTGAATCCCCCAGATAAAGGGAAATTCTCTAGACCATTAAGTATGGCCAAACCATGTGTAGTTGCCATCTCCATGAGATGTCTCCCGTATTTAGTGTGTTCATTATCCTGTGAGTTTCTAGTAAGCCCCTCCTGTGATAAATCCACTTCTCTGAGCATTTCCTCAGAAGTATCATAGAATACTACTTGAGAGTTGGCCGTTCTGGCATTAAAGTCTCCTAAGAGGACGCTGTCTCCTTCTCTAGAGAACTCCCATATGTCATCATTCAATATGGAGAAAGGGGACTGTCCTTTAGGTGAGGAGTAGACTGATGTACTTGGAGGGAAGTAGCATATAGCGATATATAGAAATCTACCTGTCTCGGCTTTCATTCTCACCCATATTTACCTTGCTTGTTCATCTTTCCTGATAATCTGTAGTAGTGGTTTCAGCTCCTCTTTAAATAAGACTGCTACTCCTCCTGAACCTCGGCTACCTCGTAGAGATCTCTTGTCTGGTCGACCAGCTGTTTCCCATAAATACCCCTTCACATGTGGCATAAGCTGTCCCGGTATTTGGTGTGTCTCTAAGTAGAAAACTATGTCTCTGTCCTTGAAGCTGTCTTCAAAGGCACCTACATCTAGCCTATATGAGAGAGAGAGAGAGAGAGAGAGAGAGAGAGAGAGAGAGAGAGAGAGAGAGAGAGAGAGAGAGAGAGATATGATGATGATGATGAAATGAAATGAAATGAAACGAAACGTTATATTAACGTCTTCAAAAGGCCAAAAAGACCTCTGAGACCGATCTGTTACAAAATGGTGAATCTAATACCATGTCTGGGTACAAAAGAACTAGATACTACTACTAGAATCCATCCTCATCTCCACTCTGGATAGAGAGAGAGAGAGAGAGAGAGAGAGAGAGAGAGAGAGAGAGAGAGAGAGAGAGAGAGAGAGAGAGAGAGAGAGAGAGAGAGAAAAGAAAGAAAGATTTTTAACGTCTATGTCAGGCCGAAATCGGCCTATGAGACAAATCAAGTGTACATTGTGTGTATGTCATCCGTCTATCGGAAAGACAAATGAAACAAAATTGATACAAAACTGAACTGAATGTAGGTAGTGGAGTATCTGAGGAGGGATGGAGCTCTATCTCTAGGGGTATATGCATGTCTGTATGCTCAAGGTAGTACAATCATGAGAATGCATCAAGCTATCTAGCTCCATCTTGTACTAATGGGGGGATGTAAGATGTGGTACATGGGTGGGTCTGGTGCCAAGGCTACCCGGATGAAAGCTGTCGGGTCAGCCCTCATCTGAGCCACTCGCTCCTCAGTGGCACGGCGCTCCCGGGCTCGGATCTCCTCGATCTGTCGGTGGTGGGAGCTCGCGCCCCTGTAGCCTGTGACTCGTGGTCGTCGTCTAGCTCGGTTCACCTCCGCCTGTGGGAGTGTCACTCCCCTCTGAGTGTCTGGTGAGGGGGGGGCGGAAATCCTCTGAAAGAAGTCTGTGAGCTGCGACTGTCTCCCCTCTGTCTGTGTAGCTGTGTGTGGCTGTAGTAGTGTGTCCCGGTGGCTCTGTATCTCTAGTAAGAAACGTCCGAGCTGTCTCTGATCTCGAGATTCCATGATCTCTCGGAGAGTGGGCTGTCCTCTAAATAGGGCCTCATACCTGCCTCTGATCTCAGCGTATGCTCTGCATCTACATACAAAGTGCTCCTCACTCTCCACCTCCTCTGTGCAGGCTCTCCAGATTCGCTCCTCCCTGGGAACACCAGTATGTCTCCCGATCTCAATCTCTAACCTGTGTGAAGCCACTCTCAGCTGACCAATCGCCACCCGTGAGCTATGTGGCATATATGTGTCCATGTAGCGTGGTCTCTGTATGAACCCCCCAGACAATATGGTGAGAAACTGGTCTCTGTAATCTGACATCCTCGTCCCCAAGCTAGGTGCCTCCCAGACTCTCCTAGTGTATAGCTGCCACAGATCCTGTCTCAATACCAAGTTCCTCTCACTGCGAGAGAGGTGAACATATGGTGAGTGGGGGTCGTACTGGAATGGTGGTAGGCTCTCCATGTCAAGACCGTGTCCCTCAAACCATGCTCTGACCTGTGAGTACCATGCTCTCTCATGCCCACCCTCTGATAGCTGTATAGCTGCCTCAAATGCTCTACGGGTAAGTCTGACAGGAGGTAGCTCTCTCATCCTCTGGATGAAGCAAACTGTCTGGAATAGTGCCTCTACAACCATAGGTGGTGTGGCGAGCTCGGCTCTAATAATGTCATGTGGCACTGTCTTCTTGCTGCGGAGCAAGCGTGAGATCATATATACCTGTGGTCTCTCAAGTTGTGTGCACTGGTCAGCTGTCAATCCTGGTGCCCATACCGCCGCCGAGTACATCAAGGCCGGGGTGACTAAGGTGTCGAAAAGCCACCCCTTCGTGCGGGGCTCCTGAAAGTGTGCCTGGTGGCACCTCCGCTCTAGCATGGCCAAAGCTACATATCCTCGGGTGAGCCTGTCAACAGCAGCCTGCCTCATAGTGAAGGGTCCTGGTAGGCTGGTGAATGTGATGCCAAGGTAGACATAGGAGGTGACTACATCAACCTGTCCTTCTGCTGCTGTGAAGGTGGCGGCGCTCCTCACTGCACTGGATGTGTGAAAGATCATAACCTTGGTTTTGCCAAGGTTCACAGTCAACCCCCTGTGTGTGCTGAATTCGTCCAAGGCCTCAAGATGGCGTTGCAAGCCCTCGGGTGACTCTGAAATCAACACAATATCATCAGCATATAACATGATGTGGACCGGAGTACCTGCCAAGTCGCTCCCCTCTCCCCCTGCTCGCAGTATGTAGTCGGAGATCTCGTCGATGTATAGCCCAAAGAGTGTCGGGGAGAGTGGGCATCCTTGCTTAACACCAATGGTGCTAGCAATGGTCTCTGAAATACCGCCTGGGCAGCGAACCCGATCCGTCACCCTCTCATAGAGAGCATATATGGCCGAAATCATCTCTGTTGGTACCCCAATGCTGTGAAGGCGCTGGAAGAGTCTCTCGCGCAGGACTGTGTCAAAGGCCTTGTGGAAGTCCACAAAGCAGCAGTAAAGCCTCTTCTTCCGCGCCTTTGCCCCATCAATGAGGCAGTGCAGAACGAAGATGTGGTCAATGGTGGAGAAAGCTCGTCTGAAACCTGCCTGGCCTGGAGCTCGTAGACCCTCGATCTCTGCGTAGCAGCTGAGCTGTGCCTCAAGTACTGCTCCATATAGCTTGGCCATCGTGTGGCCAATCATGATAGTCCTGTAGTTCCCTGGGTCCAGGGTGTCGCCAGATTTGTGGATAGGCACTATGGTGTGCTGTGTCCACTCCTCTGGGAAGCCCTCCCCTATAGCCCGGTTGAAGACATGTGCAATCAACGGGGCTATAGTGGAGGCCACATAAATGATGTGCTCACTCTGTAATCCAGTATGGTCAGCTGATCGTCTGTGCTGCATGCGACGTATGGCCCTCTCTACCATCTCTGCTGTAAAGAAGGAGGAGCACGTGGGGCGAGGCTCGTGTGGTTGTGGAATAGGAGGCTGCCTTGGCACTTCATAAAGTCGGTCTGCATAATCATGCCATATCTGTGGAACCTCAATAGCTGTAGTCGGACGTGGCTCGCGCAGGGTGCGCCATGCCGTCGCGCTATCCATGCTCATGAATAGGCGGTATAGCTCAAGCTCCTGTGCCTCTTCGAATGCTCGCCGCTTTTGGCGTGTCAGCGTCTTCATATGCCGTCTGGCCTCTCTCTCTGTGATCTCTCCTAAGGCTCGCCGTGCATGGAGGCGTCGGTATAGCTCTCTGCACTCATCATCATACCAGCGGTTCTGAGGCATAGCCCCGGGGGGGGGGGAGTGCGTCCTGTGTGAGTGGTGTGTGGAAAAGAGCTAATAGCTGAAGTGTGGAGAACGGAAGAGATATGTGATGTGAGAACTGAGAGTGGTGTGGATGGGTGGAGGAGACATAGGCCATGTTCGACCTTGGCCGAGTAAATAGAGGCTAGCTCATGTGTGAAATGGATGGTGGTGTGTGGAGTGTGTGTAGTGGAGCTGTGTGTGATGGTATCTCCGGTGATGGAGAAAGAGAGGTATGTGTGGTCGGCTCCGATGGGTATGGGTGGAATGGTGAAGGATGTGATAAGGTGTGTAGCCTCCCTGGGTCCCAGAATATAGTCGACTGTACTCCCCCCTCCTTCTGCAACTCCATGTGGTATACAAGTCAGGCCCCCTGAGGTGGGCCACTGGACCATCCCGTTATAGATAACGAGACGGTGCTGGGAGCCAAGTCGAAGTAGATGTCGTCCGTAAGCTGTGACTGGAGCTCTGTCTGCTGTGTCTCTCATAGTAGCCTCCTCATCTAGAGTGTGTAGTGTCTCTGGGTCCTCATGGTCATATGTCTCACACTGCTCACTGCGTGTACGAGCATTGAAGTCTCCCATAAGGAAGACTTCACCCAGTGTGGAGTACTCCATAATCTCCTCCGTGAGGCATGCGTACGGTGACTCCTGCTCAATAGGGGCGAATCTGGAGCCTGTGGGAGCAAAGTAGCAAAGGGCAATGTAGACGATCCTGTCTCGTGAGAGCTCGAGGCGAATCCACATGTAGCGGGCCTGTGGGTCCCGGGCAACAATCTGTAGTCTGCTGTGAAGCCCCTGTCTAAAGAGTATGGCCACTCCTCCTGAGCCGCGAGTGGTGTGCTGGCGCATACATCCTCGATGTAGAGACTCCCACTGGAATCCATGTATCCGTGGTAACCCTCTCTCTGGGCTCTCGTGTGTCTCTGTAAGTAGAATGATGTCTCGACCTCTCATCACCTCCTCAAGTCTCTCTGGGTGTGTCCATAGGTCTCCATTGCAATTCCAAACCGTGACATGAATCTCCTCGTGTGTCCCACAGGCCGCGAGTCCCTATGCGATGGTCTTGCCATCAATGATAACCCTACCATCCCGATATACTGCCTTCTTCCCTTCTTTGCGGGCTTGGTGGACTCGGGGCATGCACGCGCGACGGTGATCTTGTTGCATCTTTGTGAGGTCATCATCAAGGTAAATCGGGGGGCCGTCTATCCCTCTCAAGATGACCCTCTTTCGGAGGAAAGAAGTTCGAGACTCCTCGGAGGCGAATTGGAGGATGAGCTCTTTTCTTTGGATCTTTGCCGGCTCTCCAAACTTTGGAGAAAGGGATCTCTTCTTCCTTGTATCCCACTTTCTTGCATAAAGCTTTCCTATCGCTTTCGGGTGTAGACCCTTCTTCTTCTTTGATGCCGGTCACTCGCACATTGAGACGGCGATCTTGTCGCATCTTCTCCTCTTCGATGGTTGTGTGTACGATGAGTACCTCATCTTTTTGGGCTTCCTCTCTTGCTACCTTCTTGATGTTCTTTTTGACCACTTCGACCCATCCTTCTTTGGTGGCCTCTAATTTGTCCTCAATGCTTGCGGTGAGGGCTTTGGTGATCTCCTCCTTGAGGGCTTCCTTAGCCTCCCCTTTAATCTCTCCTTCCTCGGGGGTGAGGGATGTGAGGGAAGCATGAAGGAGATCGATTTGTGCCTTCATCTCTTCTTGCTCTTTCCTCCATCTCGCCCTCTCCTTCTCGTTCTCCCGTTCCCTTCTCTCCTTCTCCTCTTTGAGATTTTGGATTTCCGCTCTCATGTCCTCCTTCTCTTCGTTCCATAGCTTGATGAAGTTGGCTTTCTCCTCCTTCCATATTTCTCTCTCCATCCGCCATTCCTTCATGTCCTTCTCCAATTGTGCAAGCCTCTTATTCGTGAGCATGAAGGACGTTGTCTTCGTTGTCGGTGTCGGCGTCTTGATGATGGGGAAAGACATGGTTGTCTTCGTAGCTACCCTCTCTTCATATTGTGAAGAAGAGGGGAGAAGGGGAAGAGAACACTCGGCTTGTGTGTATGCAGGGGGCAGCAGGCAGGGGATGGGGATGGGGTGTGTTCAGTGGATGAGCTGGTCGTCTTGGCGTGCAGGGAGTAGCGCGCAGGGGGGGGGGGCAGCGCGCAGGAGGGAGCAGCCCACAGGGGTGGGACAGTGCGCAGGGGAGGGAGCCACGCAGCTGGCAGCGCGCAGGGGCAGGGAGCAGCGCGCAGGGGAGGCAGCGCGCAGGGAGAGAGAGGGGAGGCGAGGGCTGGCAGCGGGCAGGGGCGAGGGCTGGCAGCGCGCAGGGGCGAGGGGAGGCAGCGCGCAGAGAGAGAGAGAGAGAGAGAGAGAGAGAGAGAGAGAGAGAGAGAGAGAGAGAGAGAGAGAGAGAGAGAGAGAGAGAGAGATTTTATTATCGTCCTCGGAGGTCAAATATGACCTACGGGACCAAAGTTACATGTGATGTAGTATGTGTATGGCTGTTCAGTGACTCTCGATGCTCCAAAATTGTGGTGATGAGAGTCGCAATGGAGAGCGCACACTTTGGCTGTGAGAGGAAAGTGTATAGGTCTAAGTTATGGCTGAAAATGTGAGAGAAGCAAGTTCGGATGTGACCAAAAGCTGAGCACTTTAGTAGTGTATGGTACTCAGACTCTCGAACGTGGAGTGAGCATAAAGTGCACAATCGATTTGACTCTTCTCCATTGCCCCAATGCCCTATCTCGCATCGAAGGAAATGGGAGCTAAGCCAAATGGCTGCGATAGTGCGTATCGCCGACAAGGGGATAGGCTCAAGCTGGTAAGTGTGAGTACGGTTTTCTATTTTAGCGAAGACCATGGTTTTGTAGTTGGGGGCAATATGGGTGGTGTAATGTATGAAGCGTGCCCCACCGGATTTCTCCCAAGTCGTAATACATTGGCATTGTAGAAACGCTTCATTCACTTGGGAGTCAATTGAAGCATCATGTAGCAAGTGTAATGCATCCCATCTCCTAAACCACTTCTTTATGTCTTGCATCCATCCCGTGCTCAAGATCTTGCTTTTATGTGTCTTTTGAACTTTTTTGCTTGCTTCCCATGCAATTGTAGGAAGTCGATGTGAGGGGTTTTGACGCATCTTTATCATGTACTCCACAACCCTTTCCATGTCCATACCTCAATTGGAAGACATCCTGTGTCACAAAGTGATGAAGTGTCTGCACGGGAGCCAAAACCATGACTGCTGCTGAAAACCCTAATTCTGCAAACCCTAACCCTAACACCTGTAAAACCCTAAAATTTGCCAAAAACCCTAACCCTAACCCTAAGCCTAAAAACCCTAACCCTAACCCTAACGCTAACCATAGCAGCAGGCTGAAAAAACCGTGAAAAGTGCTGGCATGTTGATGTGGCACCGTACGGCTGCTTTTGCAGCAGATTTGCCAAGCTTTTGGGCGACGCCAGTTTTCCTGCTTCTCTCTACACAATTTGTGTGTGAGAGAGAGAAAAAGACTTTGCTTTTATTTTATTAAAAGCCCTACAGAGAGAGAGCTTGTGAGAGAAAAGAGTTCTGCTTTCTTTTTAAGCTTTTGGGGCTCTGCTTTTGGCATCCCTTGTAAACATTAAATAAGTGGTTTGGGCACACACTCTGCAGAGCATTTGGACGCAGACTCTAAGAGTGAAACCCTAACCACTCTCTTGTACTTTGAACTGATTAATACATAAAGAAATACCGAAAGGGGCGCCAGTCTTTGGGGCCAATATCTCCAGGCACGGAACTCCGCCGGGCCAGTGCAAATCTATTGTGAACTGTGAACTGTTTTGAAGTGGTTATTTGGTGCTGTCGTGATTGATTCTTGACTTGGAGTGTCCAAGTTTGTTACAGTGGTATCAGACCGATTTCTCTTTTACGGGAAATCGGATCCCCAATTCTTTTTTCCGCGGCACCTATGGCTTCACGCAAGGATCAGTCGACTCCCTCTACATCCGGAGATGTGGGTAGGGATCACAACGAAGATTGCGGCAGAGAGTATGGCCCCCCTCGGCCTACATAGGCAGAGCAACGAGAGATGAAGCGTTGTCAATTGATAGGCGATGCAACAAAGATGATGCTTAGTTTTGCGAAGGATCCGAAATTGGCAAAATATACGAGCGAAGTGTATGCGTAGTGGCAGAAAACCACAACACCATCCCTGAAACCCGCTCTCATGAAACCTTCTGATCACAAGCAATATTCAGAGAAGGAATTAGAAGAGGTGGTTGATGCACGGATTGCTCAGCTTTTTGACGCGCAAAAGAAAGCTAAAAAGAACGGCAAAAAGCAGAAGAAAGGCACTGACTTCTCGGGTTATTTGGGTCGTCAGTCGACATTTGACAAAGCAAAGAAACAGAAGAAACGTGTTCGATTTGAAGAAGTACCCAGTTCTTCTTCTTCTTCTTCTGACAGTTCTTTTAGCTCTTCAGATTCGAACGAAGAAGACAGAAAAGGCAAAAAGCGAAGCAAGAAACAACGCTTTGGAAAGGGCAAGAAAAAGGCAAAGAAGTGTAAATCTCGCCCAGTGAGGGACAGTTCTACAGAGGACTCGTCTACGGATAGTTCAGACTGTGATGATGGCAAATTTTATGCGAACAAGAAGATTTTTTATACAGCCAACCAGTATGACTTTCTCGGAGATAAAAGCAAGAAGGTCCAAGAGTTTAAGGAAGATGGACAGCTGATCAAATTTGACACTTTTTCAGGATACAAAGATGCATCGAAGGCTTTGTCTTTGGTACAACAGTTTGACATCGCTTTCGCGGGAGGACGCTACTCAGAGCACTCCAAGATTCGGAGAGCTGCCTCTTACTTTAAGGGGAATGCTCGAACTTGGTGGTCCACGCTTCTTTTAAACAAGACTGCACCAGTTAAATGGCTGAAATTTAAGAAGCTTTTTATTTCTTCTTAGCTCACGCAAGAGTATGAACGCAATATACGAGCTGCTAAGAACCATCTTCGGATGACTAAGAGAGATAGAGTGGATGCTTCCTGTGAGAGATTCTGGAGCTCTTTTCTACCTGCCTCTTCATTCAAGAAGATCTTGTTTAGAGAACAGATTGAGCGGTTCACCTTGGGTCTACCCACAGAGATCCGAGATCACTGCTTGAAACATAAGTCAGCTTCTATTTAGGAGTTGATGAGTCATGCGAAGCGGGGCTTTGCCATTCACATGACACAAGGAGCTGAACAGACTCCAGGGAATGAAAGTAGAAAGAGAACGAGCAACCCAGAGAAGAAGGATGCACGACCCAAGCTTACTCCTCAGGAGAGAGCTCGCTTCATCAGGAGGGGAAGTGCTTTGGATGCAGGGAACATGGACATATCTCCGCGAAGTGCCCTTAAAAGACACAGAAAGAACAGAATGACAAGGACGGCGATAGGCCTAAGAGTTCGAGAGCAGCTGAGGAACGTGGAAGAAAAGGCAAGATGAAAACAGGATTGGTTCCAGATTGTGTGGGTACCGATCCCAACACCATGGACTAGAGTACAGAACTTTGTCGAGCTTGGGGCAAAGTGAAAGATCAAGAGGTCCCGATCTTCTTTGATGGAGGAGCCAAGGCCAACTTCATTTCATTGGAATTGGCGGCGCGGCTCGAGATCACTCCCGATCGGATGGGACCACTTGCGGAGGCAGTTCTAGCGGCACTCGACACGGACGTAGCCATTACACCTGTCAATGGCAAACTTCGGTTGCATTGTCAGGGGTATTTGGGGCATGAGGACTTTTTCATAATGCATTTGGAAGGTTGTGATGTTCTCTTAGGGATTCCTTGGTACCACAAGAACAATGGTCGATTATTGAGCGAGGAAGTGACATTGACTACAGAGAAGGGCAGAACCATTGTACTTGATATTAAACTGAAGGGCGAGTTTGTCCCTATTGTATCGGCTTCGGCCATTTCTAAATTAATGAAATTCAATCTGTTTGTTTACTCGATCTTTGTCAAAGAATTGAGCGATAAGGATAGGCAAATATGTCTAAACTTGATAAAGAACGCCAAAATTTTCTCCACTCTCACGCTGATTGCTTCTCAGAGGGCCTACCAGGCGAATTATCACCTGCTCGTCTTGAAGATCATACCATTGATCTGATACCTGGAAGCACACCACCTAACCGGCCACCTTACCGTGTGAGCCGAGCGCAGAATGAAGAGATTATGAACCAAGTGAAAGACCTCTTGGAAAAGGGTCTTGTCCAGCCTTGTACTTCACCGTATTGCTCTCCAGTGTTGTGGTTTTGAAGAAAGACGGATCTTGGAGAATGTGCATCGATTATAGAGCTCTCAACTTAATCACCATCAAGAACAGATTTCCGATTCCTAGGATCGATGATATACACGATAGATTACACGGATCCTCGTGCTTTAGCAGGATTGATCTGAAGAGTGGATACCATCAGATCAGAATTGCGCCGGGAGACGTCTACAAGACAGCTTTTGGGACGACTTTTGGGTTATTTGAGTTTTTGGTGATGCCTTTTGGCTTAACAAATGCTCCTGCGACATTTAACTGGATGATGGACATGATTTTTCGAGAGTACAGGCTATTTGTTGGCACTTTCTTTGATGATATCATTGTTTTGTCCAAGAATGACAGTTTTGACTTTGCCATACTTGCAGAAGTCATTTGAAGTATATTGTGATGCTTGTGGTCGTAGTTTGGGTGCGGTCTTAATGCAAGAAGGTTGCTTACGAGAGCCGATTGTTCTCAAGGCTGGAGATGACAACACAGATTTATGAGAAAGAGCTTTTGGCGGTTATCCATGCTCCTACTCAGTGGCGGCATTACCTACTCGGAGCGGATTTTACTGTCTTTACAGACCATCAGAGTTTGCGCTACTTCTTGTCACAAAAGCAGCTTTCGGAAAAGCAAATGCGGTGGGCGAACATCTTGTCACAGTTTCACTTTCAGATTGTCCATGTGTAGGGATAGAAGAATGTGGTGGCAGATGCGTTGTCTCGGAAGCCGTTGGTGCTGGCTATTTCCGCGATACATCATAGGAGCTTCGAGGATATGGTCGACCAGTATGCCACAAATATAGATTTTGCAGACGTTTTCACACAGATCCGGGATGGGGAGACAGTAGCGGGATACTCCATTCGGGATGGCTACTTGATGAGAAAAACCATGTTGTGCGGTACACAGCCGTTGAGGGAAAAGGTTATGACTGAATGCCACTGTCCACCTTTTACGGGTCACCGCGGCATTGCTACCACCATGAAAGGGGTAGAGAGATACTTCTTTTGGCCGAGACTCAAAAAGGATATGAAAGAGTTTGTGCGCAGTTGCTTAGTATGCCAGAAGGTCAAGTTTGACAGGCATAAAGCACAGGGATTGTTACAGCCTTTACCCATACCCACCCACCCCTGGGAAAGTATTGCAATGGATTTCATTTATGATCTCCCGAGAACACAGAGTGGTCACGATGGTATTTGGACTGTTATTGACAGATTTAGCAAACAGGCTCATTTCATTCCAGTGAAGAAAACAGTCAAAGCCGGATCACTTAGTGAGACTGTTTGTGGCCCAGATCTTCAAATTACATGGCATGCCTGAGACGATTGTCTCCGACAGGGACCCATATTTACGAGTTTGTTTTGGAAGGCAATTTGGGAGAACATTGGCACGCCGTTGCAATTCTCGTCATAGTTCCACCCGCAGATTGATGGGCAATTTGAGATTGCCAATTCAGTGGTTCTAGATTTATTGAAGTCTTATATGTCGGATCAGAAGACTCAATGGGAAAAGTACCTACCTTTGGTGGAATTTGCCTATAGTAACACGATACACTCTTCGACGTGGAAGGCGCCATTTGAGATGGTTGAAGGTGCTGCGAAGGTTCCACCCTTCCTAAGCACGAAAGATAAGATTTTTGAAGCGGATGAATATACGCGAGACTTAGACACGGCTTTTGCCAAGGTTCGCGAGAGTTTGCAGAAATCTCAAGAACAACAGAAAAAGGCAGCGGATCGCCATCGACGCGACTTGAAATTGAAGGAGGATGATTGGGTGCTCTTACGTTTTGAGAAGGCACGCCTGAGAAAGGAAAAGGGGAAGGAGAGGCTTTTTCCAAAGCTTAGTATGCGATACTACGGACCTTCCAGATCACTGAAAAGA